>NC_079333.1:90397444-91597444 GCF_029582105.1 Oenanthe melanoleuca
TATAGCCATCTCAGACTGTTAAAAATGAAGCTAATGAAAAATTTCATGCACAACAATGTAATTATTGTAGTTGGAGCAATACTTCTGTTGTGCCCTTAGTAGCTGGGAAGACTGATTTAACAGAAAGGACACTGGGATATGATGTGTTCTGTTCTTTGCCTTTCTCTTGTTTCCTAGGTCACAGGAGCCTAGATCTTTATTTTGAAGTATAAGTACAAATATAAGTGTATAAGCCCTTGCATAACAAATGTATATAAACCACACCATCAGGAATATTTAAAAGATATTTCTTCTTCCCATCTAATGTGCATATACTGAAGGGACAGTTGTGTTCTACAATGCAGCAGAGAGATAACATTCCTCAATTCATTGGTAATTACACTACAATTAACATTCTTATGTGTCGTATTCTGTGAGCTTGTCTGCATTTAGTTGGAAAGAAGCGCTCTTCTAAAAATTTTCTTTAATTCTTCTGGTGGCAGTTCTGAACTAATGCTGCCCAATGCAATGCAAGTATTACTCATTTTAGGATTAACAACCCAAACATCAGAGTTTTACTGTCACCATAATTTCTATATTAATAATTGAATATTCTTGTTGGGTCATCGTGATTAACCTGTTATACTGGGATATCTGGAGAAAATTAAAAATGCATATGGTATTATTTTATCAAGACATGGCATTCAAACTGTTAGTAAAACAGAATTTGGTTTCAGAGAATCTGAAAACATGCATGAAAGAAAGGTAAATTCAACAAATAATTGCCAACAAGTAAAAGTTTTATGCCTGGGGCAAAAGCTGGGTGTATAATGTGGAAACTGAGACTGTCATTAGAGACAAATCTGGAAGACAGAGCAGATGATTACTACATCATAATTGTGGACAAATACCTACAATATTTCATCTCTTGTTCATCTTGATTTTGATTTTCTATCATACCCTGAGGCTTATTTATTTCAGCAGCAGGTCTTCTGATCTGACAGGGCTTTTTGTCAACTGACAAAAAAAAAGTTAGATAATGAAATCACATCCTACATAATTTTATTTCTGCAAATGTCAACCTTTCCATTTCCCACTTTGTTTTGCCACTTTGTCTTAGCATCATTATATTTCTTCCTTATTTGTCTTCTTGTCCTTCTTTTCTAATGTATCTTATATTACCAATTTTTTCCACTAATCCACACACAATTTTCATGCTCAGTTCCCATCCTGCCTCTTTTCATTAGAAATGAGTGAATTCAACCCAGGACAGCAGGTGTACAGAATAAAAAAAAGGTCTATATTTTTGTAATTTAACTGCTGAAATAAAATTTTAGGCACTGCCTGAATAATTAAATAATTCATGGAGTATTGTCTTCCATGGGAGGTACCCCATGCTGGAGCAGGGGAAGGATTTTTCCTCCTGAGCAAATGCAGGAGTAATGTGTGATGAGCTGACCATAAACTCCATTCTCTGTCTCCCTGCACCACTGTGGGGGGAGAAGAGAGAGTCTCAGGAGAGGGATGGGCAAAAGGAAAGATTTCAGATTTATTTCCCTTCTCGTTACCCTGCTCTGGTTTTGTTGGTAATAAGTTCAGTTGATTTCCTAAACTTCAGTCTGTTTTGGGCATGTTGGTATTTCTCTCCCAGTCCTTAACTCAGAAACCCTCTGTAATTCTTTCTCTCCCCTGCTCAGTTGTGGAGGGGAGTGAGAGAGTGGCTTTGGTTGGTGTCTGATATTCATCCACGCTCAACCCACCACACTGTTCTATAACACCCATTTTATTACAATAATGCAGCCTGACATTGTGGAAAATAGATGGTTAGTACATTTGAAAAAAAAAATTGTCAACTTCAACCGAAGAAAAATTTATTGTTAATAATTGTTTAACAGATGGTCAAGGTAGCCTGACATAATTTTACAATTCTTCAGGAATTCTACACTCATTTAACCAAGACATGAAACTTAATAAAATCTCAATATTCAGAGCTGCAGAAGAAATTTCAGTACATTCTAGGAGATTAATTATTTACACAAACTTCATCATCAATGTTTCAGTATAGAACTGAGCAGGGTGAATGAAACTTTGCATTAAGTATGTATATCTGACAAGCAAGAGATCACCAGGATGATTACCAGAATTGAAATAGAGGACATTGCTGCTCTCCTATTCTCAATATTATTGAGAATACAAGTAAGAAAAACAGATGGATGCAGTATAAGATCTTCTGGGACACTGAATAAAAGAAGCTGGCTGAATGTGAAAGAAGCTGTGAAAATGATTAATTGCTGAAGTAGGTGTTGGGTGGGGGAAGGGAAGACAGGTTATGAGTCTGTAGAAAGGGCTGATTTATGCTGATAACAGAATAAGGATTATTCTTGCCTAAATTACTTGATAATTTTCTTTCCTTAATTAGGAAATTGCAATTGTTACAAAACAACTATGAAATAATTTACAGAGATTCCTTATTTTAATTTTTTGTCACGGTTATACACAATACGAATAAAAAGAAATTCTACCACTTGTAAGTTTGATTTCCAACTGTCTCTAAACATTTATTTCTTCAAACACAAAAGAATTTACTGACTTTCATGTTAACTTAATTGGTAATGATAAATGTCCCTAAGGGGGTGGCCCTGACATCAGAAAAGTGAAGTGGGTCATCATCAGCCTCTCTCAGCTGCACTTTAGCTAACATTGCCTTTTACCTGTCTTATTGCTAATTTCAGGACTTTCACTTCTGACATGTCAAGGTGTTTAAGAGTTGCCATGATACTTCAACATATCTGAAATTAACTAATGTGGAAACTATATATGGTCTGGTCATCACAAAGGAAAAGATCCCATAGTTTGTGGTGACAGTTTTATGTCCTTTCTCCTTGGTTTTCAGCAAATTGTAATTTATTATAAAATTTTCATAATATTGAGAAGGTTTGTCATAATTCAGAATTTTATCCTGGGTCCATAAAGAGCTACTGCATAGTCAGTACCACAAAAGATGTGAAAGAAGGAGAACATGCAAGAACCACAAAATGAGCCACAAACCACAAAAATTAAGGAAGAACAGCTTATAATGGGAAAAAACCCATAATTTTGAGTTCTAGACTTAATATTGATGCAAAATATTAATTTATATGCAATACATACACTGGGAAATGAAAGAATTAAACATGTTTTTCTTCCACCTTGGTTGAAAAGGAGAGTTTTAACTGCTTGATCAGAAAGAATAAACATATTAATGGCAAATGATGCAAAAATAGAAAGATTTATTGAATAGTTGCTCTAAAGCAAATCTCAGACTTTGTATGATACTGGTTTATCTTATCATGCTATAGTATTTAGTGGTTCCTACCACATACTTTACTAATGTGGATTGTCCTGTTTAGCCAACCTGTATAGCCATATTCAGATTGTGGAACTCATGTGTAGTAACACAGGTACTAAGAAGAAAAAGAACAATTTTCCAGACATGGCCCTGGCAAAATTTGCTTTTTCCTTACTTAAATGGTTATATAAATATGTAACAGAATTGCTTGTTTCTAAATTATGAAATAAAGCAAAAAAATAATTTTCCATTACCTACTGAAAAAAGAGAAAACAAAAATTCCTATGACACTTTTGTTTAGAATAGAAATTTAGAAAACACCTGCATTATTTTATTAAGGACAATTCATTTGAATACTACACTCATTTTATTGTTAAATGTCTAAATTATTTTCCATACAAGTCCTGTTTTTATTAAAAAAATATTTCTAAAAGATTAATGAAAGTAATTTGAATTAAAGATTATGATATCAAAGTGAGTCTACCCCAAGTAGACCCAAATTCAATAATGTTGACTATTTCTTATACTATTAATATTAATAATTTTGTAACATTTGGCTGAATTCTGATTTAAAGGTTAATATTTGCAAGGGAGTTCCTCACATTCATATCAATATCCAATATTCCACTTCAATGTCATAGAAAGTGTGGTAATACTGAAAAAATGAGGATGATTCTTATTTAGGAGTCCAGACAGACTTCTAAACAGATATATTATGTAATAGCAATCTGATTAAAAGCAAAAGAACCTGTTCTAATTTCTGTCCTAGCTTCCTACCAGATACAAGGAATGGCTTTCTTAGAAAATGAGAGCAAGGTTTATTTATATCTGTCTCACAAAAACCACAAGACTCTACCACACTCTATTCCAGGTGAGCCTACAGGAAATGAAAATACCTAGAAACTTTTAGGGGAATAGCAAAATTATAAAAAAACAAAAAAAGAAGCAACCAAACAAAAAAAACAACAACAAAAACAAAAACGCCAAACAAACAAACCAAAAAACCAACAAAAAAAACCACAACAAAAAACATGCAAAAAACCAGATTCAAGTGAGACCTTTAATAACACATTTTAGCTTGTTATTTTAAACGGGCAATTTGCACATCCTTAAGAATAGAAAGTCTGAAGAATTTGCTTTTATTAAAAAAGACTAGCACTTCAATAATGAAAATCTTTACATTAAATGAAATTCTGATCCTCATATTTGCTCTGTGGTGCGAAGAAATATCTCTGTTCACAACATTTCCAAACTTTCATTCTTGTCAGAAAATCCAATGCAGTTTTTGCCCTTTTGTTTATTTGGGTCTTTTATAAAGTAGTGAATCAAGTCTCAAGAGATGTACTTACCCCACCCTTTAAAGAAATGCTTAGCTTTTGTGTATGATATTATCTCTGCAATAAAATTGTTATTTATTTCTGTGCTATTTCACAGCAGCACTTGCAATCTATAGTTGACAATACTGTAGATGATACCTCTGGAAATACAGGATATCAGTGTTTTTGCCATGAGGGTGAAAGAAAAGGGGAGAGATGCAATTCATCATGGGACACTACAATCTCCTCCCAGCAGCTGTAGCAGGGCAGCTGGCTGCTGCCAGATCATGAAGATGATGGTGGAAAGAGATGATGTTAAAGACAGCAACACAAAGTGTAGCTTTAGGCTGTTTCCTAATACCACCTACTCTAGCCCACTCTCCTTATTTAAAGCATATGATGCCACATATGTGGAAAAATATTTTCTTTTGAAGTTATGATGTCAACTTTTTTTATTAACTTATTCAGTAAATCAGTTTATGCATTTCTCTTAGTCATATATTTCCGTTTGAATCAGATTTTTGCCTGGACTCCTCAAACAGAAATCAGAGAAGCAGTCAGTCACTAAAAAGTCTGTCTTTTGAATTCTAGAGATTAATCATTTTGCTATGTAATCACAGTTTTATTGCTATCTGGTTTTTAAAAACAATTAATGATCAGTAGAAAAGATTGGATTGATGGGTGTTCTAGGATTACTAGGAAATAGAAGAAGGAAAAAATGCTGCTCCATTATCAATGATTATTGATAATAGCAATGATAATTGTTATTAACAGTTGTTTAGAAGATGCAAAAAGCCAGGTCATAGAAAAAGGTGCATTTATATATGAAAATATTTCTTCAGTACTGATAAAAATTTCCCTATTAATAAAATATTTCCTAAACATACACACACATGTTAAATATCCGCAAAACACACACCTGCACTTTATTTTGGTGTACTTCTCAGCATATATATGTAGGCTTGAATTGCTGCATTCTCTAGGGTAGAGTCAAGGGTTTCAAACTGGTTATGATCGTCAACCTAGCATTTTGAAAAATGCAATAGACTTCCAGTTGGTAAAGAAAACATACTGAATGATTTGCTTAAGATTTCAAAAGTAATTTGTCAGGTTCAGTGAGAATTTCACCTTTCCAATTCTTCTATTTTTTTAAATTAGGTCTTTTCAAGGCCAGGAAGAAAAAAGCACAATACAAAATATCTTCTTCTCTTGAAATAAGAAAATTATACAAAAATTGCCTATAATTTTTTAAAATTTATATATATTATTTCTACTTTAATTTTTGTGAGTGAGGGAAACCTTTAAGAGACAGGTGCACTGCAATGGACCTAGTAAAAAAAATGCAGCAAGATTTAAAATAAACTGTGTAAGAGTAAAACTGTTATTTAATTTTCTTGTCTTTGGTTGAATAGGTAATGTGATAGCCCAAGTATTTCAAATGTAATGCTACCAATACTTGATTATCCTTTTCAGTGGGTAGTGGATTTTGGGACTTTTGAGTGTTCTGTACTCAAGAGAAAACTGAGATTTTGTATAAAGACATGCAACACTTGTATTAAAGCATAAGTGAAGTTTTCTGAAATTATATAGTTAAATTCAAAAGAAAACTTACTTAGTAGGAATATAAAACAATAGGAATGAGACAGACCAAAGTTTCATCATTCTTTCTCTTAATATAGCATATTAAATTGCTCTGGATTACCAACCTTTACTGCTCAAGCAACTTAATCATATATTCAATTCTCAAAAAGTTTTAGAATTAAAATTAGGTTAGGGCATTATTTTAAAAATCATATTCCTCCTTTAAAAAAAAATCAACTTCATTTTATCATAGCAAAATAAAAAAATAGATATCATTGTATCGCTTATTTTAGATAAAATTAATCTTTAATTAATCTTTATCTAAGATATTGTATCTAAATATATATGCTCATGGTACATATAGAAATCTGAATTTAGAATCTTAATTTTGAAAAACTAGAGATAATTTTGCAGATCCATTCCACAAAATACTAAAGATATGCCAATAACCCCCAATTGACTGGCATGATCTGTAAAAATATTTTATTGATAGAGTTCATAAACTTAAGTCTATTGCCTGGAAAAGTGTCAAGAAAACCAGTTGCAGAGAGTTTGTCTACTATGAAATCAGTCTACACTTTCTTTACAACACTCAGTAGCAGTATATTCACAAGGAAATATTAGTCTTTGGGAAATAATCATTGATTAAGGACTATGTCATTTCAGGAGCTTTCTCATCTGTTACTACTGCTTTTGGAACAGGGCAAAAAGCAAAACCTGCTCATTCACTGCAACCCTGAGTGTGAGGAAGGTGTGCTGATAACTTGCTGTCCAACAAACATAATAACATTCACAGAGAGAGGTGCATGGATCTGCTCTCTTTCTATTTCCCCCTCCAATCTGCATGCCCTAGAATGCTGTTGTAAAGTGCAACATTCATATCAGTTCTGGAACATACCAGCTTCATTTGACTGTAATTCAAAGGTTTTTTTGACATCTATGTAAATATTATAAACATGAACCCTTGATGTTGGCAGGTCTGCACAATTTTGTGAAATTTTGCCCTCCTGAGAACTTATCAGTTAAGAGGTGCCTTAAGTAGGAAAAAAAAAAATTCTGATGTTAGGTTGATACATGACCCAGTTAATTATTTTTCTCTGAAGGAGAGTTTGAGAGAATTCACCCCCCAAAAAAAAAGTTATTCAGTGTAACAATTTCCATGTCACTCTTCTAAGTCCACAGGTGTGCTTTTTCAAACAGTTCTTTATGCATATAAAAATAGTATATGACTCCAGTTTTTAAGTTCATTGTGATGTTTCTGTGTAACATTTGAGTCTAGCTCTGTTTTAATATCTCCTAAACTTATGCCATGAAGAAAATTAAATCCTTGTGGTTGATCTTAAATCAGTGAGAAAATATTAAGCAAGATGTGTCCTAAAATAGATACATGAAAATTTCCAGTAGATATTTTCTCCTAGTCTGGTACTGTTCCAACAGAAATCACAGTAATTTCCAGTTCCTCAATTTTGATAATGTCTTACATTCTGGTGCCAATACCCATATTCACAGACTTCACTTAAATTTTCCCATGAAGAGATTAAATATTTGACTAATAATATTCATTCTTCTCTACAAAATGAACTAACTTTTAAAATTTAGCATTAACTTTCTCTTTGAATGCACAAATAATTTTATGGGATTTGGAGGGTTTTTTTCCATCTACCTTTGCCTGAGTCATTTTCTTTTGAAATTAGTTTCAATGTACCTCAGAATATTTTGTCTGGAGTAACAGACCTTTGTTTAGATGACTCCTTCCCATATGCACCCACCCTTCTTTGGTCACACATTTTTCAAGACCCATACAAGTTCTCAAATATCTTATTTTTTAATATTCTTCAATTATATCATCCTGTTATAATGTCATCTTTAGTTTGACACACTTAATAAGACTAGTTGTTACAGATGTAATGTGCCATGTGTCACACCTTTCAGAAGAGACATTATCTGATTACATCTTCCACAACAGAACTACATTTTCTGTTTTGATGCTGTTATGACATAGTAACTCCCATATAACTTCCATTACTATTTTTCCTATTCACTTTATCAGTCTTGTCCACTGTAAAGCACTTCCCAAGTCTCACACATTTAAAATTTTATCCACATATTACAAAAACATTTCAGTTAACATATGTTTGTCCTTAGAATACAAATGTTTTTCTTTGCAGAATAGTTATATACCAAGCTGTCAGCAGGATGGAATAACTTCAACAGAATTAAGGATAGTACACTACACATTGGTGGTACAGTGCATATAGTGTGTAAATACTTCTAGACTTAGTCAGTGATTGAGAATGTTTTGGGGTGAAAATTTGGCATTTGGATTTTTAATTCATGTCCAGGTTCCAATTTAGGTATTACTGCATTACTAGAATCAGGCATCTCATAGTCATTGTTCTTACATCATTACTCATTTTTCATTGGCAATGAGAAAATGGTGATTTTTATTTTGTTAAATTTGATTTAAAAAATTGAATATGTATCCCATTGGTGACAAATAAAAAAACTTCCTGAAAAATAAGTCAGTGTTATCTAGTTTCTTCTTACCTTAAAAGAAAAAATATGCCACCACACAAAAACAGCAACACATTGTCATGTCTTCTCAGCTTGAAATTAAGCACCACAGAGCCACTCCCTCAACCCCCTTTCTCCCCCTCATTCTGGTGGAATGAGGAGGGGAATCAAAAGTAAATCTTGTAGGCTGAAATAAGAACAGTTTATTAATTAAAATTAAAGTAATATACAATAATAATAGGGAATATAATATTAATAATAGTAACAATTAATAATAGTAACAATTAATAATTATAATAATAATAGTAAAACAAATAAACAAACAAATAAATAAATAAACAAGTTATTCACACAGATGCTTACCACGTGCTGACCCATGCCAGACCCTGCTCCTGAGCCCAGATGGGCCTCTCTTCTGGATAACTCCTACAGTTTATATACTGGGCAAGATGCTCTGTAGTTGTAGAATATCTCTTTGGCCAGCTGGATTACTTGTACCAGTTATGCTTACTGCCACTTTTCTTTTGTGTACTTTCTAACTGGCAGAGCATGAGACACACATACAAAAAAAAAAAAAAAAAAACAACAACAAAAAAAAAAAACCAAACAAACAAAAAAATCCCAAAGAAACAAAACCACAAAAAACCCAAAAAAACAAACATAAAAGTCCTTAAGTTAAACCCAACTTAACAAAAAAACCCAGCACATCATTGTGTTATCAACATCATTATCATTATAACTTCCAAATACAGAAATGAACTGGCTAATTAGAAGAAATTTAATCTATCCCATCTGAAATCAGGACATAGATACACTCAAAAAACCCTTTACTTTGTCTACAAAGCCATCTTATTATTTCAGTATGGTAAACATCTGAAGATATGCTTACCTAGATATGACCTGTTGCCTGATGTTTCTTCAGATCTTTGCCTGCTCTCAAGCAGCACTTGTTACAAAACCTGTCAGCTATGAAATTATACATTTTTTGTCATGTGAGTGATATCTTTGGAAGAGTTTCAGGTTGAAAACACCACCTGCTCATGAAGACATAATTCAGGCTTCTTGCAAATGTATAAATCCACTGATGTAGCTGTAAGATGTTATCTTATTATCTTGTTGTGACTGTCACATCATTCACTTTTGAAATGTCAAACCTGTCATGTTTCTTGATTGAAGTACTCTTAATGTAAAATACCTGATTTTTTTTTCTGTTGTTCAATCAAGATGAGGCCATGCAGTGAATATCTGTCTTTTTGAAATATCACCTAGAGAAAATAGTAACAGGTACAGATTGTACCATGATCTCCATGTATTTTCTCTGTTTATAATTGTATCCCTCAGAGGAGTCACATTCCTACTATGTATTTTAAATCTGCCTACACGTGGTGGAAATGACACAACATAATGGTTTTTCAACTAGCTACAAAGCAGACTTGAATTGAGGACATTTTACTTAAGATACAGAAAAGTATACTACATGTGAATTTGTGCTGGAGTCCTATCAATATTTTTTACATTCCAACACAATTCAAATAGGAATACATAAAAAATTGAAAGTAAAAGTATGGGGGTCCCCCTTCACTTTCTGACTTTCTAAGGAAGATATTATGTCTTCCCTGTTAGGTTGCCAGTTGGCAAAAAAAAAATTTAAAAAATAAGAAAATAATTTAAAAAAGAAACACAGGGTAACATTTACTGAAGCACTACAGAGACCACATAAACCATGACAGATAAAAACAAGCACAAGAAGAGTGTGGTGATTTCTGGGGGAAATTTAAGGTAGAGAATTATCAGAGGAAATCAGTGGGCTCAAGGCAGTTATGAAGGGCTGCAGAAAAGATGAAGAGTGGCTTTTTACAAGGTTGTGCAGTAATAGGACAAGGTGTGATGGCTTTAAATTGAAAGAGGATAGGTTTAGATTAGATATTAGGAAGAAATTCTCTGTTGTGAGGGTGATGAGGCACTGAAAGAGATTGCCCAGGGAAGCTGTGGATGCCCTATCCCTGGAAGTGTTAAAGATCAGGTTGGATCACTCCCTAAGCAATCTGATCTAGCAGAAGGTATCCCTGACCATTGCAGAGAGATTGGAACTAGACAATCTCTAAGGCCCTTTTCAACATAAAACATCTCTAATTCTAGGATTTGATGATGGTGATGTCTCTGAGACAGGTATTAAAAGAGAGGTAAATGAGAGTTACAGCAGTGGGGGTCTGATGTTCACATTAACATTTATTAACTCCTTCACTTATCAGATAATTTGTATATTTTTCTTGCTGAAATTCTTCGAAAAATAGCATAAACATTAACAAGTATCTTTTTTTTCCCTTTTCTTTGTTCTAAGGAATGTTGTAAGCTGACATTGCCTCCAGTAACTCCAAGGCTGGGATTTCATCATGCCAGGAGCCAGAGTCTCTGCTGAGCATGTATCCCAAGGACAGACACACAGACACATGGGTCTGACTGCACACACTCAGACAAGGCACTGCTGCCAGCAGCACTAGGTGTAGTGCTCACACTGACACAAGGGCAGACACCAGCTGTGTCTTGGCTAGGACTGAAGGTAACTAGTGCTTGTAAGTGCCTGTGAGCACACACAAATATCTGCCACTCTCCAGCCACAAACTCATTCGTGGATCCCTTGAGTACTGATACTGCACCTCTGTCCACCTGACACCTGTTCATGGATCCTGGAGCCCCTTACCTGCCCCACAGGTCCCTGATTCACATGCAGGTGCTCAGCCCTGCTGTCTGACTGGTGCCCCTGCCTCACACCAAGGTTAGGGGAGATACTTGTCGCCAATCCCAGCAGCCAAGCCCAGGCACCTGGCAGTCAGCTCCCTCACTCACCTGTAGCTGATTTTCCCAAAACACACCATGTAACAATGCAGTTGAGGCAAAGTTCCCCACCTGTCTCCAGCTGGTGTCCCTGAGACTCCACTGGCTCCAGCTGCTGGCTCCATCCCAGTAATCCTAAACTCCCATCTCACAGTAGTGTCTGCTCCCATTCTACTCACCCACAGCAACCAGCTTCTCATAGAGTCACAGACTGGGTAAGTGTGGAAGACACCCCTGCAGCTCATCTGGTCCAACCTCCCTGCTGCAGGAGGGTCTCCTAGAGTACATTGCTCAGGATTGTGTCCAGACAGATTTTGAATTTTTCCGAAGAAGGAGACTTTAAAACCTCTCTGAGCAACCTGTTCCAGCGCTCATCACCTGCACAGTAAAGTTCTTTAGGTGAAACTTCTTGAGTTCCAGTTTCTGTCCATTGCCTCTCATGCTATTGCTCAGCACCAATGAGAGGACCCTGGCTCCATCCTCTTGACAACCTCCCTTCAGATATTCACATACGTGGATAAAATCACCTAAACCCTTTGATTCTTTTACAGGATAACAGATGGGGTGGCACAGGGAGGTGACCACAGGATTTAAGGAGAACAAGGACTGGGAGATAAAGCTGCTGATGGGCCATGGTTTGCACTTAGCTGGACCATTCTATTCACAGCCTTGTCTGTCCCTTACCCTGTTTCTCCTTCCCACCTCCTTCCCCCACTGGCCTCCTCCTAAGTCATGTGTGGTCCCACTGACACAGCCCTTGAATATCTCAGATCTCCATGTGCTTGTTTCCTTCTTATGATTGAAAAAGCTCAGGCTGCTCCTCTCCCAAGCTGTGTCTCTAGTTTCCTAATGGGCCTTTGGCTTGTGACTGAACACTTTTTGTCCTTGGCAAAGACTCTGCTGTCTCTTGTCTATTGGCTTTGTGCTCCGTGTCCTCTTATTTGGCACTTCAACCTTAATTTATTATCCCCTTTGCACTGAAGAGGTCTTTGATGGGGACACTTCCATGAAGCAGATGCTCTCACATTCCACATATGCTTACAGTCTGCCCTGCTAAATTTCTTTCATTAATACTGAAAGATAGAGATATCTTTTCAAGTATTGTTCAGAAAAAAGAATTAACATTTAATAGTAATAATAGCAAGAATAAAAAAGGACAAAAACCAGGAAATTGAAGAAAAATGTAATTCAGAACTTCTGGAGGAGCCACTAGTAAAACCCTGTCTCTTACAAAGCTGCTGACAGCTTTGCCATTGATTTATTAGTGCTAAGACTTCAAACAGTGTCTTTTGCATGAAGTGTTAATTAAATTAATCTGGGCTTGGAGAAAACAGAAGAACAATGTAATATAAAGAGTTATGCCTTGATGGGATAGCAGGTTGTTGCAGTCTGCTTCAAATCTTTATATTCTTTCCTCACACTCCATGATGCTCCGAGTATTCATGCATGTTCCAACAGTATTGAACTTTGTAATGATTAAATCAGTTTTATTTCTTAAGCATTTAAACAAAAGTTTTCATTTGCACACATCTATGGTTTTTGTTACACAGATGTCCTATCAGATTAATTGAAAAGATTAGTGTGGAAGAGTAATTCCTTCCTTTCCTTCCTTTCCTTCCTTTCCTTCCTTTTCTTTCTATGTGGGGATACCTAGAAGGCAAATTAGAGACTGCCCTCCCGCAGTCTCTCTGCCTCAGGAGCTGCAGTGCATCTTCACAGGAGGCTGATCTCTCTCAGTGCTTTTTAATGTTGAAGAAACCAACCTTCACTGGGAGGGTAGACATCAGGGTGTCCTATACTTCTGCTGAGCCAAATGAGGCCAGTGGTATCACTTTCATACAAAGTAAAGATATCCCTATTCAGCCACAGGAAATGTAGGAGGAAGCAGTGTTGCTGTCAAAGGGGATCCTTATAGCTTAGGTGATTAGTGTAACATGTCCAAAGGATTCCCTGCTGCATTTAGGTTGTTAGAGATAATAATAGACAGTGTTGCTGTCTTTGGATTTTGGCCAACAAAGAATTCTTTTGTTTTTGTCACTATTTCTGAGTGAGGCTGTAATTTATGTTTTTGTCATTGTTAGACTGGGCTTACTTTCCCACTGCATTACATCTTTTGTGTTCAGTTCTTCAATATGAAGACGCTTGAAGAGAAAAGAGACTCAGATCTTGACTTCTGTGGTGCAATTTACTTACTCAGAAGTAGATAGAAGAAGTACATATTTTTTCCTAAATGCATAATTAATCAGTAGTTTCTGTTGCTAGAAGGTTTCAGTGAGGCAACAAAATTAGTAGGATTTAAAGGTATTTAGACTTTTTTTTAAAACTGAAGTAATATTTTATAAAGGTTTTTTAGAAACTTGAAGCTGTTCTTTAAAGCACAAACCAGATATTTCTGGTTAAAGAGGAAACACCTTATGAGGTTAAATTACATCTTACCTGCCTCTAAAAGTGCTTTCTAAACTTGATATGGTTCATCTCATGCTGATTACAATTGAAACAGTTCTCTTCTTTTAAGATATGGCTTTAGACAGACTTCTAGTCAAATATAGCATTTCCTTAATTCTTAAGAAAGTCTTCCAGAAAATGCATTTAAGACCAAATCAGCGGAGGGTGAATGTAAGCACTATTTAAATTCAAAAGAATTTTATAATAAAGGATGTCATCCTCTTATAAAATACCTCTAATTCAGCTACTAGTAGAATTTCTGAAGTTACAGTGGTTCCCATTAAATTCTAGCCCAAGCTTTTAAAATTAAAACTGTAAAGAGAAATTAAATTGCACAAAGGGGTAGCTCTGTTTTTATGAAAAGGCAAGTCACAGAGGGTACTGATATTCAAGACACAGAGGTCCTCAATTTTTCATTTTTGAAGATGTGTTGAGATGGAGTAGAGGATACATTTTCCTCTGATGTGAGTTTTGCTGTGGAATCTGCAGTGTGTTCTTGCCTTGGCTAGCTAACTCTGTGAAGGTGGAAGTCAGGTGTATTTGTAGATGTGCAGTCCAGAATGAATTGGGACTTTGTGGCTTATGTCCTAGTATTTTTTTTATTTTTTGTCCACAGTGCTGTGATCCCTTCTTCTATGCCTTCAGTGGACAGAATGAGTCCTCTCTGAGTGAGAGATGATTAAGTGGGAATGAAGTTAGTAAAAGTATGAAATCAGAAAAAATACAAAAGTATTTTTCATGTACTGTTAACTGCACAATACAGTTAGCTCAGTGATGAAAATAAGACTGAGTAGTACTTAGGGAGTTTTATTTAGCATTTCATTCTCCTTCATTAAAAGAAATAAAGACATATGAAATAAAGACAGAACTCTCTGAAAAATGTTAAACAGAGTTGTGATGTAATGATTTAAAATATCATACAAAGCATCATAAAAAATTATATTGTATATATTATATTCAAATTCTATTATCCACTGAATATTATATATTACACATTTTATGTTAGGAATCACATATATGTTACATAAGTTGTATGCTTCTACATATATTTTCTGTCACCTCTCTGCTTACATAAAACACGGTGACATAAAAGATCATGACATCATAAAATGAACACTTTTCCAACAAAAAGAAGTGTTACAGAATCATGTGAGTTGCAAGGGACACAGAAGCATAACCAAGTCCAGGTCTTAAGAGAACAGCCCATAAGAGGAACAAACTCACAATATTATTAACACCGTGCTCTGACTAACTGAGCTAATCTCAGAGTCATCATTTTCTTGTTTACTTTTGAATTACTTAATATTGTTGCATCCATGTAAAATCAGAGATAACAGTATCATAGTGACATAGAGAAGATTGAGACACCTTGAATTCAGTGAAGCTAAAAGAGTGAAGCTAAACAATATCTCTTAATACTGTTGTCTCATCCTCTTGTGCCCCAGTTGCAGAAAGTAGCTCCTTACTGAAACTCTAGCATACATTGGGGTCACAAGAAAGTGAATACCTGGCTTCAAAAAAACCAACAGTGTTTGAAAGATCTTCTTTTAGAAACACCACATTACAGTGACACACAAGGTGACAAAATATTTTTAAAAATGAAACAAACCTGTGGCCCAATTTCACTGGATGCTTTTTTTTTGTCATTTTCTTTTCTCAGATTCTTCTGCTTCAAACATCTGCTCCCCTTAACTGGTGTTGCCAGCCGTTGGAGCCTTAGCATAATGAGGCTGTTGCTTACAATTTTAATATGGTGTCATTTTATTCTGCTCAGAGCAGATCTAATTAATGCCTAATTAGGAATCCATCCAAGGTCACTGATGTCAATAAAGCTGAACAAATGTTAGGAAGGATAAGAATTTGGGGAATCAATCTGTCCAAGTACTAAGCCTGGTGTAAGGCTCTGAACTCCCTGTGTGTATCTTAAGGAAGGTGCCAACTTCATTTTAAACACATAGCTTCAGCCATTTCCTGTTGGCTGATTGCTTGCCTTTTGGATTAAAAGAGTAGCACAAAAACTGCAGGAATTAGAGGAGAATTCAGTATCTGGTATACAAAATTAGCTACATCTTTTTAGTATAATTTATTTTGTAATAGAGCACACCTTAGCAACAAGGATATCTGGAAAAAATTTCCCATTGTAGGGACCATCCTTGACTCACTGGATTATAAAGTGATAAAATAGCATTTGTTTCTTTGTCACTTCCATTAATTCAGACTGAAAATTTGCTGCCTCTTCCAGGAGCTGCAGGAAGCAAGGAAAGCTTACTATTTGAAATGTAAATTGATCCCTTTTGACAGGCAAGGAAAGATTGAGCTGGAGGTATAGGAAATGTATGTAGCTTTTTATTATTTCTTATAAGTATTTGCTCACACTTGCTCTTGAAGGTATCAAAATTATGCAAAGTTTAACTGCTTATTCCCATGCATAATACATATCTTAAAATAATTCTTGTAGAAAGGAAGACTAGCACCTTTTTTGGAAAAGTGTTTATGACACTTCTGGAGTCACACTAGGAAAATTTGTATATCATACTTCTTTTCCTACTGGGAAAATGCATGTATGGATATCCTAAATCAGGGACAGTTTCTGTATTCTGCTCTGAAGCAGCAGGTTTCAGCAGGCACATGAATGCAAATCAGTAAGTGATTTAGTTATCCTCTTGCAGAGTGGTAACTGCTCAGTAGTTTGACCTTTCTTAGATTTCTTTTCATCAAAAGAAATTTTTGAAGGAAATATTCCTTTGTCTTGGTAAAGGGTAGTTTCACTGAAAAAAAAAATAAAATTGACTAATTGTACTTATTCTGACACAAAAGAAGGAAAAAATTGAGGTCACTGACATTTCACACAAAGCCTGTGGAATTCACTGTGAATTCACATGAAATATTTGGCTCTTGTGTGAGTAAACCAGATAATCCTTAATTTTTTTTTTTATTCTAATCCTAGAATCTCAATTTATACCTTTTTTTTTTAATATAGAGGGGATTTGAACATAATACTGGTTTTGATTGTAAGCCATTTTATTCTTGAGAAAAACAGTGAGTTCCATGAGAGGATGAAAAAGGCACTGACTGAGAGTCTAAGGGAGGGCAGAATCAGGTGAGATTGTACTGGGGGTCTGCCCAGGTGCCACAGCAAAGGAAACTGCTCAGATGGGGCCCTCTGTAGAAAGATAGGAGTAGCCTCACCTTTGTAAGTCCTCTTGCTCATGGGGGACTTCAAGCACCCAAATATCTGTTGGAGGGACAGCACAGCAGGACACAAGCACTCCAGGAGGTTGCAGGAACGTGTTGATGGTAACTTGCTTCTCCAAGAGATGAAGAAGCCGGTGAGGAGAGGTGCCATGCTGGGCCTTGGTCTCACCATCATGAGAAATGATGAGGAAGATGAAGATCAAGGGCAGCCTCGACTGCAGTGACTATGAAATGGTGGAGCTCAAGTGCCTTAGGGCAGCAGGGAGGGCACAGAGCAAGCTCACTAACCTGGACTTCAGGAGAGCAGATTTTGGTCTCTTTAGGGATCTGCTTGGCATGGTAACTTGGCATAAAGCCATTCAGAGAAGCTGATTAATATACAAATACTAGGAGCAATGAATTGCAACAAAGAGGAAGCCAGGTGACAGTGCCAGGAAGCCTTCATGATGAACAGGGAGTTGCCAGACAATATGGTACATCTAAATCATCTAAGCAACAACCTCTCAGTGATGGGTAGCTTGCTGTGTGCTGCATTAGCAGCATTAGCAAGAGCATGGGTAAAACAAAGTGATCATTTATCTCCATTTAACTATTCTTAGACCACATCTTGGATGCTGTATTCACTTTTGGACCCTAGATTGAAAGAGAAAGATTGACAGACTGGAGACTTTGCAGGGGGTAGACGTGAGGAAAAGGAAACTGGACTATATAAGAGTTGCAAAAAAGTACAATCAAGTGGCAGTGTTAAGGCAACAGATGGAAAACAAATAATGGACATGCGTTTCCAGTGAGATAACACTTACCCAGGTTAAATTGCAGGAAAACATAATTTTCAGTTCTGCTTACTCTGTCTTGAAGCAGCAAGGCCCAGAGAGTTACTAGTTGATGTTGCAATCTCTTATAAGCAATCTAAAGACAATTTGATCCATGCTATCAGATTTGGAAAATCAAAAGTTTATATACTGATAATAATATGTTTTATTTATTATTATCGAAATGTTGTATAATAAATAATATTTTGAATTATTATTACTTCTCTAATATTAATTATATATTGATCTTGTTGAGAAATACCAATACAATGAGATTTTCTCAAAATAGGTCTCTGTTTTTATTTTGCACTTTTCAAGATAAGGTTCTCTGATATTTCTCTATATGTCTCCTTTACTTTAGAATCAAGGAAGATTTAACTCCTTGATAGCACATCCAAATTTCTCAAATGTGTCTTAACATTTCTATTTTATGACACTTTATCTTTCTATCCCAGGATTGGCTTTCAGGTAACCTCAGGGTATTTCAGCATCTTCTTCTTCAATGATCAGACCTTGCATGCGTTCTTGGTTTTCATTCATCGAAAACTAATTCTACAGAGCAATGATTCACCAGAAGTGTTTGTGTGAATGCACATTTATGTGCATGCATGCATAATGGATTAAAATTGTGCAAGTACTTTTCAAGTCTCTGCATCCATCCATCCATGGCAGTGATACTGTTTTGAGATCAAACTTATTTTCCTAAATTATATTGATTCAGTTTAGGATGCAAGAGTGCAGTGAGAGACTGAAGAAAATAAATTTGTTTAAAGTGGGGAAGATAAGGAAATCTTACTGTAGTTTTTACCTAATAGTTGTTTCTAAAATATCCAGTGCCAGATTCCACTCAAAGGTGCACAGCAAAGGACGGGTGGCAATGGATACAACTTCCACAAAGTATTTTGATTTGATATAAGAAGAAGATTCTTCAAGGTAGGAGTAGATAAAGACAGGAGTTTCCCAGAGATAACAACAGTCAAACCTGTCTTAGTACAGTAATACAGTAGACTGAATATGCAGATATAGAGATTTTGTAGATGGGGTAATATTCTAAAATATTAAAAGCAAATGAATCCTTGAATACACAAAAAATTATCAAATACAGAACAAATATATGTTTGTTTTGTGAGAAATCAGATGACAGAATTTATTTCCATGGGAAGCGTTACGTCAAGAGTTTAGAATTCAGAAAGATTCTTAATAAGGTTACAGCAAAAATCCTCTTTAAGTCAAATGGAAAATAACAGACTTTATAACACAAAGGTTTGAATCAAATTCTGTCAGTGATAAAATAAGACCCATCAAGGGAAGTCTGTCTTTCCTTTTTATTATTCCCCACACACACTCCACACTAAACTGACTTTAGTTAAAAGGAAAAGGAGTGAATAATGAATAAAGACAGCACATTCATTTCAGGGTAATATCAGCAGTGGGCTGCTAATACTTCTCAAGAATATGAGGAGTGTTTCTTGTGCTAAATCTTCCATCTCTGCAACTGAGCCACATGCTTTGTTGCAGAATGAATGGCTGCCATATTATCTGATGGCCTTGAATTGTTCTCAGAGAAGACAAAGAATATTTAAAGTTCAGCAAGTCACAACAGTTCAAGCAATGCTTCAGCATGAAGAGAGAAACACAAATTATATCAATTCAGCCTGCAAAGTGTGCCTGTGAATTAGCTGCACAATAATGAAGATTTCACTAATAAAAACATACTACTAAAAATGCTTTGAGTAGCATGCTTGTATTCACAGTCAAAGATTATAGAGTTCAGGCTCGAGATAAAACTACTTTAATTAAGCAGTACATTCTGTTACAATTTGCATTAAAATAAATTAATAAGTTATATAATATTATTCACATAGTTTTGTAGCAGAATGCAAACCTTACACAAAGAATTCTCTCCAAGATCTGCAACATGTGAAGGATGTTTTACTAAAATAACCTTGCAGGTAGAAAAGCTGTTATTCCAGATTTCCAGACAAGCAGCTGAGTAAGAGGGTAAATTCACTCTGGTCTGTGCATCACTAAGTTCCTCAAGCTCAGTCTCAGAGGGTGCATAAATCTGTCGCAGAATCGAAGTGAATCTCGAGCAAGCAGATTAAGTGACTTGATTTTGTAACAGAGGGAGGACTACAGCATATTTCTTTTTCAGTCTAAATGTTATCAGAAGATTATTTTATAATAAAATCATATTACACATCTTCAGGAGTTATACTTTTTGTCACCTGTGTTCCAGAGACTGAAGGTCAAATTTTGAAGTGTAAATCAGCACACCTGAACTGATTTTAAAAATATACTGCTCTATACAGCTGAGCACATCCAATGTTGTCCTTATAATTTAAACTTTACAATGTTTATGCTTTCAGGTCATAAGCAAACTATAATTTCTGATGAACAATGAAGTCCTCTTTGAGATTCTATAGACAGAAATAACCCACCATTTATTAACAGAAGACACAGCTAGCATGAAATATTTTTAGTTCTCCTTTCCTTCCAAGAGGATGGTCCTTGTAATCTGTCCAAAGACAAGGAAACCTATACATCTTGCACCTACACATAATAATGATTTATATCTCCCTGATATTTTGATGCTTCTAAAAGTAACTGTATGTCCTTGGTCACCCACAGCTTTTTCCCAGGTCCTTAATTTTCTGGTTGCTGTATAGGGATTCATAGTAATGAACTGAATCTGTTCTTTGCAAACTGTGGTAAGTGGTGATCTAGCAAACACATATTCAAGTTTTCTATGTCTTTTGTGTAATAAAATTTTGCTTCAGAACCATGATAAGAATAGCTGTGCTCCTTTGTGCAATTCTGTTGCCAAATTGTTCATCCATTCTTCATGTTCTGATAAAAACCAGATTTTTGAGTCAACAAAGATACTAAAGAGACAATGTTGTTTAACTCAGTGGTTGATTGCATTGGATTTTTACTTTCTATGCAAAATCATGTCATCCAATTGCCTTGCTAGTTTTCTTCAGAAGTAAAAAATCTGCTTTATACTTTTCTAGCAGCCTCCTCAGTTGCTATTATTTGTCATCATTTTAAACCCCCTCTTGACCATGAAGTTCATCACAGGTACTGGCACCAGAATCTGATCACCAGCTGATTGAGGTGGAAAAGGGGAACACAGGACTTAGAAATGTTTCAAGAAGTTATTTATTATATAATACATGCCTAGCTGAAGCCAGGAGAAGTCTTGCCTTCTGTTATTGTGTCTCTGCACATGAATTGCAGAATCTAGTGGTGTAGTCTCAGTTCTTTCTGCTTGCTTTCCCAATTACACATCAGCTGTGTGAGACTGCTCATTTTCTTCTGGGGAGAACTGCAGAAGGTATGTTTGTAGTACACTGCAGCAATGCAGAAAAAATTCTATTAATCTCCATATGAAACACAGGAACAGACAGATAGTTCTTTTAGCTTGGAATTTATATGTTGACTGTTGAATCTACTCATTACTGAGCCTGCTTTTTCAAAAGTTTGTCTGAGGTAAATGGGACAAAAAAATCTATATTACAAGAAGTTGAGCAATAGCTCAGGATTAACATAATGAATAAATTTTTTCCCACAAATTTGAGCAATAGCTCAGGATTAACATAATGAATAAATTTTTTCACTAATTTTAGAATGAAGAAAGGAACATTTTCATATGCCTCACTACATTTCCTATAATTTTTTCATTTTTTTTCTTTTTTATCCATACTCCAAGAGATAGTAAGGTCTTGTTATATAGCTGGTATATCTATTTCTTTGTCTAATTAAATATTTTAATTCTCTGTCATTTTCTTTACATATATATTTCTTAATGATGGTTTCAAAACTTCTTTGGAATGATAATACTTTTCCTGATTTAAAAAAAAAAAAATGAATAAACCATTTTCAGTCCCTTTGAAGGGCTATATCAACACATACGTATGTACTTTTATATCAATTGATAAATATACTACTGAAAAAATCCAATCTCAAATTTTAGGTATCACTGAGCTATTAAAAAAATGCAGCTCAACTGCTGCCTACCCCATTAAGCAAATAAATCTCATGTTTCTAGGTTCCTTGAAGACAGTACACAGAAAAATTAAACCCCTATGGAAATTACTGTTATTATTCATGGGATGTCTTTCATCTTTCTCTTTGCTCCAAACTAAAGAGCAGAAAAGGTCTGTATTTGCTATGAACTAAGCAAAATCTCAGTTGCACCTCTGCTCATGAAATTCAGTTTATTAAACCCTAAGCAGCACATCTTGGGATGGAAAAACTTTGTTTCCTTGGCTAGGTTTCCAAGTTCAGGGACCTATGGTCATTTTTCTTCTTCACGGGGTGCCTTAAATGTCTTAAATTGAATAATGTTCTGGGTTTTCCATGTGTAGTTCTGTACTCTGTCTTTCCTCCAAGCTTTGTCACCTTTCACACAAGTTGGTGTAGCTTTTCCAAAGCCTCTGTCATTTTCCAGTTTTCTCATTCTTGTGCTAATATTGCTATTGACCTGATCTTCAAACCTTGATGTTGTTATGTCAGTTTGCCACAGGCTTGAGAATTGTGTCAATTTTCTCTTGACTTTTTCCTATCCCTTGTTTTGCAGTTTTATCAAAAAATATGCAGGAACAACATTTATTTACTGTTCATCATGACAGAACCTCATGAATTTTAACAGCTTTACCTTTTTGGGGCATACCAAAGCACAGGTTCAGGCTGGGAGGAGGCTGGATCAAGGCTAACCCTGGGGACAATGTGACTCAGCAAGTCACATTAACTCTACAAGTTAAACACTTTCTGCTAATAATGACTTGAAGTCAGAAAGCACACTATTATTTATTTTTTCTATATTGTTTTTCCTACTTATGCTATTTATTTATTTATGCTATTATTTACAGAAGACTTTCTGAAAATCTGCTCATATAATTTATTTTTGTATTTGATTATATAAACAGTTCTAAAATTTAAAATAGACAATAGGAAAAATGTTTTTGTTTTTTTTTTAATATACATATCTACACACATAAGTTTGCCTTTTATCCATTATGCTTTCAAAGTTAAAAAATCTGTTCTTAAGAATGATATATTTGTTTTAATGATGCATGGCTATTTGTGCAAAATGAAACAAGCAGAATTTAGACTCTAGTGTATTTGTACATAATGTTCTGTGATCTAGTATACTGCCATGTTCAAAATCTCCAGCTATCATTTAAGTCTAAAAAAGAAATTAGAAGTATAACTCATCTTGAGAAAAGGGAAGAAAAATGAGGAGAATATTCTCTCAAATCCCAGGAACAGCTTTAGCAAAGTGTCTCCTCATTTCTTCCCTAGCAAATGAATAAGAAATTATCTCTGTTTGTACGTGCATTAAATATTAGTGTGTGATTTCCACTATGCATCAAGGAAAGAAGGAACCAGTGGGCGAGGTGTCTAAGTCAATACTGATGATATTTGAGATGTTTTGGCAGCCTAGTTGAAGGTTCCATTGACTGGAGAAAGGGAAAATGTAATCCTCATTTTTTAAAAAGGGGGAAAAGGAAGACTTAGGGAACTACAAGCCATTCACTCTCACCTTGGTGCATGGCAAGATGATGGAGAAGATTCTCCTGGATGTATGCTAAGGCACATGGAAAAATCAGGAGGTGATGGGTGGCAAGAAACATGGCAGTACTAAGGACCTTCTACAATGCAGTTACAGCACTGGTAAATAGGGAAGAGTAATTGACATATCCTGCCTGGATTTTTGCAGAGCATTTGACACTGTCCCACATCATATCCTTGTTTCTGCCCTGGACAGACATGGATTTGATGGATGGAACACGCAGTGGACAAGGAAATGGCTGGATGGTCACACTCAGTGAGTTGTGGTCAGTGGCTTGGCGTCCAAGTGGAGACCTGAGACAAAGGTGTTCCTCCTGAGTCAGCACTGGGACCAGCAATGTTCAACACCTTGGTCAGAGACATGCAGAGTGGGATCATCTGCACCCTCAGCAGCCCTGCTGAGAACATCTGTTTGTGTAGTGGGGTTCTCACAGTGGGAAGAGATGGAGTCCAGAAGGACTTTGATGGACTTGAGGGGTGGGCCCATGTGAACCTCATGAAGTTCAAGGCCAAGTGCAAGGTCCTGCACATGCATTAGGGCAATCCCAAGAAAAATACAGGTTGGAGAGAGAATGGGCTGAGAGCAGCACTGACGAGAGAGACTTGGGGCTCTTGGTGGATAAGAAACTTGACAGTATTCAACAACGTGAACTGTCAGCCAAGAACACAAACCATATCCTAAAATGCATCAAAAGGAGCATGGCCCACAGGTGAGGAAGGTGATTCTCCCCCACTACCATATTCTCACCTAGGGGACTGCACCTAGGTGAGACTGCACCCCACCTAGGGGACTGCAGCTGAATATTTGGCCTTCTGTATAAGAAGGACAAAGACCTGTTGGAGTGATTCCAGAGGAAGGCCACAAACATGATAAGGATGGAGAACATCTTCTATGACAGAGTTTGGGTTGTTTGGCTTGGAGAAGAAAAAACTATGGTGAGAACTTGTAGCACTTGTAGGGGCTATGAGAGCTGGAGAGGAATATTTTGCAACAGCAGTGATAGGACACTATCACTAGTAGTGATAGGACAAGGAGTAATGGATTTAAACTGGCAGAGGGTAGGCTTGGATTAGATCTAAGCATACAATTCTTTACTCTGGGATTGGGGAGACATTGGAACAAGTCACCCAAAGAAGCTCTGGGTGCCTCATCCTTGGCAGTGTTCAAGGCCAGGCTGCATAGGACTGACAAACTGGTCTAGTGGGTGTTATCCCTCCTTATGAAGAGGCAGATTCTAACTACAGGATATTTAAGGCCCCTTCCAACCAAAGCTGCTCTGTAATTCTATGATTCTATTACTTCTTAGCAGTCTTCAATAATTTGTGTTATTTGCTTTGTTCTTACATTGAAAACTATAATTTTGACTAATGATATTTTATTAGAATGAATTATTCTGGTTGTGAAAATTCATTATTATTAAATGAAGTAGCAGAAATAGGTTGGATATTTAATATTTTCAGTCACAGAGTAAAAAATTACCTATCTTGTTAGACAAATCAGTAAGCAATAAAGCATATAATTGCCCCAATTTAGCAGCTATCTAATTTGAACTGTTCCAATGAAGGATGTCACTGAAAAAAATTATTCTTCTAGAGTATCTTGTAAGACACTTCAAAAACATATCAGACCTGTGAAGAGGGAGAGGAACAAATTATGATATATATACATTAAAAAAACCACAAACCTCATACTATTGATTCAAGGCAATTTTTTTTTTTTTTACGTCAACAAGAACTATTATTTTATAGCCTAAAATGCTTGAACTAAATAAATAATTTTATTTTATATTGAGGACCTTTCTTTAAGTATGTATTTAGGAGCAAAATTACAAAGAAACAAGAAGGTATTGAGATCCTTAAGGCAGATAAACATCTATGAGCACCTACAATCCCCACCTTTAGCAAAGAGCTTTCTTCATGTAGCAGTCCTTTCTCTTTCAGCCGTATTACCATGTGGCTTCCATCCCAGGATTCTGCTTTGCCTTTAGCAACAGTGACACACTGGCAGATGGATGGCTTTCCAAAAGTCACAGAGAATGGTGTGTAACTAGAAGTCACACTAGAAGTCACTTCTAAGATGGCAAAGCCCAAGCCATTTATAGAATAGAAGCAGTTTATCATATTTGTGCAGCAAGCTTTTTGGAACGGGGTGGCTGCAGAGGTGTCTGCTGTGAGAAGTTGATGAAAACTTCCCCTGTGTGCAACAGTCAATACCAGAATTCAAACAACTTTGCCTTAAAAAGATAAATAACTAACTTTTGTGTTGTAGTCTTTTCCTTCTAAAATTACTGATGTTGAAGTGTACCCATTGACATGCCTGTTCTATGTACTGAAGTCGAGAGCCTTGATCCACCCATTTTTATTAGTTTCTGAGTAGATTGTACTGTAGGCTAAATTGTGAACGATGAGCTGAGATCATCTTTTCAGGCTGTTAATTCTGAGATGGCCTGTGTAAAGTAAATCCAAAATGACAAGTAAAACTAAAAGAGGATGATTAAGCCTGTAAATTGATCACTGATGTCTTCCTAACTGATGGAGCAGAGATCCCAAATTCTCACAAAGACCTCACCATACTGTCAAGCTTGTGCATGTGAAAATGTCTCAATATTGAGTTATTTCACTACTGTGATGTTTTATTTCCTACTTCCTTATCTCATTCTCTCTTCTCTCTCCACTCCCACCATTATTAAGAAAGAAGTGCTAAAATAATTTATTATCTAATACATTAATTTTTTTATGGACCCAGTTAGGTTTGCAATCTGGATAAAATATAGAGAATAATCTAGACTTAATGGTTAATGATTTAATGGTTTAATGGTCTTGTGGTATTTATGGTACTTTTTCAAATACATTGGAAACTTTTGCAATCATCAGTCATGTTTCTTTGTTTTCTGTGAAGGTTTTATGGCGAAGATGTCAGAACTGTGTCATTTCTTCCATTTGGTTACCCACAGAAATATGTTAGATGAAAAGATATATGAAATCATAACTATTTTTTCATTTCAAAGGTTTCCAGGAAATCTGCTTTCTATTTTTCTAACTGATACTTAAAGCTGTTCTTAAAAGATTGAGCTGGAGGCAACTGATGCTTTCTTTTTTTTGTATTTTAATAGGTTGACCATTCTGGAACTATGCAGGGACATAGTACTTTTTTTGAGAACACTTGCTCAACGTTTTTTAGTAGTAGGTTCATTTTTTCCAGTTCATCCTGGCACAATAGTTACATATTTCTGCTTGGATGCAGGCTTTATTATATGGTGTCATCTGCCTGCTCAATCACTATAATTTGTTGAACATCAGCCAATCTTGAAATGGTCTTGAAAGTTGGTTCAAATATAAAAAGTAATGAAGGACAGCTAAGAAAATGTATTGTATAAGTCATTCAAAATCTGAACTTGTTATTCAGAAAATCTCAGTAATTTGGAGTGATTGTGGAAACCGTATATGTATTCCTCTCTTTTATGAAAATCAAAATCACTGTTAATGTTTTAATTAATGTGCCAGATGGTATTTAGCACTTCTGGGATGATTTAATATATGAAGTTTTTGTAGGAAATTCCTGACTGGAATTTAATAATACAGTATTCTGTGACTGGACTGGTATGGGAGTATTATTTGTTTGAGGGTAGTCAGCTCTAAGTCATGCAAACATTTGCCTTATGAAACATATAGTCTGTTAGCACCCATTTTGTATTGTACTTTGTATATTTTTTTTTGTTTGTTTGTTTGTTTTTTGACATCTAGTGTTTGGAAAGTCCTTGTTTTCTAGATACCAGATGTCTTCATTCTGTGGTTAATCCATTTTTAGGATTTCTTGGTGTCATGGGACTTGGATAGTTGTTGTCTTAAAGGGTAGAGTGAGAAAATTATTTGTCATTAGGGGAGTTGGAAAATCATTACAGTATTTTGTTCAACACGAAATGCCAATGGCAATGGAAAATCGGGAATCTGGGTGCTGTAACATTAGGTGATCCTCATCAGCTCTTGGGCTGCTTGTGAATTTCATATTAAAGTTTTATGTTGTTATCTTCTCCAAAGTATTTCAAAATAAACATGTATGTTTTCTCACACTTTTTATACTTAAATATTTATATTGTTCTGCTTCTGATATAGAGAAAATGCATGAAAAAATGCAGAAGGCATGTCAATAATACATGTGTTTAGTACACATAAATTTCACTCAGAGTAATAAAATATTCCCTTTTGATTTGTAAATGTTTTATATCTAGTACTTGAAGTAACAAGCTCTTGTTTCTACTTTTGGTTGAACTGTAATATTACATCATGAGTTGCTTTTGAGAAGAATTTTTGCTAATATATTTGAAATAAAATTAATTAATTTTATAAATAAAAAAATATTTAGCAGTACCCAGATGATTAATTATATAGTCAGATTGTTTTAATGACTGTTCCAGCTTTTTATAAAATTTTGAAGATGGCGATTTGTAAAGATTTTTTTCTATAAATTTTTGTGAATTTCTTTGATTTTTTAATTTCCAGATATAGTTTCAAAATTGTTTGTTTCTATTCAGAATTCTACCAGTTAAGTTTAAGGTTTGGATTTTCAAATTTTGACATTCAGTACCATAAAAAATATTATTTAAAATTCAAGATTACAGACTTTCAAGAATGAGACAATTTAAATAACAATTTCCTACTCTTATTTAATAAAATTAGATTAGACTTTGTTGACTCTTTACTCTTAATATGACCCACCAGCTGTTTGCCAAAATGAGAGTTATCAAATCTTTGGTGAAGAAATAGCAGCTAAAGTAGACAGCAGAGGAAATAAAAGAATCTATTCTATCTAATCATGCTTTTAATAAGATCCTGATCCTGCAATGAGAATAATGTGAAGAGATTTCTGACTCCACATGCCTGGAGTGTTTCTGTGTAAATGAAGATTTCAGGCCTTATAATTTTTGAAGCTGGACTGTAATTCAATCCCAGTTTCATTTGTGCACAGATGGTTCCTACTCAGCATTAAGAGATGTCTAAGATTTTAGATGCTGAATAAATATGATTAGGAGCAGTAATACACACATGATGTGTTGTAGATTAAATTGCTGTGATAAAGTAAAATCTCCATAGATTCTTTATTCTTGATTTTTTAAGAGGTTTCTCACAGTGGTGACAGCTAACTATAAGTGAAAAGGTCTCTGGGACAGGTACTTTTGCCTTTATTAAATTATATAGAACTCACTGTATCTCCCAAATCTCAAACAGGGACCCAGAGATGCCAATGTAGCATAAATAAATAGAAATAGTACCTCAAATTTTTCTTTTTTTTTTTTTTTTTTTAATATTTAAACATTTTTCATTGATAAAAAATTTTTGTGGGCTGGATTGTCTTAGTTAGGAACAGTAAATAATATTTAATATTTAATCAATTTATATTTTATAGATGTTAGTAAGGACAGGGTTAAAAGTATGATTTCAGACCTTTACAGTTTATCTGCTTAAAGTGTAGCCAAATAATGCTCTTGCCTTTTTTTCATTCTTTAAGCAGGTGCTCACTTTTTGTTAACTAAAGAATAACTGAGGGTATAAATTACTGGCTAATAAAGCTCCATTTAATATTTGTTTTTCAGTTCTATTAGATATGCTAGAAAAATATCAAGACAGCATGCATCCTACTCTTAAACTGGAGGGTGTTTTACTAATAGCCTAAAGTTGATTGAGAATAGATTTATGACAACCAAGATTAAGTAAATGCAGCAGCATGTTGAGACAGAAAATATGTGGGATGAGAAGAGATTTAATAAATCAAGTCTGAAGCCCAAAAACTAGATGGTAGAAGAGAGAGGAGAGTATGTGCAACAATCAGAACTGCCAGCTGCTTCTTAGTGTCTCTTTGAAGACACGTTCTGATTATTTTTATATTGCTTTTACTTATGAAAGTGAAGAGAGTTTTTGGCCCCTGGCAATTTTTCTGGATTAAAATTGAAAAGTTTTAAACAACTTGTTATAGTATCTGTGTGTAGCTAATGGTTATAGTTGCCACACTTTTTGAAAGTATTTTACTAAGAATTGATTGGAGTTTCTTTAGAATAATAACATCAGAAGAGAAAGAATCCTGTGTTTTGGGTTAATGTCACAGTATATAATTACCATTGACTAGGCAGTGTTTTTTCTATATCTTCAATCATAAATCATGGCTCATATGTGTAAGGGAAGAATGACTGCAGAGTGGCAAGTACCACTAATTCTAGCCAGATGCAGATTTTGTCTTGACTAGCCATTTGGGCAGATAGTTAAGTGACCAGTATGAGCAATAAATTATTTGCTTAGCAATTGCCAAGCCAGGCCTCCAATTTATTTTCCCTGAATGCACCTTGTTAGTGAAGAATATAATGTTTTACATAGAATATAATATTTTACATTGCTTAGGAACTAAATAACTCTCAGTAGAACAGGTAAAAGATAAACAACAGTATACATAAAATCATCCAGTTACTCATTCTCAAATGCTAAAAGAACCAGCTACAAGGATAAAGGAATAAATTTTAGTTTTCTTGTGCAGTCACTGTGTGTCTTCCCTGAGAGCAGATTAGGAACGCTTCGCCAACTCCCTGAAAACCAATTTGCGTAAATCATATCTAAATGTAACGTTGTGATACAATTCAGACACTGCCTGAGAACAGAGGAACTCCAAATCTCTTCAAGGCTGCAGTTTGAAGTGTGAGGATGATGGTGAGAATACAAAATCCATGGTTAGGGAGGGAACAGAACAGCCACCTCAAGCAATTAGGTTTGGCTTGATTCTTGAGTTTCCTTTCAAATTGTCATGTATTTCAATTTTGAGCATTTATTCCATACATTTCTGGAGCTGTTCTCTGTACCCTTCCTGCATCCATCCAGTATGAATTCCCAGAGCTTGCTAAACACATCCATAAAATATGTCATACAATATGCAAGCAGTGGCTGCTTTCTGGTGACAGAATTTCTGCTCCATTTGGCATAATTCATCATATTGATCTGTGCTGAACAGGCAGACAATTTAGATGACTAGCAGAAAAATGGTAAAGTCAAGATATTTTAAAGCATCTCATTGAAGATTAGAGGCACACTTTACACCTTTTTTATTTTGCTTTGAAGCTCACCACACAATTCAGAAGGAAAATCTATCTGATTTATTTTAACGTACGTAATCTCAACGAAGAGTCTAGATTAGCTGACTTGCACTAAAAAACTAAATGGGGAATTCTCTTTCATGTTTGGCATTTTTCTTAACATTTCTGTAGCCCAAGAAACTTGTCCTCTTCCAAATAATTCCCAGGAATGATTTGAAGGGTAGTATAGGCCAGCTGCTGGTCACAGTCAGCAGTATAGATGAGACCATGCTATAATAGAAGAAGAAAGTTTAGCCTTGAAGACATGGGCCATAATGTAGCTGTTGGACTAAAGATCAGAGAACAGTTCAGGCTGATTTTATTAAAAAGTGTGAGTTTAGACAAGCTGATTAATAGCTAAGTGTTTAGGTCAGGACTTCACTATCTACACTCCTATTCAGATTTGGAAGATTAAAAATCTTTGCAATATAGCCATCAGGTTAAGTCTTCTGAAAAATTAACACAGTGACTTTGCCACTTGTGAATGTCTTTGCTCTCTTTCAATACAGCTACTGGCCTGCTCATGTTGAAGCATTTAATCCATTAATTTCTTTATAAATTGAATATAGTATGTAGTTTTTAACATAGAAACACAGTACATAGAAATTGAACATAGTTTTCTATGTATGCATAGAAATCAACATCTTAAAATGTCAATTTTGTCAGCATAACTCTCTGAGAGTAAGTAAGATAGAAATAAGTTCTTGTTCAGTTTATGATATTTCCTGTTGAGCTGAGACTTCCATCTCAGTATTTCCTGTGTGACTGGTTAACTTTGCAAACATGGATTCCAAGGCCTACATTCTGTCTAGTGAAAGTGTGGTGGTCTTGAGGGAACTCAGTGGTGGCTACAAGTGGCTCTGGAACACAGAACTCCCTTCAGCTGTCAGGCTTCCCCAATTCAGAGGAGGCTGTGGACACTTTGGGATAATTGAGGTAACAATACACTAATAACAATATCACATCAGTGCAGTATTCCATGCAGTCTGAAAAATTTTACAAACCCATGTTTTTTAATCCTCAGTTGACACCAGATGTAATTTTATTTCCAAACCCTGTATTTAATTGCGAATAAAACAGAAGTTGCTTTCCTTGCTTGCATCACTGCTCATCTACATACTAGGGATGAATATTCTTCTTCAAGTGCTGTTTTCCTATTTCTACCTCTAATGCAAGCTGCCTTAACAGCAATTCATTGTCCAAAAAATGTTGTTCACACTTCCAATAAACTTCTAAGATTATAGCTTAAGCCCTGCAGAATGTTGCACCCTTGCTCAAAAGCTTTCAGCTTAAAGTCTCACTCTTAGTATCTGCTGTTGCCAAAATCTAATTCCTGAATCTTCCCTTAGTCCTGGGTTTAGCAACATACTAAAGGAAATTGTAAGCTTTTAATTGTGGCAAGAAATTTGCTTGTTCAAACTAGATGGGTCACTATATTACCAGATATCTACTTAGCATTTTGATTGAAGTTCTATCCAAACCATGCATAATTTTTATTGAACAGTTGTTATATGGCAAATACATGGCAAAAGATTGGTTCATTCCTATATTTTATTTAAAAATTCCTTAAAAAACAAACAGCAAAAAATCCCAAACTAAAATAAAAGAAAAACTCAAAAAGCCTATTCTTTACTGTTATGACTTAGTATTGCTATCAAAAAGTCAAAGGAATCAGCCATAATAAACTTGAAGACTGGAATATCAATTTTGAGAGTACCTATCATTTGAAAACTGTAGATTAGAGATCATTTGAAGATGTTGATTAGAGATTTACAGCCATGTGGGCAAACTTAAAGTAAGCACTTCTTAGAGCCTTCAATAACTTTGTAACTCTGACATTTGATAATGATAACTAAAAGTTCCTGTACCACTACAGGAAATTAATGTCTATAAGAAAGAAAAATTCACTTCTTGGAACCACCAGTTAGGGCAGATTGAAGGCACACATCTCTACAGCAAGAGACAGGCATATGTCTCTCTATGTCCACTGAGAGTTCATCAGTCCTCTAATTTCTGTCTCTGTCTTTCTGTAGTATTTAACATTAAATGTAAGAAATATGGGTCTTTGTTCAAAGTATAATAACTCACTAAAATAAACAAATAAATTTATAGATTAATTGTGTTCTAATGTATAATGAACCTTAAGCCTTGAGCTCTTATTTGTCCTTAATTTACCCCTCCATAACATACAGAAGCTTGTTTACAGATTGCATACAATGCAGTGAATTGAATTTTTATTAGATATTACTTGAAAGAGATATAGAAAAAAATTGATACTACTATTTATAAATCCCTAGCTGGAAGCTTCCAATAAAGTAGGTACAGCTTTTAGTGTCTCATAGGATTTGTGGGGTTAGTTAGCAATTTAAGATGAGCTAATTATCCTACAATGGTTTTTAAACTCCAGTTTTCTTTTTAGATACATGCAGATTTTGCTTTCATTCTTCTATGTTGTTATTCACACCCCCTATTATTTTGATTATTGTTGAATTTTTTCTATGTGAGTCATTTGCTTTGAGGAATGTCCAAGTTTTGACAGACATTTTTCTACTAGTCTTAAGGGAAATCTGACAGACAATTGGAGCATGAAAACAGGCACATTGGTGTTGCAGGGAGAAATTGTTACACTAATCTTACACCCACTGGGCATTTCAAAACTGTAGGTTTAATGAAATTGAAGCAACAGATCTTGGTAACATTCTCTGGAAAAGCGATGACAGTTCATAAACTTGCATGTTTCTCCCATGAAATACACTGGCCTCTTTTGTAATCCAACAGAAACCAGTTGTGATCCTAGTTTTTTGTTAATGGGGAAAGATTATGGTATTTTGTTCAGAGCCATGATGGAGTTTTAACATGCTACCAGACTCTTCCTCCTTTTCCACAGCCAGTTATTGCAACTCCTCAGCTGAGGGTCAATGGAAAACCGAGTCAGTAGAGAAAAGCAGACCATGTAAGCACACCTAGTCTTCTTTAGTATTAACTGAGTAAGTTTAATTTACAATTGTAAAATTGTTATGGAATTAACTAATTTTTAGTCTATTCTATTTTCTTTGATATCAATCTTTCCTACACACCAGCCTGGATGTAGATACCTGACAAAGGACAGGTCAATATGATGTGATACTGAGTTCTAGAAAACCCCATTTTGCCTTTATTATGACTCAAGCATATAGCTCCATATTCCAAAATCTTTTTTGGAAGTTTTATTCACTAAGATAATCTTCCATTATACCCACATAGACGCAGCCTAAGGAATTTTAAGACCAATGAAATATACATTTAAAAAGTTCCATGTAATAATATGTTTGTCTATATACGCCACTAGGACCATATAGATTTAATCAACATAATTTTTGTGCATGTCTTTCTAAGGAGAGAAATATTATAATATGAGCAAAAAGGGCCAGTGACTAGGATTTTTATCCATGAAAAAATTGCAGTAGTTTGATTTTTTTGTTACATATTTGCACAAAAATGATGAATATACATTATTTTTAAGCAACCAACGTCTTAGAACAAATGTAAATAAAGTTGTGATTTTGACATGTCATATCAAATTTTAATATGTGAACACCATGATAGTAAAATTTGTGATTAAGTAATGATGCTCTTCCTTAGCTGTATCCAAACAATCTGCCTCACAACCCTCTCTGCAATTACAGCTCTGTTGCCCTTAGCTGCCCTTCTTTGGTGGTGATCTTGGACTTGCACTTCAAATGTATTGTCTCAATGTCCTGATGACATATGGCTGAAAGATCAATATTCAGGTTTTCCTAGTCCAGGGGACAGATGGGTGTGTCTGAACAGTCTTAAGAAAAACAAAAACATGACAAGAGATGTGAAGTCTTCACTTGCTATGTCAAGAAATGTTTATGAAAAGTTTTTATCAATTCTGCCACAAAATTGTGAAGCTGATTACAGCTTAGAAAATGTCATACTGCTTGGTGAACTCCGAATTATTTTCCTCCCATAATAAAAGAAATATTATTGTTATTATGAATATGAAAGACATACCATGTCTTTTTTCAATATTTTTTAAAATTATTATTTGAGTATTTTTATCTTTTATGAGGATTTACTTTATGTGATCTATAGCATGGGAGAGAGAAGGCACTTAGAAACATTGTTTTCAGCTGTAGAGTTTTGATACTGAATCTATTTTAGATCTTGCCTAATATTTTTGTTTACAAAGATTCTATTTATAAGTGCTTTGCTTGCTGTTTGGGCAACACCTGACACATATCACAAGATGTTTTATTTCATGATTTTCTCTGAAGTAACAGGAACAGAAGGGATCAAAGAGTAAGTTCTCATTATAAATGGATCAAATGGGCTCTTTTCCCTTCAGGGATGGTTCTTAAAGGTCCAAATATTTGTCTGTTGCCATCTTGCATTGGGCATTTATTTTATGTGCTGGACTATTTGTGTGGTATTTTCATGTAAATTAGCACAACTAGAATGGTTTGTCATAGGATAGAGGAAGAAATGCCTCATGTCAAAGAAGTGCTAACAACTACCTCAGGTGCCTGCATCAGTTAATTTCAGAGTCCAGGATGACTGCCAGGAGTTCAATGGTCTTCATGTGCTGATATTGGTAAAATTAATGAGAAGAAGAGACTTAGGGATGCCTAGAATTAGATGGCAAAAAGGCACTCAACAGACATTCTCCCTAATATATAATTTTAAAAGCATTCTTAATGTTTAAAGACATGCCTATAAGGCAAGGCATTAGTTGCAAGGACCTCAGAAAAATCAGAGCTGTAAAAGGTAATGCATCACCCAATAAAAAAAAAGTATAAACTTCAGAATACAATTATGCTTTTACACTTACACCTGAAATTCAGCCACAGACTCTCTATTTGAATATGAAATAAGACTTCACAATTTAAATTTGTAAATCAGTGGATAATTTTATACGTTATGGGTAGAAAGCTACACAAGATAAGTTATCATGACATTAAACTGCAAGGAAATTCTACTGTGGAACAGATTGATACTCCTTTGACACTTACTACCATCTTTTAAATATTTTGGATTTAAGAAGCAAATCTTTAGGTGAGTAAATCTTTTAAAGTGCTGCAACAAAGTTGTACTCCATTGTCTCACAAAGCACTTTGGCAGGGTACCAATAAAATAAAATATAGTGCCTTTGAACTAACACTACTTTTTGTACAAACTTTAATTTAATTTTGTTAACACAAATCCATGACACTGAAAAACAATTTTAGCTGCCAGATTATAAGAACTGTTGGCTGGAGAGAAATGGAAAGCGACACTGCTTCAATTTCAAGTCATGCATATCCTGTTTCCATTACTAGAAACAAAAATGAAAACAACAAGAAGGAGTATAGCCCCATCCTCTTCTTTGTCCTGTTGGCAGAAGCCTCATGTCCCCCATATGGTAGAATTAAGTAGGAGAGTACCTACAAGGATAGATCAAGGAAGGGATAAACTTTTATTAAAGCATCAAAGTATATCACTTTGAAAGAAATAAGACATTTTAATAATATTTCAAAATTATTTGATAAATATTTGTAAACCTTCTGCTCTTGTCTGCAATGGTTTTGGGTTTTTTTTTTTTTTTAATATGAAACAGAGTTGTGGCATATCCACAAGTATCATTGAAATCCAACTTCTGATCCTTCACAGAACAGCCTCAGAGAACCACAGCATGTCCCTGAAAGCATTGTCCAAACACTCCTTGAACTGTGTGTGTCTTGGTACTGTCTTTGGTGTTCTGGGGAGCCCATTCTAGTTGGCTGAGCCAAATGGGTAAAGACCTTTTTCTTAATATCTAACCCAAATTTTCCTTGACACAATTCAGACCATTCACTCAAGTCCTGTCACTGACCACCACAGAGCAGAGATCAGTGCCTGTTCCTGTGCCTCCCCTCACATGAAGCTGTAACTGCAATGAGGTTTCCTCTCAGTCTCCTCTTTTCCAGCTGAACAGACCAACTCACCTCAGCTGCTCCTCACATGGCTTCCCCTCAAGGCTCTTAGTAGCCCTCCTTTGAACACTCTAATATATTTTTTAATATCTTTTTTATACTGTGTCCCCCAGAGCTGCCCCCAGCCCTGGAGGTGAGGCTGCCCCAGCTCAGAGCAGAGCAGGACAATCCCTCCCTTGCCCTGGCCATGCTGTGCCTGATGCCCCAGGACAGGGCTGGCTCTCCTGGCTCCAGGGCTCTGCTGGCTCATGTTCAACTTGCCATTGACCAGGATCCCCAGGTCCCTTTCTGTGGCACTGCTCTCCAGCCTCTCCCTCCCCAGTCTGTTTGAACATCCAGGGTTGCTCCATCCCTGTGCAGAATACAGCACCTGTCTTTGTTAAGCCTTGTAGGGTTGGCACGCATTAAACATCTTACAGCTGCTCTTTGTCCAGCCCTCTAATATGTCAATCATAACAGAAAATTGTTCAGCTTCTTCAGATACTATGCCTTCATATTTTCTATTTGAATTTTTTCTCATAGGTCTAAAAAAAGTCACAACCCATAAGAAGAAGACTTCTGACACTTATTAGAAAACATTGTGGGGAGCTAAGAGGGTAGACAGAAAGATTTGGAATACTCCCTGTATTAACACATTTTGTTAATCCATATTTAGGTGACAGATTTCAAGCTGCTTTTCTAGTTCAACCAAATTAGCCTTTATAAACAAATTGGAGTGCCCACATTTAAATTTTAAGCAATTAACAAAAGTTTGTGCTATTTCTATTTTCTTAAAGATAACTGCTAAAAATTATTTTTTGTTTCAATATTAGAATATAGGAAGAAATGGGAAATTATCTGTTTTTTCCTGTTAAAATTAGAGGGTTAATTTTATTTTATTTCAGAGGAAAATAGTTCTTTGATAAGGCCAGTATCCAAAATGACTGATTTTAAAATACAAATTTAATTTGTTTTGAAATGGAGCTATGTGTTCAATTCTTTAACAAAGCATAATTTTGCATACCAATTTCTTTGAGATTAAATAGGTATTATATCATGTTTGCTAAACTGATTACAAACAGCTAATAATCACTCAATGTTGCTCAAAAGTAGCACTGAAAACTAAGGTCAATTATATTATATTTTTCTGGCACTTAAGAGGCATGTATTTTATTTAAAAATCTTGTCTATATCCATCTCAGAGAGATTCTCAAGGCTGTACTAGATGAAGCAATTATTAGTGCTACAGAAAATAGTTAAAATAAATTGTATGTAAGCAGATGTGTTAATATGCATCTTTATGTGGATTTATTATAACATTATTATCAACCTTATATTCCGAACATTTTAATTCCCTCAGCATAAATGGAATATTGAAAACATTCATTACATTATCAACTCACCAGCAGGGAATTTACAATGAAGTGATTGTATAATTGCTTTAATTGATCCTTTTGAAGCAATATTGTGTGCATCATAATTTATATGTTGTAGTGAGTTTTAGTACCACACACTGATATCAGATTACTCATGATTATTACCAGGAGGAGTTTGGATTAGTCCTTGTTTTAACTTTGTCATTGAAATCTCTCTTTTGCAGCAATGAAATCAACAGAAGTCATAAACTTCTATGCCTCATTTAAGTTACTTTTTCTCCTACGATTTGGCCTCCTGCCTAAAGTAGACAAACATGTTAAAAATGCTCTCTCTTCTCCCCACCCTTCCTGAAAATAAAAAATCAAAAAAAACCCAAACCCCCCAAAACCCCACAGAAACTAACTTCTTCATAGAATTATATTTGATTGGAAGGGAAATAGAAAAATATTTTAACATTTCTCTCCCTCCTTCACACCCTCAAAAAAAAAAAAAAAAAAAAAAAGAAAAACCAAATCCAAAAAAACGCCAAACTAAACCAGAAACAAACTTCTTCACAGGATCATATTTGGTGGGAAGGGACCTTAAAGAATGTCTGTGCAGGGACACCCATGGGCCTGTATAACAACCACTCAATGGGGTTGCTCGGGGCCACATCCAACCTGGCCTGGAACATTTCCAAGGATGGGGCTTCTCTGGACAACTTGCTCCAGTGCCTTCCTGTCCTGTCAGTGAAGAATAACTTCCTAACATCTATTCTAAGTTCTCTTGTTGTTCTATTGCACATTTTCACATGATGCCAGTCAGCTAAGGCATGGTGGTTGTGCCCCTTCTGTTTACTTCCAACTTAACATTTCTGATTTTTTGTCAGCTTTAAAGCTGCCTTTCCACTCACTTGTTTTCTAGTACATATTTTATTCTATTGGAGCAGCCCCTTGCTGTTGTGGGATTGTGTCTGGCTCAGGATAAATCCTAAAACCTCCTGACTTGCAGTAGCAACATTAGTCCCACTTGGTCGTTCCTTCTTTACTATGGAGGTAACTCAATTACTAGGGAGTTACAAGCTCAAGTTACAAGTTATGAAGTCAGGAAATAGTATTTCCTGAAAGATTCATCATCTCTTTTGAATTACATTAGGATTTCAGAAAAGGAAATAAAATGTCTTGGCATTTATTAAGAGATTAGCAGACGATCCCTAAAAGAAAAGTTAATAAATCTCATTACTACAGAAAAAAAAAAAATCATAGAAAGCAGGTATGTGTTAACATATTAAATATGAACCTATTAATAATATTGATGTTTGACTGAGGGTAGTTTAAAGAAAAAGCTACATTTGTACTATTCTCTGAGTAAGAAAGTAAAAAATTTTCAAAACTTATTTTTGCATAAGGAAACTGAAGGGCTGAAGGAAACCCATTTGGCTTTGGTATAATTTACTTTTCATTATTAGACAGCTAGATACCTTCTGGAATCAAAATCCTTTAACTGATATGTAGAATAAATTTAACTGATATTTTGAATAATACAAGCTTTTTCCAGCTTTCCTGGAAAATACATCTCGTTTTCAGTTTTTCTGTCTGATTTCTTCTGATGGTTTTATTATGTACCTGATTATGAAAGAGGGACTGCATTTGGATTTTCTTACTCTGAAGGCAGCTTAAAAACCTCCAGACATTTTCTCTGCTACTTTTACAACACCACCAACAGCTGAATTCACCATTTCAGGAAGACAGTGTTTTAATGTGATTCTGGCTTAGTTAAATGTTTAATGTGATTCTGACTGTTAAACAAAGCATTACATCATTCACAGAGGATTTGATATTTTCCATTTTTCTATGGCTCTTATTTAGATGGTCAGTCATCAGAGTTTCACTCTAGCTGCATAGTATCATAGTATTTGATTTTTATTTTTTAATTTGAAGACTTACACAAGCCTTTTGATACAGTTATTTTTGACTTAGCAGGAGGAAAGTATATAGAATTTCTGAATTCCCTGAAGAATCACTTCATCAGAGAAGAGGGAGTAATAAGGTTTCTTAAGGACTGTTTGACTTTTGACTAAGCTGAGAACATCCTTTTTGCTCTTGTTCACAGTTAGGACCTCAAGCTCACCCATGTATCCATTTAAACAAGGTTTCAGTGTAGAAACTAACTGAACTTTGCAAAATAGTAATCATAATTACAAGATCTAATTCCTCTTTCAAAATAAGTCAGTGATATGGTTTGGGAATGTCACAGAGAGACATATTTCAGACTCCACTGATTTTAATTTAAATTATAAACCAGCAATGAAACTTCCACACTAAAGGAAAGTATTTAAAACATAAGTTCTGTACACAACTTTTCCTGTCTAATTTCAGTTTCTCCTCTGTTTCATTCAAAATAATTGACCATAAAAATTATGATATTGCATAATTATTTTTTCAGTCATAGAATAATCATTGATGACATCTCTAGTTTCTAATTAGCACGCATTTATACTGAATATTCTTCCATTAATTGCTTTTCAGCAAATTTAAGGCCCTTCATTAAATGTGCAATTCTGCCTCCCAGGAGCTGGTGTTTCATCCAGCTTCTCAGTTATACCTGGCAGCTGTGCCCTTCTTCTTTAAGATTACAGCTTTCTTTCATTTCTTTTTCATCTTAAAAATTCTATGTGATATTTTGTAAAGATGAATCATATTTATTCCCACAACCATTTTTTTATTTACACATGCATGAATTGTGTGGATAAAATATGATGGAGTAATGTAAATGCTTTAGCCTTCATAACAGAAAGAAAACCTAAATAATATTCTAACTAAATCTTTCTCAAAGAGTTTCTAGTGTTTGATGCTCTCTTTTTTTGCTCTTCTAATGCCAGGTTTCTCTAAGCACAGTGAGCTTTCACAGACTGTAATAAAATACTTCATAGTATAGCAAAGCTTCAAGAAGCAATGACTTTACAATTATTGACAACAATTTTCTGTCTATGCTTAATGCTAATGAATGAAATTATTATTGAAATTGTTAATTGAAATTGATATTGAAAAGATGAAGCTGATTTCAATATGTATTTAAAATTTAGTTTTCAGTGCAGGCTTGTGAGACCCTCTATAGATGTGGCTTTTGTTGTCTTTAAGCATTTTGAAACAATATTCTTTATATATTGCAAATGCAGCTATAGTGTAGTGGATGGGACTATGCAGAAGGGCTCAGCCAAACGGGACTTCTGGCAGTCTAATGCAGATGCTGAGCAGTATTTTAGATATACAGTAGATCATAGGGTACTTTGGTGACATTCAAAGGAGTTGTTTCAGTGGGTTCCCAAAAGTCATAAATTCAAAAAGTTGAAGAAATCTTTTCTTCATCCCTTGTTTTCTTTGGATTACAAATGAAAGCTGTTATTTTTCTGGGACAGAAAAGAGAGACGGCTTTCAAGACATTGGAGACAATGCTTGAGGGATGTAGATATTACAAAAGTATGGATTCTGTACTTCCTGCTCTGACTAAAAAGACCTCTGAGCTTCATTAAAACAAAACAAACAGACCAAAGAGTGTACTTGAGAAAAGATAAAAAAAGAAGAAATATATTCTGAAACAGTAAGTTTCACCGTGGGCAGTGGTTGTTAGAATTTCAAGATAAACAATTAGGCTGAATGCTGACTTCATTCTATACAGCCCTTTTAATGACACATGGCTTAGTGCATGTAGTTGACCTTAAAAATTCTGTTTCCTTGTTTCTACAGTTCCTTCTGTCAATGTGTATAAACAGATTTTGAAATCTTTCTTCTTTGAGGATTCCATCATGTTTAATCTAAGGAATAATAACAGCTGTGCAAAAAAATAAAAGTAATACCATACTGGTCAAAAAATCAGTAAAAAGGGTTGTAGAGGACACTGAAACAACAACAACAACAAAAATATAATTATAGAGAACGTTGCACCACTGTTGTGAACAGGAAGACAGCAGCAACTTTTGAAAATGTTCTATAGCATTGTGAAAATTCTTGCTCTGATACTTCATTGAATATAAAAAGAAATAAATTTATTTTTAAAAGTGTAGAAAACATTGGCATTGCAGACAATTATTACTCTCCTGTAGAGAGGATTCAGCCTGAATCTCTTGGACTACAGGATAGCCCAGAAAAGTCCTTCCCTGTTTGGGCAGATTACACAGAATTGTCACACTGTGGAATTCTCACACATTCCTTAACTTCCAGGACAATATGAGGGATTAGTCTGACACAGAATATTGAACAAAGCAGATTAATGATGCAGTATAGTGGGGCTGTCTCTCTAATATATACACAGCTGGAATATTTGATCTTACACTTGTTCTACAGCATTGCATAAATCATCATAATTCACTGTTAGTGAAGATTCACTAAAGGAATCAGACTCAGATAGTTCAATGATCTCAAGGAAAGAAGATTTCAGGGTCAGTGATTAGCACCAGGGTCTACAATTGCCATTATTTGCATCCTTGATGGAACAACTAAATTCTATACTTAAAAAGCCCAACTTGGAAAAAAACCAAAAAACCCTAAAATTTATAAAATGTATGAAATAATTACTAACATCAACAAATTGTAATTGGCATTTATCTATTTAAAACAGAACTCAGATATCTATCGTGTTAATACAAGAACTCTTGGGTTTATTTATTTTAAAACAAAAATACTGATTCTTTTAATTAATCACAGAGGGCAACTCAGAAATCTGTCTCAAATAAAACTGCAATGTTCATTCATTTGGTTCTAAGAATGCAGTCTACTTGCACAGGATTGTTATATAGTGAAAATTTGGGAAAATATCTGGCTCCTGGAATTATACAGAATATTATTGTTATTTGCTTATTTATATTTAAAATGGTTCAAATTAATGACTTCTGATTTGTTCTGTGCTGAGAAACTGCTGTTCCTGTTTCATCCTGTAATTGTTACTGATCTTTTTTTTACATCTAACATACAACTCCCTGGATAATTTCCCTAAACATAATAGGCAAAAATCTCATCAGGGATAAAAGCAAAAACCACAGTTTCACTGAAGTTGGAAGACTGCTTAAGTTCCTAATCACTAACAGTAGCATCCATTACTGTCAATTGATAATACAGCTGTTAGGACCATCTTCCTAGCTTCATCAATGAAATTTTATTCTATATTCTTTTGTTATTCAATTTCAAATTGAATATTCAAATTTCAAATATTCATATTTCAAATTGAAATATTCAAATCTCTCCTGATTTGACTGAATTAGAATAGGTAGCCAGCTCACATGGTAGCCACTTCTGTAGCAAAACACAGACGGCAAGAAAAATACTGTATATTTGCAAATCAAGAAGTTTATATGGAAGGAATACAGACTACATTTCATGAATATAATGTTTTTGAAAAACTTTAAGAATTAGTTGACTTCCTTGATAAATATCTACACCATAGTAATATCTGAATTTTACAGGGTAAGGCAGCTGTTAATTTTAAAGTTATGTATTTTCATTTTCTGTACTTCTGATACAGAATAAATAACAGTATCAAATTTGGGAAAAATTAAATGTAACTTTCAATTTATCTTCTTCACCTACCCTGTATTTACATAGTAACATAAATCTATATTTCTCTTTTCTTTTTTTTTTTTTACTCTTTTTTAATCTTTTTTCTTATTTTACTAGCTTGACAGTTCAAAGCTAAAGGATAAAAATAATCAGACATAATTCAAATTATTCCCATTTTGAGTAATAAGATTTACTTTGCTTTCTTCTTAGTCCTCTCAGTTTATTCCCAGAGCAATGACATAGGAATAGGAAAGTATCTTATCTGAACTTACTTGGTGGTCTGACAACTAGAGTTCCCTCCAGAATCAGAGAAAAATTAGACCAAAGAACTTCACAGGTCATTAAAAGGGCATTGCATCTCTCTTGCTCAGTCTGTAAGAACAAAAACAACAATCTTGAGCAAAGTCCATCCAACCACATCATTCAAGGTGGGGTAGGAGAGGTAGAGGTTGCTGGGCCATTTGATCTGAGGTGGAGAGGAAAGGCAGGAGCAAGGCACTCATGCCCAAGGAACAGGTCAGGGCAGAACTTGAAGGTCTATGACACTTCCCCTCCCACCACAGTAAAATGTTAAACAAAATTACCTCCCCATACAGGATTAGCAGCTATCTGAACCATAGCTCTCAAGATCACTGGGAAGCTGAGAAATCTCTGCTGATAGTTTGTTTAATTTATTCTATCTGAAAAATTCAATAAAAGGAACCGTTCTATCTGAAAACTAATTTTAAAAAGTCACTTCCCTGAACCATTGATAGAATAGACAAAACCTACTTCAAGTTACCTCATTTCATGAAAAGCTATTCTTTGCCTGACCTTTTCTATACATTTTAGATTCTTTAAATGTAGAACATTTTGATTACAGAATATCTAGTTTGAATTATAACAGTTTTTGACTTTATTCCTTATTTGACGAATTATAGTGGACTTCTGTTTTGGTATGAATTGAAGGCAGTTCTGCAATGAAAGGAATGATTTTTTCTGTTGTCCATAGTAATTTCTATACTGTTATTGGATTTTCTTTTCTTCTTCTTTTTATGTTTGTTATAAGGTATAACAAAATTATAAGTAAAAATTATTAGCTCTTTTGCTTTCATATAAAACTTAAGTTCTAAAAGAGAAATCAGGAACATATACCAATATATGCTAACTAAATTTTCACAATCTCAATTACATATTTAAGAGAAAGCCTAGGCTCAGTCTGAGACAGATTTCAATTTATTAGTTTATCATATATCCTATGTTAAGCAACTTTAATTATACTATCCAATATTTTTTGTCAAAAAGATTGGTTGTGATTTTCTTATTGCTTCCTTTAGTAAAAATAAATACTGATCAAATTTTCTGTACTTCATATTCCTATTTTTCCATATTAGTCCTTTGAATATATTTAGCAGAAATATGTTGTGTGGGATCCATGTCACCAACTATTGTCTTCTACATCTTAAGGGACCACTTTCCATTTTACTTACACTTAGAGAAGACATATCTTATTAGTAAAAATTGAAATGCCTAATAAATAATTGAACAAAAAATGTCTGTTATTACTGAATCCTACATATTACAGTCCCTCTTTCAAAAATATGGTGGCTACATGTTATGATTTTGCACTACTCAAAGTAGAAATCTTAACCTTGGTCATCAGATTGTTATGTACAAACACTGCTATTCCTCTCTCCTATTTCTCTGCCAATATATCTCTGGTAATGTTATCACCAGCCTCAAAATATACTGGTTTCACAAATTTATCAATTTCATATCAATCCTCACAAAAAGCTGTGAAGAGACCTTCCACACTGAGTTGTTGGAGGCACAGAATTGGGTGCACAGATAAAATGCACACAGATCACAGAATGGGAATCTCAAAAGCAGCACAGCAATCAAAGTAAAATACCAAGACTGGGAAAATTACAACACAAGTGCATGTAGGACAGAAAGACTGTGAAAGAAGAGAATTCTCCTTATAATTCTTATACATCAGTTTCCTGTTTATCATGAACAAAGATATCACATGCACAGGCTGTGAAGAAGAGAGAAAAGAAATTGTGCAGACAGCTTTTCCATGTGAGAATTGTAAGGAAAAAAATCTATTGGATTTGATAATTGGAGCATACTAGTAACTATACTGCTAATACTAGATACCTTTCAAGCTGGCATGCTATCATTTCTACTTCTTTCTCTTGGTATTAGATTGACTGTTAAGAAAAGACTAAGAATTAGCCATTTTATGAAACAACTAGGAAACTTTGAAATCAAGAAATTTTTTTGTGCAATCCTTCCAAAGGAGCATTTCCCTAAAAGTTATTTCTTGTAGTACTACTGGAATTAAGTATAATTAAATTTGAAATATCCAAATCTCCCAATAGTTAAGGCATTAATCATCAAAAAATATGTAAAAAATGAAGTTGAAATTTCTGAAAGGACAATAGCCCTGTAGCTATTATTTCCCTTTAAAAGTAATTAAATATTTACATATTTTCAGATAATTTGTGTAATAACCAGACTCCACAGTTTACTACTGTAAGACTGTTTATTTAATCTAAAGTTATTTCCCATCATTACAGTCAAATTTTACCTGGGGAATCAAATACTTAATTTAAAAAATGTGGATTCTATTAACTGAGATGACAATACCTTCATAAGTAATTTTATCTGAAAAATGCTTGGACAAATCTAAAGGAGTTCAAATGTAAAACCCCTAGCAACACATAAAAGAGTACAAAATGCAGTCTCAAGCAGTGTTTAAGTTCTTAGAGTTTTGCTATTATTATTATTGGGTTTTGATACAGGGTTGAGGGTATCTTTATTCTTTACACCTAGTTGAATTATCTTCCCATCACTCCAAGTATAGTTGATGTTATAAGGGACTCCTGAAGACTATCTTGTGCAATCATCTTCATGGCATAGAAAAACTTTCTCTGTTGTTGAGTGTCATGCTCATTGGAGACTAAATGAATCCAATCCAACTGACTAGTTGCTTTGCAAATGGAATATGTATGAATAATGTGGCTAAGATAAACACAGAAGAGAAAAGACTAAATGTGGAAATGCAATCTAAATATGAAACTTCACTACATTAAATAAGCACCTTCACAAATATAGAATCATAGAATATCAATGTCATTAGTGAAGATAATAAATAATACTGGTCCTGTGGGACTTCTTGTCAAAACTTGTCAATGATGTCCATTGGGACAATGAGCCATTGACCACTGTCCTCTGGATGTGATTGTCCAATTCCTAAGCCACTAGACAATCCACCCATGAAATCCCTTTTCCTCCAATTTTGGGAGAAGCATATTGTGGGAACAGTGTCAAAGGCTTTACAGAAGTCCAGATAAATGGCATCTGTAGCCTATAATTTATCTACATGAAGTAGGCACTCCATTCTAGAAGGGTATTAGGTTTGTGGGACAGACCTTGCTACAGGTGAAGCCATGCTGGCTGTCTCAAATCACCTCCCTGTGCTCCATGTGTGCTAGCACAGCTTCTAGGAACTTCTGTCCTTCCCAGGCACAGAAGTGAGTCTGACAGGTTGTTAGTCCCCAGGGATCTCCTTTTGTCCCTTTTACAGACAGCATAATGTTAATCATCTGGTTATTGGGAACTTTGCCTGGATGCCTTGACCTTTCAAATAGTATGGAGAATGGCCTGGCAAATATATCAGGGTGTATGTGTTCTTTGATCTTCCTCTTCTGGCTGACATACCTACAGAAGGCCTTGTTATTCTTTGCAAACCTTGCCAAGTTTATCTCCAGCTTCTCCTTAGTCTTCCTTCCTTCCTTGAGAACACCTTGGGAACTACAGGGAGATAAGCCTCACTCTGCTGGGAAGACCACGGAGCAGGTCCTCCTAGAAGGTGTGCTAAGACACATAAAGGCAAGGAGGTGTTCTGAAGCAGTCAGCAAGTTGTTTCTGACAATCTGGTGGCCTTCCATGATGGAGGGACTGCAATAGCTGCCAAGGTAAGACTGCCTGATGTCACCTAACTCAATTTCTGTAAGGCCTTCAATACAGTCCCACATGCATCCTTATCTCCAAACTGGAGAGACACTGATTGGAAGTGTGGGCGAGCTGTTCAAGAAGGAATTGGCTGGCTGGATGCAGCTAGAGAGTGGTGGTCAGTGACTCTGTGTCCAGGTGGAGGCTGGTGAAAAGTGGTGTCCCTCTGGGCTTTGTCTTGGACTCTGCTCTTGAATATCTTTATCTATAACATAGAGAGGTCAAGTGCCACCTCAATAATTTTGCAAATAATATGGAGCTGAGTGGTGCAGTTGACACAACAGGAGGGGATGCCATTGAGAGCTCCAGAGAATTCTGCACAAGCTTGAGACATATGCCCACATGAACTGCTGTGTTTTTTGTTTTTACTTGTTTGATTGTTTGTTTTTCTTAAAGCCATATGCTAATTTTAATAAATCTAAATTAAAAAAAAAAGTAAACATATTATACAAACTATGTTTTGGCTAATCATTGGCTTAAGTGACATTTTTTACATCTTTTAATTTTAATTTATTTAAATTTTAACATCAGCTGTAATTGTCATAATTAGATTGAATTTTGAAATGTCACAACCTCCACAGTCAATTTTCAATACTCTTACTCCATAGATCAATTCACAAGAAGCACAGAGGGTACCACAAGAAAAACTTTAGTTTGCTTCAAAAGAAGCCAATTAGCAAATCTCATTTAGTGTTAATTGCAACAGCAGTTCTCATCATAGTTTAATCAACACCTTGCTAAAACAAGCTAGGAGAAAGCAAAAGATGGACATTGATTTCATGCACAGCCAGAACTGTATTGACACCTTTCAAACACTGAACATCTCACAGATGGGAAGTCATTCCCAACAGACTGGAGTGGTAACTGTAAATACAAATTTTTCTGCAAAATTCAGAGGCTTTAGCCTTAATGAAATAAAGATAAAAATACAAAATAAATAAATACATTTATATTTATTGAAAATAAAATACAAATTTTATATATTCTCTCAACACACTAAGGGACAAACCTGTATCTTGTATTGAGTTCCTTCTAATGGCACATTTTTTACAACCTATTCCACTGTCTTAGCTATAAATCTTGACCTATGTACAGGTTCATTCTATCTCTCAAAGTAAAGTCAGGTAATCACATATTTCTGCATGTTAATATTGGCCTCTACAACCAGTAAACATGAAAAAAACTAACCAAAAAGTTCATTATACATGAGTGCATCCTTGTTTAAAAAGTGTTGTTAGTTAGCAACTAGGGTTGCCATTTAGACTAAAAAGTCTACGTTGACAAGGCATCTGAGTTGCTCCAAAGCAGAAGTTTTCACATTTCACAAATGCATTAGTGATCCTATGAGGCTCTGAAATACTGCTTTGAATGTAGGGCTTTAAACTGAAAGACTACTTTTTTATTTTTGTGCCCTTGCAGGTTGGAAATAGACATTGATGGTAAAATATGTGACAACAGTGACGTGTACTAACAATCCATAAGGAAATCTGATACAACTTTTCCACCTCTTAAAATGCCCTCCTTCAGAAGAGAAAGGTCATGTTTTTCAAACAACACCTGGATTAGAACATTAAATTCTTTAACAGTGTATGTTTAACTGAATTTAATTTCCTGTCCCTCTGAAGTATGTGAGTCTTTGTGACCATTAGAAAAGTCAGGAAAATTGAGAAAGATCTGATATAATTTAGATATATAAACACCCATTTCAAAAGTTTTCAAGCAGAACAGTTTATTCTATCCTATTCTCCATTCAATCCAATACCATTTTAATTGTACTTTAAACAAGAAAATAAAAAGTTTGCCATTAACTTCAGGATGGAAAAACTCAAGTTGTTCAGTAATGAAAAGGTTGATATAACATTTACAGTTTTAAAATATTTCCATGTGTTAAATCAAGATACAAAATGCAGGGTGGATAAAACTTAAAATCTAGTTTACCAATGCTGTTCAAAACTGAGTCAGAATGTATTTATAATCCTTGAAATTGGTAAAAAGTTATTTTACCCCTGGGTTTGTAAGAGTTAGAGACACAGCTAGAGAGTGGTTTTTAACTTCCCCTCCAATATGCTCTTTCTTAAAATTGCCCAGCTTTTTCTAAAATGTACAGTAGAAAAAAAAATTTCCACAATTCAATGGCATTTTTTGAACATTTAAATTTTGTGAACTATCTGCAATTTTGATGACTTGAATAGTATCTGAGCATGAGGGTTTGCTTTTTTGTTTGTTTGTTGTTGGGTTTTTGTTCAGTTTTTTTTCCTTCTTATTTTGCATGCTTTAAATGCTTCTTCTTAGAGCATTTGTTCTTGTTAAATAATATTTGTTATTTTTGATCACTTAGTGAAAAACAAAAAATCAATATAGTTTCTTGTGGAAGAATAATGTACCAGAAGAGGCAAATAAGTCTAATTAGCATGATATGGATCAGAATGATGTGACAGACTAATCAAAAGCTGTATTTAGTTAAAAGACCCAGTCACATGAATACATAAATGTGACCCTAGTCTTTGCACTGTTTTAGATTCAACCCTACACTGCCCTGCTTTTCTGCTTCTGAGAAATCCAAAACTACTGCAACATGCCTTTGCCTGCTTAATCTGCTCAGTTCAGCAACTACTTATTTCATATAGAAATCTTTATTGTTCTGAGGTGTTTCCATCCTTCTCTTATCCTGCTGCACAAAGAAAAAAGTTGCCAGGATTTATACTGGAGGACCCCCTGTTCAGCCTCTCTAGAGAATACCTTTGCCTTTCAGAACCTGAAACCAACAAAATTGGAATACTTGAAACACTCTTTAGTGATGGCCTTTTCCTTTATCTCTTTACTATCACTACCTACCCGCCCTTGGGTTAGTTTGGTTTGCTCTTGTGGCTTTTTTTCAGCTATGAGCTGTTCATAAAACCTTATGGGCAACTAAACACATGGTATTTCTTTCTAGATCAAATCCGTGGCTAATTCATTCAAGCTCATTTCACTCTTTATGTTTGTGTATTTCTTTCCTAGTCATTTTATTACATATTGAAGCTGGTTGCAAGATCTTGTAGGATAAAGAGAATTACTCTCCCCTTTCACTTGTGGTAACCATAGCTGCATACCCAAAAACTCAGTACCACAAACAGCACACAACAGCAGGCCAACCTGCCCTTGGGATCATGATGCATCCACTTCTAGGTGGAATAGCACCCAGAAAATAGTGAAAAACCAGAGAATAAAAATGTGAAAGGTTTTTGGTTTTGTTTTTTTTCTCTGGATAGGTACTAAATTCTTATGTGAACTTTTCCAAAAGAAAAAACAAAAACAAAACAAACAAACAAACAAAAGGGCAGCATTTGGCCAGTTTCCTGCTTTTCCCTGCCAATGTGAAATCTTTGAACAGATCTGTGTTTGAACAGATCTGTGGAACTTACTCATACAATTGTCTTTACAAAGATTACGCAAACCCAAATTTCAGAGACTTAGCTGACAAGCAAAATTATTTCCTGACATTGTGGAAAGTAACATGGCATTTCAGCACTTTTATAGAAATGCTGAAGGCCATATTTTCTTTATCAAACTGCATAATTAACAATTTGTGTCCACTGGTGCATCACTGTGAAGAAACCTCAAATTACATGGACATGCCACTGTGAATTGATATGAAAAGACTGCAATGAAAATGTTTGTGAATTCTTTTAATAGATGTAGTCTAGAATACAGATACAGGTAACTTAGAAAATATTAGCATAGTATGGTGCTAAAGTACTTTCTGGTCATCTGATATATAAGGCTACCTGGTTCATAAATTTCATCACAACAAAAAACATTACCTTGAAGAAATTTTCCTACAGATCTGTTGGTATTTGAAAGAGGAAACTGATACCTTGATTTTAATATGCTCAGTCATGTTCTATAGTAGGCCATCCAGTAATATGAAATACTAACAAGGTGTTTATCTTGTAGTCCAGGGAGAAAATGATGCAGAATACAGAGATGTCAACAAAGCTTGAGGCTCTTAATTGAAATTTGGAAATAATTTGGATCAATTTATATATTTTTTCCTTCAAACGCAACTTGTAAAAGTGGAGATAATTGCATTTCTCATGAGCTTGAGCTCTAATGATGCTTATAACAAAATAATCTTAATCTAAGTATTTTTCTGCATTCAAGATGAATGGTTATTGTTTAAATATTGTTTATATTGTTTAAATTTATTCCATGGGATGAGGGAGATCCTAGCCACTACTACCTCCCTGCTCTGTGTGATATTTATCTTGAAATAATGTTTGCAGCTCATAGACCCATTGCCTGTTTCTCCTGGTCCCTGTGATATTTTTTGGGATCCCCTTTAGGTGTTTTCCTTATTGTCCCTATGCACATGTTCTTCTGAAGCTGGCATTTTGTTCTAATTTTTCATTTTTGCAGACAAGATTTCCTGTGTCTTGCACAAAGGCAAAGCCCAAAGTCTGCTCCAGTTCTCCTGTCATCCTTTTGGGATTGCCTTGGATAAGAGGGGCCTCTCAGGTTGGCTCTCAGTGTTTGGCTCTGCTGGCTCTTCTTTGCATGTGACAGGATTTATATTGAGAATCCCCCTTTGGGCCTCTCTAGGAAATAACTTTGCCTTTCAGAGCCTGAAACCAACAAAATTTGAATACTTGAAACACACTTCACTGGTGGCCTTTTCCTTTATCTACCACCACTACCTGCTGAATGTTGGGTTGGGTTTGCTCTCGGGGCTTTTTTCAGCTAAGAGCTATACACAAAATCTTATGTACAACTAAGGGTGATTGCATAACTGAACAAAACCCATCAATTTAACAATTTTGTAAAACTACTTCAATAGAAAATAATTTGATAGGATTTGATGGCAATTTATAAGGTTGACAGAAAATGTATTACTAGGTCACCAATGAAGTGGCAAATGATCTGCACACTTGAAAAAAGGGAAAAAATAGTAGTCCATCTACATTATCAATGTTTTTCCAGTTGAAGGTAATGGGATAGCATATGAAAACAGAAGAGTCCTGATGATCCTTAATCTATGAAAAATATATACACTTGAGTTCAATATATCATAGTATATTTTGTCTGTTATAACACTAAACAAAGGACCAGTTTCTACTCTCACTGTGGTCTACATGTTGAGTAATCACTGGAAATTGCCATTCTGCTCTCTGTAGGAACTGAGATAAACATTCAGATTCAAAGGTATTTAGAAATATTAAAATATTCTTGTGTTTTTCCCAAGTAATCCCATGAAGATGCAGGTAGAGGCATAATGACACATTTATAAGTCAGTATCTAGACCAAAGCTGAAAACTGCTCTGAGGCAAAATGTGTTATTATTCCTCTCTATTGTTCTACTTATTTTATTTTTTTCCTGAAAAATCAGTACCACTGAGCTGCAGGATATGCCAAAAAGCTATTTAAAGTTACTACCATGGTTAGAACTATTGTTGTAGAAAGTCAGGACTTTTACCCAATAAGGGTCTGTTATACCTAAAAGAGAAGTTATCTGGAATTTTGAGGCTTTTGTTTAAAATTCTACAGTAAATAATGCATATACTAAAACCCTTAACCCAATTCTTCAGTTTCTAAATTTACACCACATTGTTTCACATCAAAATTCTGATGACTCCTGTAGACTTCAAGAACTGAGCTTCAAGAAACCCATATGTAATCTTTTTAGTATATTAGAAGTTCTGTTAAATATTATATGTGAAGTGGGGAAACTTTGGCACAATTACCCCAATAAGAAATTTAAACGGACATTTCAATCTTTTGGTTTTTTAATCAGCTGAAAGAAATAGGTAATTTTAGGGTATGAGTCAACTCATCCTCAGTTAGAAATCAAGTTCATTTGGTCTAATAAACTACATCTCAAAATGTCAGTTTCCTCCATTGACTTTTAAGTCATTTAAGAGAAGTTCCACTGTAGACATCTAAATCCAAGTTCTATCATTAAGTAAAATGACCTCCACAAAAGCGTGTTTCTGCTTAAGGCACATGCTGAATACACTGACTGAGTTCTGGAGCAAAAATATTTGTAAGTGGGTTTTTAAAAAATTAAATTAAAGGTAGATAAATTGTTTTTGTGTCCCACTTGTTTGGCAGTAGGTCAGTAGGAGAAAGTGATTCAATTCACTTTGCAACTTATGGTCACACCCATTTTGTTCCTGCTCACTGGGTGATGGGATAGTTAATTTATTTAGGTGCTAAGCATACTTTAGGCAGAAAAGAAAAACAGTTACAAGAAATATGATGCTGTAGTTTAAGTGGATTTAAGTTTTAGTAGGCAGATGTTTAGCTAAATGTTCTAATAAATTTCTAGTATGAAAGAGTCAGCTCTATTTGGCTGCTCTGTAAAAGTAGGACTAGACAGTGCCGAAATCCAGGTGTGAAAACTAGACATTTAAAGAAATATATATATTTTTTTGGAAAGCACATACATGTGTGAAAAAGAGTTATTCAACTCTGTTGAACTAGGCTAATCTCACCTATCCTAAACAAGCATTTAGAAGGACTTAAAAATAAACATGCTATAAAATATTCCTAGGGACTCCAGAAATGATCAACTAATGCATAAAATACATAAATACATAAACAAATTTTAGAATTGGCACCAAAAATTGCTCCTGTATCTGATTCTTGGTACTAGTCAGATGAACATAGTAGAAGTACATTGTTGACACTACCTGTTATTTAATCCAAAAAGATAATTAAGAAAGTGAATATTTGAGCTAGAGGACTGCATTAGAAAGTGATAGTGACTTTCTCAGGTTTTTGGACTGACAGATCAGATCAGGCACATACTCTTTTAATTTTTATGAATAGAAACCCAAGCAGATTTTTCAAAGGTAGACAGTTTTAGATAGACTGAAGGGAAAGGAAAAAAATCTAAGAGATGTTGATTTTCAAACACAAAGAAAATAATTCTTTTTTAATTGTATCAATTATTTAAATAGGCAATTGCAAGAATATGGGAATACTGATAAAATGTTATGGAATATATGTGAAATAAATTACTACTTTTGAAGTAAAATGGTGCTTCTGAGAAGCAAACCATCCTGATTTACTGGGAAGTATCTATACATGAATATGTGGACTGCACACCACACATATCTAGTTTATTTTTTAATAGAATTTTAAAAATGCTAAAGGATTGATAAAATAGTTTTTCAATATGTCTGTATGATTATATGGAACAGAATTCATAGACAGTAGAGTTCTCAGAAATCCAAACCAGCCAGCTTCTGAGATGGGGTACATATCATATATGGACTAACAAGGTCTGCCAGTCATTAGCTCAACTAAACAGCAGATGGGTTTGTAAAGTCAATAGGTTTCACTTCTTCACTTCTTAGAAACAGTGGACATGGATGTGGATCATGGTTAGTTACTCTACACTTTCAAACTGAGCATACCAAAGCTGAGACAGGGAGACAGATAACCCATAATCCTTCCTTTTATGACTCCATCACAGAAGGATATGAGTATGATATCACTTGGAATTAATACCTGAGTTACTGAGACATTCTGCAAGTTAGAGTTTTGTGACCATTCAGTCTCAAAATGAGAACATAAAACTCAAGCTTTTAAAACCCAGAGCATGACATAAGACTACTGCATAAAGATTTTCTATAGGGCCATAACAGCAAGCAGGGGACCTTATTTATGGTCAGAGTTACTAAGTCTGGAAATAGTTTAGGCAGTGCTGTCAGTTTTGGGATACAATGTAAGAAGCAAGCCTATCTATCCAGGATATCTTATTACATCTCTGTTTGATGGGAAATTTGGGAGTTGGCACAAATACAGATCAGTAAGTGAAGGAATGTGAGTGGTCTGGATTTATATCAGACAAAAAAGTCTTTTTTAGGAGGGATTTATGCAGAATGTATCTAACCTTTCTAAAAGAAACTTATAGTAAAAAAAAAAAAAAAAAAAAAAAAAAAAAAGATTGTAGAGAATTACCAGTGCTGTAACAGTGTTTTTGGTTCCCAAGACTACAAGTAGTCTATTATTTCAGTCAAAATCTATTGACTGAAAATACATCCTGCATTGTAACCAGCAAGTTTGAACTTTTCAGTAGTATTGACCCTGTCATATAATTAAAATTTCAGAGGTCTGTGTGATTGCAGTTACATATTCACCAAAGGTGTCAGACTTCAGTTTTATTAGATACTTTAACTAATAGTGGACATGGAAAGTCACACATATACAAAAAAATACTTTAAGAAAATCAATGACACTAGAAAACTTGTTTCTAAAAAAAACAGCTTCATCAACACATTATTCAGAGTTAAAGTCAAAACATGCAGAGAGCTGTGAAAGACAAGAAAATTAATTATGTATGTTAATTTTTACATTAATTGGTCCCTGTCCACTGTGGCAGGATTGGGAGTAGGGTCAGGGAGGAGCAGAGCTTCTAAACACACAGGCTGTCTTAATCCAATTGCTGCTACGATGATAATCTCCCTACTGCAAAAGTGGCATCTGTCTGTCCCTTATGGTTATGGTTAAAACTCCTACTCAAGTTCTTACATTTTGTCAGATTTTGCTTTGAAATCAAGTTTGGTGTTACATAAGCTGCATCAATTTCTGCTTTTTCTGACTCTTCATTTTGTACTTCGACCTGAAAAACTTTCAGTTTAATGGGGTGAAAAAAATATTCCAGATCCTTAACACTGGCAAGATTTGGAAGTAAATAGCACAGATTCAAAGGTAGGCAATGAACAGCATGGAAATGTTTAATTAAATTTACTCCAAGAGAATCAAATCCTGGTAGGTATCCTCATGTCTCATCTGCTAGTTACCCCAAAGATTTCACAGAAATAAAGTGAGAAATATACTGTGATACACTTTGAGGAAAGAAAGGACCATTTTATGAAATATTGCTATAAACTTTCAGATTAAATCTTAACCTACGCTGCTTTCCTCTCTAAAGAAATGACAGCCTAAAGTAAGTAGGCTTTGTATGTTTTGTATGTAAGTATGTTCTTCCCATTTCTTGCTTCTACTTCCCATTGCAATTCCCATTGTTACAGTTCTTCACAATAAGCACAGCATGTCATCCCTTCATAGATTAGAAGATTGCTGCATGTTTACTACTGTTATGCTTTACAAGTTCTAACTTCTATGTTCTCTTATTCTCTTTCCCTAAAAAACAGCAAATAAGAGCTTGAAAAACTATTATCAGTGAGGAAGGTTACCAGTGTTATCAGTGAGGTTTCATTGCACTGGTGATTCTGATGACTTGGCAGGTAATCCCTAATTGAAAACTGCCATAGGAAATTCTGAATGCATTCCAGAAATAGGAAATTTTTCACTGTTTTCAGCAGCATATTTTTAAAGAGACAATACCAAAACCAACATTTTAAGAGGATTTGTAGTGGATCTTCATTTAAAAAACAGCAAGACTAGTTCTAAGTTTTTTTCAAATGCTTCTAAAATATGAACAAAAACTGAAGGAGTTGTCTAACATACATGATTTTTTCTAATTTAAGTATTTATTATGAATGAGAAAAATTAAGAAGAAATTAATAAAATAATAAATGTACTCTTAAATAGAGTTCAAAGAAATTAAACTAGATTACTAGCATTCAATAACCCCACATGACTGCTTCTAAGGTACATTTTATGTCTTCAATACTAAGTATTAAAAATATTAGGTTATATTTTGAATATTTCAGTATAATTAATATATAGTATAAATATTAAAAATCCTATTGATAGTAAATCTGTACATTTAAACTATATTACAGCTCCAATAAAGAACAAGCAAAATTTTGTACACAATTATTGCCTGATAAATAAAAATCTGGACTGTACTTTTACATTATGTAAATCACCACTTATTTTTATTTTTTTAAGAAAGGTGTCTTTATCATGTGATAAATTTTACAAGATGGGATTTATAAATTTTGAAGATATAAAAAAAACTTTCGTAGTTTCTTTCTTTTTTTAAATAATTAACTTTTTCATATTGAAATATCATCATGCCTTCCTTTAACTATGAAATTAGGATGGGAACAAATGTAAGAACTGAAGAATTTCAGAAAAATAATGAGCACTAATCAGATAGCAGAGTGGTTCATGAGGATATGATTAGCAGAAAAAAAGGAATAGAGGAACAGTAAGGAAAAAAGGAGGGAAAGTGGGAAAGAAAGGTTCAAATTTCAGAAAAGTACAGAGAAATTATCAAAAACAGAAAAAATCCTTTAAAATTAGGTTATCTTATGATGAAACTAAAAAGAAAAAGCATTTGTAAGTAAATATAGGTACTATGAAATACTGATACAAGATTTAAAAATGGAGCACAAATATAATAAGGTATCAGTATATCAGGAAGAAGCAAGATTTGAGGAAGGCAAGCTAGTGATATGGTAATGCTATGCAAATGATGATGACATTTTTCTGTTCTACAAGAGATCAAATAGAGCTAGTGGAGTTTTCACCCAGCATCTATAGGAGGCTCTGGCATGCACATTTAAAATTCAGTTTTAAACCTGACATGAGAGTTCTGAAACTGGAACCATGCAGATTTCTTGTGTGTTACAAGGAAAAGGGTAAATTCTATGTAGCCTATGGTTTATGAAACAGAATTATATGTTTTTAAATCAAAATTCACTTTCCCCTCCCTCTTCAATCGTATTTTTTATTATTCAGTCAGTACTATTTTTACTATAGTAATTTTCATTGTAAATTTCATTATAGTAAATTTTATTGGGACTGGGTTATGGCATATTCAGGATTCTAATATCAGCCTGTCATCTCAGGGTAACTGGTACTGCAATTGCTGCCATCACACCTTTTTATCTTCTGGAGCCCTTTGGGACATACACTCTCATAATTTCTGCTTGGTTCAAATTACTTGATCTATACTACAACCAGAAACCTGGTTTTAAACAGTCAGTGCACCAGTAATGTCAGTATCTGGTCTTCCACCTATCTTTTTTTGTCAGTATCTTAAAGAATGAAGGAGAGGAGAAGCTTTATATAGTCCCACCAGGGAGACTGAGGTTAACATACCACAGCTCCTGTACACCCAGGACATTCACAAGAGGGTGATCAACCAAGACAGAAGGCACTAGAGCATACATGCAAGAAGGTAACGGGGTAAATATTAGACTGGAGACCAAAATGTGCTCAGACTTCAAAGATGCATTGCAAATATATCCAGTGCACAAAATTCAATTCTAGTTCTGATGGGAGTACATGAAATATTTTATTTTTTAGCCAGAAGTTTAGTAGTTTCATTTTTCTCCTTAAAAGAAACTGAATAACAGCAAAAATAAGCCAAAACCCCATGTCCAAAATCCCTCCCCAAACCCCCAAACAAACAAACCAAACAGAAAACATAAATCCATGCATTCACCATGATTAATTTTTGCTGTTTATGAAAAAGAAACAGAATTTTTTCAAATAGTTTTTTTACCATTAGATTTGAATGCTATTTTTTATAGAAATGTTGTATACTAAATATTATAAGGATAGAAATGCTCTGTTTGCTGATTTTGCCAACAAGTTTGACAATAAATACCAGCAGTGAAGATTATGTGTTCAGGCACCAGTCCATCCTCACCTGGGATAGACTGCTAATTTATTTGTCATTGATCCTCACCTTCAGGCAGCAACAGATTCTTGTTTGCAGTTGAGTTTAGTCTATTCAGATGGGAGAGGTAAGGGAGAATACTTTTATGGTAAAAATGTATTAGTGGCATATACAAACATTGTTTTAGGGCTCTTGTCTGTAAGTTTTATGAGACTGAACTACTTATCTTTGTTTATATGGCCTAGATTATATTTTGCATTTCAACACTAACCCAATTTTTAGCATTTCAGCTACCATAATATGAGCGTTTCCAGCTGGGCTCTGTCAGCCTCTGTTCCACCATAAATCAAATCTGCCTTCTCATTCAAAGATGCTAACTGATGAGGCAGAAATAACCCAATCTCAGCTGGCTTTGTGGCCTACTTACATCACAGCTACAGCAGGAATGCAGATTGCCTCTCTGATCTTTTGGATAAAGCCAAATAGTTATATCCCTTTCAACTTACTGTTTGGGAACTCCTCCAACTCCTCTGACTATTCTTTTCACTGAGTACAGAAAAAGTGCTTACTCTGCAAATGGTCAACAAGGTCTTAGTAATACTGGAAATTGAAAAATGGAAATTGGTCCTTTGCCATAGCCATGAAGGACTAATATACAGGTTAAAAAGAATTCACTTTTCAAAGGAACTGCTTGTTATTTAGGTTGATATTGAAAAGCAAGATAGCAAGTTATGTAGCTAAACCTAACATCTCCATAATATGCTTTAAAATCAAACACCAGGATTTAGGTTTTAGGTTTTACTTATAAAGGACTGAAATGAAGGGATGAAAACACAAAATCACTGCATACATGTCTGCTGGAGGACTGAGCAGTACAATACCTATGTTCCTGTGTTTTATAGTTGCCTCTCTCTGGTAATGAAGAAGGTAAAGCAAAAGCATGAAAATTTCTTCCTACTTCTAAGCTTCAAGCTTGTATACATCCTGCCCTTAGTCTCCTACATTTTGAGCTAGTAAATGTTATTACATTTCCTACAATCATTCATTTCTTATTGTGTTTTTAGAGAGAAAGCATGTAAAAGGATTTATTTTTGTTTGTTTTTTTTTTTTTTTGTATATGTGGAGAAAAAAGTATTTTTAATGTAAAATGAATGACTGGTTATATGTAAAGGAGCACATGAATACTAACAGTTATATACATAGACATATATATAAAATGCATAGTACACTATTCATATATATGATAATGAGGTTATAAATACAAACTATGTACATATGATTTTTAAACTATAAAAATTCTTTACATCCTACTGTTTATTCTTGGAGAAGAAGAGACTCCTGGAACTTCCTTTTGTAGACACATCCTGATGTGAGTAATTAACATGTACATATAGATTCATAACCCACAGGCTGTGATTCTATAGGGAAGGGAAAAAAAAAAAAAGGAAAACTGGTGAGGTGGAAGGACTGTTTGATTCCTTACTAAGATTTTATATCAAATTAATAATTTTTCTGAATTTTCCCTTTCCCTTAGTAACTGAAAACTCAACTGATTGAGGGCTGATCATCAACTCAAGGGGTTGAGCACCACAAAGATAATTATCAAAAGAAAATCTTGTGTCTACTATGACTAGCAGATGATTGTTTGGTGTGATTATGGAAAAGAAGCAAATGGCTATCAGGTATGCAAGCCATAAATTATTCTCAGTAGAGATGGTCAAAAACTACTATTATTGCATAAGGGCTTAGGAAGACCTTATTTGGAAAACCACATGCAGTTTTGATTGTTTCTATAGGAAGATTAATGAAGACAAACAAATGTGGAGAAAGGCAACTACCATGGTCAAAACATGAGCAGCCTTTTGTATAAGAGGAGGTGTTAAAAATTGGCTTGTTCAGTCCAGAAAAATGAAAACTCCAATAGTTTATGACTGGTCAGTATTAAAAAGGTATTTGAAATAATATCATAGAGGCAAAATTCTGTTTGAGGTAGAAGACAATGCTGACACAAGATCAAGTGCCATAAATTATCCATTAATACATTTTCCCCTTAATGACACCCACTGTTATTTCCTGGTTTGTTCTTGATTTATTTCACTGGTTTTATCACTTTGAGTTCCTCCTAAGTATTCCAGAGAGGAAGAAACAGGACTTTTGTTTCCAGTCATGCATGATCATCTGAGGAGGGAAATTCTGCCAAGTATGAATTTTAAAGAGAAATTGTATGGAATTGTTTCTCATACTCTTTTCAGAGTGCTTAAATTAGTATATTGGAAATTTGTTTGTTAAACTGGGCCACATCTAAATCTCATAATTCTTGTTTGTGTTTTGTAGAGCTTCCCTTGATACCTGCATTAAGTGTAAATTTTTGCATATCATTTAGTTGTGTTACAAGTAAAATTCTGAACTTATTAGTCAAACTGAAAACCTTGCAGAGCATATGCCAAGTGTATCTCATTGAAAATACAGTAGCTATAGATTTGCCCTGATTTATCAATGTAAATTTTCTACTGATTGATTTTCAATTATTTTGGAGTCCATAATTCCTAAAAGCAATGAGAAAAATATCACATTGTCTATTTTAATGAATGGAAGTATTTATAGAAAGCCTAGCCAGCAAGTTATATATCATATTTAAATGCAAAAGAGAATGTTTCCAGTGGTAAAATTTCTTATTCTCTATGAAGTTTCATTTGTGTTTTATTTTGTTTTGGAGGACTATCTGAGATGAGGACATAAATATGATTTGAGGTTGTAACACTGTTTATGATTCCCATCTTTAGTAAAGCTCCAGTAATGCATTTACAAATCTTACTGGGTCTGACTGGGATGGAGCTGATTGTCTTCATAGCCATGTGCACGGTCCTGTGTTTTGGATGTGTGGCTAAAATAAGGTACCAGTATTTTGGCTGTTACTGAATCCTGCTTTTACAGCATCATGGCTTTGCCTCCACCCTTCTCCTGCCCAGCAGGTAATGGGGCTGGGGGTGCACAGAAACTGGGAGGAGACTCAGCCAGGACAGCTGACCCTAACCAAAGAACAGGATATTCCATTACATATGGTGTTTTAGCAATAAAAGGGAAAGAGGAGAAAAAGGAGATGTTTGTAGTTGTGGTATTTGTCTTCACAAGCAACCATTTCATGTGCTGAGGTCCTGCTCTCTGGAGTTGACTAATCACCTGTCTGCTGATGGGAAGCAGTGAATTAATTGTATTGTGCTTTGTTTCTGTGCACAGTTTTAGCCTCACTTATTTAACTACTTCATCTCAATTCATAAGACTTCTCAGATGCTTGCTATTATCCCCCTACCCCATGGAAGAGGGAAGTAAGCTGGCTGGTGATCTGTGTTGATGTGTGGCCATGGCCAGCTACCCTTTGTAAGACAGTACAAGAAAAATTTCATCTTAAATGGCTAAGACAGGGTTTAAAAAAACCACAGAAAAATGAAAACGAGTGGAGTGCAAACTACTGAGAGTACCTATAAAAAATGAGAAGGAAAGTTTCTTTAAGCTCTTCCTTCTTTTTCTTTTCATGTAATATAAGGTTCAAAAATTTTTCTTGCTTACAACTGTAAAATACTTAGGCTTCCCCACTACTTCAACAGAGGTAACAGCAATAATCATTTTGGATTCCCTGTGGATGAAATTGTACCAATGAGAGAATCTTGAGAATGCAGAAATATATAAATCTATGGAAACATTTAGGTTTCCATAGAAACATAAATGTTTCCATTCTGTAATAGATATTTCTTGGTGTTTTCAACAATAATTGTATATGTCTTTGATTTCATCCTATTTTCACTTGTTTTTAGATGTTCTCCAGAATAAATATTCTAGGCTTTTGCTCAAAAATTGCAACTAATAATACTAATAATTAAGATATATTCTTAAAACATTTGTTATGGAAGAAATAAAGACAAAAATCTGTATACAAATAGATAAATATATAGGAAGTCAATACACAGTCAAACAAAATTCTGTACTTCTGAGAAATTGTTGAAGAGGATGAATAAATGATGTGTTAAGTGTCCTTTTGTTATAAAGTGCAATTCAAAAGTATAGGAAAAGAGAAATATCATTGTGTAAGCTAAAAAAGCTGAACTAGAACATCACCAAAACATACACTGAGGTCATACAATTAAATATTTCATCCACAGTGTGAAAAACACAATAGAGCTCAGGGGATAGATCATGATCCCATTTATAACGGCCAGGAAGACAGGAAAGGCTATTTAATGTACACAGGAAAAAATACCTGAAGAATATAAGAATTAAAAGTTTTTTTGAAAGTTAATATGTAGAAAATGCAGATGCTTCCATTTGCTTCTGAAATTTTGTTTTAATTTTAATTGTTTTCTTCTACATTAGTATCTCAAATATTATTTGTTGCCTAATTGCACTGTAGAAATAAATAAGTATACTTCTGATAATTTTACTACAGACTATATTTTAATTCAAGGGGGAAAAAAAGAGGGAATAATTGACTTAATGTAGCAAAGGGTCTTACAGCAATGATAAGGAAAGAAGAGAGAGACTTTTGTGTTAACTGATGTTTCAATCAGTCAGAAAATTGTTCCATAAAGTCAAGAGATTAAAAAAATTAACATGAATATATGGGATTATATCTGAGATTTAACCCTAAAATCATACCTATATAAATGTTACTATTTGACTATTTAAAAATAAACAAACATCAGACAAACAAAGCACACAGAAAACCACAGACCACCCACAATAATATAGAACTCTCTCTAGGAAGAATCTAATGATAGCCACAGTAGCGATTATCCTGTACATCCAATGGATTTTTCCATTAAATTTACTTTTTTCAATTTACTAAAGCTTAGAGCCTGAAGCATTTCCTTTTCTAGGATACACAGATGTACAAAACAGACCCATATTGTTATCATCCTCATCTGTGATATGAAGAACATAATGGAAACAGATTTGTGTCAGAGGCAAGCATTACTATACCTTACAAATGACACACAGCACTTTTTTTCTATTATTTTTAAAGAATGCTGTAATATTAATGAGCTAATCGAAAAAATGAAATTGCACAACTTAAATAATTTAGCTAGTCTGGGTGGTTTTGTCTGGACTGAATTCAGGAGCAACATTATGATTAAGTCTGCTCTTTTCTGTAGAAAGATCACATTCTGCACAATGTATATCCTGGTGTATACTTTAACCACAACCATAAAATCACCCTTCAGTACTGTTTCGTGGGGTTTTTTTTTGCTTGTTAGTGGCTTGGGTTGGGGTCTTTCATTGTTGTTTTGGTTTCATTTTAGTTACAGCAGGCTTGCTAATACCTGGGGCCTGCCTTTTTTTACTTATAGGGTGTATCTTCTCTTGTAGTTAAGCATTCAATTTTCATGTGACGCAGGGGTAAATCATATCAAACCTGAAAATGATTAGTTTAAAGTAAGCATAAACACATTAATATTTGCCAAACTGTGACACATGCATTGGTGGGAAGTTAAATGTACATTAAATGTTCATTCAAATTTACATATCCATGCAAGTTTTGATCTCATAATTGTAGAGTTCTTCCTCAAGTTTTCTTTTCCTGGTATCCTCCAACCTACAAAAGACTAAGTCACTATGGAGATGAAGAACAAACTATTTTGTTAGTTTTTATCACAGTGCACCCAAGTTCTCCTCTGGCTTTTCCAAACGAAAAATTAATACACATATCCTCAAATATTATATGAGGTGTGTATTCAATTGTCCTCTAATCTATTTCAGTCAAAAAGAAATGGGATAGCTTAAATAATTTAGACAGTAGCTGCCCTGACTGATTCAAACTGAAATGAATTCAAGAGTGATTGCTTTAGTAACCCAACCATAAAAACCATGAAAGTGCTAATCTGCAACTCAGGGCTACACATACACCACTAGTTTTTCTCTGGTATGCCTAGAACAAGAAGTAGCCAATTTAAGTGATGCACAACTGTTTTTTCTTCTTCCAACCCATTTTCTGAATAAACAAAATAAAACAGAAAAAAGACAATAAAATAATAAAGTTAAATAAATCAAGAATATTCCCACATAGACCAAATTATCTCAATTGGCTTTGTTCATGGGCATAACTGACTTGATTCTGTGATCACTGAATTTTTCTCATTTCCCAGAAAACAGAGGAAATTGTGATCCTTCAGTAACATGACACAAGGGAAAGTCCATTGCAAGGTGAAAAACTGCTCTGGGTGTAATGCTGTCCTTTGTGCTCATTTGTGATCTGCAGGTGCTTGACAGGACATGAGCATGGTTCAGGCAGGACTAGTTCTCTTTGAAAAATGTCTCAAAGCATTACTGAGGAGAATTTTGAAAACAGGGATCATGCAGTATAGTACTCAGCTCACTGTATCTGTTACTGCCTATCAACTTCAAGAACAGAACATTATTTTCATTTATTCTTCTCTATGCTCTCATGACAGCTTTAAACTTCTGCATGAAAGTGGAGACTGAGAACTTCACAAGAACTCCCAACAAGAGAGGAAACAAAACAATTATCTTTTATCTGCAAAGATGTTAACAAAAATTAAATTAGGACAAAATTCTGTCATGTTTGCACCTGTTCAGTTCTTCTCTTTAAAAGTTCCATTAATTTGTATTATATTGCTACTGTATACTATTGACATTGATTTCTGAAGAGAGTTCAATATATTTGAGAGAAAAACCTGTTTTTCTAAGCAATAGTCCACCAAATACTATGAGAACCAATCCAAAACTATTTGTAACTACAGTGCAACTAGATTTCAAGTGTAATTTTTCTGTTGACTTCTAAAGTATCAGTGATAGTGTAGTTAATAAATTAAAAACAGAAGTTAGAAGACTGTATAGATATCTAGAAAATGCTTAAGAACATTATATGTTTAATAATAATAATAATAATAATAATAATAATAATAATAATAATAATAATAATATATTTTAATACATTCAAGGAAAGATGAAAAATTCTGAAACTACATATCACCACTAGAGTTTTTTTCGTTTAATTTTGTTCTGTTTTGCTTTCTATTAAATACTCCATGCAGAAACCTTACAGTGTGAAAACAAATATTGAATGAAAGATTTATGAAAGATTTCTAGTTTGCTGAAACTCTTTTTTTTTTTTTTTTTTTTTTTGGCAGAAGTCACTGAAAAGTATTCTCTAAGCTACAAAAAAGAAAATGCCAAATTTTTTTCCTTTCACATTTTTTAATCCTTACCTCATTAGCTCTGCAATTAAACCTATTTTTAATAAATTTTCTATCCTGGTATCTACAGAAAAAGAAACAGAGGTTCTGTCAATATACACACTGATATATGAAGTGGACTATGTATCTGTATATACAGGACATGCAAAAATAGTTGTGGAGCAAGATAAATGCTTTAGAACTACACTTAGCAAGTACACAATTCCTTCAAGCAACATCACTTTGCTTATAAATCTCTCCTTTATAGATGCATTGCTTTGGTGAGTCATTCTTTTGTTCTAACTGAACAAAAACCAGCAGCATTCATATTTTCATATTAAGAGACTTCAGTGGAAAAATCAAGTCGGTCCACAAGAGCAATCTTTCAAAGGTTTAAAATAGCACCCCAAGATCACACACAGGTGTTTTAAGTATGATGATCAAAGTAATATTTTTAACACAAAAATTCATGGCCTTACAGAAATAAATTGTGAGCAACATTGACTTGTTGAGGCCACATTGTTTGACCTTCTCTTGTTAAATATCAATGTCCTCCAATTTCCTTTTGCTTCTTTCTTCACATTTTAGAGACAAAATAGGCAGGTTAGTATGATGTGCTGGAAGAAGTAAGAGCTTTGGGTTATTATACACCAACAAATGAGATGCTGGTGGAAAAACTGCATAATTTAATTCTGCCATTTTTTTATCACTTACATGCAGAATTAGGAAAGCAAATCAATATAAAAGTAAAGAAACTATTTCAATCATTCTAATCATAACTCCAAAAACATTAAATACATTTTTGTCTTTCTTAATATCAATTTAATACTGATAAAAAATTGTGTTATTATATGAATTAAGATATTGCAAGATAAAAATGTGACTCCTTCAGAAAAAATAAGTAACAATAGTAAAATGCTGAAAATTATTCAAACTCGTTGGTAGCTCCTTAGCATTCATAGAGTACAATGAAGTTATATAATTGGTGACATATGTAGCTATTCTCTGTAGCTTTGGGTAAAATGTATATTCTCTTGAGAGCAAGTTGCTGGGATGGTTACTTGAAAACTGCAATTGACTGCATTCTCTATTAATAAACAACATTTCTCCTGGGAAGCTATTATAATCTTACAAGAATCAAAAAATCAAAAATAGTTCTCCAAAAGCCTATTGTATGTGTCTTTGGCTCCTCTGGTTAAAAGAAAATCTGTTCTCTTGAAGCTTTTTGATGAGAAGGTGCTGAGGAGGAAAGATTGTGACATTTACAGTCTCTTATGGAAATAGCCAAGGTAATTATTTTTTTAGTATAGAAAAAAGTGCTTTGTATTCTAGTGCTACTTCACAATAACAAAGGAAAAATACTGATTTTTGCAAAGCAGTGATTTAAAGAAATTAAAGTGCAGAATTGCTTTGTAAAATATGTTTACAAGCCTTTTACAAAAACATCAGTGGAGCACATGGTATCTACTTGGATGGTACAATTGTTTTGTTCATTAATTAATAATCTGAAAATAGTGTTCAACATTTAAAATACGAGATGTTTCCTTTGGGTTTTTTCTTAAGCTGATAAAGCAAAATGATTAATGGAAGTTAATCATTATGGCTTCAAAAAAAAAAGCTTTAAAAATTCTGCTTCAGAGATAATGCAGAGATACAAGATTTGGAGGGTCTGTTCAAACTACTTTATATTAAATAAATGCCCTAAATTATTTTCTACAGAATCCTGTGCTGCTCACAACTGTCATGGAAGCATGGGGAACCAAACCTTGTGTATTCAAAGTTAGCCTTTTAAAATAATGAACTCCTTTACACTTCTCCCAAAGGAAATTCTCATTCACTGATGGGAAACCTGAAAAATAAAAGGTGTTTTATATGAGTTAAACAGTGGAGCTAGAGCAGACACTAATTTCACTTTGAGGCTGACTTTTGGGCTGTTGAAAACAGTGGGATGTGTTAAATGTGATAAAATGTGTCACCTTGAGTTCCATAAGAAAAACAGATCCTAATGTATATTGAGGCTCAGTGTCTAAAGCAGCATTATACTCACTAGGATTTGGTTTCTCATTGCAAACCTGCAAAACCTCAAATCTAGGTATGCCTTTAGCTGTCAGATTTCTTAATAATCATGAAACATATTGTATTGAGGCACGTGAGAATTTTATTGTTCCCTATGCAAATATCAATACTGAGAGAATAAAGAAAAAAAACACAGCTTTTTCTCACTAGTTGGATTTCACATAAACATAAAATATTCTTGCAAAGATATTATAAATTTTGCTTCAGCATGAACTAGAGACCAGTAATCAGTAAACAAAGCCTGGGATTAAACTGCATTAAACAGAAGATGCTTTTACAGGTAGAAAACCACAAATATGTTTCAGTGAGTTTGTGCAGGTGTTAATTTTTGGTTTGTTATGTTTAGTGTTTGTTACTAGGTCTTGGAATAGGGGGATGATTGCTTTGAAACCCCTGGAGAGAGCCAGATGACAGAGCTCCAGAAAAGCTAAGAACCTTTCTAAACAAACACACTCCCTGCAGAGAGAATCAGAGCTGTTGATCTTCTCAGCAAAAACACTACCTAAATGTAGCCACAGTTAATTATATCCTGTTGACAGGAGGCACCTAAAGCACCATGCATTTTATCATCATGCAATAGCATACAAATGACAAGTTTTGACAAGGATCTATTTGTTGTTTTCAGAATTTGCATTGAATATGACAAGTGTACTTTAACTATTAAGCCTCAGTGCTACTTAGCCAATTATCCTTTACTTCTGAAGTTAATTTTAGATCAGATAAACATGCCCAGATCTGCAGCTTTTTTGATATCAATAAAGCTTTCAGGTCTTAGGCAGAGCATTAACACAGTGGTTGTGCCCAAAGCTATAAAACACTTGATTTATGCTTTTACATCCACAAGAATAATAGAAATGGAAGAATTTTGTTTCATGCTATAAATTCATTCATTTCAGAGGAACAATATCATTGCCCTTCCATTTGGATATCATAGCTCTCTCCATTAGTTCTGAATGCTGTTTTGTCCCATTTGAGCATTTATGGTCTTAGTTGCTATCAGAGTTTGGTATTAATTTTTAAACATGTTTTTTATCATTGGAAAAATATGATTTCTAGCTCAGTGATCTACTTTCTAAGGAAAAAAAAGGAGTTTAAACCCAAATCCCTCTTTTCTGAACCAAGATCAATTTTAATAGTCCTTAAAATATGGATGTGTGAATCAAAATACCATGACACAGTGTATTTAACTACTGAGAGTCAAACATGACCAGGAAAGGTAAGCCCAGGTAATTTAACTTTTTGGCCTAAAGAGTAAAGATTTATTCTTTCAGAAGAGGAACAGAGCAGGTTAACAGTGGAAACAAGCCCATGGATTCAAGAGGATTTCATGGACAAGTTAACCCCCAGAACACTGTGGTCAATCCAGCACATTATTTTCATGTTCTTTCATGTGGAAATTAACATCTGAAATATACAGATAAATTGTCCTTAAGAATGCAGAATTTCTGCAAGAGAAGACAGAAAATATATCTAAGCTTTGTCAGGCAGTTCTAAGCACCTTGGGATATTGCTCCCAAAATATTCTTTTGAATTTTTTATTAAAAATCCTATTGTCAGAATGGTTTCTAAGATTTTATGTCAATTTCATGCAGTCATGGGTTCTTTTCTTTTTTTCCCCTCTCTATTCTGATGAAAACAGAAACTGATATTGGTGACATGGATGACTAAAGGAATAATATTCATGATCAAAGAACCATTTTGAGACTAGAAAACTCAAACTCATTTATTTATTTATTTTTAAGACAGATATTCAGAAAAGCGGAGGAAGAGGGAAAATTATAAAGATTAAAGAAATAAAGTACTGTTCTTTACTATATTGAATATAAGAAAAACAAAATAAAGCCTCTTTCAACCAGAAGCCCCTCTAAAACACTAAAATCCTCTCAGTCCCTAAAGAAAATTGAAATCGATAGACTAGGCTAATTTACTATGCAACTGGTGATTTTCAGAATGTGGAATTATTGCAAAGCAAGATAAAATCCAAATCAAAACCTAAACCTGAAAAATACCTTTATGGATAATTGTATGTAAAAAAAAATCCAAATGAATACACTGTGATAAAAGTGACCTGGAAACAACTGAAACCCCGAAGTCACAGAGGAGATCCCCCTGTTTCCTGTTGTTTCCAGCCTGAGCAATTCTCTCTGGAGGGTAAACATGCTGTACACTTATGCAGCAGCAACTTATGCTGTGTGTAAAAATCAGTACTTTTCAGAGTTTACACTCTCCACTAACAGCTTAAACTAGAAAGGTTGTCCTCCACTGTCAAGCATTGCCCTCGAGATTCCAACCTTACTTGCTGTAAAGCAGCAGGTGATTCTCCTCTATGTCCTTCTGAAAAATAATCTTAAATGAAAGGTCAATAAAATGGATATCTGTCAACTGACATAAGTTGACAGGCACATACAAATCTACACTTCCAAAAATAAAATCAGCTTCCCCAAGTGTTGGCATTCAATTTGTTTATGTTTTGTCATATAAATATATTAAATATGTTAATATATTTAAACCAAATGTATTCCTTTTTAGTAGAATGTGGTTTCAGTTCTGGCTAGGACTTAAACTGTTGTCAAAAATCTTGTTTCAGTATTTCTGATGGGCCTCAAAATCAAATATGCTGAAAAATTTTGTTCACTGCAGGTTCACCAGTTAGAGCTGGAGTTGAATCTAGGTTCAGATAAGTTTCAGATAATCATATATATTTCAATAACAGAATTGAAATACTAAGTCATTTATCATTCTCCAATCACATTGATCTCAGGTTAAAGAAGTATACCTAATCTTTTAAAGAGCAGATTTTATGATTCTGTTTTCTTGATTTACAGACAGATAAGTTTTAGGGGTTTTTGCCTTTGTTCTGCTGTTTCTGCTAAAGGTACAATTAAAACATTTTTCAGTTCAGTGTGCCAGAAATTAGTGCCTCCAAGTGCCTTGGGCAATTCTTCTACTGTGGCAATTGTGCTGCTCATAGAGCAGCTGAATCTGATAGCGAGGTCTTGCACTCCAATGTTGGCTTTAGCTATTTTCCCAAGTGCTTTTCTTTCTCTATTTTTAATAACACGGTTGTGGTTTAGAAAGATATAAGCAAACAAGGCTAAAGGATGCCCCAAAGGTCTCTCTGGTACCCATGTTACCATACAATGGTGGTTTGCTGAGTATTTCCACTCTTGTTCAGTAGAGCAGGATCCAACAGAAACAGAATAGGCAGCAGATTTTAAGTCAATATTTTAAAACCCTTACCTTGTTCTCGCTTGCCCAGTAACTGTTTCCAAGGAAACAGAAGGAGAAGCCGGAACCAGTAGTGAAGCAGCAATAAAAGCTCACCAGCCTTTCATTGCTGGCTTCTTTCCTGTTTTTCCAGCTCCTGCACCCACACTTAACAAGGCCCCTGATAGTTTAGAATAACATAAAAAATGAATATAGTTTTATTCAACACCTATTTGCATATAAACAAAAAGGAGTTGGCAACACAGTTGGTTTTCAAGATGGAGGTTTTTAACTGCCATGGACTGGGGAATGGAGTTTGAAATGGGAGAACATATGGACCCAAGAGATAATATTTTGGTGTGTAAGTCAGAGAAAATTATAGCAAAACAGTAGTAAGGGCTCTTCCATGAAGTACAAAACAGAAATTGGAAGAGAATTGCAGATTTAATTATTTATTACTTTTCAAGTGTTGTTTACTTTCCAGATGTCTCCAGGCTAACTAGGGGGCTGTTTTTTCATTTCATCACCTGTGGTGTGCACACTATCTAAGATTAAATATATGGATTTATCAAAACGTGACCAGTTCAGAGTCTGCTGAATTTTCAAACAAAATGCAGGTTTAGGAATTATGTTGCAGATTGAGCTTCTTGGTGTGCACAGGACAAGGTCAACAGTTGCTCCTACAACACCTGTGCTTCCAGAACTGACATTGAATATCAGAAAAACTATTGAGACATTTTTCTGAACAAATAGTGTTTTTTTCAGGTTTTTTTTTTTAAGGATAATTATTTTTATACAGAACAGCTTTTGTTATTACTCTCACTACTTTTGGCTAAGGAAATTTATCTTGCCTTATATGTTACACTGCACTGTACAAAGTTAAACAGAAGATAAAAAAAGTAAGTAAGAATTAAAATCTTTCTAGTTTGGAGGGTTTCATGGGAGTCAGTGTAGTTATATATGACAACTAAATTAAATGTATGGATACCAATGAGTAGAGAAAGAAGAACTTTACACTTCAGCTAAACACAGAGATGTCTATTTGCTCCCAATCTGGACTTCAAATTTTCATCTTCAGTGATTACTAACGAGTCAGATTTGCTCCTGGCTTCTGAAAGCTGAATTTTGTTTGACATAAGACTGCTACAAAGATTGGATTACTCTTGCCTTCACATAGAAAAAGGAATGAAAGACTGTTGGAGAAGATGAAACTGAGGAATCTTGCAAATATGAATGCTCAGATTCTGGGAATATAGAAACCATGGATGAAATTGAAATGAAAGCCACGTTTGAGATACCAAGCCCTAGTTACTGAATAACCAGGTATACAATGGGATGGCTCACCGAAGCCAATCCACTCTTAACTAAACAATGCTTTTGGCCAGAGGGCAAGGCCAAAAGACACAAAAGACTGACCCGCACCCAAAGATTAGATCTTAGAGTTTAGAATGTCACATGCTATGCTAATGTAAGATTTCCTATAGGCTGTATGTAAATGCTATAGAATTAGTATTTTGTATTAGATTGGTTCTTAGGAATTAGAATATTCATGATGGAAGTGGATTTATTGTGTTACAAACAGGAAGTCTCTCCTCTCCTCCTCTCTCCTCTCTTCTCTCCTCTTTTCTTTTCCTCTTCTCTTCCTCTCTTTACCCTCCTTCTTCTCTCTTTCTCTCCCCCTTATCTCTTTAATCTGCACGTGGCTGTGCCGGGCAGCTCCTTGCAGACTCTCTTATAATAAACTGCAACTGTAGCTTTTAGCATTTACAGAGCGTCTGAGTCTTGTTCCTCGCGTCCACCCTGATACAAAGAATCCAGGAGTCTCCCGCAAGACAACAATGTGGTCTCAACTGCAGTACACCAATGTCAGAAATAGATAGACAGACAGACAGACAAACAGATAGATAGATAGATAGATAGATAGATAGATAGATAGATAGATACCCAAGCAGCAAAAGGGCTTAAAAATAATATCTGAAACCCCCAAAGCAATATTGCATCTATCATAATCAGACCTCTTCTGCAGCATGAAAATCCCTGGAGCCTCATGAATATTCCAGTCTTGTTACACCAGAATGTTGCTTTCCCAAATATCCTTTCTAGGGATGTATTTATTTGCAAGTAGATAGTAAGCCTGATTCACAAAACTGAGTTTCTAATTTATGTATCCCACCCTCTCTTATTTCCATTTATGATTATGGGAATCAGCTGTACTTCTTCCATCTTTGTTGTGCTTTAAGAATTTCAAAGTATTCAACAAATATTCTTTTAAATCCTAGTTTCAATTCACTAGTTCTGTCATAGGGGCTGGTTTGTAATGGATTCTGGAACACTTCAGCAGTTTGTCCAGATCAAAGACTTTTTCAGATTTATTTTTATTATATATCCTATGGCTTCATGTAAAGTCCAAAAACCATCAACCAGTTCATAGGAGCAGTAACAAGGACACTGGGAAAAACACCTCACAATAATAAGCTTCTGTGTCCTGCTCCTAAGCTGGAAAATTCCTATGGAGGAGGTTGTAGAAAGGTGGTAATTTATATTTATGTGGTTAGAGGTATTGGCAATATTTTTTATTTACTTTCATCCAACTGATTTGTATCTTCCTTGACAATGTTCAAGAAATTTGTATTTCACATGAAGTGGAAGTCTAAAAACTTCTATAAATCCACTAGTATTTATCAGACTATGTTAACTTAGGGAAGTGTATTGAATTTAAGTTATCAAGTGTTGATAATATGTGTCCACAACCTGGTCTCTGAGCAAAGGCCAGGGCTGCCCCATGCTGGACACAGATGCTTCCAAATGGCTTGCAGGGTACAGCTGAGCATTTCAGCCAAACTGGTGACACCTCTGGGAAAATAAATTTAAACAATGTCATCAGAAAAAACCAAATAGAGTGAGAAACAACAGAGGAAACACCAAAGCTGTAGCAGGAGAAGGTGCTTCAGGCACTGGAGAAGACCATGGAGAAGAGTGCAGAGGAGAAGGTTCCCCTGTGGCTCATGGGGGAACATGATAAAGCAGATACCTCCACTGCAGCCCACAGAATGCCACAGCAGAGCAGGTGGGTGGATACTCTTGAAGGAGCTGTGGCCCATGGAAAACCAATGCCAAAGAAGGGGGAAAGTGTGAGACAATATTCTGGTTTTGCCTGGGGTAGAGTTAATTTTATTCGCAGTAGCTAGAATGGGGCTGGGCTTGGAATTTGCCCTGAAAACAGTGTTGATAATATTGAAATATTTATTTTATTGCTGAGCCATTTTTTCACAGGATCAGGGTTTTTCCAGCCTCTCATCCCCCCCACCCCCACCAGCAAGGAGACTGAGAATGCAAAAAGAGTTGAGAGATTCCAGGGATATCTCACACCATATTGCATCATGTTCAGTGTGTAAAGCTGGGGGAAGGAGGAAAAGGAAGAGTACAGATGGATGTTCAGAGTGATGGTGTTTTCTTCCAAAATCATTGTTGCACACAATGGAGCCAGACTTTACTGAAGATGGCTAGAAACCTGCCTGGTGATGGGAAATGGGAAATGAATTTCTTGTTTTGCTTGGCTTACATGCACAGATTTTGCTTTTCCTATTAAGCTGTCCTTATTTCAACCCACTAGTTTTCACACTTTTATGCTTCTGATTCTCTCTCCCATCCCACCAGCTGGAAGACTGAGCAAGTGGCTCTGTGTGTATTAGTCGTGGTCTGGGTTTAAATCACAATATCTAGAAAGAAACAGAAAAACTGCTGTAGGTTGACTGTAGTCCCCCAGGTCCTGCTGCACCTCTGGGTGGAGGCAGAGTCATGCAGAATAAAGAGAAGTTGATCCTGGAAGAAGTGGGAGGATATTTGGAAAGCTGTTATTTTAATGTTCATCTTTGTTTCTCAGAACCCAAATCTATTTCAGTCAGTGCTGAATTAAATTATTTTTCTTCAAGTCAAATATGGTTTGTCTGCAATAATAATTTGTAAGCTATCTCTCTATCTCAACATATTAGTTTTCACATCCTACTATCTCTCCTCCTACAACCAAAGAGGGAGAGTGAGCATTCATCTGAGTGAATGTTTGACTATTGGCCAAAACTAACTTCATCACAGGGAAAGTAAATACAGCAATGATATTAATAAAAAAAAAAAAAAAAAAAAAAAAAAAAAAAAAAAAAAGTATTTCCATGGAATAACTGAATATAAGGGATTATTCTGTGAAAGGTAAGAGACCTTCAGGCATCCCCAGAGCTAAACACATTGCAAAGCAGGGAGTGTGAAGACTTAAAGAGAACCATGAACTGTCTCAAACACTGTCCAAGAAGCAAGTACCCATAACAGGAATTTAGGATAAGCAGAGATGGCAAACAGGAAGGTGTCAATTCCAGACCTAAATGGAGGAGAAAGTTTGGAATTAGCACACTGGATAAGATTTCACTGTGCAGACTTGGAAAAGCACTGGTGCAATGACAGGAAGATTCCAGGCCTTGTGAGGCAGATCTGGGTGACCTATCTGGACAAAAATCCCCATCACAGCAAATTTTGACAAAGGAAGCAGCTGCTTACACACATGCCATTCCAAGTTATGGCTTGGATATCCAGGACTTGGACTGTATAAATGTGGTATTTCCTGAAGACCATTTGGGAGCCCCCACCATTGAACAGATCAGGGAGATGGACTAGCAGGATGTTACAAGAATCCTTGTGGTGGTGATATCTTGTTCAATATCTGGTTTTCTCTCTTTTACTCTCTTTCTCCCCCTGCACTCCTTCTTTCTCTTTCTCTCTCTCTCTCTCTCTCTCTCTCTCTCTCTCTCTCTCTCTCTCTGTCTCTCTCTCTCACCCCCCATTTAACATTTACTGTTAAATAAAATCTGTATTATTGACTTTGGCATGTGGTCTCATTTGCACCTTAGTTTGGGCAGAGGCATCTCTTAAGCAGATCCTAACAGGCAGATCTAGATTCATAGTATAGTTCTCTTGCTAAAAATCAAAGCTTACTTGTTTTTCCTCTTACCAGATTATATACCTCAAGACTTTATGGAATAAATTGCATTCCTGAGCCTCTTTGGCTTGGCATTGTTTTCTTTGAAGGAAATCAGCCATTCTGCAGTAACCAAAGATTTAGGACTGTAATTAAAAACACTGAGTATTTCAAATTTTTAAAGACCCTCTTAACATAGGAGCTTACTGACATGCTACCCCTTTACTCTCATAAAAAATCATTAAAAAATGGATAAGATTTCAAAGCCGCTAGAAGAAGTCATACAAATGTCTTCCTACAGAGATTAATCAAGTTACAAGAAAATACTTCAGACAGACAATCTGAATACCTATAGGACAGGAAAGATTGAAGTCTGCTGCAGCTGTGGTAGCAGCTACAGCACTATCTAGCAATGAGCAAGCCTTCATGATGTAAGTAGAAATTCTGTAAATAATAGGGAACCACAGTTTAGTAGCACCCACTTAAACATATGATTTTTAGTTGTTTTTTGTTGGAATTTTTTTAATAGTTTGAAAGTTGTACTAAGGACTATTACATATTTTGCAAGTAGTTCTGAAGCACATTTCTCACATCTTCTTACAGTACATCAGTTTTCTACAGAGGATGTTCACCTCAAACAAATTAGGTAGAAAATTATCATACCTGAAATTTAATGTTAGAAATTATTTTCCTCCTTTTGTAAACTACAAAATACATTATTTACATTGCTTAGAGTATAGCACTCCAGTGGGAAAATGCATTCTCACAATTCTTCCAGTGGTTTTGAATCATGTAAGCTGTAAATAGTTAGGACTGGGGGGAAAATGAGAACTTAGTGACCACAGAGTGATCATTATCCTCTTGATTCTTCAGAGGAAGCATCACCTGAGCATGGAGCATATTCCATGTTCATAGAGAAAAGCTTTTCCACTCATCAGCCTTATTTGGGATGTTAGAGATTATCTTAGACACTTAAGTTGAGCTGTCACCAGACACATGTGAACACCACTTTTAAATAAGACTAGATATCTGCTTAGGAGCAACTAATTGAGACCATTTGAGAACTGCAAGCTAGAACCCTAAGCCCCAGTTTGGTGTTCCTTGGTGTTCTCTGGAATTTAAGCAATGTCCTGGTTATAATGCTCACAAGGAACACTTGCCAAAAAGCTAAGGAATTCCTTGACTCTCTTATCTTCCTCAGAAAGAAGGAACTTTACATTCTGTCTTCTGCCACTGCTTTTACACATTAAATCAATCCCAGATTCAGTTGTTTTCATTAGAAAACTGGAATTCAGCTCAATAATAAAGACACATGGATATCTACAAGTAAGGTGGTATCTAAGCTTATATTAATATCAGCATGGAGTAGTTGGAGAAATTAGCAGAGCTAGTGAAAAACTAAGAAACCCCAAAAGCATCTCAGTTGAAAAGGTCTCTGAATTCCTTGGGCTCAGAACCTGGATTGCTAAATCCTTGGTCTGGAAATGCAGACTGCTACCTCATGTGGACATACCCAGGGACATCCCCATCAGGCCACTGCAGGGCTCTGCTGCCCTCCAGGGCAGTCACCAAGGGCAGCTGCAGCTGATCCTGCTCCAGGACACATCCCACACATCTAGCAAGGGAACGGGGCTGGAACTGGGCTGAGGGCATTTACCACAGCCAGTCTGGAGGCCAGTGATTTCTTGGCAAGGCTTTGGTGACAGGGCAGTGCTGAGGTTCAGACAAGAACCATTTCTGTGGACTGGAACCAGGCAGGGTCCACAGGACCCATGGCCAGAGCTAGGTAGGTACTGATAACAGAATTCATATGGGGATTAAGCATAACAGACTCAAAAGTCTGACCAAATCCAAAGTAGTGAGACACATTCAGAGTTCTTCAAGAACTGATGTGTCTTCCTTTACTTTCTTCAAAATGGCTTTTATCAACTTTCTGTATTTGGGATTAAATGATATCCCAGACAACTGAGGTGCATTCTGTTGTTAGCTAACATGCAGATAGGAATGTAAAAGTCATAGGAGCAAGGGAGTGCAGGGTTACAAAATTCTAAATCTTGCCTAAGGATGGAATTATGTGATTCTGATTTAAATATATTTTATGTAATTTACATTTAAAAATGCTAAGCCTATATCTACAATAGATGGAAACGTTTAATTTTCTCACCAAGACAGACAGAAAATACAGAGACAAAATATGCACTCAGACAAACATGCATATATAACATTTTTGGTTGCCTAGGATTTGGGCTTCTTTCCATTTACCACGGACAAGATTAGGTATTTATTAGAGTCGACATGGAATTTGTTACTGGGGCAAATTATTGTATTTTAAATGAAGTTACACTGTACTTTATCCATGCTAGCGTACTCAAAGCAAAAAGAGAAAAAACAAGTACTGTATGTTCATGTTTACCTGTATTTTTTTTTTTGTGTTTCGACCAAAGTGTGTCTTCCTTTCATTTTTTCTCCATCTTTGTTAGCAATCTACTTTTGATTTGGGAGTAATGCAATGTGACAAGATAGCCACCAGCCATGTCAAGCTAAGCTAGCAGTTTCAAATGATAAAGTATTTTGCAAAACATGTTTAAAAATGCATGCAAAGGTTTCTACAAAATGTGACACCTTTTACTGCTTGCAATGAAACTGCAGTGATCAGAGCTGGCCTCGTATTTCCATGTAACACAAAGCCATAATCCTTGTTTTTCCATTTTGTACATTTATGTATTAAAGCATGAATGTCTTGGAATGTCTTGTTCCCCAACCATCAATAAGTATAAGATTGCCATTTCAAGATTTTTTCTTTAAGATCTTCATAATTTATGAACTTAATTTTTTTTTACAATTTGGTAATTGGTGTGGATCCCATCTGGTGCTGTGGTCACAGATGGCCTTGGCAGCAGCAGGTGAGTGGAAAAACAATGGGTTGTTATTGAAGACAGAACTGCAGGTGCCCAGCACAGACACAGACAGCTTTTATTCTCAATATATTAGGCTCAGGGAGTCATTTTGTTGTTGAGAGATAACAATTAAGGTTCTCCTAATAACTTCTTATATTCCTCAAATACTGCAATTGTTAGTACAGGTGAAGTGTCCCTACATGACAGCACTGAAATTCTCTATTCTGGGTCAGTCTAGGAACACTATGTGATCAGCACATCACAAAAGTGTTTAATACCATCTTTTCCATTAGTTCTACCTAATGGAGCTTGTGCTTAGTTAAGGATTTAACTCTGAAAGCTATGAAGCAGTCTTAGATTTATATTTATTATATTCAATGTCTGCTTGGAATGAGACTTACCTGAATAGATCCAGAAGACCAAAAGTCCTCTGGCTTGTCTAATGTTGACAGCAATGTAATAAAATTGATGTTGATGTAGCTCTAAGAAAAGAATTGGCTTAAAAAAAACCAAAAAAACAACTCATCATATTTCAAAATTTGGTGTTGCTGTACTTTTTCTTGATTGAAAACTCCCTAACATTAGGTACTAAAATTCTGTTCTTTCTTGAAATAGGTCTCATCTAATGAAAATATTTCACAGGTTATTAATAAGTTAAAAACAAGCAAACAAACACAGAAACTAGAGTGATTTAACTGATCAGACTGTAACTCGTTTCTTTGTCAAAGTTTAATGCAAATAGTAATTAAATTCTTATACATATCTAAGGAAAAAATTACACTTTCCACATTAAGGAAAAAGTTATTTTGTTTTGCAAAAGAAACAGCTATCCCCAAATATTTTTTTGTGGTGGGTTCGACAGCATTTCTTCACTACTCTGTGAGAGGGTTTATTTTTCATTTAGACAGTTAAAATTTCATTAGGCAAAATCTTGTGCAACCAAATCAGTCACACTCTGACGTCAGGGTAATGGCAAATGCTTTCTTCCCTGACATACTGTCACACTGCTCGCAGCAGTGAATTTAGTCAACTCTGCAAGTGACTCTTCAGAGAACATCACTTAGCCAACTAAAATGAGGTAGGTTTGGAAATCAGAGGAAGGAAAAAAGAATATAAAACATATTCTAATAGTTGAAAATCACAGACTTTGACTGAAAAACTTGCAGGAAAACAGAATTGTTTGTCTCTTACCACTGGTAGTGCTTCCTGTAAAAATCCTCTTTCTGTGATATTGAAACAATATCTGCAGAAAATGAAATTATTAGAAATTTCAGAAAGAAAGATATAGACTCACAAACATTTGTGCAGATGCAGTATTGTGGACTGATTCTCCAAATCAATGCCCATGTAAAATGTACCAGTAAAATAAGATTAAAAACATTTTAAAAAAAGAAATCAGACCACAAAATTTGTTGTGTCTTTTTAGTTACTTTGAAGTACTCAGCCTATCAGCACATAAAAAACTGTATTAGCTTGATACCTATAATCCTATTACTTATTGCTAAATTTTTATTACTAATGTTTGAAAAAGAGATATTTTTGTCTCTGTATGAGTCTGTGATGGGGAGATTACCTTTAGACCTCAGTTTGTGAGAATCTGAGAATCATGGCTGATGATTTAAGGATTAAGTAAAAAGGCAGCCCCCTTATTGAGCTCAGAGATAAAGGAGAGGTGTGTGTCTTCAGGCAATAGGACTCAGTGGGAAAATTAAAATGCAAAAGGAACTTAAGGTTGCTTTTCCTTCTTCAAATAGTAAAAAAAAATAGACAATGCAAAATGTATCTAAATAAAATTATTTTTCTTTTTCTGCACAAGCTCATTATTAAGTACCTTACTTTCTCAACAGCTCCCATAAAGAGATGTATTATACACATCTTGGAAGATTAACATTTCATGGCTGCAAGTACTGCAGAATGTGTCCCCTAGAGACATTTACTAAAAAAAAATGGCAGTGTTTTCATGCAAAATAAGCCTTAATTTTTAAACATTAATATAATAAATTTTTTTTGCATACATGTGCACTGTGTAAGACTCTGAATTTGATTACTTTATTCCTACATCGTCACAAATGAAGTCATACAGCATTACCAGAAAGATGGTCTAAGCTACAAATAAAAATTCACAGGCATGCTGAAGCTCATTTGATTCAGAAAATGTTGTCAGAAAAAGCTGAGCTGCCAAGCAGAGAGATTAAAACCTCAAAATTTTAATAGTGATTTCATCAGGGGAAAAAAAAGAAGGAAGATAAATTAAAACTTAATTGATTGTTCAGAAGCATCAACCTGAATGTAGGTAGAAACACTCAATAATTGTGAGAACTTAAAAAAACAAGTGTTCATGATTTCTGCTGAGAATATGCTATGCATATTATCTGAAAATTTGAATCAAACATAACTAATGCTTTTACATTTAATCCTTAATCCAAAGTATTGGAACAGAGGGAGATGGAGATGGATTTGTTACTTAAAGTTAGTATGAATGTACTCTAACCTAAAAGTGGAAATAATTGACTAATCTGTCAAGAAAATCCATTTAAAACCCAACTGTGACATTTAGCTGCTCTTTCAGTGGTAAGTGGAAACACACTCTTGTTGATGTAAGACCTGTAGCACAATTGCACACCTATAAACTCTGCATAATTGGAGCCACAGTCTGTATGGGGATTGCTGTAAATTGCTGTATCACTTTTCAGAAGTAACAATTGGTTGGGTCTTGAAAGGTCAAAAAGTTTTAATATGAAATTCAAAACTCTGTTCAGAAGAAAGCTAGGACATACCCATAACTCTAAAGGTTTCTGGTTAAATTTTCTCTTTCATTCTAATTGCTTTTCAAGGGAAGTTTGACATATTGGAAAGTCCCAGTCAGAAAGATTTGTAATTATTTAGTGCTACCTTTAGATACTGAAAGACTCTCCCATTTGAATAACAAACCAGTTGAATGTGGAGAGCATTGTTTGGAAAAATAAATGGTAATTATTTTATAAAAGCAGAAAATATATCAGAGTAATGCAATATAATTCCTTATATGTAAAGCTCAAGTTGAATGCAGTTGAAGTGAAGTTGAAATCAAAGTTTCAAGTTGAAATTTGGCTATGGGGCTAAGTCTGTAACTTTTATTCTGAAAAATGTCACTACCATTGGGTGGAGGATAGCAACAGGGACAGTGTTTAGGACATGGGAAAAGCTTGAGGGTAGACTGGAAGTCTTAATTTGTATATAAAATAGAATTACCTTAGAATTAAATTTTTAAGAATAATTGGATACTACAAGTTTACAAAACAAAAGAAGCTAACCAACAAAACACAACCCTCAAATCATCAAAAGAAAGAGCTGTTAAATAAATCTAATTTCAAACTAATCTAATGAAGGGATTTGACCACTGTTTCAGCTGGTGAGCAGTTTTCACTTCAGAGTACAGGGCAGGATTCTGTTACTTTACACACACATTCACTTTCATTTCAGAAGAACCTGGATCTCCCACAGGTGATAAATCTTTTATTCATGTTCTTTGTGAGCACTTTGGATATTTAAGGTCTCCCAAGTGACTCTGGAGCCTATGTGGAGGCAATCAAATGAGGTCTGCTTGCCCAGCTATTTATGCAGCAGCATTTCTCAAAATAATGGCTCGCACACAATCAATCTTCACTTGCCTTCTCTCTACATCTGGTGCAATACAAGACATTATATCTCCTTTTCACTGTTTTCTGCTTAAATATTCTCATTTATGCTGTGCTGTTAGGTCATATATTCAGGTTATAAGAGAGTTCACCTATCCAGAGATTGCCCACAGGCCTCAGAGATATCCACTTGTAAATTAGGAAAATTATTCAAAAGCAACTATTCTTCACTTTTATCTCACACTGAAAAGGATACAACTAAATGAAGAATTAAACTTTTGGGCTGTCATTCTTTCCTGTTGTTGCCAACAGTTCACCTTATTCTGCCTCGCTAGATGAAATTTTCATCTCCTTAACACTTGTGTCCACTTCTACCCCTTTGAATATGAGTGGGAAGAGATGGATGACTCCCATTTTCTCTTCCTGTGCCCATTGCTTTTCTCCCAGGTTCCTGGGATCATCTCCTAGACCTCTCCCTGCCCCACAGCTGACACTTGGAGGTGCTGACTGCAGTCTGGCCCCAGCAGTACCTGTGCTCAGGGATGCAGCACAGACAGGAAGGAAACAGGCTTTTCTTGGACATGATGCTTCCATAGCAGCAGCAACAGGGACTCAACAACTTCTGTGTGAAGACATTTCTTTGGATGCCTGAATCACAGGAAAAATGTGGCATACACTTCATTTTCAGAGAGAATCAAGAGTAATCTTCACTCTCCTCATCTGCATGGTACTGTCAGCAAAGGACTCAAGTCCTTTGGAGCAAAGGAGCAAAATATCCCCAGGATAATTACAATCCCAGGAATAAAAGGAGCCAGAAGTTAGTGAAGGCACTGGAAAAAGCAAAATTGTTTCTCATCTTATCCCTAAACCACCTGAAATCAGGTACACAACACAGAGCTCACCACTGGGTATCAGTGAGCTGAGGTGAAGACTCACAGAATCCAGGTGAAACCAGGTGAGGCCTCAGCCTCGTTTTTCCACAAAAATCTCCTTCCTTATCCATGTCACCCTGTATAAGAAGGCAATATGTGAGCACCACTGAAATCTGTCAGAAAAGAAACCATCAATTCTGTCCCATTACATCAGTTTTCAAGTCAGGAGTGAGGGATATCACCCTAGACACTAACACAGCTGACCTAGATAGAAGAAACAAAATATATATTTCAATGCATTTTTGCTTTGGAAGTTTCAGGTGTGAAAAATTTAAGGGAACTAATTAAAATTACATTTATGCAGACTAAGCCAGGACATGTATTCAGAACATTCAGAAGCTAAGCATAGAAGATGATTTTTCTTTAATACTAGAAAAATTAATTCCTGGTTTTAACAGGAAATATAAAAAACAAAGTGCCCATAATTTTTTATGCTTTTTACAAAATCTAAGACACTTAGAAATATGTACCAAAACATTGAGATAAAGGATGTGGAAGATTTTTGTGCCTTTTTTTTACAGAGAAGTATGTTCATTATATCTGTTAATAATATTGGTAACATCCTGAATTAACCAATGGCTCGTACTGTTCCTCTCTTACTTCTTAAACTGGTTGCACTGCTCAGAGTTGTATCCAAATAGCAAAGAGAAAGGAGCACATATTTCTGTCTCCATTTCTTGTTTTCTTCCAGAAAGAATCTAACTCTCAATTTCTGTGAGAATACAGACTTCTAATCAAAAGTCAGAAGGAGTGTCAAACTTGGAAGCAATCACAAACATACATTAGCATCAAAATAAAATTTCTTATTTTTTGTTTATACTAGTAAAAAAATTGGTCTGTACTTGAGCAGTTAGCAACCAAGAAAATTAAGCTTATTGATCATGTTTTAATTAGCAATAGATTGTGAACAATTCTTCCCATGGTTTGGAGATGAAAAGAAGAAATTTATTAGTACACTACAGCAAATGACTTCTGCTGATTGAAGTTTAACCTTTGCTTTCCTTTATTGTGTGTGGTGAAAGAAGAGGTTAATTAAAATACACCAGAATTCCAGTGACATTTTTATATTTTTCTATTTTATTTTTGTTATCTTTTCCCACCAAATAATTTTAAAAATATATTATCTTCTTTACCTGTCTTAAGTATGTCATCCTACCTCCCCAATAAAACTAACATAAAGTCTAAGTCCCACTGAGATGCTATCTAAACTGTTAAATTAGGGCTTAAATGGCACTGATTTCCAGCTCTTATGCAGTCCCTCTGCACAGAGGGAGGGAAATCAAAGACAATTTTACTCTGTAAGATTAGAATTTTATCCTCCTAATTAATTATTTTGAGATTTAGAGACTTATACTCCTGGCCACTGATCATCCAGCTGTGCACTTTGCTTCTATGTATTTGTTCTCTTACCTGATGTTTGTACAAATAAAATAGTCTTAACTAATAATTTAAAATGTAGCAATACTTTTCCTACAGTATGTATATCTTATGTAGATCCTGTGCAGTCTTCTGTAGTATTCCAATGTTTTATATTGGTGTTGACAATTATGCAATGGTCAAGGAAATGATAAATTAGTCAGGATGTCAGTGCACAAGGCACAAACACACAAATTATTCCAGTTAAGAACCCTGTGGGATTATTTCAATGCTGTGTTAATTGTAATTCAGATGCATTCTGTAAAAAATTAGGATTTTCATCACTGATGTCAGTTTTTCAGCAGAAAAACAGAAAAGCAATGATATTACTTGGCTATAAACACTTGCAAACTTCCTGAAACTAGGGTGATTTATTTCAGTACATGGATGCATTACTGCTGTCTTTGCACTGCACTGCTCCAGACACTGAAAAATCATCCACTATACTGTGGTGCACTTAAAACCAAGATGGACACAGTTACTTGCCAGCCAGGTTATAGGAGCTAAAGAAGAGGCAGCCTTATTTTCTTCCTCAGGGCACTAATAAGTATTCCTTTTATCTTTATATAATTTTTTAAGATCTCAAAGATCTTTGTGTTCAAAGACATTATGAGATGAGAAAAAGGGAGAAGAAATGTCTTAGAGGACCATTATGATTATACATCCTGGAAGTGGAATTATACATTTCTAAGCTTCCTTTCTTTACTTAGTATGCTTTTGAACAAAAAAACTTAGATAGGCGTTCTTTCAAAGAAAATAGGAATAAAGTATGAATTCTTCAACACATAACATATGAATTTAAAGTTTTAGATAGCTGTTATACATTTGTTTTCCTTAAAAGGCTGTTGTGACACTTGAACAAACTGCTAAATACGTAGATTGTACATCTCAGTCAGTTATTAAACTATAAATGGCATTTCTACTTCTATTAGTTAGAGGAAACTTGGGAATCATGTGCATGCTTGAGTGGCTGGACTTACTAACTTATTTCTTTCTTCATGAGGCTCATAAAATACAAGCCATGGATTTTAAGGAGTCTAAATAGAGATTTTTGCTCTGCTCCTTATTTCTCCCTGTTCTGTCTGCCAACCAGCTGTTGAGCAGCAGGACTATTTGCACTATCAACTTCTTCCTTCATTTCATTTCAGTTCAGCCTAGCCTTTCAATAAATTTAAATAATAATGAAAAGGGTTTACATATTTTCCTAAAGATTCATGTTTTGTTTCATTACAAGAACAAAACATAATAGAGAGTTTTGAACTCTGTAAAGGCAAGGACAAAAGCTGGCCTAATATCTTCCTTACTCTATTTCTACTGAAATTTTTCTATCTGTAAATTAATGAAATTTGGCCATGAGAAACTAATTTCAAAATACTCAGCACAGGTCTGACTGAGAAAATCCAGTTTCTAAGCTACTTTCTACCTGACCTTTCTACCTCTTCCAGTTTCAAAATAATGGTTTAATTCCTGGATTTTTTGCTTTACACAAGATCAAATCTATTACAAGTAGTTAAATCTATTTTTTTTACCTGTTGCTGTTGAAAATAGAAACAAAAGAAAAAATCTTTTCAGGCAAATAAACAGAAAATTTTCAGATCAGATAGATTTTTTATCAGAGTGAAAATATCATTATTCACATAGTTCCAATTATGGAAAGGAAGTGCCTCTAACTTTTGAACCTGGTTGTAATTTAACATTTTACTGTACTGCAGTAGTTACTGGAAGGGAACTTAAGATTTGTCTTACAGGTTTTTTCCTTGTTAAGTAATGTGTGCTCAGTTTCTATCTGAAATAGTCTTGTTGCAGCCATTGGAATATCTCACATTAGATATTCTTCTATCATTTGAATTCTCTTTTCTGACTCAGTTATGATCTATGACCATGGCAACACATAACCTTAATCTGCTGCCTTTTTTCAGTTCTCAAAAAGAATGTCAAGTTCTATCACTAAAGGTACTAGATCCAAATGATGTAGAGTATAACAAACAGTATTTGCAGTATATCTGTACTAACAAGCACATCTTGCACATCCAAAAAGAAGAAAACTTTTTTAGCTTTTTGTGCTTAATGATTCAGCTGAAAAATGCAGAAAATAATTTCTTTTATCATGCCATTCTATTTATTTTTGTTATTATCTTTTATACCAAAAACTAAAAAAGCCATTAGCAGGTCTTAATGGGAGTCATTTTTTGGCATAATAACAGGGAAATCACATTTATCTGTACAAATGCAAACTAGAATGGTGTAGAAATATCACTAAAGAGAAAGTCCTTTTAGCCTTTACTGGTTTTAGATGCATGTGTCAGTGACATTATATTCATTCTATCATTTGATTTCTATAATCTAATGATAGAATTAGTGATAATAAAAAAAAATAAAATTAAAGCTTCCTTAAAAAAGAAGTGGTGAAAAATAGGTGTGGAAAGTGGTTTTGGGAAGATGAACCCATCATTAGAAATATTGCCTGTCTATAGTGAAGGCAAAATTTATAAGCAATCAGAGGCCTTTGGAAATAAGGTGAATTAATGAAATCATTCCTATTGACACTTTCCTATAGATAAAGATTCATTGGAGAGAGACTACAAATGAAGTTTCACTTTATGTACTTCCTAGGAGAAGATATAATATTTCAAGGAAGACCTCTTCCTCTCTCTTCTGTCATGGCAGCTTTACTTTTTCTTGGAGTCCTTAAGTGGTCCTTAAGAGCCAAACTTATTCTTTAATGTAAGGCATAGGTCATATGAGGTATGACAAGTAAGCTCTTTGTTCTCTAGTACCTGCTCATAAAATGTGGGAAATTTTGCAAAGCACTGTAGCATGTACTTTTGCTACCTTCCAGAATATAGAATTAGAGACTTAGTTATCAGGATACTGACATCTGGCTTTCAGTCCCTGCTTAAAGACTACTTGCTAATCTGTACAGAGTTAAGTTACTTCCAGATAGCCTAAAGTTAAGATATACTCTGTCACTGGGAAATTCAGTATTGAGTCTCATGATGCTGAATTAGATACTGAACTTTTCCCCCTTGTTTCTGTCCACTGCCTGAAAATTGAAAGCTTTTGCTTTCAACATTATGGATCTCCTTTTCCACATCCTTTGGCTTTATTTAAAGTATTTTACATTCAATATTTATTGCCAGAAAGAATGGAAAGAAACATATTGGACAAAAATTTTCCCAGATAAAAAGAAAGAGATATAAGTAATCCTACATCAATTTTCGTCTCAGCCTTATGATTTTACAATAAACTAAAGAAGAAGTTACTATCAAGTAGAAAAACTACTTGAATCCCTTCTCTGTATTACAAATATGTTTTTTTTTTTCTGTTCCTGCTCACTAAAAAACCACAACAACAACAAAAAAGAAAGATATGCCAATACCTATTTTATGCCATGCAGGTATCTCATCTGAGCAGACCAAAATGCAGCTTTAGGGGCATGACTGCTTTCTGCTCTCTGTAAACTAGTTTGGCAAAACAATGAGAAAACAGAGCTAGAAAATACACATCCAGATGCATACTGTAATGTTCATAATACCCTCGGTGCTATATTTTGGATTGTATTTTGCACTTTTTGTGATGATATTCAGTACCTCCAAACATTCAGATTTGAAATGTCTAATATAAAACATTATTTTATGTGGATGTTGTGATATGGTTTATAGAGTTAATAAGATTTTATTGGCAATTGGATTTATTACAGATCTAAGTCCTTATATGTGGTATATTCAGGCAATGCTGTCTTTCTCTTCTGTCTATCAAATCTATAAATAACAAAGGGAATGATTACTATGCAAGCCTGAGAAATGTTTTTCCAAAGGTTTGCCTTGGAATTTCAGCCAGATTGAAGTACATGTTTTAAGTAGGTGGGACAAAGGGTAAAAATATTAATCACCAGCAAACAAAATAATAACACCACCAACACCACAAAAAAAAAAAAAAAATCTAAAAGAGCAGCCACTGGAGAATAATACACATTCAATTTCTTTTTATGGGTGTAAACACCTATGTGTTGAAAAACTCTTATTGACATAGAACTATTAAGATTATTTAGCTGCATCTCTATGTGATTTTTTTTAAATTAATGTCTTTCTATCCATTTTTATTTAGTTATGTTTGCAGATGAATCTCCTCATGCAGTAAAGCAGTATTATTATTTTCAATTTAAAGAAAATAATTTCTTTGGAAACATGATTGAAAAGATAGAAAATTAATTGAATCTATTATAGTTTATTGCTGGTCAGTGTCTTTGTTCTCTCGGATTTTTCTAATTAGTAACTTTAAAAAAATGCAAATGTTTTCGGGGGGTTTTATCATGTTTAAAAATAGCACAGTGCAGACATAAAAGAACAAAGCAGCCTCACTTTCACAGACACAGTTTAGGATGTAATCAAACAGCAAGCTCTAAAGGAACACCTGCACTGAAACCTTGCCCACCTCCTCCTACTTATTCTGCACTGGCAGCAGTCCTGCTCTGGCCTGCCAGCTCCCATCCGCAAGCAAGGACAGCTGCGAGCGAGAAAGGAAGCTCATCTCCATCAAAACACTCTTTGAAGCTCTTCTGAGGGTAAACATTCTTCATTTATTAACAGCTTAATGCTTTGATAAAAGCTCACTTTGTTAAGTAGTTTGCCTTTCAAGAGCTGCCCACGTAGATATTTGCATGATGCTCATAAGGACTTTAGGACAACATGGGATTGCCGGAAATATTGTGGAAGGCATAGAAATAAAAAAAGAGGCCATATTCCTACTAGAAAAAAAAAAGAGGAAAAATCAAAGGAAACTTATGTTCAGCAGGCTTTACCATTTTCTGATTTATCATAGTCCTATATGGAAGTGCCATTATGTGCAGTGCTAAAAAGCTGTCTGCTTGTTTTTGAGGAAATAAATGCAAAGGAAAGTTTAACGGGGTGTATGCAGATATACCTATAAGAAAGCAAAAATAGAATTAGGATTTCAAACCCAGCACTATTTATCATAATGGTCACTTGCACATATTGGGATAAAAATAAGCAAAAAAAAAAAAAAGGTACTGCTTTGCCATAAGTCATGGAACTGGTTTAAGCACGAAGTTCTCCCAATGGCAGCAACAAGTGACTAAAATTCAGCACGATATGAATTCACAAATAACAAAATCTTACATGTTATAAATCACTTATATCTTTCCACAGTTGCCTTTAAGGTACTGCTGTTGCCTTCTTATCAGAGTGAAGCTGAAAGGCTGCAACACCCCAAAGTGATTTGCAATTGACAGTTCAGTAAGACTATTCAACTGCATTAACTAAATCACTTGCTTTTTCTTGTTAGATTATTATTCCTTTCTATTCCAAGCTGGGTAACTGACCAAAGTAAGATCAGAAAGCAAAATATATGATCTACCATTGAAAAAAACTTGAAAGGACTAAGCACTGAGGAATTTAATTGAAGGCCCACTATAAGAAAAAATGGGTAAAAAAAATCTATTGAAGTATTTTGCTACAAGTCCATAGAAAGTCAATGGAATTAGGGCTACAAAGATGACTAAGCACTAGAGCATCTTTCACATGCTTCAATGCTTCTTTTTTTCTACTGAGCAAAATTAGATTGATAGGTAATAGACAATAAAATAAAAATTTAACCTCTCCCCTTCCATACCCAAACCTCCCAAATATGTTCAAGTTTTGTATATATGGAAAAATATTATCTACTTGGAAAAGTTGCAACAGTTCTTCTTAGTTCTATAGATAGTAAATATGGTTAATGTCTGAGATGCTAATCTTCCTCATAACAGGTGTAGTCATTGGAGTTATAATAAAACCTGAATGGAAAGATTTCTTTACTATTTCATTACAAAATACAAATAACAATGAAGCGTCTGATTTTCACTATTACTACTACTACTCAAAAAAACAAAAAAAAATTGTTTTATCACCTAAAAGATACCCTCCCTGGGAAAATATTATAGAGTGTCTTTTCATTCCCAGAAGAAAACACCGTGGTTAATTTATAGCTTTCACTCTCAAAATAAGAAATTCTGTTCATTCAGCATTTACAAAGCTTTTAGGTCTACTACAGATGGAGTCAACTTTATCACTAATTTAACACACTACTTGTATTTGGTTAATGTTAGTTTTGGCAGGCATCCAGGGTGTTTCATACACCTGGGAAGAAAAATAAAGCTACTGAAGTAATTTATATGGTAAAAAAATAACCTAATATCTGTCTTTGCAGTGTGAAGAATTACCTTGATAATTTCTCAGTCTTAATGCATTTTTCCCTAGAACTAGCCAACATTTCTCACTAAAACAATACTTTAACATTCCTTAAAATAATTTGCCTTATTTTCATCATGCTTTATTTGTATTACAAGAAGCAATCAAAATTCAAGCAATTCAAAATTAACAATTCTGCTGTCAGTTTTTTGGGGATGAGCTGGAGCTATTTACTTTTGAGGATCAGCAATGACATTGTTATCTAGAACCATGTTCAAAGAATGCACATATACACAATAGCAGCAGGGGAATGTGTTCCCTCTGTGTTTCAACAGCAAACATTTGATGGAAGAGCAAAGCACTCTTCATCTTTTCTTTTTGTAGGCAACAGAGTAAGTCAAATGGAAAACACCAATGAGGAAAAGATACTCAAACATTTCAGAGATTTCCTCTGGCTTCTCAAAGCTTTCCAGAGGAGTCTGGAAGTCTGAAGATAGTCTGAAGGGTTAGAGTCCATAAGTCTCTTCTTTTGCCAAATATTTCACAGTGTAAGCTATATTTTCTATGATAGAGCAGATAGAGCAGGTTTGAGTCACTAACAGTATCTTTTATGCAATAAAATATAAAAATATTATAATAATTACAATTATAATTCTCTCTCTTTTTTTTCTCTTTTTTTTTTTTTTTTTTTTTTTTTTTGTGCTGGTACAGCTCAGGATTACAAGGCAATGCAATGCAAGGAGAGAGAAGGAGACAACATAAAAAATACATAGTAGCATGTAAATTCAGAGTATGAAAGCAAAGAATAAGTCCTTCAAATGAGGGTTTGTAGTGATTTTTCACTTTGTGGGGCTAATAGTTAAGATAAATATCTATAAAATATTTTCTAGCTTCTATCATACTTACCAGGCATATGAAGAGTAGTTTGAAGCAAGACCTGCAGATAAATATATAGCATGCTGATGATCCTCTTTACTGACTTTAAAGAGACATTCTCTTTGAGTAAGGTTTACTGCTAATGATTGTTGTGAAAAAAATCTGAATTTTAAGATGCAGAAATTATACCAAAAAAGTTAAAAATTACTGATGGATAGCAAAAAATGAATTATTAATGAAGCAGCTAGAGTGAATATGCAGTACTCAGTTACATCAAATTTTCTTTTGACAAATAATCTGAATATATAAGGTAAGAATATTGCCTGAGTTACCAATATAACACCATAAGCTAGTTGAAGTGATTTCTTTTTAGATTTTTTTCCTGAATATAAAATTTTCCAAACCAAGAAGTACTATGGGAAAGAGCATATTTTCCTCATTTCATTTCTTATTCCTGGAGTAGGTTTGTTTAGTTCAAATTCAACAGAAAACCTAGCAATTTTGTAATTGATCAACAATTTTACTGTAAATGTATCAAATATTGCATAAACAGACAGACAGGAAATGGATTTAGTTTCTGAAACTGCTCCTGCAAAGCCAGGTTTTGTTCAGGAATAGTTGATTTCAATCTACTGACACCTCTTTTTGCATACTACTTTCATCAGTAGTCTTGTACTTTCATCCACTTTTTTCTGTATTCCCTACACTTGCTCCTCTCTCATCCATCTTGATTTCTCTTTTTCCTTCCTTTTGACTTTTTCCTCTAAGCACTCCACAATGTAACACAAATGTCTACAACCTTAAACTGTTCTATTAGAACATTTGTAGAATTGCCAAGTACTTTTCCCCTGCAACCATAATATCTCCCTTTTTTCAGTAGCACTCAAGGCTTTCTGGAGACAGCAGGTTTGCTCTCCTCAATGGGTTTCATACCAAGCCAAGAGGCTGCTCAGTCTTTGGCCTCTGATTTGGGTGCCACAGGCCCTCACCAGGATTGCTTGGTTTCCTCAAGCTCATCACTGCTCTTCTGGTCTCCCTGGGTCTCTCTGTGGCTAGGAAAAGCACTGAAAAATGCCTACAACCCTGCTACATGAAAGAACAGTTGTCAAACACATTGTCAGAAATGTGGCATCAACCCAGAAAAAATGAATGATCCAAGACCTTGGAGTGTGTATTTTCAAGAATATTCCACCAAGCCAAACTATAGTAAAGACCATACTATCTCTACAAAAAATTTCTTAAAGGGCAAGAAGTGTAAAAGATAAGTCACATTCCACTAAGGGGAGCTGTGGGAAGTTCTTTGGAAAAGGATGCTCTAGGACAGAATTAAGCCAAATGAGGCAAATATTATACCTGAGAACCGTTTATTGGTAATAAAAGTTGCGTTGCCTACTAAAGAAGAATAGAAAAAGCAGAAAATAAGTAAGGACAAAGAAAAAGAATGAGAGGGGAGGCAGAGGTGAGGCAGAGAGAAAAGCAGACATTACCTCCAGAAGGTTGGGGATGCTGTGTCCATCCAGCTGGCAGGGGGTGTGTGCACACTGGCTGCTGGGGAGCCTGCACAGCTCCCAGAGAGGCACAGCTGCACAAGCACAGCTCCTGTTTCCATCTCCCTGTACCTGGCATGGGTGGATGCCAAGACACCTTGAGTCCTGTGCTTAGTCTTGGGGTCCTTACTACAACAAAGACACTGGAGCATGTCCAGAGAAGAGTTGGTGAAGGGTCTGGAACTGTGGGAGGATGGATTGCAAGGATAGTGCTGAAGGCAACCTCCCCTGAAGAATTACAGCTGTACTAATAACCAAAGAGTGGAAAGAGCCCATCCAGCGAGGATGGGTGCTATAACAGAGTGGGTTAGCTGGTCCAGGGGAGTCTGCTGCAGTTAGAGGCTGCTGGCTGTGCTGTCAGGAGGAAGGGTTATGTGCTCATGTAAGGGACAGACAAGGTAAGATGCTCTGTGTGGGATAGACAGGGTTTGGTGGTCGTGTAAGGGACAGGAAAGAGTTAGCTGGCCATGCAGAAGAAGGAAGGAATAGAGAAAAAGAGGAGTCAATGTTGTGTGGAGCTGCCTGTGAGAAGTTTACAGAGAAAAGGAATGAGAAATTTTTTAGAAAATAAGGGACTGATGCTGGTGTCAGTTGTGCCTCCACTGTCATCAAACAACTGAGGGAGCAGGAGTTGTTTATCATAGAGGCTGTGGAGAGACCTTATCCCACTTCCTGAAGGGAGGTTTTAGTGAGGAAGGTGTTAGTCTCTTCTCTCAGTGAAAAAGTGACAGATTGAGAATAAATGGCCTCAAGTTGCAGACCACAGCAGTTCAGATTACATATTAGAAATTTTTTGTATTTTGTAGAACGGGCTGTAAAATATTGGTACACACTGCTCAGGAAAGTGGTGGAGTCATCAGCCCTGGAAATATTCCAAAAGCATAGGGGTAAGGTACCCAAGGATGTTTTACTGAACATGCTGCTGGTGTGTGATTGATGTTAGGACTTGATGATCTCAGAGGTCTTTTCTAGTCTTAACCAATCTATGGTTCTATGAAAACGGAATCTTTGAGATTTGGATTTCTTTTAAGCACACTCCTATTATGTAAATGGCACAGTGTAACTTTCCTAAAGGACAGAGATTTTAATCAAAACAAAGAGCAGCCAAGTAGACTGCATAAAAGTTTATATTCAAAATGTAAATATTGAACTATTTAAAATTTTATTTACCTTATTTATTATTGCCTTAAACTGGAGATCAAAACCTTTATGTTTAAATTAAATGAATTTTTAGCTTGAAAGTTTTATTTTTCATCATTTTTACCTAAGTTTCTTTGAATTTTTTAGAAACTTTATTAAATAACTAAAATTGCATTTGCCAAAAATCCCTCATGAATGTAGGAAAATATATATATATATTTTCTTATCTGTGAAGAATACTCTGTAAAATTCAAGTTAAACTAGGATTTGAAGAAACAGAATAAGTGTGAGAGAGTGAGAATAAGGAGATCAAAATTATAATGATTACAATAGTATTTATGTTTTGTTCTGACTTCACTAAAGTATTCCAAAGACCTTTCATTCATTTTCTTTCATATAAAATTTCATGGTCAGAATTTAAAATGAAATTAGATTGTGGCATACAGACTGTCTAGGCTTCTTTAAACAAAGAAATAAATTAATCCCTTCCATTAAAATTAATTATATTAAAACTTCCATTTTTTAAATGCCCATCTAATAAAATATTCGTGGAAAGTTATTAAGTTAGTGAGATTTGCTCTGTTTCTTTATCATGCAATATGTGAAATTCAGATAAAAAATTGACAGTAATCTCTGCTACTTGGGGACTGTGTTTGTGTAGTGAAGTAGAAATATGAAACAGTTAAAAAAATATTTAAAACATTTTTCTTCTCAGACATGCCTTGTGGAGGCTTAATAATTGTTTGAAAAGTCAAATAAAATGAAATTTTATTGCAATTGAAGAAAAAAGATGACAAAATATTCTTTACAGTGTTAAGATATTATGAATATAAAAATAATAAAATACAGATTTTGATAATGTCACCACATTTGACTTATCTTGCATGAAAAGGTCAGAGTCAGAGTAATTTGTAAGATTCAAATGAAGTCTCAAGACATATAGGGCAGAAAATTCAGTAGTTTTTTGGTTATATTAAAAGGTTACTGGTTCATAGGCAGAAAATGTATCTTTAACTTTGATATGTTGAGTGCACTTTCACAAGAGGTGTTCATAACTGAAGTTGCTCTTTTAGCCACTAAATTTTCTAGACAGAAAGGGTAGATCAATGATATAAAGGAGATTTTAAGATTGTTTTGTTGTGTTTAAAAAACTGTTTAATATTGTAACTAAGTAAACCAAACACACACACACACACACACACACACACAAAAAAAAAAAAAAAACAAAAACCCAAAAGTAAAACCCAAGATGATTTTTTTGTTTGTTTGTTTTTTGTTTTTTGTTTTTTTTGTTTTTTTTTTTTTTTTTTGGTGTCTTTTATTTAAAACACCCATTTTGGAAGGTGGTGAATCTATTCTTACCCATGTTTAATAACTGCAAACTATGTAAGAACTGGAAAAAAGGTAAAATTTTTGTTTATAAATATCTGTATTTTGAAATGTGGGATGTGAACTAAATCTCATCTCATATAACTAAAAGAGTAAAAAAAAAAATCACATAAGGCATATGTCAAATGGTGCACAACAGATAAAATTCACTTTTGTTTATTGCACCTGAAATAATTTTATGAATCCTAAGTCTTAACATAGGATATTACTTTTATTTTGCACTTGGCATAAGAAATCTATTCCCCAAAGTGAAGATTTGCTCTATAATGCTCTGCAATTCTACTCTACAAGGCACTGCCTGGACTTTCATGTCCAAGAAAAGATGCTGACATCCTAGAAGTGATACCCCTGGAAAAAGAATTGAGGTAAATGAGATGTTGCAGTCAATAAGGATAGGATTCAGCTCTGCAGATACAGAATGTCACCAGCATGGGCCCTGAGAGGTACCATCTGAGATGCTCCAGTTGCTCCTCTAGAGGAGTTTGGGTGAAAGTTTGGTAATACTGATTTTATTTCTACTGGCAATTAGAGGATACTATACATAAAACATCACAAACATTGCTGGCACTGAATTTCAGTATGAAAAAATATAACTGAATGCCACCATTCTAATTAATCTGTATGGGAGAAGCTCAGAACTCCAACTAGAAAATAACAAAGATTTTTAATGTAGGGCAATTTCTTTTTTTAACATGTAGGGAAGAAACATAATGAATGTATCAAATCAAGAATATATGCTACACATACCTTAAACCCAAAATTTAGCAGATGCAGTGCTCAAAGATCTTATTGTAGAGTTTGTTGCTCTACAAAATTTCATCAAGAATGTTTGAAAAACTTGAAATCTTTTTTCCTAAAAGTATATTCATTTTAAGAACAGTGTTTCTGTATTCCTGCAATGCCTGTTCTAATGGCTCTTGGGTATTGGGACACAGAAGGTACTTGCTAAAAACCTGAAATAAAATCCTGCAATATGGCTGGTGAGATATTTTAGTTGTATGTATTCATGGCATGATAACATTAGAACAGATCTGCTGCCCTGTATCAACAGCTCAATCCAGTTTAGTGTCTGATACTGAAGTGTATAAATGTTTTAAAGGAAGATGCAGAAATTATTTCATAACTCTTCTTGTCTAGACTTGAACCTTGAAAGGAAGGATTATTCAGGGCCTTGAGACATGAGGTTTTTGTAGTATTTGCACACATTATTGTCTTAGTTTATTTCTGCAGTCACAGGTTCCCTTGATATTTTTATAATACTTTTTAAATCTGATAAAATTCTCAGTCATGTCAAATTCCTGTTGGAATGAGTTTAATCATGCTGGTATATGAATGAAACATGTATTTATATCTACTTTGAATTTCCTTTTTTGAAGCATCTCTTACTATTGTGTATGGGATAAAAAATGTTTTTATACATATTCTCTAGCTTATGTCTCCCTTTCAGTGCAAACAATTTCACAATTTTTTTCAATCTTTTCTACAGATGAAATATTATTAACTAGAAAGTGCTGGAGAGTGAAAGAGCAGAATGTGGAAAAGAAAGCAACCAGCTGATCTTAGGCTATTTCTTAAGGAAATCAAAGAACAATACAACTGTCAGCTTTCACTCAACCAAAGCTGTCCCAGTCAACAACCAAGTGCCATCAGCCACTCTCACCTCCTCCCTCTGGCTCTCCCAGTGGTGTGGGAAGGAGAATGGGGAAATGAGTAAGACTTGTGGGTTGAAATGAGAAAAGTTCAATAATTGAAACAAAATAAAACATATCCTTAGTACTACTAATACTACCAATAATGACAATTTCAATGGAGAGAGACAAGGGGGAAGAGACAGTGAGAGAGAGGATGGCAAGTGATGCTCAACCCCTGCTGAAGGACACCCAGTCTGTTCTGGAGCAGCAATCAGCTTCTCCCAGCCTACACACATGTACATATAGTTCATATACTGGGCATGACATTCTTCTGTGTGGAATATCCCTTTGGCCAGTTTGGCTGAGCTATCTCAGCTGTGGTCCCTCCTGGCTCCTTCTGCAGCTCTTCTCTGACAGAGCAGGGGAAACTGAAAGGTCCTTGACTTAGGGTAATCACTGGTCAGCAACAGCCAAAATATCAGTGTTGTCAACATTATTCTCATGATAAAGCTAAGAAAAATGCACTTTTTTCTTACTAGGAAGAAAATTATTCCAGTCAAAACCAGGTTTTGTGTAAGAGAAATAGTTGAGGAAAGCAGCTGCCCTGAAATTTCAAAGTCATTTATAAAGTACCAACTCATGGGATACAGAGCAAAGTAATAGAGAAAAGTAGGATGCAGAAGTGGAATCTTCACATCTCATGGTCTCTTCTTCCTTCAAATCACCCTGCTCAAGGTAACAGTGGCTAGCAAATTAGTGATTGCAGTCAGAACCACACCCATAGTCCTTCACTGGCAGCACCTGAAATTACCATAAGTCAAATGAAAGTTAGGGGAAAAAAGTTGTCCTACCCTCTATTCCTCCAATAGTGCTGTGATAGGATTAGACATTAAAGGAGAAAACTTCACTCATTTTCAGTTTCCCTTCACTTCTACCTTTTTTCTCTCCTTCCATGACAAAGCTGTATCAGTGGTATATTGTGCTATGTACATACAATAGTTGGCTCCACTGCTCCTATCTCTGTCCTACCTCATGCAAGTCCTGGAAAATTAATAAGGAAAAAAATAATGAAAAAGCATTTATCAATCATACAAATCTGCAATATATTTAGTACTACATTTGATTTATATGCTAGTCAAAGTTGAACTCTGTTCTTTTATGTTTCTTGTTTTACTTTTATTTTTCTCTTATTAGAAAAATATTTTTACTTTAATTGTTGTATTATTTGAATTACTTGTGGCATACCACCCTGAAAGGGAACACACAGGCATATAGACCTTGTAGTTGACAAGGAACAGACACAGAACAGAGGGTCTGCAAAACCTTATGGAGTTTTATTGCTAAATAAAACACTTGACATGGAAATTGAGATAAGGTGTTCCCTTTTCTTATAGTATAAGAACACAGCAATGGGTTTTGAAGAAGGGATAGAGTGAAAGAGATGGGAGAGAGACTAGTAAGAAAAAGAGGAAGAAAGGAGGATCACCAGTCCTGGCTCAAACATTGACCCAGATTATGTGGAGTTCAGGTCCTGGGATGCAGGCCCAGGCTTCATGGGGGTACCCAGGTGATAAACTTCTCATTGTGAAAATTAGCTACCACTCACACTTCATTCTTCTAGACCTATTGGGAAATGGGTTGGAGGCTTCAGGGATCATGATCCTCCCTCTACTTGTTCACCCTTTTGGTAGACAGTCCATGGCTGCTTTTTGATTCATTCCTGTGCTTGCACTGCATCATTGTGCTTGTCTTCAGGAGCCAGAAAAAGGACATTTGTGACAGAAAAGTGCTGTCCTGTCAGGTTGTTTTTCTTTAGAAGAGCTGAGCAGTTACTTATTGCTATAAAGTCTTTATTGTAAAGGTGCATGCAGCAGTCTCAAAAGGCAAAAGTCCTAAGTGAAAAAGTCTGAGCTAAAAGCTTTCAGCATAGAGTCCCAAATAGAAGTAAAGTGCTGATCAGAAGTAGAAGCAGCTCTCTGGTGCAAGACCCCAGGAGGGCCAGAGTTGCAGCCTAGAACAGAGTCCTGAGCAGAGGCAGACTCTGCAGCCTGGTACAAAGTCTTGAGAGGCACATGCTGCCTGGTTTTTTTCTTCTTCAGGCAGTAGTGATGATGATGATGGTGGAGGAAGAGAGTGAGAGAAAGAACACCTCTCTCCAATATACAGATTCTTATTTACAAATTACTTAATGAGCTAAGAACAAAAATCTGAATTATTTCTTCTTAATCTATTAGAGTTCCAGTTTCTTAGTGTGGAAGTTTACATATAATCTATGCATATGGACTATCTGTTCTATCTGAAAAATTCAAGCAATATTATTGCTATATTTTTATTATGTCTAAAACTATATTTTGGAGCTCTCACAGAGACTTGTTTTTAAGACTTGTTTTCTACACTGATATCTAGGACTATGTTTTCCAGCTCTCACTGCAGCTTGTTGATCTGTCCCTGAGGAACTCAGAGAGGTCTCTGTTTTTCAGACTCCATCACTGTCCTACCTCTGCACTTCCTCCTTCTCCAGGCTGCATCCTGTTCATTGTCCCAGTGGGTTCTTGCCAACAATCCTGGCTGGCTCCACAGCTATCTGGCTATCTGTGTTTGAGGCATACATATTTTCCTCTTCCCTTGTAGGTATTTACATTGCTCAGTGATCATGGAATAGGTAAGGTTTACTAATGTTCAACAGAAAGAGTGGAACTCACCAATCAATGCACTGGAATCAAAACTCTTTTCTGTCATGTGATCTAGCTATCCCTAGTATAAAGAGCTTCAAATTAGTCATCCATTTACTGAATTCTGCCAAACAAGTGCACAGAATGCCATTCCTCAAGTCAAAACTAAGTCACATAAGCACTGTCCCAATAAAAAAAATAATAGCCTTTTCTACTAGGGTCAAGAATTTGGAAAAGAAAATTAATAAGCAAATTCAAGTTGTGGAGGGCACAAATTATGCTTAATATCAAATATTTTAGGAATAAGCAATTTATAAATAATTGAACCACTTATTGCAATACAAAGGTTAATGTAGCTGGAAATGTTAAGCCGGACATTAAAAAATGGAAAAGAGGAGGTTTTTACAGCATTAATTTCCTGAAGCTGCAACAGAATGGGCTGTGTCAAAAGGCCATAACATGGTTTCCCTCATTCTGTTACGATGGAAATCAAACAGTTAGAGTTTCATCTTCCTCATCCTTATATAAATCAGAGGAAACTGCCTGGAGTCAATGTAATTTCTCTGGGGTAAAACTAAGAATACAGTAAGTATTATCTAGATGTTAAATGTTCAGATAAACTGGTAGAGTGAAGCGAAAAGATATTAAAGGAAGGTAAGAAATATTAATTTTGCATTGTAGGAACTTCCACACAAAAATGATGGATCTCAAATTAAATTTGAAAGCATTTTCTGATTGTATTTCCTTCCCTGCTCTGTCATTATTCCCCGGTCTTGTCTTTCTCTCTAGGTTATTTCTCTTTGATAGAGATCTATGTTCACATATCACAATTTCTACTCTACACCACACAGACCACTGATGGCCTCTTTCCCTTCCCCACCACATGGGCAGCAGGGAGCTCACCCCCACCACTGGATGTGCCTGGCCCAGCTGTGATTCCAGCACCTTTTATAATGTCTCACTACAGACTCTGCTAGCTGCACTGTCAACATAAAGGGACATGTCTCTGTCCCACACAAAGGATTGGTTTTTAAAAATAATTGTGACTTTCTATATTAGACTTATGGCCTAAGCCTGAAAAGGCTTTTCCAGTCATGTAGCCTCAGGACAAACTCCTTGACTTTCTCTGTATCTAAAGCCAAAGAGGAGTTGTCAAATGGCTTTTTGTCATCCTCCCATTTTCCTTCTCAAATTTATTACCGAAGTGTGAGGTTATGTACTGCACATTTTTTCTGATGTGTCTTTGTTTTCCAGATCATCTACATTAATCTAGTCAGTTAGAGCTGGTCAGATGTAGTCAAGGTCTTCTTTGTCAGGAGGGTGCTTCAGGGTAAGCTTCACCCCATGACTCTGTGACATTTTAATTGGACCTTATGTCCAGAGATGAATTTGTTTCTGAAACCTACTGAAAAAAGGAGTACATAAATGTATGTCTTTTTCTATTTATACATATAATTTAACCAGAATACATTTTAATAATATTTTCTCTATTCCATTCTATTTAAAACCAGAAAGTTAAATTCTTTGTATCACCTGTTAAGAATTCTCTCAAGTATTTTTAGCCTGAATTATTTGGCATTTATGTGAATAAATATTTAGGGAAAAGTGGTGTAATATTAAAAGTGGATAAACTTCTTCTAAAATTGAGTTTCTATACTTCAATTTTTGTATTTGCTTTAAATGAATCTCCCATCTTATTCTCACATACACCCTGCCCCCTCACCCCCCCATTTTTGCAAACAAAACAAATATATTTTGGTTTGTACTTATGGACCCACTGATCATGCAGTATGAGCAGTGAAAATAAGCTACTTCCTACTAATCATTAATAAGTCTTTAAAATCCTATAGTTAATTTGAAAATCAAAGATGTAAGTATGATGATATAAACCACAGCTGGCATTTTAAAAAGGTATGCTATTTGTCAATTTTTTTCCATTGTTAAGTGTGCATTTCATGTGCATTGAAAGTTTATATGCTACAATTATTTATTGAAATTAAAGTATTTTATGACATTATAACTATATATCTATATAGATATGTATATGATAGATTGATTAAATAAATGGGACAAATTCTCCATATATATGTGTGTGTGTGTGTATAAATATATACTTGAAATTAAATTATAATCAAACTGATAAATTTAAAATAGCTAGCAAACAAATGCTCCGAGAAGAACAAAAAGACAAAATAAAAACAAGTGCAATTTTATTGCAGAAAAATGTCTAAATTCCTCTTTCTGCTTGTCCTGGCTGTTCTGTATTATATCATCCTCAACAGAGAAGAAATAGTAGCAGAAGCTGTTCTAGTTAATCTCAAATATAATTGTGCTATGGCTTTCTGTACTCAAAGTGAATAAGTGCTCCAGAGTACATTCATAAATACTGATGGTGCTATATTAAGGAAGGAAAGGGAAAGCAAGTGTCAAGCACATGACTTGTTTTCTACAAACAAATCTTAATAACTTAAAATAGACATCAAAGACTCAGCTAATGCAGAGGTGTCAGCAAGTGGCCTGGTATAACTAGAATAAAATATGCAGTTAGCTAAATCACTACAGCAAGCACTGGTATTTGAAGTCACAGAGAGAATGTGTCTCTAACAAATGACAGGTAGGACCATACATATATGCTTTGTCTCATTTCTTTCACTGATCTTGACTACAGCAAAGGATTTCCAGCATCACTCCCAGTTCATGACAGTGTGACCAGAGGATGAGATGGCAAATTCTCAAATAGGAACTCTTAAAGAGAAGTGAGGTGATCTATATCATAAGGTTAGCTTCTGAAGACATCAAAAATATGTTAATACCATGAGAGCTGAGGAAATCTGTTCTGGGGTGGAGTTTTAGAGTGCTAACAGTACTGGTGGTCTCAAATTTTTGTGAAAAAGGATGTATACTTAAAAGTATATAAGATATAAGTTATAAGATATATATCTTATATCTTATATACTTATCTAATAAATGCTATAATATATCGTTGCTTGGGTTCTGTCAAAATTATTGCCAACTCACATGCAGATCTTCAAAAGGAATTTTGCCATTAGAGAAAGCTGAAAAGACTTTGTTTCACCCCTAATATTACAAGGAAGAGTAATGGACAAACAGTACAGTCAGTGGTGAATCGTAACTTTTCATTTTATTCAGAATTACTACCCGTGAACTTTTTAAGAGGTATTCACTGAAATCGCTACAAAATGAAATGCCAGAAAATTAAAATATATGTGGAGACTTGCTGAAAGTGCCAGAAGCTAGCTTTGCCACTGAAACAATGCAGAAAGATTCATCACTAAAGTGGCTGAGTAACTTGTTCATCAGTTTTTAGAGCTTCATCTGCTTAAATATTGCATCTTATTGGGTCACATGTCCTTTTGTATGTCCAGGTTCCTTAGGTGGCCTCAAATCTGGTCTTCCTCAGTGAAAAGGCCTTTGTTCCCCCAGACCCAACGTTGAGTTTAAAGTACTGAAGAGAAGACAGTTGCCAGGGAAAACAGGCAAAAAGTCTTCTTCATGCTTGTTTTCACTAGTTCTCCTGTATTAATTGTTGTGAAGAATACATTTTCCTTTACTGAGAAATATATTTGCAGAAACCCATCTTATAAATCACATTTTTTGCCATATTCCACTCCAACTTATTCTTAGTTTTGCTGATCCCATCCCTACATAATTGCACGGTGTCCCAATATTTTGCTTAGAATGCATATCTCTGGTTCCCTTGCTTGTGCATTTCTTTCTTATACTTTAGTTTTCCAAGGGGTTAACCATGCTGGTCTGTTGCCTTCTTTACCTGATTTCTTACACTGGGAGCAAAGAGTTCCCAAGGTCTTAAAAAATGTACTTAAAATACCTGCCAGCTCTGCTCTGCTCCTTTATCCTTCAGGGCAGATTCCAGGGAGGTTCCAGCCAGTGTATATTACATATTCAACAGTGTCTTGGTGAAGAAGAGGCAGGCATCTGTCCACACTGAACAAAAGCTGCTTAGATGAGAAGTGAAATTCAGTGTGTGTGTAGTTCTGTGTTTGTTGATGAATCAGGGGACATGCCCTTCTAAACTGTGGATATTGTCTCTTCACTAACTCCTTCAAACTCTGAAGGTCATCAGTTTTTAATGCCAAACCCTTTTGATCATGCTGTGCAGCAGTCCCGTTGTCACCAGGAACATTGCCTCACATTCTGACTTTCAATTCAGGAGTGTACAATGGGAGATAATGGATTATATGGTGAACATCTAGAGACATGTTATATCAGGTAAGCCTTTAAACCATATTCGAAGAGCCTTGATCTAAAGAAGTGTTTTATCCTCACTATATTTAATAGGGATATAGCTAATAATAATGGGAATCTAACAGTACTTATCTCTGTATTAGACCTGTTATGGCTCTGTGGTAAAAGACTGTGGAACTCTTCTCTTTATATGAGACCAATGGGTATCTTGTTCAACAGTCTTTCTTGTGAGTTTTACAGTGTTGAAGTTTTTTTACTTAATCCTATAAAGTACAAAGATGAAATGCTACATTTAGTAACTTTACCATACACAAACCTTATCCATTCCACCCTGATGGCACTGCTGCAAGGAAAGAATTTTTTCTTTATTTTTGGCATTTCTAATGTACCGTGATGCAGCACTCAGATACAAAATTAAGAGAGAAATTTAATGATGTTTCTTCATTTTCTAATTGTCAATTACTTCACATAAGTTTTTGGATTTTTTCTTTTTATGACTGCCCTTTTGTTTCTAAAATATTTTATGTATTTTGCAGGCTTCTCAACCCTACTGTTGAATGGAAGAAGGGCAGCTAAACTGCCTGTGATGGCAAATTCCAGCTTTAAAATACTTGCTTAGGGCCTAAAAATTTCCAAAGGCTCTTAAGTGTAAGAGATCTTCCAGGACTGCAGAGTAGATATTCAGTTTGCTCATATCTTACTGGTGAAACATCTTCTACATGGAAGTGGAAGATATGGGTAAAATTAATCTTTAGGTGATTAAAAACAAGGACTTGATCTTCCTATGAATTTGTTTGAAAACAAAACAAAAAAAAAAAGAAAAAACACTAATAATAATAATAAATAATAATAAATAATAATATAATACAACACTATAATAATACCTATGCTAATAATAGTGTTTATAAGAATAATAACTGAAGTTACAAAGGCAGAGAGAGTATCAGAACCCAAGTGGAACAAGAGATGCATAATACAACTGGACACCAACAAACCAATTCCCAGCTCTTTCCCAAGCAGCAGGCAGCCCCTCCTGTCAACTCCCCCAGTTTACCTGCTGATCATGGCAGCATATGGTGTTGAATATCCCTTTGGCCAGTTCATGCCACCTGTACTGACCATGGTCCCTCCCACCTTTATGTGCCACTCCTCACTGGCAGAGCATGGTGAACTGAAATGTTCTTGGTTTAGGAACAGACAAAATACAAGCTTCTCATATTATTCTCATACCAAATACAAAAAACATGGCACTGTACCAGCTACTAAGAAGAAAATTAATTCTACCCCAGCTGAAATCAGGACAGGAAATTTCCCTGACCTGGGAGCAGCATGCACTCAGCTATGTTGAATTTCCAGCTCCTCAAGGATGGGCACAGGTCATTCAAAGTCCACTTCTCTTGCTGCTTTTTCAACAGGGTAGTCTCGAAATAACAATGTCTAAGACATTATACATCTTGCAAAGGTGATACTTTGTAGAATACACACAGAAAAATATTCACTGAGAAGTTTAACTTTTTAGGGAAGTGGAGTCATATTAAACAGCAGCCTAGACTGATGTTATTATCATTATTATTTTAGCTAGAAGAACTATTATCTGTAATTTCACAAAGGAATTTGGATTAAGAAAGTAAACAAGAAGAATTTGGAGCTGAATATGTTTGAAGTGTTTCTCCAAGCCAATACTTGACCTTTTCCTGTTTACTGATGTGTAAAGGATGAAGATTTCTGTTATTAGAATCGATTTCAGTACATATCTCAAATATTAACTGTCCTTGATATGTTGTTTTGGTTCAGGAATTTATAGCCTGTGTCACCATATTTTCTTTTAATATCTTATTCAATAAATGTGAAGTTACCCAAAGATCATCTCTGAATTATCTAGTAAACTGTTCAAATTCTGCTTCAGCTTTTATCAGCCAGTGTAAATGGAAGGTTGAAGTGGGCTTCCACATAACATTAGACTAATGAGCAGTATTTTTTCTTTGAAACAGAGGAAAAATAATTGTACTCTAAGAAACAGTTACTAAATCTCAAGTGGAAGAAGAAAATACATGAGTAGGTGTTACTGTACTTTGGATAACATGCAGTGTTTTCAAGGCAGGGTTTAATCTTCTATTCATGCATATATGCATGCTTTTTTCTCTCTCTATGAGTGTACAAGAATCTATTAAAAGTAATTCAGTTTTGTTTTCAAATGTGTCTATAATACAAACCATATAACTTAATATTTATATTCATGAACATTTATATCTGTACTGTGGTATAAGTACAGATGCCCTTAACTTCACACATGGGTATATATATCATATGCAAATGCATTTGATACATGTACATTATATTCATAAGTACCATTACAGAAAACTGAATGATCTCCTTAAAAATCTCATGCATCTCTCTGGGCAGTGCTACTGTCCTAGAATGCCCTTGAAAATAGATCAAAGGATTTTCCATGTAAGACATCAAGAAAGAGATAAAAGGATATTCAAAGGAAAATACAAACCATTTCAAGGGGAGGGGGAAATAGCACTCCAAACATTTGTAAAGAAAACTGATTCTGAATAAAATATGGATGAAATATGTGCATTTGGATCCTTCAAAATAACATAAATAGCTCAGGGAGGGATGAAAAGCTTAAACTTTATTCGGACCTGATAAGGATCAGATTGGGAACATCAGCCTGAATGTTACTCTTAATACTAGAATCTCATTAGTCATTTGTTTTGTTTCACCAAAATACTCAGAGAAAGAACACTGGGAAGAATAAATACTTTGGAATCAGCCATTTCACATCTGTGCCTGTACAGTGAAAGTATGAGATTTAACATCATAAGCAACAGCAGAAGTTATTTCAGATAAAAAACATAGCTATTTCAGGGCTAAGAGTATGTAGGTATGATGGGTAGCAACAAAACTTTACCTGAGGAACATACCTAGAAAGAAATGAAGCTTTTCTCAGCCTAAATTCACTAAAGAGGTCAGGACTGCACAGATAAAAACAGAAAGAGAAGCATCATATGGCCTTTCATTTCTTAATATGTCTTTGGTCTCAGGGGCAGCTCCAAACGAACTTAACAACGAGAAACCACAGGCCTTTGGGTGTGGTGTTATCAAGGAATAAAGAAAACATGCAAAAAATCACCTTCAGAATTCAAGCAAGACCTTTTTGAATGTCTTTAACTGCTAAGCATTGTTGTTATTTTAGATCTAGTAAATATTTTAGCACTAAGTTAAAAAAAATTTTGACTCAGTAGTACAGCACCATTTAATTAAGTGATTTGTATTATAGATGTGTCCATCACTTTAAATTTTATTACAAAGAAGAAGCAATAAAAAAATAAACAAAATAAATCCATATTACAAAGCCATGCCATCAGCAGTACTAATACTTCATGCTTCAAGCTAATTACTTTCTGATTATGTGGAGAACACTGACTAGTACAGCATGATGTGAAATAGCTGTTTCATGACTATATTATTTCAGCCTGCATAGCAACTATGTTTCACAAAGAGCAACACTAGAAAGTCAGTCTACCCTCACTAGTCCATCAATTAATTTTTAAATAATTACTGAATAGGATTAGAAAAATTTAAAAGAAAACTGAAAGGTAAATGAAAGATAAAAATGAAAAGGATAGGACAATATATATTTTCTCTCCCAAGAAATTATAAAACTATAAACAGAGATAAAAGCTATAGTAGATGCAGAAGAGTATATATCTTATTGAGAGTTCCTAGCAAAAGCTTTTATCAAAAATGAATGTGCATTATTAATTTTGTTGCAAAATTTAAGGATAATGCTGTAATAATCCCCAAATGAAGGATCACAAAACCAGAAGTCTCCAAAATACAGTTCATTTTGGATCAGAGTGGTAAGGGTTAATTTTCTCTGCTATTTTCTGTCTTTGCTCTTTGTTCTAATAATATGGTCTAAAGCTATCAAACAAAGTTTTTAACATAGACATTAAAATTTGAAGTGTTGCTTAATTTTTAAAATATACTTGGAATTCTTTTTTTTTTTCTCTTTTCAGTACATTAAAAAAATTGTGTTAAGATTCTTTTTAGTAACTACAAAGAGATAGAACATGATACCTAAAATAAAATGCTCCTGTCTTGATAGTGGTTCCTTCCTTATCAAATAATAGGCAAGAGGAGAAAGCCTTTGCTCTTCTCCAGGAGCTCCTTGGAATGAGAACTCAGTGGAAGGAGTTAGCCCTCATGTAAATCACTACTCTAGCAGTGAGGAAATGTTCTTAGCTGCTGAAATACAAAAAGAGCCATACTCCTTTTTTTGATTTTAATTTATTTTCCTAAACAGCAGGTAGATGGCCTCAATCTGCCGCATGTGGAATCAGAGGGAACTATCTAATATAAAGGGAATTATCTGATGATAATTTAACTCTAGTTTCCTATCCCTCTGTACTTTAGAGAAATACAAGTATATCTTATCTAATTAGTGATTCTGATCCTGACTGTTTAACATTTTGCTGCTTTGAATATGTTCCTCTGTGGCATAAGTTTTCCCTAATGAGACACTGCAAAAAATAATGTCAGGTTATAATGAGATTCATTCTCTGATGTTAGAGATTGAATCAACTTTCCAATATTTTAAACATATTTTTCCATTCTCCTGCTGAGGAAGAATACGTATTTACTTCAGACCTGAACTTCAAAAGATGGAGTTTTAGCAGTATTTCTTTCACCCTCTGTATGAATTAGAAGACAACCAACTTGACCTTTAGTGGATTTCAGGGCTCAAAGGAAGATTTCTGTAGAATTGTTAGGAGTCAGAAAAATATCTCTGAAAGAGAGCTGTAGAAAAATGTGAAAAGAAAAAGGACAAGTTTATAATAGAATGACAGCAAGTGGAGTATTAAATATATTAAAGCTCACTTTCTTTCTACTTTTTCTTCATGTGTCTCTAGAGCTGTATAAAAATCACATTTTCATAAGTTTTTTAAAAAACACCTTGACTACTAATGCTTCTTAATGCTTAATCATTTTACCTCCACTGATTAAAACTGTGTGGGCCCCATTTTTTGTGAGGAATTGCTTTCAAATTCTTTTTTTACATATTAAATTTGTGCATATTCCTTCGCAAAATTCATTTGCACCAGAGGAAAAAAAGAGATAATTTTCTAGAATATTGCCAGCAGTAAACAAAGATTTCCATTAAATTGACTTTTTTTTTTTTTTTTTTTTTTTTTTTTTTTTTTTTTTTGTGGGATAAGAACAGGAGACAAACTAATGCTGAATTTGAATGATTTTTAATGAATTCATTCGGTATATTTCAGCACCAGAAATACGCAAAGTAATAATTTCTACATATGCATGATCTGAAAGTAAGATGCTCTGTTCAGAGCAGATTTGGTTAAGGATTTATATAATAATGCTTAATAATATCTTTTGCAGTGTGAAAAGGGGAGATTTCCTCCAGCCTCAGTGTTTGGTTTGTCTGTCAGCGTCCCAGGAAAGCAGAGACCCCTGTTCCCAACCAGCCTGCCAGGGTCAGGGCCCCTCACTGAGCAGTCCTGCTGTACCAGGGGGTGCTTTGACTGACCCAGGGACATTAGCAGGTCATCCCACTTTATGAGCCTTCAGCTGGTTTTCCCCTTTATTTGAGTATCTACTCACTGCTGGCAGCACCCATGAAGGACTCACCAACAGTTTACAGAATTACTCTATTATTATAAGATTGTGACACATAATTTAGGGTATCTCTTTGTTCAGACATTCATTTAGTCGATGTTCCATCACAAAGCAGACTTGTTTCCTTATGGGCTGCAGGAGTCTCCGTGTCTCATGGTATGAGACAAAACTCAAACTCTCTGTTGAAGCCAAAGGTTACAGGTGCAGTTTATTATAAAAGACACTGCAGGGGCTGCCCAGCGAAGCCCCAAAGCAGGATAAAAGAGATAAATGGGGAGAGAGAGAGAGAAGAGGGAGTGTAAAGAGAGAGAGTAAAAAAAGGGGTAAGAGAGTAAAGAGAGAGAGTAAAAGAGAGTAGAGACTGATTTCCCATTTACCATACAATAAATCTTCTTCCATGATAAATATTCTAATTTCTTAGAACCAATCTAACACAAAATACAAATTCTATAGCATTTACATGCAGCCTATAGGAATCCTTATATTAGCATAATGTGTTACATTTTAAACTCTAAGATCTAATCTTTGGACCCTGGCAAGTCTTTTTGTGACCTTTGGTCTTGCTCTCTGGCCGAGGGCATTGTTTAATCAAGAGGGGATTACCTTCAGGGGCCATCCTATTGTTTCATGGTAATTCAGTAACTAAGGCTAGGCATCTCAAACATGGCTTTCATTTCAATTTCGTTCATGGTTTTTACATTCCCAGAATCTTAGCATTCATTTTTGCAAGATTCCTCTGTTTCATCTTTTCCAACAATGGGCCTGAGTAGATTTTTTTTTAACAGGCAAACAAAATCTCTGACATAATAATGTTGTCTTCCTGAGCAACTTGCTGTGACTCCCTTAACAGAGTGCCTGGTGGCACCATACAATGCCAGAAGCTCCTTACATTCCTACTGTAATTGCAGTGGTAAACACAGTTTGTTAACAGCAGGTACTGAAAGCACTTCTAGTAGGAAGGAGTGATTCTGCCTGAGAGGCATGAAAAGCAGTTTTGTATGAGGAAAGAACAGAAGTTGGGCTGGAATCCCTATCAGATCCATGGCAATGCAGTGCTCACAATGCAATAGAGTGCTTTCTACAAATTGTTCAGAAATATTTGGTAGGGCCAATTCATGAAATCTAGCAGTGACATATTGACAGGTTGTGGCCTCTAGTGAGGGCATATGAAAAGTATGTAGAGAAAACACACTTCAGAATGAAAACAGAGAGTCTCAGAAGAATGCTTCAATGGATTATTTGTATGCTTTAATGCATCGTTAAGATTGTGGTTGAATAATGATCTTTACAAATGTATCCATAAAGAGAAGCTGAATATAGCTGAGTTTATGAATAGGAAAAAACCCTTGGCACTACTGTAATATGGGTGGTCCTCTCAGAAGAAGGAAGAAAATTATTAGCCCTCATTTCACTTTCATAAAACCAAAATCAATCCCCTCACATATTCCCAGTCCAATGTCATACCCAGTTTTTCAGCTGATATTTTATGTTAACTTAGTACCTTGTGAAATTACTGTTGTGTTAGGAGATTGAGTAAAATGAAGTTTAGCCTTTCACTTTACTGTACAATCTGTCTTACATGTACCACCGAGCTCAAACAAAGGAAAATTATTTTCATTTATATTATCAGACTTTGTGACACTCTGAACATCTTTAAAAATTCCTAGCATTTTTATAGTCTTTACAAAGGCTTAGATCACCTCTTGATATTTCTATTTTCTCACAGTTCTGAAAGTTTTCTCAGTGTTGTTAAACATAAATTAATAGTTTGCAGCAGAGCAATTCAAATGTGGGAGAACACAGTCCACATTCATAAGGTTAAATGCAGTCTACATATAAAAAATAATTGGTTATCTCCTATAGAAAGTTTTTAATATCTCATACAGAGAGTTATAAAAGAAATATAAATTCTTGACAGGCAAAAGACTGAATACTTGGGTGACTTTTTGTCTGCTCTTATGACCTCAAACATAAGGGATAGACAAGGTTATCCCTTTTAGAATGTGTTGATTGGCTGTTTGGCTTTTTTCCTATTTTTTTTTTTTTTTCTCTCCAAGGGATTGACAAAAGAAAATAATTTATTTGTTTTCATGTAGGAAGTTTACTTTTATTCACAGAACCTAGTTAAGAAGACAAATTTGTATTAAACCTTTCATTTTGGGCTAATATGAGACATCAATAGGGGACAATACTTAGGTTGGTCCTATATTAGTAGGAATTCCTGCACTCTTAAATTGAATTGAAGACCAGCCTGAGAATAAATCCTAATGTGGAAAGCCAGAGAATTTGTTTTAGATAAGCTTGGGATTTATGTCTTTTGTTGTTGACCTATATTATATAGCTTACACTGTCTCTTTAAAAGATACTCAGTGGCTCATAGATTTCCTTCAGGGAATCTTTGCCCTCATCTTCTTCAAAGACATATCTGTCTGTGCAGAATAATAAATCCCCTTGGTGAAATAAATTGTTAAATTTTATGCTTTAGCATAAAATGGCAAAAGTTCTAATTACCCAATCACCTTCTGAAAATATGACACCCTATATTGGCAGGTTATATTGATACATATCATAGAAAACATTTGAAAAATCTGGTTCTTCTTAGATCATTTCAAAATTACAATAAAGGCAAAAAGGAAACAATTCAGAGCAAGATCTCCTGGGACATAACCTGGATAACATAATTTCAGTCTGGTTTCAACTGGAGACACATTCACATTGGCCAGTCACATTGGTCTATTTTTTTCCTTTTCCCCACATTCTACAAAAGAGCTTCTCTTTAATTTCTTACTCTAGCCAGTAAATTGGAAATTGCCAATAAAAATATTTGCACTTAAGGATAAATAACTAAAGATCTCCCCATACTGGTAATCAGCTCCTAGAGCTGTTCTTATGGAGGGTTTTCTTTTCAAAGAATGGGTCTAATTAGTTTAATATATATAAGAATTGTTTATGAAGATGATGGAACATTACCTTAACTGGATGGGCAAGTAATATTCACTCCTTTATTTCTATGATTCTTCTTGTCTTTCGTGAGAAAGCTGTGAGTGTAAGAGCCAAACAATCATTACTCCACAGCCTTGTGGTACTGACCATCTTTTTTGGTTTTTGGAGCACAGCAGTTTGACCAAGAGAATGTCATATGATTCCAATAAGATAAATGAATGTTGCTACAAAGCAAAGGTAAGAGATGAATGACAGTTCCATTTCTCTTAAAAGGAAAGGATGTGACTATAGAAGAAATTTGGTTAGTGACTGTTTTGGTTTGATCCTGCAAAAAGATTACCTAGGCTGGTGTTCAAAACATAATGTTAAGAAATCCAGAAATCATATTAAGAATTAGGATTCCAGGTAGGAAAATGCCTCCCAAAATGTTTCTAAAAGCAGTCTTACAGCAAAAGGATAATCTGTAGCACATTGTTTTCATTTGCAGTTGGCTGCCATGTCCAGGTGCCTGGTCTGATTAGAGAAAAACAGATGTTTATCTGGATGGAAAAAGGTGTTCTTGCTATGCAGTCAGTCCATGACAAACCACCTAAGTAACTGTTGCCTTTTTCTTCCACAGGAAAACTATAGTTCACTTCTCCTTTTTTATTAACATCCTCTGGAAGGAATGTATTGTCCTCAATAGGACACAATCAGGTGAGCTCTGCTGGAGCAGTTTCAGAAATAAATTTAGTCCTCAAAATGTCATGATGAGATGTTCTTGACACAGAATTTGAAATAAGACCTGATGGGAAAATATGAAATTTCCCCTCTGAAATAAAGCTAGGTAGTTATTTGATGCACTAATATGCAGGCATGCTTACCACTCACAGAGGAAAAAGATCTTTGGAATTAAATCTTCACTCAAGCAATGGAATAACTAAATGACTAAATAAACAAATAGAACTATACAGCTTTGGTAACTTTCTATTCAAGGGAGAGAAAAACATACTCTTTGAAATTGCAATCTACTAAAAAGACTAAATTTAATAATTTCAATCTACTAAAAATGTTATTAAATCAGATGTAGCACATGTATTGATGTCTGCAAATTTCTTTAGAGGACACCCTGCAAACACCAAAGCACACTTAATGGTCACTTCCAATGCACAGCCAGTCCTTTGACTTTGTATATCAGGTGAAAATAGGTGAAAACAACTACAAAATCTAGTGAAGTGTATAGAAAAAACATTCAACTAGAAAATAAGTCACCAACCCTCTATTCTGCAGTTACTAAATTCTCCACAGCTGAAACCAAATCCAAATGAAGATGACAGTGTTTTCATGATTATAGAAGAAGCATTTATCTCACAGCAGTGTAGTAGAAGTCTGAAATACAAAAACACAAAGAAAACAAATTTACTTTGACAAAAGTTAAGAAATACTAATTTTCTGAAGCTTTTCCTATATGTCATCTGCTCAGATATGATGGAAGGACACAGCTCATGACCATCTAAAGGTAAGTTCTAAAGTCACTTATCCTCCTTCAGCAGCCCAGGATCTGCCAGCTGCTGCCCAGCTGCTGGAGCCCAGCCTGATGCCCAGGCACCCAGCATCTCTGCCCAGGCTGGAGACATGGCTGCCACTTTCCCTGCAGTGCCAACAGTGACTGAGTACACATCCCAGCACAGGGACACAATCACAGACCCTGACACAGATTTACCAAGGACAGTGACATGGTTAGTCACACAGACTGACAGACCAGGCACCTTCAGCTGCCCCCATGGACAGGGAACAGGGCTCACATCAGTCACAAGTGCAGCCAGCCACCTCCCATCTCCTCTTCTGTGGCTGTTAGAGACATCAGCTCATGAGTGCAGGCACATGCAGACATGTCTGCACTCTCTGCTCACAGGCACAAACTGTTCTGGATGTCACAAGTGCTATCATGGTCAGGTTTTATGGCTCTTTGTGTTTGTTCCCCTTGTTTACTACATCCTCCTAAACTGACAAGGTTGTTAGTAAGACAATTCACTGAAAAAATAAACATTTCCACATTCTTAACAACGTATCCTTAACAATTAATGCACAAATTAGGTTTGTTCTTGTCACTAACTCTCTTTCCATCTCTTGGCAAGTTTTGTGCTTCTGCATGGTCTTGTTTACTGTTTTCTCCACTCCTTTTTGCACTGAAAGCACCCCTGCCCATTAAGAAAGTCTTTGACTGGGTAGTCTCAAAGGAACAGCCAGTGTCCTTCTACACACCCTTATGGCACACATTAGTAACAGTGTACAAAATCCATCAGTATGAAATAACAGCTAGTTATATGAATGCATGTGCTTTCCTGTATAGTAGACAGTGTGTAGTTTATTCACTCAGAGACCTAGTGGAGAGGAGGCAGGCTACTGTAAACTTATACCTTATTATGTAACTCTCCTGCTTTAGGAAATGAAGCCAAATTCATTACATTTTTCATAGATGGAATTATATTAAACAAAAACTACTGTTACTTCAACACGTGAAAAAAATACACATGCAATATTTCAAAAGGGAATACATGTGCTCATTAGCCCACAACCTTGAGGTACTTCAAATTTGGAGTTCACTCTTGGATTCATCATCAATAAAGCAAATCTAGTAGATGCCATATTTCTTGAAGCTTCCTTCAGTAAACATTTGGAGAAGAAAAATATTAATTTTTTAAAATTTTTTATTTCTTGCAATACAACAAATTCAGTGATCTTATTCTTATGGAAAATGTTTCATAAAAAAGGGAAGAATCAAGGACAGTTAGCAGTTTGGCTTACCTTTAATTTAAGAGGGAGGGGATTTTATAAAATCTTTACCTGATTTTACATTACCTGACATGAGAAGAGGATTTTGTCCTGAGGCTTCTTGGTTGTACCAATTTACTGGTATGCATTTCTTACAAAATAATAGAAATAGTAATTATGCCAATCATCACTTCTTTGTGTGAAACTGTCTACGCTGACAAGAATCAAGTCAAGATATATGTTAATTCTCATTCCTTTTCATGTACATACATTCTTTTTCATATACATATATATATTTTTTATGCAGAATGTCAAACACAGATTTTATTTTCCACCATTCAGTGCTATAAATGTTCTATCAACCACTATTGAAAACTAACAAAGTATTATTAAGTGAGCATCAGATAAAGAGATTTGACACAATTGATCCTGCAGTTCTATTAGCCTTACTCTAATGTTATACTATCAGATTTAATCTCCATCCTTCCTTCTCCAAATCAATCTAAATCCTTCCATCATATCACTGATTAAAATCCTTTACTCCATCCTCCTCACCAATGAAAATTTGATCTATTTTCTAAATTTTTCCTAGTTCTGAAATACCACTTTAAAATGTAACTTGCAGTATTTAATGTATGGATGAATTACTGAAATAATAATGAAACTGTAACATTTTCTATATTACAGTATGATATTTGTCTCTTTTTTAACACTGTCAACATCCTGTTCATGCTTTCAATCAATGTTATTTGCTCAATAGGGTATTTCAATGGCCTATTGTGGTGCCTCCATTTTCTCTCTGAAGGATACAATCCCATCATTATGCCTCAATGATTTAACTTGTTAGTGCCAATGTGCAAAGACTGCTGGCTCCTGTTATTGTAAGTGACCTCTTTCAGTGCAGAGCAATTAATTTATTTGTAAAGCATATTTTATTCAATTTTACCATGTTTTTTTGAATGGTGGCTCTATACTAAAAAAAAAAAAAATTACACCATTGATGCTTAGCTGTTCTAATATCTCAATTTAGAATTGAAAAAAACTTAACTATTCATATTGGTTGATATTCAGATTTTATTCAATGTAGAATTACAGTCTTAGAGATGCAGTTGTAATTCTGCTCTAATTAAGTTTTCTCACCAGGCCAAAGAACAAAATTGATCCAAACAGCTGCTGAATGAATAAAAGTACATATAAGAACACACATCTTTCTAATTCTGTTGTGAATATTTATGCATAATAGATAAGCATAATTCTACTTTATATTTGGTAACTGAGTAATTTCTCTACATACAAATGAAAGTGAGACAATTCATTAATTAAGGCAGTAACAGGAAATATGTACTTCCTTTTTGACTGTCCTCCTTTACCACTGATGAAGTGTAAAGTATTTTAGGTTCTCTCTAGCTTACAAAAGTCTTATCTATATTTTAAAAATAAACATTAAAGAATAATTTAAAACCTTTCTAGTTTATGTCAGGGGATTAAAATGGATATTTGTCTGATGTATTACCTTGGGAAAACAGAATTGTAATAATTTTAAGATTGTCCAACTACTTTTTAGTCTTTTGTTCAACTCCTACTGAAATGCATTAAGGCTTGTTCAGTTCACCTACAATCAAGAATAAGAGTAAAGTAGTAGTTCCTAAATAATGCTTTTAAAGTGGTTGATAAATAACTTTTTTAAAAAAATTCAAAACAGGTAAAGAAAATAATAAGCACTTATGATATCAAAATAACCTGCATGAAAGGCTGTTATTTTTCATGAAGTATCATGTATCTATTCAGTTACATCTTTGCAATATTTCAAAAAGCTATGCCTAAAGTTAGATTTACAGCATATTTGTTAATGTTAACATGGTAATTAAGAAAACAGTTTTCTTTTGTCGATAACAGCTGATTGCTTTGATTAAATTAGGGTATCTCACTCCAATGAAGCTGTATTTGAAGCATAGAGCTAGCCAAAAGCTTTTCTAAAATAGCTGTAGGAATAGAGAATCCCATTTAGACAAAGATTCTGCTATATGCTAAACAAAAAATTTAAATGGATTAGTTTTGATTTGTCTTTATGTTTATGTAAGAAATCCTGTCTAAATATATCAATACTTATTTAAGAATGTGTTGTACTTTATTAAAGTAAATTTATATCTTTAAAAGATTTTCATTGAAATTACAATTTATGAAATATTTGAACACAGAAACACAAAATCATCAAGTTTGCAAGAGATCTCCAAGATCAGCTAGTCCAGCCATCAATTCAGCACCACCATAATCTCCCCTAAACCATATCCCCACGTGCCACATCTGGACATCTCTTGAACACTTACAGTGACTCCAGCACCTCCCAGGACATTTTATTGTAATGCCGTATCATTGCAATATGATTTTTTTCACTGATTTTTTTTTTTTCTAATATCTAATCTAAACATTTCCTTGTGCAACTTATGGCCATTTACTCTCATTCTTTCACTTTAGACCAGAAAAGACCAACTCTCTATAACTACCTCCTTTCAGGTAGTGGTAGAGAGCATGAGACCTCCTCTGAGCCTCTTCTTTTCCATGTTAGACAACCCCAGCTCCCTCAGTCCCTCCTCATAAGGAATTCTTTCTAGACCCTTCACCAGCTCTGTTGCCCTTCTCTGGACATGCTCCAGAACCTTAATGTCCTTGTAGTGAGGAGCCCAAAACTGAACACACATTTCAGTGCAGCCTCACTGGTGCTATGTTGAGGGGGATAATCACTTCCCTAGTCCTGCTGGCCACATTTTTCTTGGTACAGGCCAGGATGCCGTTGTCCCTCTTGGCCACCTGGGAGCACTGCTGGCTCATGTTCAGTCAGCAGTCAATAAGCACCCCCAAGTCCCTTTCAGCTGGGCAGCTCTCCAGCCACTCTTCTCCAAGCCTGTGGCACTGCCTGGGGTTGCTGTGACCTGGGGAGGACCCAGCACTTCTCCTTGAACCTCATGCAGTTGATCTCAGCCCATTGATCCAGCTGTCCAGATCCCTCTGGAGATCCTTGCTGTTATCCAGCAGATCAACGCTGCCACCAAAGCTGGTGCCACCTGCAAACTTGTTGGGATCATGCTGTTGGATTTTTTTTAATAATTTGAACTTACTCATTTAAACCATCAAAAAAGGTGTTAAACAAGACCAGCCCCCACTGAGCCCTGTGGAACACTACCAGTGACTGGCTGCTTATGGGATTCAGTTCCATTCCCCATCACTCCCTGGGCTCAGCCAGCCAGCCAGGTTTTCATCCAGCAAAGGGTGCATCTATCTAAGAGTGAGCAGCCAGATATTCCATAAGAGTGCTATGGGATACAGTTGTCAGACTGTTTACTGAAGTCTGGACAGACACCAGCCTTTCCCTCATGTCATCCTAATAAGGAAAGTTACCATCCCTGATAGCCTTAAATCTCTACCTGCTCCAAACTACATCAGCATGTAGAATGCTGAGAAAAAATTTGCCTTACAATGCCTCCTTCCTGGAAAAATTGTCCTAAACCAGCCTCCAAAATTTACTTTTCTCTGAAACACCAAGATAAAACCCTAAATACATGTTATATTTTAATTTTTCTCTTGATACAAGCAAGATTGGAAGTTCAAATTTCAAAGCAATGATATCTCTCTCAGCCCAGCCCAGTTTTCTCAGAATCCTTTCAATTTTTGGGTTTTTTTTTTTCATTTTATGCTAAAAAAATAAAATTTAAAATATTCATGGCCTATGTTTTCTGAATTTGATCCGTTTCTGGCCATTGCTTATGCAGGACTTATAAGTACCTAAATACCTACAGATAAATTCATACTTGTTTCATCTGATTAATCATGTCTGGCCACCTTATGTCACTCCAAGATGTAAATGATACTGGCAATTCTAACAAAATTAGCACAAGAGAACACATCTTTTGCTGCAACTTTTAAGACGAATTGTCCCAGTTTTTTTATAGTCCCCAGATTATATGTGTAGTTGGTTGTGGTTCCAGTACAGCCTTCAGTCTTCAGCGCCATCTGTGCTGTGACTTACCAGTCTGGTTTGTGCTTTTAGCCTGTCAGTCTGAGAGGAGAGGAGTGGTAGTGCATAAAGAACAGTCTAAGACCTTAGACATAATTAACTTGCTGAGTATCAAAGCCTGGGAAGCTAGTGAAGACTGTGCTTACATATTTAATTGTCTTTCAAGATAGAAGTATCTTTGCAGAAATACTGATAATTACACAGAACTTCATTAACAGTTGATGTCTCTGAGTGATTCTTGGTCAGAGACAGGACTGTGGCAATGTAGCAGAAGTACCCAGATTTCAGTGCTGTGTTGTCAGACTTGATGTACTTACCAGTATGGCAAGCCTGGAACAGAGCTGCTATTTCTTTGGTGCAGCTAGGAATGACATTGTCATACATACTAAAGTTGTTTACCCTCAAAATGACCTGTGAATACAATATTGGAAAATGCCCATATTTTAATAGCAATATTGTGTAATGGCACTATGGATGAGCAAAAGACCATATGGAAGATGCAAAATGGACAGAACAAATATGCCAGGTATTGAACTTGTCTCTGAAGGTAGCAAAAAATAACTAATTATTTGAGATATTTAAAGGTACACAAGCTGAGGATGGTCTAATGTCAGGTAGGAAACAATCTGGCATATAGTAAAGACAAGATAAAAGCGATGACAGATCAATTTCATTTTTTAGTTTTAAGATTGGATATGAGTATTTTTCAAGACACAGACAAATATACAACACTAGAAAAGACATTAAAAAACATGAAAAATCCCTTGAGGAAAGTAAAGCACTAATTTCAATGGTGTTGTGTTAAGTGTATAGGTATTTAGCAGAAAATACCCCCCCTTGGATTCCAGCTGATCCTCTAAGATAAGAGAGGCTGGGTATGGCTGAGGCTAATTTTGATTGTATAGCAAATTAAGCACTACAAGTCTGGTTGAGTTCAAACCAACCCAGTACTGTATTCAATGAGGTCCTACATGATTGACAAACAGTAGACCTCATTGCAGCAACAGAAAAGCAGGTTCAGGATTCCCCATGATAAATGCATTGACTGCAGAGTATTAGTATGTATTAGTATGTGCTGTGACAGAAAGTATAATAAGAGCAATCTAGTAACAATATAGATAGATAGATAGATAGATAGATAGATAGATAGATAGATAGATAGATGTGTGTATATGTATATATATATATATATATATATATATATACACATATATATATATAAATTAATATTCCCAAGTATGTTCCAACACAGTCGGAGTTGCAAATCTCACCTAAAGGCAAACTTTCAGGAAAAGTGAAGAGACACTGTTCACTGAGGGCACAGGTATTCTCCTCCAACTTTTTCTGAAGCCCCTCTTTTATGCTATAAATATTGGCTGGTACAAGGAGAGGGAACAATCATGTATTGGTGAGGTTTGTTAAGTTTGGTCATACATGCATTAGAGGTCCCATGTTCTCCTTTATTTGTATCCCAGTGGGTATGTAATTTAATATTTTAATGGGGTTTAATGAGAGTCTCAGTCAGTATTTGCAGTCAACAAAAGAGCTAAAATAAACACTTTGATCCTTATAGTACTGAGAAGGCAGTAAAGGCTCTCTGTCCTCCATCAGTGGGTCTTTATACACATCCTTATTTCCTAAATGAAGCAGGTCTGGAATTGTTTGTCAGGGTGAAGGGAGTGGGACTGTTGGCTGGTACAGAGGCCCAATGTTCTTCTGGGCCTCATTGAAACATTAGGTTGTGAGACCTCTGCTTGTCTTCAGACATTATTCTGCTGTTAGGTTTTACCTGAGCCAAGTGCAAGATAAGCAAGGGACCCAGTTCATGTTTTCCTCAACCACCTCCATCAATACTTCACTGTCTTAAAACAACACTGTACAATTCTGACCATTTAGCATTAGAGGTAATACTTTGAAACAGTAGAACCAAACATACCTGGTGTTACTGTTTTTCTTGAGATGGCTTTTTAGATGCAGTAAAGTCACTTTGGAGAAAAACCCAAAGATTTGTCTGCTTAATGTGAACATCTAAGATAAGAGAAATTGCTTTTAAAAAGTCTTTCTTCAGAGAGTCTAAAAACTTTGAGACAGTTTCACTGTATAAGTCTGAAATAAGATGGGAGATTAAACTTTCCAAAAATGACTATGAAAGTTTTTTTGAGACATTTACATATGAAGATAGACGTAAGCCAGTTTATCATAATTGATAAGTGTTATTGCTTCCATCACTTTTTTTACAAGTACAATTCTTGTGTTTCTGCTTTAAATGTCACTGAATTTATTCTGGTTCACACAATGGTGAGAGAACAGATTGGACTGGAATTGTCCTTGCCATCACAAGGTTGAAACCTATCAACTCAGGTTCCCAGTTGTTTTAGTTTCCAAAAGTACAAGTGCTGAAGAGTCACATCTTGCATTCTGTCTAGTTAGTAGTTAGAGACTGAGGAGTAGGAAGATTTTTCTGAAATTCTCACTCATTGAGAATTATGGGCAAAGCAGGTATTTCTTTCTTGAATTCTGCAGCCAGGAGATTTTTTCCAAAGGTGTGCTTTTCCTCCTCTGCTGAGCATGACCTTTCAGAAACAAACTCTACAAGGAAGAGAGTCATTTCTTCAGACATACTGCTATCACTCATCTCCTATAAGGTCATATCTGTTATTTATTGATGTGGTTTCACTCAATCTGTAAAAGCTGTGCAAATCTCACAAAACTCAAATCCCATAAAACAGATGTTTTCTCTACACAAAAGAGTTGTCCATTTTTGAACTACATGGATCTCTTTCCAGAGAACAGGTCTGTTTTTTAGATAGGAAGCCTCTAAGATCATTGCCTTATTGGAATTGGAGTTTAGAGCTCCATAATGTAATACCAAAATGCAGTGGTATAAAAGTGGCCATATATTGTCCTTTTATTCACAAGCCCCTTCAGACTGAATAACTAAACAGCAAAAAAACAAAAAAAAAGTATATTTCATTTTCTTCCCTAAGGTTCTGTGAAACTGAGCTTTCTTTTAGATAATACAGATATACAAGTACATTTCCCAATTTTACACAGCTGATTTTCAAAGTCCTCAAAATAATAAAAATTTGGTTATCAGCTTCTGGATCTGGAATAAGAGAGGGAAAATGTTGGGGTTTTTTCAGTATTTTTCAACATTTGTATTCTTGGCACATCTTACCATGCAATGGAAATTGAGGAATAATTCCACAATCTCCATGCTTTTGAAATAGAATGTACTTGTTCAAGATTTGATCCTATACTTCTGGAGAGAATTATCTTATCTGAATCTGAAGAGGTTAGATTTGCTGTGAAGACTGAATAATTCATCTATTTCATGGATCGTTGAAAACCAATTAAGTTGATTATTCAGATTATTTTAGAATACTTTACACTTTTTTTCTCCCTAATACTTCACTCACTAAAAAGTTGTAAATAGCTTTCATCAAGAAATGGGCATGTGGCATTATTTGAAGGGTAAAATGCAAAAAGGTTGCCATAAAGATGATTTTTTAAAACCAAATGAGATTTTAAAAGTGCATTTCATTAAGTAATATGAAGGAATAGGGATGGAACAGTTGTTTGTCATGAACAGAAAGAAGAAAATCCTATTGGAGAACATTCAGCAAAAAATAATGTTATTAGCAGATGATTTTTTTCCCTGAATATCATCATCAAAACAATCTGTTGTTTTTTTTTTTTAGAAAAAACATGTACAGATGGAAGAAGTCACATGGAACATTTATTTTCTAAGCTCCCACTCAAAAAAATAACAAGGCTGTACCATGAAAATAAGTCACTAAAATTCCAAAATAATAATGAGAGGATAAAAGGGCTAATGAGGAATAGACAACTACATGAAATTCAAGGATACAAAATTATTCCTAAGAAAATCACATACTATCCTGTGCATTTCACTGAATATGAAAGCACTACCATCTCCTACCTCCTAAGTGCAATAGAGCAAAAAAAAGCAGAATTAAATCAAGGGCAAATTTCTAAAGTTGGAGATACCATGCCTTGACACCACCCACCACAGTGCAGGCATGTGAGGGGCTTTAGGGTCTAAATGGGTCTTATTTGGGTCTAAAGTCAACTCCTCTTCCTTATCTGTGCTTGATCCTCAAGTACCTCCATCTGCTCTTTCCAGATTCCACTCCTCACTCAGGTTTGTAATTAAGGCTATTTCATTTTCTGCTTTAACCTCTCAGTGTGTCAGTCATTTGTGGAAACATCATCACTAACAGGTCCATGAAGCCTGTTGAACATTTTCCATGATAGATTCTCAGCAGCAGTAGGTTTTCTTCTAAGTAATTTATAAATATCAGCCTTCTGCACATTTTGATATTCAGTCATAGGTAGCCAACACAAATAGGTATAGTGATCACCTGTTTTTTTCATACTATTCCTCTGTTATTCTAGAAGACATCATCCAGACTGATGCCATATCGAATCTCTCTGATTTTCATCCCAAGGAAGAGGACTGTGGAATTTTACAGCCAATTCTTTTCAAGGTTTTTATGTACAATAGTTCAAGGACAGCTCTTGAGCATGGAGCATGATGTACTAAAATGACATACTGAAGTGAATGCACATTCTTGTCTTAAAATCCAAAGGAACACATCCAAGGGGTGAAACAGGTAGTGTTTATGTGATATGGCCCATATCTAAACAGGATTGAAGAACTGGGACTGGTATCTTTAAAGTATTTGGAGGAACTAGCTCTCCTTTTTTTCTTGCTTGTAGCAGACCTCTGTGCCTCCTCCCTCTATTCCTTGTTCAGTTTAATCTTTAAAATATCCTTTTTTTTGCCTAGTCTGAGACTTCTCATTTGCTTCATCTCCGTTGTCTATGCTTATCTTGGAGGTGAATTTAGATCTCTTGATTTAAAAGAAAGCAATATGTTTTCTTATGGCAACATTTTGTCTTCCGTAGTTCCCGCAGAATTTAGTTAAACCTGTTGCACTTCTATAAAGTCCTTTAACTCTATCAGTATGAACTATTTGACAGAGCAAAAATGCATTCTAGAAGATAACCCACTGGAAGCTGACTGTTAGGATGCTGGGGCAAGGTTTATTTCTCAAAAAAAACTCAAGAAGTGACTATTTTCTCTTACAACCTATCATGTTTTGGATGCATGGTGCTATCTGACTCCAGTTCTTGATTTCCAGGACCAGTAGTAGTACAGATAAGATTATGCTATGAAGTTTTTTCATTCTCTCAATATAGTTGCCTGAAATTCAGCTAGAATGCATGGAAGGTCTGTTGCAAATGAAAACAGAAAAATCTGGCTAGATTATATGCTTCCAAAAATGTCTCAGCAGAGACTCACTGAACTGCAACAAAAAACACCCTGAGGCTGTCTCATTGAACATAATCTATTCTAGTATTACAGGAACTCTTTTTGTATCAGTCATTAAGAGATGAAGGAAGGCCCACACTCTTGCTACAATGCTTACCTTAGAGTTTAATTTTTCTCTAATGTATTTATTCCCACTGTTTACTGGTTTTAGGTGCATAATGCTTTGCATTTTATTGATAGAAGTTTGCTAATTTACATACAACAAGTGTTTTTATCCATTAAGGCTTCATTCCAAAGTTATTTTGTTGTTGTGGGCTTTTTCTTTTATATTTCTTCATTTTATATCTAGGCATGTTGCAAATCTGTTAAGCAGTTAATTTTTTTTATGGTTCTTGCAAAATACATTGGATAATAGCCTAAAGTAAATCTAATTTTCTCAAAAACTTATTTTTAAAATGTGTCAAATTTGATTACAATTTTCAGATATTCTGTTATTCTTAATGCAAATTCTTTTCTTTTTTTTCCTTTCTAATGTCTAAGTATGTCCTTTTTGAGTAGGGCCACTTGGGATTTACTATGTTGTTGGGTTTCTTTCAAAGTTTGCAGAAATGGTATGGCCAAGGTCTATAAGTTCAGGTGAATACCACCACCACTTTCAGACTCCTGGTCTCTGCATATGCTTTATCATCTGGTTTCTGGGTTTCCATGGAATTTCTGTAGTGCAGCTAGGAAGACTACAAAGGCACCAACCAAGATCCCAGTCTAGGGAAGTAGTACAACAAGGACTCCAGGACATAACATAGCATGTTTTCAATTTAGATCAGTTTGTGCAAACTGTAAAGAAATGGAGACCAACCTCCATTGTTCTATTTCTACTAAGAAGGAAGGTTCATCAAGTTGCTATTATGAAGAAACTTCCTTGTGCATGGTACTTACTGATCAGGCATATGGAATTCACAACGTCAATTTATATCTCAGAAACTTTTCTTAGAATTTTGGTAATGAAAGCACCAGAATTCTCTGACATTTCCCCTTCCTCCTGTGTGCCCACGTTGTATTCATAAGCCATAGTTGGTTATAATACCTTTATTTCAGTTGTAAAATAGGTATTTCATTAGAAAGACAGATCTGATTTTACATATAAGTACATTCTACGTTTGTACTTGCTCTCTAGACATAAAACAGAAGTCATAAAACCAAACAAAGAAAAATAAAATACCCCCAAACAACCACAACACTCCAAATCCACATTTCAGTGGAAGATTTAGAAAATATTTTTCTACTGCATTGGTCTATCAATTAATATTTTGCACAATTAATTGTACTTCAGACATAGACTTCAGCATTTAATAGTGTATCTCTTGCAGTCTTTGATATAGCTGGAAATAAAAAAAACCTGATGCAAATCATTTAAGTCCTGTTTCTTTATTTTTTTGTTGTGGTTTCTTTTCTCAGATGAGCTCTGTTTAATATCTGCCTGAATAAGCCTGACTGATGTGGTTTTACTTACAGTTCTAAAATTACATTGGCCTAAAGTGGACAAGGAATTTAAGTGGTTAGAATAAATACTGCACACTTTACAATGTGTGTTGTGGCAAGCAAACAATTTAAGTGCTAACATAACTCAGCTTCTACTTCAAGATTTGTTTTTCTCTGTTGTCAGGAAATCCTAATGAAAGAGTAGTAGAAAAAAATCTTTGCCTAGGAATTTGTAGTACAGACAAGACCATGCACAGAACTCCCCTCTATCTGAACCAAGTAATTTATTGCTCTGGTGCCAAGAAGGGCTAGAGAAATCACACTGGCTGGGGATGCTTTCCATTATTTATTCTTTCTATCAGACATCTTCTATTAGATTTAATAGAATCTTCTCCAAGAGCAATTTACCAACCAGAAAATTGTGTTACAACCTAGTAAACGTTGCTCTTCCTCAGTTAATTCATTTTGTAACCTTCTTTATACATTATTTTAAAGATCTTAATCACATTTGCATGAATCCTAGAAGAGTGAATAAGAGAAATTGAAATTTTTTTCTTTATTCCTATCTTTCACTGAGGCCAAATCACTAACAAGATAGAACGTTGTGTAAAAACTACCATTTAACACTGGAGTGGTTTTTTATTCAATGATTAATGTTGCTCTGTATTTTTCCCAGCTGGCTTTTGCACAAACATACAGAACATGTAATTTTGGCACTACCCACATGTCAAAATATTCCCATGCAACAAAGAAACATCCACCCTGCCACAGGGGCTCATGATGAAATGGGGTTGGTTATTTCAGAGCCTGTGTATGAGTCGTTTTCACTCAATCTCTCAAGTGGTAACCATGCTGTCAGAAGCATCTTGAAAACTGTTTTGCCACATGTCTCTTTGGAAAGAAGTTTCCAAATAACAAGGGGAAATGAATTTAAAGCAGCACTGACAATATTAATGAGCCTTCCTCAAGGGAGGGTTGTCATGCTGTGTCTTTAGCTGTGTCAGGCATGGTGAGCCTTCTCTCAGCCCCCTGGGGAGTCACTGGTCTGAGAGAAGATGAGCTGTGGTAAAGAATGAAGGGCTGTCTTTGCCAATTTGCTAGTCAGAATTAACTTAATGCTACTTTCCTTATTATATGAAGAAAGAGCAGAAGACTGGCACTAAGAAGGTAAAGTCCTAATGGCATCAGCCTCTTGTCTTCCTGTAAAATGCCAAGCATGTGTTCTAGTATGTGCAGTTATACAAATTATTAAATTGAAGTGAAATGCAGGAAAAAATGAACTTCCTCAACCTCTTTGTTTGTCACTTATGTCTTTAATTGGCTTAAAGGAATTAATGAAGTATTTGATTGCAGGAGTTTATGATTCAGCAGCTTTATAAAACTGGAAGAAATAAATAATTAACTTTGAAGAGCAGGTAATTCTGAATGCAGGAGCAAGATGTCCATGTAACCTCATCATTATTTGGCACTCATGACTATTGCAAGGAGCTTGCTAACTTGCCAGCAGGCTTGAAGCCCTCTCTTTTGTTGTTCATAAGTGTGAAGGGACAAGAGAATATATCTGGACTGGAAATAATTTCAGAAAGTCCCATTATACACATTGTCCTCTGCACTCTGGTGGTCTGCCCAAAGAATCTAGTTAATCCAGTTCAGAGCTGGATTAATTCTAAACATTGAACACAATGCTCCTCTGTAACTAAAAGGCTCATTTTTGATCCAACAGAGTCAAGGAAAATGCTCCATGGCAATGGAGATGCTCATTATGGGAAAATGTTCCTGCCTTGTTGGTTGGGAAATCAAACCTTGTACAATTAGCCCATGTACTTCTTAAATTGTAAATTTTCCTTACACAAGTTTGATCTTATAATTTCTACTGCTGGAGTTTTTTAATTGGTGAATACATCTACAGTAGCACTATCTGCAGCAATATAATTTTTAAAGGCAAGATTTTTTGTTTTCAAATGTCCTCTACGTATTTTGACTGTACACAGAGAGGATAAAATTATCTTGAAAGAGATGAGCAGCTGTGATATGATTCCACTTGTTTTCAGTAATAATTTCATAAGGAAGGTAATAACACTTGTCAGTATAACTAGCTTTTGTCAAGTACTATCATAAATTTTAAGTCTAATGCATTCATAGATTTTTTTGTTTTGTTTTAGTTTGTTTGGGTGGTTGTTTTTTGGTTTTGGGGTTTTTTTTTTGTATATATGTTTTCTTTGTCAATACTTATCAAATATTATGTCTAAACTAGAGGGGATCCAGTGAAGGCTTTATATAAATTTGTTGATCAAAGCTGCCATATATAAATAATTAAGTTTTGTTGGTCGGTTTGTGGCTTTTTTTTTTTTAACTACCAAAAATACTAATCAAAACAAAGCAGTTTTGCAGTTATTATAAAACGTAGTCTGGGAAATTAGAATGTAGCAGCATTTTGGGGTTGTTTGTCTGGAATTGAGGCATCTAGAAATATTAAGCAGTGCTTTTCTTTTAGGCAAAGGGCAAGGATTAATTTGCATTCTTCTATGGCTCTTCCTAGGAGCAGATCAACAAAGCAGTGTTGGCTTCAGTCCTGAGGATTCTGGCTGATGGCCTCACTTCCCTGGCTGCACGGAGTGTGACTCATGCATTTGCAAAGTGTGTGAGGGATAAAGGGATTCATCCTGCACCCATTGACTTCAGTGGGACAGCATCAAACACAAAGACCCATTGAAACTCAATGGGACTTAGAATCCTAAGTAGGGCTGTACAAGAAACTGATTCTTTGGTTGTGCCACTGAATTTTTTAATTAGGAATAAAAGAGGAAAAAGTGGGTTGATAGGAAACATATCTGTGCTAATTTTCACAGAAATATCAAAGATTAAACAAAGCATTTCATTTTCACTGAATGCAATCCTCATTGTATAAGGGGAAAGAAAACCATTATTTTTTAGCAATTTGAAAACTTTCAAACAGAAAAAAAAATGTGAAAAATAAACATTTCACTTTGAACATGCCAATATGAAAACTTCATTTTTATTTTTTTTATTGAATCTGTTGATGAATGGTTTCAGTCTCTCCAGATTTTGTACTTTGAAAATAACTAGCTTACAGAAGAATATATTATGAATTCTTCATATTAATTACATTATCAAATTTGGATAAGTTTTGATCCCTTTCTAAGGAAGCAGATTTGTTTTCTTAGTGGAGATAATTTGAGGTGAGGGTTTGTCCTTCTTTCACTGTAGTCTCTTCCTTTAGAGATTCCTGTTCTTATAATTAGCTGACTTCCAAAGCTGTTACTGAATTGCCTCCCCTTTTTAAAAAGCAGCATGCACAGACTTCTGTCTTAGCAAATATCTCAGGCTGTTAACTGTGTTCATTCAGGATCTCTCTTAGATAAAATGGATCAGTCTATGCAACAAGGTGGAAGAACCCTGGAGTAGAGAGCATAATTGGAGACACAGTGACTTGTAACCTAACTGGATTTTCAACAGCACATTTTTTGTGATTCAGAGCCATTGAACAGACATTTCAAAGATGCTTAATCCAATATTCCCATGGATTGCAGTGTGATGTACCTACAGGCATCCGTCATCTGTTGCAGAAGTCTGCATAGCTTTGTAATTTAAATACCTTTATCAATGGTCTCTAGTTGAACTAAGTTTTTTCCTAGCCTAGAATTCTCTCACTCCCTCTATTCTTGTCTAGGAAAACATCAGGGCTTGTAGCCGTTCACTGGACTGGATGTTTAACTTACAGAAGTAAAGGATTTTTATGACTTAAAGTCACCTCTGCCACTTTTTGCTTGGTGACTGCACTCACACATTACCCCTTTGAAAGATGTAAGAGCAGAGAGCTGGTGTCTGCCTGCCTAGGACCTTACCACAATCTTCCTGTAAAATTAAAATCAGTCAACTACGAAGTAAAAACTCCAAAAGAAGACAAAACACTGTCTGTCATTCATTATCCAGATTTAGGTTAAACATTTGACAAGCCATTTCCTAAGGGATATAAAAAAGATACTGCCAAGTTTATGAACTGACTTGGAACATCCTTATAGAGAGTGTCTCTTTTCAAGCTAAGACTCTGATAAATAGCTCTGATTTCAGAATGTATCAGATGAAGAGATAAAGTGTTAAGGGACCTGTGGCATATTCCTGGTTTTAGCTAATCTTTAATAAAAAGAAGCATTTCATACATTATTTAAATCCTTCTTATAACTAATTTCCAAACACTGTAAGAACAATTACCAAAAAGAAAAAAAAAACCAAAAATCCATACTGTAATCTTAATATGAAATTTTAAAAAGTTAAAGACCACTTACTTTGTATGAATTTCTACCTAATTACAAATTAACTACTCACATAATAAATCAGTGTGCTCAAAGTTCTCACTCTGATTTTTGAAGTGCTTATAAAACTAAGTTACTCAAACCCAGGAAAGAAATTAATAAATGTAAGATGTTAATTAGGTGAAGGCACAGAATTAAAGGATAAGCAATGGGATACAGGGATTAAACCAGAATAAATAAATAAGTATTTCAGTTAAGAACTAAAAATAATAGATGATAAAAAAAGAGAAATCAAATAGCAACGAACTAACAATATATAAAGTTATTGTCTTTAGGTTACTTTAAAATATAAGATCTCACCTATTTTAAGGTATGTGACCACTATGACTCACAATTTACTATAAGATGTTGGAAATACTGGGGGTGCTCTGATCTGCTAGGTGGCTCCATGTCATCATAGACATCAGGGATGAGACTCAGAGCCAGGCTTTTGGAGCATAAGTTTACAGGTAAAATGGCTCTGTATAGGCACATGCCTTATAGTCAAAGACATATGCAATACTATCAGTGAAGACTCAAAAATCTCCTCAGGTGCCCAGTGAGCTTATTTGGGATGAATACACTGGTTCTGTAAATTCAGCTATGTCCTAGACTATAATGCATTCTGCAGTGGAGCCTGAAATGACAAGAACCTACATTTAAGTATCTGAATCTTAAGGAGAATTTCCCTCTCTTTTGCCACTTGTTCTCAAAGGATGTTTGCAGAACATACAACAGCATCAAAACAAGCCTTGCATAGCAGATCACAGAAATACATAATTGGATTCTATTGCCTGAATATTTCTGCTTAATGTCTCTGGATACTTAATATATCTCTGTGCCCAGGAGGCTGGAGTATGTAGGACAAGATATATTGGAAACCTTCACACTTCCAGAATGAAATGCCACATGGTTGGAAAAAACACTGTCTTTTTCCTGAAATCTGTTTTAGTAAGAGAAAAGGAGGTGCAGCTCTTTGCCTGCTCCAGAGATGCACAGAACTCAGCTTTCAAGGACTCCTTACTGGGATATGGGGAAGAACATTCTGCTCTAGTGATGATTTTCACCATGCTTAAATCCAAGACATCCCTGTCATGTTTAAACTACCCAGCTGATTCTGTTTCCATTTTCTCCTCTAAAATTCATTTTCCTTCCCTCATGAAGGTTTTATTTCTTTTTCACCTTGTCCTATTCCAACTACAGGCTTATGGTCTGCAATAATCACAAAGCAATTGAGAAGTTTAGCCTGGTTTCTGTGTGAAAAAATATAAATTAAGAGGAACATATTTGTGGAAATGGGGAAATTAAGGAGAGGAAATCAGTGTAAGACAAGAACAAAAAGATTTTGCCAGAAAAGTATGTTTTCAAATAGTTTTTGTTTGGTAAAAATACATTTAAAAAGTCCCAGTTCCATCCATTCCAAGGCTCCATTCCCTGAATATATAAAAAGAAGTGCTTTAAAACAGTTTGCTATCATCCCTGCCTACAGTATATGTGAATGCTCATCTCAGCCACACAGCATGTTGGTTGGAAGTTTTATTGAAAACATGGAACATTGACTCTCAGATGATGAGCTCATTCTACCACCTGTCTGCTGGGGAATAAACAATACTGAGAGAAATTAATACTTCTGCAAGTATGACTAGCCAAGTGGAGTGGGAAGGGCCTGCTGGAGTGCCAACAGGTTGGAAAGATTGGGAGTCATTTCCAATAAAAGCTCATTAAATGCCTGATCATCATGAAGAAAGTGCATGGATGAATCAGGAAAAAGTGGAGCACCTGGTTTTGGATATGTTTCGGACATATATAACAGACTGATCTCTAAAATAAATGACAGTATGAAAAAATAATGTCTGCTAAATAGATTTAAAATTATTAATTCATTACAAGTTGCATGTTTTCAACTGCTTATTTCCCAGTAATATGTTTTTACACAAAGATTAGAAACAAGAATGACTCATAACATGGTTTATTATTAAATTAAAAACAAGCTGCTGTGTTAAGAAATTTACTATGAAAATATATATTTAACAGGGGGGAAAAAGCAACTAAAAATACAGTATTGTGGTGTTGTGTAAGTATGCTACATAAACTAAACAGTCACTAAATCAGTGCTGTATGAACATTTAATGTTTTTTGGTTCTTCTGCTGAAAAAATAAATTAAAATAATTTTTATTTACCTAGGAATAGTAGGAAAGCCCTATTGAATGTTCATTCTAAAGGAGAAATAGTGCAAATTACAAGATATCATATTTTTGATATTTATTAGATGTTTCTTTTTCAACCAGAAATACTTTATGTGCACAATTGCTGCATTTTGATTTTAAAACAGCAAACCAAAAAATAAAACTATACAGTCTTGTACTTTGAAACTGATGGAACAACACTTGGAAAAAAATCATTCAGTCTGGAATAAGATGAGGGATAAGATGAGGGGCCAGGTGTTTATCCTTTTAATTCATAACACTTTTAAAAATTTCAATATCTTTCAGTCCCAAAGATACTTTTTTTAGAAAGCAATGGCTTGAGTGATTTGTGTCTTTATTCAGCAGAAGGTGCTTTATTTATTTCAGTGACCTTTTTTTTTTTGTTTTCTTTACCCTGAGCAGCAGTAATGAAGTTTGTATTCCATAAAGTTAGTAGCTTGCAATGTAAAGTAGCACAATTTTGGAGGAGAAACCCAACACAAGTCTGGATTACTTTTGCAGAAGAACACTAATTCTTTAACACAGACATTTCCAGAGAGGTAGGTATTCATCACCATGTAAGGACAAATTATGAGAAACTGCAGTGACAAGTAAAAAGGTAAATGTAATTATGTGCAAGGGAAATGACAAAGCAAGACATCCTACTGATAAGATCTATTGTGGATCTTTGAATAAGACTAAAGTCTCATTGATCAAGCCACATGATATTCAATTTAACAATATGTTAGTAAATACAGTATGAGAAATATTGCAGGATGGATTGCCTAGGGGATTTAATAGGATTATTTTTGACTTTATACTTCAATGTTTCACAAATGGAACAGTCATTACAAAGTATTTGTTTAACAGAATAATAGAACTATTCTGCTTAAAATCTATGAGGCTTCCTTTCTTTTTAAAATTGTTCTTCCTTATGCAAAAGACAGGAACAGAAATTACAAGTTTGACAGTTTCACTGAGAATGTTCCTTATCTTTGTGTTTCCTTTGCCTAACAATTCTTTTAAAATATTAAAAACATAGGGAGAAACAAGCAGAATATTTTTACTTTCTTCAATAGCTGAAACACTGCAATTATTTTCTTCATTTCTTTTGATTTGAAGAATACAATAGGAAGAAAAAGAAGAAAATGTTTTAATTTTTTAATTTATTCATGATTTTTATTAGCATCTTGCTTGGCTGGATAGCTGCAGGATAATCTCTGAAAGTATTTTAAAATTCTGGGTCTATTGCTACATAGTTCCACAGAAGCAAGGTCCATGTCCAGTCGATTTAAATTCAAACCTTTAATTAAGATTATATGGAGTGTCTTGTATTACTGTAAAACAAAGACACAAATTGCATTTTCAATCATGGATTTTTTTTTTTAAATGTCTGAAAATATACCAGTTAACAACAATATCATGAAAAGGGAAGATTTCTGTTACTAAAATTCATCAAATGTTTCAGTTACAGACCTGTAAAATCAGTATACTCCAAAAGTGCTACTTTCTTTTTACATATTTTAAGTTTGCAGCAATACTGGCAAGTTGAAGATTAGGGATCTGTTTGAGACTATTCAGGCATTATTTTCAGCAGAGTAAATCAACATCACTTGCAGATATGTAAGTCTGACATAAAAAGGGAGGCTTAAGATCACCTTTAGAGAAAGTTAAGGAGCTGAGAGGCATGGAGATGAAAAAGAAAGTAAGTTTCCCATTATGTAAAATGACTTTCTCATCTATAGGTAAATGATGACATTAGGTTGTGAAGACTTTTTTGTCTTGCTCAAATACAAGGAATGATGGGTCACAGGATGAATCACATTCAGCAATGGAAAGAATGAAGCTCTTGTTGCTGTTCTTATTTTACCATCACAGCTTATCTGCCCAGCTGTTATTGTCAGGGCATTGCAACAATTTAGAAAATTGCAAAATGTAGCACAGCCTGCTACAGAACTTGTAGTTGATGGTATGGCTAATTTGAATTTTTTGAGGGGAAGAAAAGAAATAGCATTCAGTAGATACAGAAAATATTTTATTTGTTTATTTCACAATTATCACAACTTTATCTAAATCCTTTAATAAGGACAATGGGCTATTTGAGGGTTAAAAAGTTATAGTTTAATTACAAGATTAGATTGCATAGCTTTGCTTCATTATTTGCCTTATCTTAAGGTACAAGTTTTAATGGTCCAAGAAAACTCAGTTCCTTCCCTTCCTCTAGTAGTAACATAAAATATAGTCAGTGCAAATTCTTAAGGAAAAAGCACAGGAGGAAATTTGAGAACTATAGGTCAAGGCACTGCTTTCCCAAATTCTGCCAATGAACCTGGCCTTAGTAAAAATTATTAGCATGGTAACACAGTAGAATTTATCTGTTCAGGTAATTGAAAAACTGAGGGAAAAAATGCTCATCAGTTTGCTTCAGAGACTCTAAAACAAGCTTTAGAGAGGAAAGGGAGATCCTTTATAAGTATTGAATCAAATCCTCAAATATCCTGTAGTACATGACTCAGAAAGGTGATGGATACAAATCAAAAGAAATACACTGAAATTCATGTGGATTTTTTACTCTTATTGCTTTTTTATTGTTGTTTTGGTTTGTTTTTTTCCCCTCAGCCATCAGGTGGTGTCTGTCTCAAACTACAGTGTAGAAATGCCATTATTTAGCACGTGGAAGTAAAGTAGCTTGATCTCCTTCCTTCTGGGGAGATGAAGTAAAAGACTGCATGAAGAAAATGGAAAGAGATTTCTACAGAAACACACAAATTTTTAAGAAATCCTGGAGAGATGATATTTTCAAAACATCTTGTAGGTCCCAATGGGAATTAATTCTGGTTTGTTTCCAAAGAAAAACTTCTCTGTAGGATGAAAAAGGGGAAATATTAACATGAAGCTTTGTTTTTTTCTTTAAAGAGTGAAGGTGCCAGATTTACCAAGCCAAGTTGACTTCATCCTTTCTATGATCCTGTGATTCTGTGAAGTCTGCAGAACAGTCTGAGCAAAGAGTCAAGTAGAATATACTTTTACCTAAAATGCAGAATGGGAGTATTTTATAAGGAAAGACATTGCTTTGAGGCAGGACTGTAAGTCCTGAGGACTGTAAGACCTGAAACTCAGATGCAGAGAAGGACTGGAGAACAAACAGAGCAATTACTTCCATTCAGATACAAATATTCATCTCCTTCTACCCTCAAAGCAGGTTGCTTGGAGAATGGATGATTATTTAGCAGGTATCTATAGCTTGATATGACAAAATCCATGATCTTTTTTTATTTCCTGCTCTGATCCTATATTTTGGTGGAAACCTAATTGAAGCCAAATACCAAGGCAATTGAAGGGATTGGAGAAGAGATGATGTGTTTTACTCCTGAAATAAACTGATTTTAAGGAGTGAAAATTCACTGAGAAGTTGCTGAAATAGCACTAAAATAAGAACTTGGGAAACAGCCCCCTTAAGAAAAAAAAAAAATCAAAAAACAAAACAGAAAATAATCAGATAAAAATTCCCCATTGCTGTATCATGTATGGTGTCAGTTAAAATATAGCAGAATAGCCATGTAAAAGTGAAAAAATACCTCAAACCTGCTGATAACTGAAGAGAAGAAATATGTGGCAAAGTTCTTATATGTCTGGTTAGACTGATTTTGTGCCATGAAAGAAGTGGAAGAAAAAAAACTCCTTGTTAAAAGCTATGCATGTTGTCAATTGAGCTTCATATTGTTTTATAGATTAATATACATCAATGAGCTACACATTCCTTCAAAAATATCCTGCTAAAATTTTCTCTCACTGGTGAAATAGAAGGAAAAACTGCTCTGAGTTGCTGTATTATGGGAAGTTGGGAATTTTCTATTATTTGCTTATATAGTTTCAAAGCAGAAAATATTAGCAATTCTATTATTCATAAGAAGTAAGCAGAAAAAAAAATAAAAAATACATGGAAAGAGGAATCACTGTGGCAAATCTTTATCTGCCATAAATAGGCAAAGCTCCACTTAATTAAATGGAATTATTAATTCTATGTCAATATCACAACTAGAAAAGTCCCTGTGCCCTTGCACAAACTGGATGCTCCTTCTGCTCTACTCCTATATTAACTGCTATTGTGGCATTAATATCCATATCAAATCAAACCCACCTTTCAACTCTTCTGTCACATAACAGGTAAAAACGAAAATATTCTCTAGGTAATGAGGGCAATTTTTCTTTAGATATGTCATTAGTATGTAGAAAATTATTTTCTGTTTTGTTGACTGTGATTTATTGCAGTTTTAAATAATTTTTTAGAAATTGTCTTACTCACTTTGAAGACAACAGACATTTAACCCTCAGATTAATACCATGTCATATGTAATTTCACTTCTTTTGTCTATTTATAAATTAATTTTTAATTACAAATTGATGAGATACACTAACTACTTTATGTATTTATTTTCTTTATTCTTTTTTGTGTTGTACTGAAGCTATTAAGGATGCACTTGTCTATAAGTCATGTTATAATGTGGTTTTGTTAATATCATGAGTGTGGTTCTGTTTCCTTGGTCTATCATTTTACAGCTTTATTAATTTTGCTTAATTCTTTGGGCCAAATGAGCATGATTTAGATATGCTACGCAGGGTAAATTCAGCAAGTTTTAGTTCACTTATTTTGGTCTTCATTATGTTGTTTTATGTCTCTATGTTGTCTCATGTTGTTTTAAAAAATAGAACTCTGATTTTAAAAAGCATAAAAAAATCAAGGTCACGCTGATTTTATATTTTTCAAAGATAACCAAGTTTTATTGGCTTATTTTTGGAAAAAAATATGCTGAAAATTTCAATATGAATACAATTCAGTGGAAAATTTCTAGTGTAGTAAAAGTTCAATCATTTTATCATTCCCCCTTCCCTCATAGGAAATTCTTACAAACTACATGTTATTTATATGTGAAAATAACTTAAGTGGCAAAATACACACACTGACAGAAGCAGATTTATATTAAAATTTAAAGCTACATTCAATTTGCATTTTGTCTAACTTTGTGGCTTTTATAACTTCCCTGACATGTTAGTCACTCTATTTTACTACAAATTAGAAAAAGTGAGAATTATGAAAATGTACCCAACAAATATATTTCTTGTATAAATAGGAAATCTTTCTTACAGAAATATGAAATCAAGAAAGAATCAAAACTGTGTGTATGTGCATGCACTTTGCACAATATTATTATTACATTCTCACCTTCTCACAATATTTGTGCTTCACTAGCCTCTTCTGACCATTAATATTATAGCTATTACATGCATATCATATAGATTTATTACACAGAGGTTGCACAGCTCTATGTAACATTTGTACAACAAATGTGCCTAAATGTAAGTGAAAGAATACAGGAACTATTTCAGTCCCACGGTTTATCTGCTGCTATTCTATTTATTTCTAGTTTTCTGTTCTTTTTGTATATACTGTTTTCTAATGGCTATCTCCATCATGATGCCTCATACACTATTTCAATATTCTGCTTTGTGATGCATGACTATTATTGTACCCCCATAAATGTAAACCCTGCTTTTACCTATTTTGAGTTTTTATGTCATAGTTCTTTTCTATCTTTACCCCCTGCCCCAACAGCAATTTTTTTTTGTTTTCATTGTGAAGTCTCAGCAGAATCACTGAGCTTACAGAACGCTGCTTCTGAAATATTTGATACAGGCAGTCCATGATCTTGTCTTCTATTTTCCATTTCTCTCCCAAAAGTTCTAGTAGCTATTTCCATTATTCTTGGTGTAATGGGCTACAAGAAAATAGATTCACTGAGTATGCAAATCATGAAGACCAGGCACACTCAGATTGGTCTTCTAGATGAAGTCTGTGCATTAACTGATCACACTTTCTGCTTGGTGCCAAGAAAAACCACTACAGATATAAATTTTCTTAAAAATATCTAGACAGTGCAGTTCTTGTCCCACTCTGCATGCACTTACATCGTATAGCCTCTAGACTTAAAAGATTCAACTCCATTTTCCAATCAGAATGGCCATGAATATAATTTTTTTCACCTTCTGCAAATACAAAATTTTGATATCTGAAAAAAAAAATACTGGACATCTTCATTAATCACTTGATTTTCATTACTGAAAAATAATTCTTTACCTAAACATCAAGTCAATCTTGCCCTCTGAGTTTTTATGTCAGCTCTGTCTCTGAATTTACTAACTCAAGACCACAGTCCTTCACATTTTCTGCATCTCTTTCTCTGAGCCCAGTGCCATATCTATTTTGATCCTACCTCCTCATTAGGTGTCTCTTCTCCCTAAGACTTAATATCCTTTCACATTTTTCTGCTCTTCCTTTTCTGCTAAACAGCTGAATAAGTCCAGAGGGGCAAAACTTCCCTGACATTCTCCACTGTCTATCCCATCACTCTTTAATTTATGCTTGGTGTTAGTAGGGTACACGTTTAATTTTGTTGCTTGATTTAAATTTACTTTATATAAATCCCTTTTTCAGCCTTTGCATTCCTAAAATCTTGCATGGAGAGGCAGATTTGCTAAAATGAAATATAATACATTTCTCTTAATCAGGATAATTTGATGCTCTGCCTTCCTCATTCACAACTGAATTAAAAACTCAATGCAGCTATATTGCTACAGGTTAATATTATATTTTTTTTCTACCAAGAATCAGTGGAATTTGGTTTTAAATCCATTCAATTTTACCAAGAGTATCAGACATGGTAACTCTATGTACCCAGTTTTACTTTGATTCTTTAGACCGATGAATGATTTTCTATAAATAATTTCTTCTAAGGTGCAAAAATACAGGAAGTTCTGAGAGCCTTTAAAAGTTTAATTATTCAGTAGATAATTCACTGGCTTAAAAATTATTTTCAAATACTTTAAAAAAATTATATATTCAAAAACTTTTATTTTAATCAATATTTATCTTAATCTGAAAGGAGAATCTAATTAAAAATTATTCAGTTAATCTTTATGCTTGAAGTCCATAGAAAACCTATCTTTAGACTGCTGGCTGCCACAGTTGATGGGGATGAGACTCAGCTGCAAATTTCATTTTCTCTGAGATTAGGGTGTCTTCAATAGATTTGTCCCCCATAAATGTGTTAACATTTTGAGTTGCAGTTTTTTATTAGTTTTTGGTTTTTTGTTCAAAGAATCTTTTCATATTTAACTTATGGAATTAAAAAGCTATGTTCCCACATGCCTTTAAATTGAAAAAACCTCAAAATTTAGGCAATGCATCACATGGTGAGATATGAGTTCTCTAAATTGATGTGATAACAGAACTATCATGGAAGTATGGAAAGGATGTTGTGTCCCTTTCCTACTTAACACAGGGTCTTTTAACTGTAATAGCCAAGACTAGAATAATAATAAAAAACCAAGCTTTGACATCAAAATCGTTACTATGTCTGGTACAAAACAGAAACTAGAAACATACCTGTCTGTTTTTTTTGCAGAATGGAGTGACAAATCTACTGTCTACGGCTGAAATATTTATTTAGAAGCTGTAGGCAGGGAAGAACCTCGAAATCACACTGAAATTCCTAATTCAACCCCCCATACTTTGCAATGCAATTAATTGCCGAATTGAGTATAGCACTTCCAAATAAAACGTTAGCTAGTGCTTAGATTTCACAGTGCAAAATGATTAAAACAAAATGGGGCATTCAAAAGATAAACCCCCACTTAAAATTGTGAAGTTCTTTTCTTTTTTTGTTTTGGGTTATTTATTTGTTTTTTTAATATTGTTGAATATGTTCACTCTGAACATCTTCAAGTGTTTGGCAGTTTAGGTCAGTGTTAGGAACATATACCATAATACCAGGGGTGCATATTCTCCCACTAAAACACTTTTTAAATGATTGCAGTTTTTTAAGTAGAGAAAAGTAAATTTCATTGCATTGCTGAATCTTTAAACCACCAGTAGCAGAATTACTTTTAGTGTCAAGTGCATGCTTGCTTTATTTAAAAGAGAAAAATATCCTTTCATCAATATAATCTACAAAGTTAATAGTGGGACCTGTCCTTTACCTTTTTCATAGTTGTGAGCAGAATTAAAAAATAAGCAAGTGTTTTGTGAATGGTTTTAGAACTTGGCAGTTCAGTATGTATCTTGGGACTGAAATCAAAGGCACTGCACCACAAACTGAACTTAGACAATAGGATCAATTAGCCTTGATGTGATGTGAAAGACTGTCATTTTTGTGCCAGAGCCACGCTGATAAATTGGTGGTGTGTTAAGGAGAAGAGGGGCCAGGGCTGATGCCTGGGCTGCAGGGAAGTCTCACACAATGGTTTGCATCCACAAATGTCAGTGGTTTGCTTGGAGGCAGGGGGTGCATTGCTAAATCATCCCTGTCAGCATATGCCTGCAAAAGGAATCCATCTCACCTGCTCCAACATCTCTTGCAATCCACAACAAAGTTTAGTTTGTGAGGAAAGTTTAATAAATGTGGATTGGCATATTTCCTTTAACAGTACATTCCTGAACCAAACTAAAATACTAACGTAAACACAGCTTGGCAGTCTAGCGTTGTGTCTGTGTCCTGTGCACTCTTTTCTGAACTCTTGTTCTCATTATTATGGATTTTCTGGTTATTTTCCTGGTTTCTGGTTTATATTTTTTCCTGAGTCCAGTTGATCCAGCCTCAAACCACGTCCCAGCTCCTCCTCACGTGTCTTTGGTTAACAGCACAATTCTTCTGCAGCTCCTCCCATCCTCTTGACTCGCCTCAGTCCATTCTGAATAACTTGCTTTTGCTCACATTTCTGCAACCTCATTTCTTACAGATGAATGGGATTTTTTTCTTTTTTTCCAAGGAGCAACTGAGGTCTACATTCTGCATGAATGCAGAAGTTTTGCAGGTGGGAAGTTATTTTCACCAAGTAAGTTTAAATAGACAAGTTATCTTCTCATCTTTCCCTCAGTTGCATGTGTGTGAATCTTCAAAGCAAAAGCTTGTGCAAATCTATTAAAAAAAAGGTTTTTAAAAGGACCCGATGCAAAATACCTGTAAAATGCATTAATATTTTTTGGTATCCTATGAATCGTAAATAATTGAAAATTGCTTTTATAATCTGACACTGAAAATTGAAAACAGGCAGGAAGCATATAGTAAGCATATATATATGTCATAAATACATCCCAAATATCTAAATATGTAGGCTTTTAGACTCAAATGTTAGCAGAAGTTCCTATAAAGGTTATATATTTTCACATCAATCATCATATTGCCTGTTATAACAATTGAGATGGTAAATCAATCAAAAACCTTCTTTCCCCAAATTATATATCCTACAAAATCATATTGTTATCATACTTTCTTAACATTTCAAGGCTTGCAATGCAGAAACTTCTCTGAAAACAACTGCTAAATTTTTAATCACTTACAGTCAGAATAGCAGATTTGGACAATTGTAAAAAGCTGTATGCTCAAACATACAGTCTCTCAAATAATTTTACTGTCTCTTTCAGACAATCATTGAGATAACTGAATAGTATTAATTTCCCCACTGTTAATTACTCTAAGGAAAGCAAAATGACAGTAGAATTCTACAAGCTCAGAGTGCATAAATTCCACAACTATAAAAAAAAACCACATAAAACCAAATAATTCCAGGTGACAAAGCTGAGATGAGATCTTGAATTCAAAATGGAGAACTATAGCTAGTTTAGAGCACAAATGTACACATCTGTGCAACAGTAAAATATATTTACCTATTCCTCCAGCATTACCTGTGCTCTCCAAATTATTTGTTACATGCCAGTTTCACAAGGATTTTTGGAAATTGCTGAAGTTCTTCTATATCACAATAATCTTGCTAACAGGAATTGTCTTCATTTCTGTTTTGTGGTTGGTGTTTTTTCTCAAAGATACTTGATGAATAGATTTCTCTGTTTCTGACTCATCACCTATAAATAAACTACTGAGTGCCAAGAAAGTTTGAAAATAAGCATCTCTCCTCAGGGTTGTGGTAATGTGTCAGTGATTGCACTGACCTCTGTGGAGCAGGTTTACAATCTATGGCAGTCTCTAGTTACACAGCAGCCTTCTAGAAGAAGAAACAGCTATTCACAAGGAAACCCCACATTACATGTAGGATCTGGATGGAGGTTTGGCAGCAGGAGCTGGAGGACCAGTTTCCTGACAGAGACCTGGTCTCAGCTGTCCAAAGTTCCAACAACTCATGTCTTCATTTTTCTTTAGCTGTGTGCTGCAGGTCTGAGAGCTCCTATAAATTGTTACACGTGTCCTTGGTATAGATCACCTCCCATTCTAAAAACTCAGCAAAAAAAGGTGACTTCAAACTTACCATGCATTGAAACAGCAATTCATGGAGCTGCTGCAAATGGAATTCCACTTTCTACCTTTGTGCATATGGACATGGTGATTTATTCTCATGCCTCCACCAGAAATCTCTGTTGTGTCTGAGGCATAGTAAAATATCTGCAGTCAGATGAGAGGATTAAAGCAATGCTGGGTATTACTTCTCTCACACATACTGGAGCTCTAGCTTTTTATAATTTAATTTTTATTTGATTAATTTTTAATCACATCCTTACTGATTTTCTGCTATATTAATGGTGCAGAATTTACAGTCTGGGAAGCAGCATAGATATTTTTTAATGAACCCATTATAATGGGTGAAAAAGAGATTTTCAAGCCTCATGAATCAATTCAGCAGTTGATTGTTGCCCATCTCCAGAAACTCCCCCATGGACCACTGCTCCTTGAGTGCCTCCATTGCTTTTTTTCCCAGTCAGCTGAAAACTGAGTAAAGTACTTGGCTGGCCCTTCCCTGAGTACTGGAGTAAGTTAGTTGCACATCACTCTTCATCTCTTAACTCTTTCTGATTGTCCTTCACCCAGGAGAGAAAAAAAAATGGGTAATAACAAGCAAACAGTTCATATTTCTGCTTTCTCCGTCCCAGTTTCAGCTTAGAGGGACCTCTAACATATCAGTTGTTGGTGATTTTTGAGGGCTCAAAGCCAGTAGTTAGTGGAAAAGAGTATATTCCAGAGAAATTTTCTCCTTGGACCCCTGCACAGGAAAATGAAGAAAAAGCAGATTTGAAACATCACCCCTCTGTTTGGCCTACATGCAGGGTGGTTATCCAGGCAGGACTTGCACCTAGCTTGTACTTTCATTCTTGCCTGTTATTGAGTCTGGCACTTTATCTTATGTCATTCCCCGAGAAATGTGCACATTTCACTTTGCTGTGTTATCTACAATGGCAGCACTGTCTTCTGGTTAAAGTAGGACATCTTGGGATCTAATTTTATACTTCTCAATACCCTGATGAGCACTGTAGATTATGTTCTGCATATCTAAATCCATATGCTATTCCATTATGACACACCATCTCTGTTCAAAATTCCATTATAGTCTCATTTTCTGCAATGATTTAATTTGATTAGTCCCTGTAAAAATGTATCCTTTGAGATAATTTTCATTTTTCTGTTGGCCTTCACACAGAAGAAATCCATCACATTACTTTAAGGTCATTTCATATCATATAGTATCATATTTCTTCCTGTCAAATTCATTTAGAAACAATTTGAATTTGACTCTTATTTATTTTAGAACACTCTTCCTGCAGTTTCTTTGCTGCTGCTGCTGGTAGGCATTTTGGAAGCTGAAACCCTGTGACAAATACTTTTGCAATATCATTTCCACTTCCTGAAATCCTCAAATTCCAGTCTAGTTTCTGAAGTGAGATATCCATTGACTAAAGTGTACAAACACACATGCAGCTCAATCTGCAAATTGTCTTCTATGCAAAACAACCACCAGTGCAGGATACTAGTGCATTTCTCTGAACTTTGCCTTGTGTCTCGCTCACCTTTGACATGATGCAATGAAATTCTGATGCATGAAAATGCTAATTGTATTGATTTTCCTATGTATGTGAAACAAGTCCCCACCAAGTGGAAGGCAGCATACCATGAATTCTTGTCATACACGGCTGAATGTGCCAGCCAACTGTTAGTTTGTACTGATGGTAGAAATCAGGAAACATAATAGCTTAGAAAGGTTTTTATGTTTTGGTGGAACAATGTAATTAGCAGCATCCAAACAAGAATTACGAACAACACAGGGGTTGAGAAATCTTGCTGTGGAATAGAATGACACACTAACTTAATTTACCTTTGATTGAAGATCAATGGAGAAAAGAAACAAATGCCAACAGTGAATAATAACAATAATAAAAGCTGCAGAGAACAGGAGAGCTGGCAGCAAGCTGGCACTTCCCACTAAGACACAGAGCAAAGCTGTCGGGCTGGCGCGAAACGCAGTCACGGAAATCGATGCATTTCAAGGATGAGGAATAATGTCATGTAAATACCCCCTCAGCAGAACTTCTTAAACACTAAAAGCAGCAAGGAAAATGTCAGATGAAAATGCTCTCTCACAGTCATACAGCACAGAGTGGAACAAGTCTGAAGCCAAACTTAAATGTTGTGACAGAAAAAAGCCACACACAAAAACATATCTGTATCTCTTGGAGAGTATCTGATGTAAAAAGAGATAAAAGGTAGGACAGGACATGAAATGAGTGAGGGCTTTGAGTTAGGTACAGCAAAAAGCAAGATATCAGACATAAAAATCTTGAAAAAAAAAAAAGCGGTCTCTTGAAATGCAGTGTTTTTAAAATAAAACATAGATAAAGCTCTCTTCTGTTTTTGTGCTGCATTTTTGGCTCTTGGAGAGAAATACAAGTGTGCTGTGTAGCCTAAGTCAAAGCCAATATATGTCAGTCCTTTGTCTAGCTTTTTCCTTTTATTTAAAGTTGGAGCCCTTGGAATGGGACTACTCTGAATCACTCAGATAACTAGAAGCCCTGATAAAAGGCACTAGAGGAAGAACATTTTATGCTTTCAGCACTTCAGGATTTTTATGTAGAAGAGAAAACAAAAGGGGTCATCTATTTCATTGCACATTTATGTATGTGGATATTCCAGAAAGTACTGTCTGAAAAGGTTTTGTTATTTCATATAGAGAAAGGGTGGAAAATGAAGCCAGGAAAATGTAGATATTGCAAAGATTTGTAAACTTTCCACTGATAACAATGGAATGTACCTTATTTATTAGATGTTTTCTTTTTTAACATCTGAATTGTTGGGATATTACTGCATAACCTCTTTAATTACTACCGTGTTTTAGGGGAGCTGCAGTTCACTTGATTTATGACAAAACTCCTTCTCTGGTTTGGATTTTGTGACTTCATTGTGTCTAAGTCATCCCTGAGTGATCTGACTGTTTTACATGGGAAAAAATTTAATTAAATAATTTGGGTAGGCTGCAAAAGACTAAGAAAGCATAACTTCCTTAAAACATAACTTTTAGAAGACACAGTGAGAAACTTAGCCCCCATTGTGGAAAACCAGCTCAAACAAGTTGTTTAGACACTTACAAACAACTTCTTTAATTTTTTTGTTTTTTAATTTTTTCTTTAATTTAATAAAATATTACTATCTTACTTTTAAGGCTAATTTAATGTGTTGAGAAGCTTTTAAAATATTATGATATTAAGTTTATAATATCATAATTTCTAGTGGGATAAAAATCCCAGTTTTTACCAGCTGCTAATGGCCTCTGGAGAGATTCAGGCTGATGAGGTTTGTGATGCCAAACAGCTGTAGATGAAAATATGTGGAACAGTTGACAATAATTAAATAATTCAAATGTAAAAACACAAATCTGAGACAAGCACATAATTGTAATGGTATTATTTCATATGATTTTTATGTGATATTAAATACCATTAAATTATAATCCTCTTAGCAAAGCCAAAATAGGAACATACTAATCTGCATATTTATATTTCAGACAGCAAAGGAATAAAATAACACAGTATTAAGATAGCATGAACAAAGTTCTGAAGATGTTTGCTTTTTAAAATGTGAAATTGATTAGCTGAAAATAATCTAATTGATTGAGTTCACCCAGAAATCTAAGGGCAACAATTCACAGAAATGACACAATTGTAACCCCTTTTTTTGTGTATGAATTATCTCAGAGCAAGATGTGGGATTTCAAAGTGTACCTGTAATTAAACATATTTGCTGAAAAACTCTAAATCTGCCATTTATTTGCAAAATCTTTATGTACAAGTTCAATATTCAAAATTCAAGCTGCTTGATTAGGTCAGTAGGCGCATGTTTCCATCTCAGAAGCTTGATTCTTCATATCAAAATTTCAATATGAATAATTCAGACTTTGATTTTTGCAATTACTCTTCACTAATATGCTCAAAATTCAGCAAATATTATTGTTAGTACCTCTATTCAGCAGAAGTTACAGAAAGAAAACAATACTCAGTTCAAATTACTAAAGTGTCTACGTACCTTTCCAGTCAAAGGAAACCTGGTTGATAAACAGAATCTGACATAATAAAAGAACAAATTATTTACTTACTCAGTCTTTGATGGAAGAATGATATTAACATCCCTGCAATATATGTAAATACCTAAGTGCATGAGTAACATATGTTGCTACTTTTATTTTTTTTTCCTAACAAAACTCATTGTTTATCTAAATTTAAAATAGAAAAGTGAAGTATATCGACTTATGGAGCTTGACATATTAGATTTATCTGCCTTATTTTGATACCTAATTTGGAAGATACATTTTTTGCATTTTTCAGCTGCTAAGCTATACACTAATATGGGAAAATGCTTACCCAAGTTTTTTTTTCAGTGCCTCAGAAAATAACAACAAAACAATCAAACCATTACTTCAATTGGAACTGCAGTGTAGACAGGTAATAAATATATAAAGCTTATTTTCTTATATCTTCATTGTCTGAGTTGCTTTCCTTTTACTCGCAGGCTTATAGAACTGCAAAAGCCATGAAAACTCAATGCTAACTTAAAAGTGCAACCTCTGTTACTTTAATATTTTTATACTGAGTATCAAGGCATTGTTTACAGTAGATAATGAAATGGAGATGGGGCAGAAAACACACCTCTGAAAGACTTTCTACACAAAAGCATGAACACGTAGTTATTTGCACAAAGCATTAGAAAATACCGTGATATTTTATTATTAAAAATGCTGCTGAAAAGTTTATACATATGTGTCCAGCCATATATATTTTCTATCATTACTTAAGGCAAAAAAAACCAAAAAATTGCAAAACAATAACAGAAGAAACCATTGAACCCTGTGTGCCTCTTAAGGACAAGAATATAAGCCTGGGAAAGTACTTTTGTTTTTCTTTTACAGTTTCAAAGTATATTTTGATATCATTATTATAGAATTCTATGAAGACCCTATAAATCTGTTCCCTCTATAAATCATACATCAGTCCAGATGTATCAAATTATTAAATCATCTTGATTGTAATTACTTTTAAAAGCTAAAATCATTCACTTACAGGAACTTTTTTTACCCAAATGTCACAAGCCTGACACAGTACTGTACATATTGCTAGCAGAAGACAATTGGAAGTACTAAACAAATACTGTAATTCACATTACAAACATACCCAACTGATTATGATGCCAAGCATCATTACCTTTTTTTTTAACTTTTTTTTCTTTTTTCTTTTTTTTTAAACCTTTTTTTAAGAGTTATGAACTGCTGCATCTCAGCTGAGGCATTACATAGCTGGTGGAAATGGCCTGGTATAGAGTCAGCATTAATATAATACATGATGGATCAGTGAAAAAAACAAAACAATTTTCCATTTTCTATTAGTTGTACTTTGGGATTTCTGCTTCATCACATTCCAACCTGACCTCCCAGGTCAGATTTATAGCACATTTACTACAGATAAAGGATTATATCAGCCACATGTTGCATTTTTATCATGTCATCAACTTTTTATTTCTTTCCTTCAGAATTTGCTTTACTGCCTGCTACAACAAAGAGCTGTGCAGATGAATCGACCTCAGTGAATAACCTTGTCTTTGATTTTATTTGTAGGGGTGACTATTTCAAGGTATTTTATTAGAAAACAAAAAGTGTAGAAAACAAGAAGAGGTACAAGGCATCTTGTGTTAATCATTATGGGACACATGATATAGATGCAGTTTAGTTGTGAATTAATAATAGAAAATACATCTGGGATAGTCACGTTCAAGTGCAGACCAATTTGTTCAAAGATCTTTGGTTACTATCTCTCAATGATGGAGTAACTTTCAAAGACAAAATATAAAGCAATCTTCATCTGCAAAAACTATTTTCTAGCTTTTTCACATTCAAATCAGTTGTTTGAATCAAACTGCAAAGTTACTTTGATAGCTCTGCTTGGCCCCTGTTTTTCTAGTGAAGGAAAGGCAGAAGTGAATATCCAGCTAATAATTTTGCCTTTCCCGAGAGTGATGCTCTCTGAGATTTTCAGTTTTGTTCATTTGCAGAGCAGCTGAGGATTTCTCTGCTTCTCTCTCCATAATGCTGACTGACTGTGGGACTGCTGTGCAATGAATCAGCAAATGAGATTTTTCTGACAGGTGCACTCTCATGCGCAAAACAAGATACTGGGCTGAGAAGTTCTTTACATACTCATCACTCTGAACAGTTTGAAAAACAGCCAGCCAACCAACCCTGCATTTCCCAACTTTCAAATTGTAGTTTTATTTTGTTTAGCAATGCTGAGGAGGTGCTATCTCAGCTGAGATTCCACTGCAACTGCTGGTGAATATAGAGCTAGTTTTCCTTGAAGAAGGCTGACCAAACACAGGCTTTCATTGCTTTTGTCAGGGCACAAAACTCTTCCTAATGTATCACAATAACCAAGAACTACAAACTGGACTCCAAATATATATTATTGGATATTTCTTGGTTCAGTTCAACAAGCTTAAAATAGTAATTATTTTCTTTTGTATTTTTTCTCTTTGTTTTCCAATCCATTGCTTTGTTGGAATTTAACAAAGGCTAACACAAAATTAAATTATAGAAAAAATGTTTCAGAAAAGAACGACAATCTCCTATGAATACTTTAACATGCACTAGTGTAACCTGTAAGAGAAAATACGCAGGTCACACAGACAACTGTATCCTTTGCATGACACCATGGCCTCATATAAATGAAACATGTTAGAAAAAACTCATGGTTTTTGTTAACCACTAGTAATTAAGAAGAAATTCCTCCTTTGGTCTTGGAGGAAACAGAGGTCATATGACTAATGTATATACACATAGGTCACAATTGAATGCACAATCTTTCTAAAAGCTCTTTTCAAACTGAAAACATCAATAAAAGCTGCTTCTTTTTTCATTTGTTTTTAAACTCACGGCTATGTACATTTTTACAAAGTTTCTTTAAATATAGTTCAGGCTGGCAAGTCATCTCTGCACAGAACTATACGTATTTTACTGCATAGTCAGTCCTCCTCTTTTTTTTTTTTTCATTTTTGTTTTTAGTAATAAAATTCTATTTTCCCCATCTGAATTACAGCTTCATATGCTGGGTAAAAGCCCATGGTGATGTCTTTGTTTTATCAATGGCCATTCATGGTATGGCACATAAAGAATCTTTTTTATAATTTTATTTATTAAAAAAAAAACCAAACCAAAACACCTGTACAGTCACTGGCTCTGTGTTCCAGAAGACTCTGCTTTGCTTGTTACACTAAAAACACCATTCTAAATTACTTCTTCTGCCTTAACTTTCAATCAAAGTAGCTGAGATCTTAAAGCAGTATTGTAACAGCAATGTACACTTTTCACATTTCACAGGGCTTGTAGCTGATCTTTAACATCAGTGAGTTTCTGTGGGAAGGATCAGTAAGAAAATAATGACTGTCCTTCTCTTTTACTTATTTTTACTTTCGATTTTGACAAGGTGTTCAATGGATGGTATATAACTTTTTCCTCTTCTTTTTTTTTTTCTTTTTTTTTTCTTTTTTTCTTTCTTCCAAGTGGCTTGCGAGGGTAGATGGGGAAGGGCTGAGCTATACCCTAGTGGTTGAATGTCCATGGGGCAAATTTGTACTGTTTTGTCCTCCACTGAAGGTGTTGAAAGTATGCAAAGGCTGCATTCCTGTTAATGTGTTTGGAATCATGGTTATGGTGTTGGGTGTCATTAGCGGGATGTCATCTGGGGACCTTCTCAAAGTGAGCGTGTAGTCAGGTGGACAGGTGAGTCTCAGGGTGTCGTGGGCCTGCAGCGACTCACACTCGTGGTCATGTTCCAGCTGCTTCATCTGCAAGGACATGATCTCTTCATTCTGTATGTGTGCTATGTCGTTGGTGGTGTTCCTCTGCGGGCTGGGGCGCCTGTGAGTCTCATGACGCCGCTTGTCCTTCTTGTAATATAATGCAGCAAAGGCTAAAATATTGAGGAACAGCAAGGAGGCCCCCACAGCAATGGTGACGCTCAGCTCTGTGGAATAATCTCTCTTGTTTTCTATCAGAACTGTCGTATCCTCTGGAGCTGTTTTATGGGTGTCTTTTGAGTGCTTGGGATTGTTGGCAGGCGTCATTGCTGGGCGTTTGGTGGCTGGCCACAATTTACCAGGAGAACGGCGGGTCACATAGGGAAAGGAGGTCATGTCAGGAGGGGGGACTTTAGTTGTTGTGGAAACATACTGAAATATTTCATTCAGGTTGTGAAGGTGTGGGACGAGCTCCAACCAGAAAGCAACTTTTGTTGCTCGATAGTGATCGCGGACTCGGGGTTTCAGGCCGATATGCAAATAAAGCTGGTCTTTGGGATTGTATTTGGACCAGGCCACTTCTTCAAAGCGGTTGGGCTTTGTGTGGATGAACTTTGTGTCCTGCGGAACAGGCTGGTTTGGGTCTCTAAAAAAAAATAAAACCAGACAATATTACAGTCATTAACTTTCCCACAAAAAATATAAAACAAAACAAAAGCAAACAAACACCAAACCCTCTCAATCTTACAGTTAATATTTATCCAATACTTACAGGAATCTAAAAGCAAAAGCTAAAAATACACTCCCTAACTAAAAAAACGCTGTTAATAAATAATCAAAATAAAATTATTTACTGTACAGAGCATCTCTGATACCACAATATTTTTTAACATGAAAATGCAGAAATCATAAAGGTCATCTGAAGGTCTGTGATTCATTATCATTCTTCAAGGTGTGTGTCTTAGAGAGATAGCATCTTAAAGAAGTACTAACTACCTCTTACCATAGTAAATGTGTAGGTTCAACCCTTCTCCAGGTTTAGCACTAGCTTTCTCATTTAAGGTACCACTACTTCCACTTCTGTAAGTAGCAAATATGGGCATCTAAGCCCTACTGCAATATTGGGAGCTCTTGTGAACCTACAAAAGTATACTTGCTGTGAATATTACAAAGAAAAAAAACTCTTCAAAAACTGAAGTACCAGGGCTAATACATGTACCTGGCAACCATTTCTGCTTGTTTTGTTTTATTGAGCTCTTAGCCCTCCTGTATTTAAGTATCTACTTGGGGAAAAAAACCCTTTGAACTATCTTTGTGTCATAAATCTTTTCATCATTTCCACTAGCAGATGACTATTTGCACATTCTATGTGATCATTGCTATGAACACCACTGTGTTTGGTGGCCAAAGGACAATGAGCCTTAACTGAGATGAGAAATATTTTAGTCGAGATCAACCAATTTTATAGTCCTTAAGTGGTACTAGAGATAAGAGTAGTACACAAGTCAGAGACAATTTCAAAATTGGCAAGCCAATTTTTTTTTTCTTACAGGTTCAGAATAAAGACAAACAAATGCCACAAAAAACATTTAGATATGGTTAATATATGCATATCCTTATAATTTTAGTAAAATTTAAATAAATAGCATGAAAGCATACAGAAAGTTTAAATTGCTAGTACTAAGTTTCATGTTATGTTGCACATTAATTTGGATCATCTCTTCTAGCAATGAGTACTTTCTGGAACTTTCTGATATATTACACAGAGAGTACATTATTTATTTCCTGTGTATTATTCAGAACTTTCCATTCTCCTTTTTATTCATTCATATGCATTGACTTATTTCCTGTGAAAACAATGCTAATATTTTCCTTTTCTTCCAAACAATATCTTCTGTGAATCTAATAGCCTACTTCAACATTCCTTTGCTGTACATAAAGTGCTATTTCTTAGTTCTTAAATGAGACAAGTAATTTGACTTTAATAATCTTATGATATCTGTATTCTTTCTTACCTGAAAGAATGTATCTTTTTTTTTGAGAGAGAAAAGAAAAATTGTTTTTCTATATAGTTCTGGTATTTTGGCTTACATATGCTTGTGGTTTCAGTGTTTGGATTTTTTTGGGGTGATTTATTGTGCTGAAATTTTTTTTAAATGTTGAAATATATCTAATCCTTCCAATTTCAATAAGATACAAAATAGGGGTTCTGGCACAAAATCTTGTGTTGTTCCCCCTTGCTGTTCTGATTCACATCCCAAAAGACTCTAGGAATGGTACTAGAGAGAACTGATTCCTTAAGTTAGCTCTTGTAAATGAGTTTCATTTCATACACAGTAGAGGAGACAAATAAGATGAGCACTCACTTTAAAAAATAGCCAAGCTGAACATGCACTTTGAAAATTTGTAGTGATCCTATAAAAATTATTACTATCATCATAGATGATTATTTTAGCAAATAGCATTTTTTTAAATTAGCATTATCACTGTGGTCCCTTCCAACCTTACCCATTTTGTATCCTGCGATTCCCTTCCCCTACAAAACAAGTAAATATCAGCCTCCTTTTACCTCTCTTCCATCCTCTACTTCCATCTGTCATTTTTAACTATATTTACTGGGAGCAGCCAATTATGCTGCCACCTCCTCCAAATACAAGAGAAAAAATAACATTAAATGAGTCTGAGCTTGTGTTTGAATATTTGTTTACACGGCTCTATGTGGGCTTGAAGTTGTCCATTGAAACAAGAAAAAAAAAAATCAGTCATGCCTACAGACAAGTAATTTATTTGCTGAGAATATCAGAGCTCTGCCATTGACATCAACTCTACAGTTGATCACTTAAAAAATGAATAAAATGCTCTGAATATTCTCTATGAATTTGGAAGACATATCTAAACTATTTTGTTTTTTTGGTTTTTTTTTTTTACAAGAAAAAGGAATAACTAAGTCCAGTCCTAAATAAAGAATCTAATAATGGCTTTAGATCTTGGTTTTATAGACCAATGATAATTTCCCAAAAATATTCAGTAGACATAAACAAGTGAATTTTTACTTTCTTTGGCCATCCTGCTATGTACACTGCAGAAAATTCATTAATGTACAACTTATGACTTGTTAAGTTTTTCTCCTGGGGTGGTAGGATAGCTTATCCTACTATGAACCATTTTCCAGTTTTATTGGTAGGCATAAAACATAGATGTACAGAAAATAATTTCTCCTATCAAATCATCTGTACAACAAAATTCTTGATCTGTTACTTCAATTTCAATTTTTGCCTTGCTTTTTAAGACTCTAACAATTCCTTTGTGTTTCTAGATGTTTTGAGACTCAAGTGTGTAATTTCATAACAAAGGCTGCCAGGAAACCCTCCTTTAGAAATCCACTGCAATCATGATGATAACAGTATAATCTGAACAATATATTTTCAGTTCTGTACTTCTTACAGTATTGGCTTTCATAGGGAGGTGATTTCTTGTTTCCCAATTTTTCAGTTGGTAGGCAGGCTTTTTTCTTCACCTGACTACTAAAACAAGATTGATGATTATTGTTATTTATTTTACTCTCTCATTACTTATTCTTACCACCTTTAGAATTCAAACAGCTTATCTATCAAAAAACATCCCCACCATGAAATGCTTGAACTTTTTTCCACGTGAAAGAAAACCACATCTTCTCTAAGGTATATTTTTGTAATGTGCAGAATAATCCCATTCCACCTGTCAATTTTTTCTCCCACTTACAGTCTGCACTAATTTTGCACAACTTAAGATGTTTTTGTATATTGTCATTCAATTCACACCTTATGAGCTGGAGATACAAAATAAAAGCATTATTTTTTTCTGAGGTGATATAAAATTAATATGCCTGCAATGGATGTTGACTGAAGAGCAGCACACATTCCTGTTCACAAGGTAGATTAGTAGCTGACCTGCAGGGCAAATGAAGGAACTGCATATTTCATATCTGATTATATTTTCATGGGAAGAAAATGGAATTAAGAAGTTTTCTCACATCTAAAATTCCTTATAAAATGATGAAACACCATTTGTGTTTTAACTACTTTGCCACAGCACTGACTGTCACTCAGGACAATGGATCTGTTATATTAGTGTATTTGAAATGTTTTAAATTTTTTGTCCTTCTCTATCTTCACTGGAGAGCAAAATGTCCTCCCAGTTACACAATATTTGTCTCCAACACTCTGAAAGGCCTCTAAATACCTTATTTTCTTTCAGTAGTACTCTTTTCCCTCTATGATAAAAAAAAATTGAAGAGACAGAAAAATTAGCTCTTCTTCAGTCTTCTGTTTATTCTTTTCATGCTGTCACAATACTAATAATGGCACAGCCATTCCTGCTTGAAGGACTGGTACACAGGCATATTTTCCCTTCCTCCTTTCCTCAGTTATCACCAGGTCCCACTGCTGCCATGCTCCCTGCCAGCTAAGGGCTAACAGCTAAGGACTTCTTAGAAAAACTGAGGAACACAAAACATAACTACACTGTTTTCTTTGACTAACACAGATTTGCCGCTGGAGACAGTTATTTCTTCAGATGAAAACATCAAAAAAAAAAAAAAAAAAAAAAAAAGCAACAGCCTCATAAAAGAGTTCACTGAGATTTGATTTGAAACTACACTAGTAATTTCAAGTTTAATAATATCTTCTATTAGAGAACCAAACTTCATACAAAACACAGACATTCTTAATAACTCATGTTTGTGCTTCAGAATCAATGGCAGCAAAATAATTCTGGAGTATTATCTGAAATTCAAAGAAAACAAGGATATATCCTCTAGACCTTATCCTTCCCAATACCAACCCATGCAGAGCTGGATGAATGGGAGCAAAAGTAGAGTACTGTAATTCCTCAAAAACAGGGCAATTTTCAGAAACCTAATAGATACTCTAACGAGAGCACAGCTTTGTATCTACTGTGTGAAACTTCAAATCCTTCTTCACAAGAGCACCACTGCCACAGCATCTATGAAGGACTGGCACACAGCCCCTCATGCTGCTCACTCTTCCCCTGCTGATGTGTCTGCAAAGGAGCAAACATGGCCCTAACAAACAGAGCACTTGGCATGTAAAATTACCATTACAGTTAGGATAGCACTACTGGAACAGACTGAAGCTCCAACTGCACCTCTTAATGAAGCTCTCACATATAATTTTGTGCATTGAGGAATTCATAACTGTATTTTCATGTAATTTTTGTATCCCAAATGTAGTATCTCATACTTACTCTGTAATAAATTGTTTTCCTATTTCTAAGGCATGTTGAAAACTTAGTTTTGAAAAGGCAAAATGAAAAACTCTTAATAATAATCATCATCATAATAAAAATGTCATATCTAGGCAGAGAGTGAAGGATTAGCAAAATGCAGCTTCCAGGCATTCATCTCAAGCACAAACTATTTGCCATTAAACACCTTAATTGCCACCTCCTATTTGCTAGCTTCAGTTAAACACAATAAAAGCCCTGTGCCCTGTGCTGTGTCTTTCACCTACTGATTTTACAAGATTGACCTGCCCTCCAAACCCAGCCTTGGCAGCAGGCCCATTAAATAATGTGTCCTTTTTTGCAATGAATGGTCTGTCATTAAGAGCCTAGCAAAGTCCATCTGAATGATGCACCATCTGAGCCATAATTATACAATAAGCACCTGGATGAAGCCTCTGTGGGAGAGTCATAGAGATTGGAAAGTCTCAAACACATTAAAAACAAATATATGTATATATATATATATATATATATATGCCTGCAGTTTTAATCATCAAAGTTTCCCTACAGGGAAATGCAAAATAATAAAATCTTTCAGTTAAAAGATTTTTTTTTTGTGTTGCCATGGGTACAAACACAAAACAAGACAAATTCTATCATAATAAGGATGGGAAATGCTCAATAAAAAATAGGGAGGGGTAAAGAATCAAAGTAAAGCCTCCAGCAATGCAATTTTGAACTGTATCACTCATCTTGAGAGCTGAAGGATCAGAGATTCCAGATTGTGAGTGAATGAGCAGAGTGAACAGTTACCCCAGAGATCCCATTGCTCTGGGCTTGAGCTACTAACAACCTTTGCCTTTCTGTTTGAGGAACTAGAGGTGTAGAACAAATGTAACCTTAAAATATTATTTGCCTCCAAGTATTCACTTTTACTGTTCAGAACAATTAATCATTGTTCACCCAAACAAAGAAAAGACCCCATCAAGAGAATACATATTGTGCTGCTCTTTTCCTTTCCTTTGAAAACTGAAATTTTACAGCTAGAGGTCATTTCTAATGACATATATTTCAGATTGCCTATACAGGAGTGAGTCTGTAATAGAATATATACCCCATTCATGTCTCATCAGCAATGGGAAAGTTTCAGAAATTACTAATAGCACTCCCAAAATACCTATTTTTGCCTTTAGGTATAATATGACAATGGCTTTATAACCAGAGAACTGGGTATAGCCTGCTGAAATTAGTTTTCAAGTAGCAACAGCTGAAAACTGCTTGAAATGATGAGTAACGGTGGCAGCTGGGATTGTGAGAAACTCCTGTCGGGCTCAAAAACTGCTAAAATACAACTTCTTAATCTGCAGGGAAGAGTCATAAAGGAATTGCAAACAATAGTGAGACTATGGAGGTCTTGCATCTCCATAATAATTCCAATGAGGTATATTTGTGGCTCTGAAGTCCTCTATGTCTGTGACATTTCATTTACCAGAATAAAGACGAGCTGATGGTATCATCATCTCTGAGCATGTGGCACAGCCATCACGCATCATTGCCTGTCCATAAACCAAGATTTCATCACAAAGTTGGCCCATCCCAGTACTGATGACTTCCTCTTGCCAAATACATCTAAATATTACAGGGTCCATTCACTTTTATCACTGATCTCCAGGGCTGCTGCTTGCTTTTGTACCTGTTTGTCTGATACGCAGATTTTTTTTCCCTTGTAAATTGACCTGAAGCATTTGATTGGTTTTTACTCACTTTATGCTTGAGGTTCTTGTTAAGACTGCAAAATCTCTCACCCTTGAACGTCATTTAGATTCATGGATAGCTACAAGGGCTGCTAAAGCCTCTGAGTGTTTCACAATAGGCATCTGAGCTTTTCTTATATAGCTGCACACCGTTCACTGCAGTGCAATAAAGCTGCAGTTTCCAGAGCCCAATCCTGCCATTAAACATTCAGGGGAAAAGATTTACAGCCCCTTTGTGCCACAAGTATCTTTGTTTTAATTCAGTACTGAAGACTCAAGGTTAACAAAAAAAAGCCCTTGCTGCTGAAGTCAAACACTGCAATACTCTTTAAAGGAATGTTATAGGAAGAGAACAGAATTTATTAATACTGCTCACAGATTAAGCTGCTTTGAGGGTTGTTTCCTTGATGTTTACAACTCTATTTCAGCAAAATATCGATGTCTTTAATTTGTTTTGTAAGCAGAATTAGTTTAATTTTTTAACTTTCTCAAGGCAAAATTTGTATCTGAGTCTCTTCTTCATTCTAGTCAAGTACTTATTATTGCCATTAAAGCCCTCAGAGGGAAAAAAATTTCCAGTGTCTGCCTTTCTGTTGTAATTCCTCCCTGAGTCCTCATTCCTGTGAAGGTCGCTGAAAAACAAGAACTTCCTTTCTTTTGTAGCAGATAAGTGCTATCTGCCTGACAGTTCCTTCTTCAAGTAGCAGACATGTTGCCTCTGATTTTTCAGTATCTTAGTGAGCCACCTTTTCCCTGAGACATGCTTTTTGTCTTTGTAATTGTCCTATTTTTTAAACACAAAAATACAGTGTGTTATTATTCTCATTGAGCTACTGAAAGAAAATAGTTTGAGGGAACACACTAATTAAAAACCTATTAAATATGAATAAGACTCATTTCCCTCCTATGTTAACACAAATATTTCTATACTACTACTTCAGAATCAGATTTTGAGGCCACTGGAATGGGATACTGACTATTTTAGAAGTATGCTATCAACAAAATGATTGCTAGGGGTCACACTTACCCAGTTTTGGCAAAGTTAGTCCAGTATGTCATAACCACTGCACTGAGCATGACATCATTCTTGGAAAAGTTGCAGTTGAACAGTTCTGTGGGACCAATCATAGGAATCCCAAACACGTAAGGGACTTCATCACCATGAGCTGAATCAGCCCAGCTGGGTTTCATTTCACTTTGGCAATGATGATAAAATGCATAGAAATATGTTGGAGATCCATACTGGGCATGCAGGTCAGCCGTGGCAACAGCTGGAGCAACCCACTGGTGGTCTGTAAAAAGAGCAACCAGGGTCTTCCGTCTTGTTTCGGGGTTTTCTTTGTCTGCCCAGTCAGTGTACATGAACTTAATGGTCTCTCGCAGTGTGTCTTTCCCTTCTGGATAGCCATACAGATTGTCCACAAAATTGGAGACAGAAAAGTCAAAATCGTTGGGAGAAACACCATCTTCATTGTCTACAATGCCATCCACAAATTTTAAACCTTCCCCTTGATTCACACCCAGCATTATATCATAGTTAAGGAATTCCCCTTGCTCCATTAGGATCTGAGGGTCATCTGGAATCACGTCTCCATCTATCACAGGCCCAAAGGCAATGTGGTACGTGGCTGGGGTGATGGTCTGTTGAATGAGCTCTTTGTAATTCTTATTCCGCAGACATTCAACCAAATCAGTGGTATCCAGCATGTCGCAGCCCACTTTATCTGCCAATATCCGAGTGTACTTGGCAGGCTGATAGTTCACTGCCCAGCTGGACAGGGCTGTTCCACTCTGTATGATTGCCTTTTGGAATAAACCTGCAGGTGCAAATTGTTTAAATACAGATCCAATTAGATATTAAAAAAAAAAAAAAAATAGATATATAAATTTTAAAAAATGAGAAATATTTCTTACTAAGGAAACAAAACTTTGATTATAGCATCCCTAAAGGATGCATACAATGAAATTTTGAATCAATTTCCATAGATCCTACTCACTGGTACCTTTTTATGCTATGTAGAACAGGCTACTAATTAAAATTTTTCATGTTCTTGATTCTCACACTCACAAAGCATGAAGGTTTCAGGTTACTGTTTTACAAACAAAGCTCATTCCTGTCCTGCAGTTTTCTTGTGTCTTTGATGGAAGTCCTCTGGCTTTACCACGTTTGCAGTCCTGTGAAAATTTCTTTGAAAGACTGGCAGCTAAAAGCAATCATATGCTCTTTGCCATGTAAATGACACTAAAAATGTGCCTTTCAGTAGTTTAAAGGTCAAATGAAAATTACATGTTCTCATTTCCTTCACAAAAGCTGTGCATCATAATAACTTGAAAAAACCTGCTCTATTAAAAGCAATTTCATATGTTTGAATCTTCCACTCTGATATTTTTTATTTACCATTTAATTTTTAAAATTATTATTGTGTATATATGTTAGCACTGCCTATATGTTGAACTGTGTGTGGGTGTGTAATCCTGCCTATATGTTGAATTAATACATATTTAAATTGTTTTGTAAGAGAGTAAGATGATATTCAGTGGTTCTTTCTGGTTGTTTTATATATACTAATATAAAGAGAAATTAAAATCCAGTCTGAAGAGCTTCTTTTTTTAAAGCGCTGAAAGGCAAGGGGAGCTTACTGGTGAATCTGCCCCATCTGTTTGGTTTTTTTTGGCAAGACCACTAAAATGGCTTATTTTATATTTAAAATTAAATACTTGGGTGTCTTCTACACATGGTTTCTACCGTCAAGTTCTCAAAATGCAAAATACAGTAAGGGCTACAAAAGCATTAAAAAGTTGGGTTTTTGTTGATATAGCTTTGAAGCTGATTACTGAATACACACACTACAAAATTTCAATTATTTGATCAATTAAGTTTTTCATAGTTCCATCTGCTTGATTTTGGCATGGCTTGCTCAACAGTTATTCACTCAAATTTTATTTGTACCAATAGACTGAATTGTCAGGCATAATTCTATGTATTTCAAAATCAGGTGTGTTTTCCAGCCTCCCTGCCATGTTCTGGCTACTGCTTATCTGTTACAATTTTCTGTCTGTTTTAATGAGATAGAAAGGGCATGGATTAATAAATATAATAGATATTTTGTTGTTGTCTTTTATCAGGTCTTTGTAGATTTGGTCTTATCACCAGGAACATTTATAGTTCAAAACTGGTGCTGTACATTCTTGGAGTTTGGGTTTGGGTTTTTTTGGAGGGTGAAGTGTTGAGGGTAGAAATCCCACATCTCACTTACCAAAATCTTAAGAACACTGTGTGGGATCACACAGTATTTGTGGGAAGTTAAATACAGTTTTACAAAGGCTCAGTTATATTTTTACTTAGTAAGAAAGCATCTATATATGTTGGAAGTGCAGCCAAGAGCGTACAAAAAAATCAAAAAGGTCATTGCTCTTTTCCATTTTACTTAGGGCAAATTCTTTGATAGAAGAGCCAGTGGAATCTGTTGATAAAGCTAGAAAAAGTATATTGCCCATGGCATTTGTTACATGAGATTTATGCTGTAATAGCATTTAGTTTTCCTTACAAATATATTTATGTTTACAGTACAAGTTACTAATACAAATCCAGAATTCTATCTAGTAGGTATTTTACAAAAACTACAGACCTCATGGAATTCTAATTCAGCCTTTCTTGTTTGGCACTTTCTCTACATTTTAACATTAAATAAAAACCAAAACAAAATATACTTTGCCTGGAGGATAGTTACCTTCTGAATAGTGGGAGAGTGTCAGGAGACTGACACAGGAAGCTCCTGCCCCAGATCCAAAAATAGTAACTCTCTTCGGGTCTCCTCCAAAAGATCCAATATTTTCTTCAATCCAACGTAAAGCTTGGATTTGGTCAAGCAATCCATAATTGCCTTTTGCAGCTTGGTCACCAGTACTTAAAAAACCTATAAGGCAAAACCCCATAATTTTAGTTCACCAGATATAGAGTTAGCTACAGGGTGTCTACATATTTAAAACACATCTTCCCATCTTTTCATCTTCTGTGCTTTTTTTTTTTTTTTTTCTTATTTTTAAAGGTCATAGTCCTAGTTAAATGTCTCCAGTGCAAGCAGAAAAACTCATTCTGATTGCTGTTTAGCTTTGTTTGTTTTTCCCTACATCAGAGGTCCCATTTACGAAGAATCACTATTTCCTTTTTGAAATATTTCTGTAACAATGCAACGATGTAGAAAGAAGATTTTAAACATTTTGTCACTGCATGTAAGTCGGGCACAGAATCCTTGGAAACCATTTTTGGGCAAAGATGTGAGATATCCAGTCTATGACTGAGAGCAACATTCCCTAACACATTAATTAAAATACTTCTTACCAAAATTGTCCTGAAGTACATAGCTCTTTCAATTTCTGTACTTGTGATATGGATAAATGTACCCAGAAATATTAAAAAAAAAAAAAAAAAAAAAAAAGGTTAAAGTAAATAGTTAAAGGAACATGAATAAGCCTAGGAAAAAAAATTACACTTCAATTTCACAGAGCATATTTATTAGGAAGATAGCAGGTAAATCCATGGCAATATAGCCTTTGGTGGGGAGATTTTATCTGAACAAATCAGGTCTTGTCTTTCTCTTTGGAAATTGCAGGAAAACCTGTGCTGCTGTTTTTTGTTCCTGTACTGTGGTTATCAGATTCTAGAAAAAAAGCATGACACGTTTGCTTCTTGTCTTGCAACTGAGAACAAAATGACCATAAGATTAGAACTGAGATTAATTTTTGTTTTTTGAACCCAGCTAAGGAGAAACATTGCAGTTATCCCTCCAGCCTATCATTCACAGTTAAGACCTTTTGCTATGTCCAAATTACCTCATTGAGCCATGTACTCACAGTCCTCTCTTTAACTTCCACAGACATTTTACTGTTAGACAACTGCAAAATCAGAAGTCTATTCGAAATACCTTACAGCATATGGAAGTTTTCAGATGGATATTACTGGTTTAGGCACCAGTGACAGCTGTCAAAGACAAAACAAGGACATGGATGGCAGGTTTCTTCCATAGAATTATCAGTTCAGAAAAATTTGCTAGAAGGGGGACCCCGGCCTCAGGAGATCTGTGGTTTGGTGCAGTTTGAAATGAGAGAGTCTGTCACCATAAACCACCTGAGGCTGCTGTAACAAGACCTCCATGCTCCTGACTGGAAGGTGAGTCAGGTCCCTAGGGGAAAAAAGACCTTGCAGTACATTTCCCAGGCTTTGGCAAAGGGGAATAGTTCTCTTTGCACTGGCTGTATTAATTATTTTGCTGATAGGAAGAATGAAAATACACATGGTAGAAGGTATACACAATATGGACGAAGTAGAATGCAAATCATATCCATATTGCTAAATAACATTTGATTAAAATTTTTATTTAAAAGTCCCTACTAATGGCAAGCATAGTCATAGGAATGGCAGTACTTTATTTTCTCAGCTATACAAATGGAGAAAAAATAAACAAACTATTAATCCATAATTACCTCACTATTTTTTAACAGATGTGTTTTTCTCTTTTTTCACATGCCTTTATTATCTTTTTTAAGCCTGTCAAAGAAAGAATAATCTAGTTGCTGGCTTTGTTGCTGCAGCTCACTGCAATATTCTATAATTAAGGCTTTATTCAATCAGAACTATGACATCCATTGGATAAAGAGAGTGTTGTAACCTTTAAAGCAGGATGGTAATTAATATTCAGAGCCTAAACCTGTCTTAGTTCTACTAGCAGCATCAAACTAAAGCTGTTTGAACTTTGTAATTTTGAATCCTTACCAAATGTACTAAAAGGTGAACTGGATAGACCTGCAGTCAATGAATATCTAATGTTCAACAGATGAAGATTTTTATTATTTTTTCCACAGTTGTCTGCTGATTCTCATTAACTGCAAGAACAAATTTTCTTAATTTAAAAGCTAATCACTATGTCAAAGAGTCAGCCTCACATTACACAAACTGAATTCATAAATCCGTCTTTTCTTGACGAGGATATATTTTCTTTCATGCTCCAAATATTTCTTCAAAGCTATTTCTTCAGGCAAATAGTAACTATTTATCCAGAAATACACAACACTAAGAGGTTTTTTGGCTTTTTACCATTTTACTTTGGTGAAGAGAAAAAATGCTTCTTCAAACTAAAGTTCCTGAAATAATTGTTTTTATTTTTCTCTGACTCTATGAAGGAAAGCATTCAAGAAAAAAATCAAGTTTTAAACTACTAAATAGAAATAGTCAAGGAGAAAAAGATTACAAATGGAAATTAGTGGGAATTTTCCTTTTCAACAACTTTTAAAAATGAGTGTACTCAAAAGCTGCCTGCTGCCACTTGCACTGTTTTGATAATGCAGCAAAGATGCAAAGCTACATACAAGGCTCCTTTAGATCCCATTAGACAAAAAGAAATCCCTTGTTCTATCTTTATAGTTGGTTTTCCCATATGCTACAGAAATCTTGCTGAGTTACCAAACCCCAACATGATAGTGGTGATATTTCCCCCTTACTGCTAAAACGTTATGCAAGGACCCACAGGGACAAGTGGAAGAGAAAAATATCTATAAAATCCACCCAAAGAGTTTCCTTTTGTTCAGGTCCAGCCTTGCCCAGTGCTTGGAGGCATCCCTACACTAGCACAGCTGGCACACCTTCAAGAGTCATGTAAAGAGAGCAGGTGGATTGCCTGCCCACTGTACATATTTCATGTACTTCATTTTACCAGGACCAAGCTACTGTCTGGTCCATGGGCTGAATGAATGACTTCTCTTGGACACAGGGCACAAGGGGCAGGACATCTTCCAGCTGAGGCTCACCTGGAAGGGCCCAAGCTGTAAGAAACTCTCTGCAGTGGGAAAGAATGTACAAAGAGTGGTGACAGTACTGAGATTTTCTGCAGAAATGCACTCTTGATATGAATTAAAACACTAGTGTGTGAACATGGTCAAGATCAAAATCATATTCTCCCAAACACAGAACTTCAATTTAACATACACAGATTTAGGAAGAAATAAAGGCAATGGAGAAAACCTGTTAAACACCACTATGTTAAAGATTGTAAATTATGATCTGAGAATTATGATTTCACCCTTAGAGATAAATAAAATCACCAATCTTGCAGTAATTTTCATTTTTTTTAATTTATATGACCTACTTTCTCATTATTTTTAAATTATTTGAAAAAAAATAAATTACACAACTTTCCTTTGACATTCTGCACACAGTAATACCCAATATTACATCACTGCAGGAAAAGTCCATTCTTTACCTTCATATTTTGGCCCCATGGGCCTCATGCATATCAAATCAGTTTGATAGCTGGCTGAAAGCCTAAATTTCAACTGTGACTGCTCCTCCACTGCTTTGTTCCTTTTCCTCTCCCTCTCCCTCCCTTTCAGCCTGCAAGTTTGGGGACTGTTTCCCAATGGAAACAGATGAAGTTGCCTTGATGTGTGAAAGCTGGTATTATATTACTGGCCCAAAATAGTATCAAAACTTACAAATACATTTTGGTACTGGCAAACTGCACTGACTTTCAAATTTAAATAAAATCAGAAATTCAAGCAATTGTATTAGATTTTTTTTTTCTATTTAAGAAGGGAAAATATAAATTATGAAAAATTAAACTTGATTCTATCATGCATTTTACTAGCTTCTCCAAACAATTTTAGAAGTATATCTTGAAATGAGACATACTTTTCTTTGTAAATGAAGTACTTTTGTTTCATCTTCTGCTATTCACAGGTTTTCTTGAAAACAAAATATTTAACTTCTGAGACATAGCCCCCACATAAAAAATAATAACAAAGTTTGTAAGACACAGTAAATAGCCAAAATGTCACAATGTGAAATTAATCACTAGGAAATTTGTAGAAAATCTACAAGCTAGTGCATTTTGATCTATTTACCTCCTCTTTTTTAAGCCTTTGCTGCATTTTCTAAGTTCACATTTCTTCTGTCTTTATGCCACTTCTTGACTGCTGTCCAAGCCTGCCTAACCTGAATAACTGTAGTTTGTTTGTCAGGTGACATACAAAGATTGCTTTGTACAGTAACTGATCAGAGCTATGACCTAAGCAATATAAATAAGATACTGGTGACTGTGCTTTGAAGTACAATCATGTCTTTTTGTTTACATTTGTGAAATACCAGAGTAGGGCCTTTTCAAAGCAAAAAACCAAATGGCAAGCATACAGAAGAGACTTCATATTTTCTAATAAATTTGGTCTGCACCTATCCTATTTACCACTGTACAAGTGGACCTGTTCAAATATAAAGAGAAATTCCCTTGGGATTACTGAGAACATAGAGACTACAGTTGGTTCAGGAAGACCCTGAAATACAAATAGTGGGAGAACAGAGAAGCATTAGAAGGAATTATCATATAAGTTTGTCCTAGATTTGCCCTTCCCTAACCATTCCCAAACAGGTCCAATAGTGTTTGGAGACAGGATGTTTGTGTCCTCTGAATGTGATGGTACAGCATGGGACATCTCCTTGGTCATTGTGGGTCAGATGTCCTGGTTCTTGCTCATCCTCCCAAACTCTTTTGTCAACCTCCAACTTATTGTCTCTGGGACAAAATAAAAAGCCTTGGACCTGTGTAAGCACAGCTCAGCAACAGCCACAACATCAGTCTGTTATCCACACTGTGTTAGCTACAGACACAAACCACAGCATCATCTGGACTGCTCTGAAGAAACTTAATTCCATCCCAACCAGTCCCAGTATACTATTCTATAGTTATGGCACAATCTGCACTTCTAAAGTGATGCCATTTGGGCTTTGCCTTTTTTCTTTTGTCCTTTGTATTTTCTCATGTCCTTTGTATTGTTCACACATCTATTTGTAACTCTATCACCTGCTGTATTAGTAGCTAGTTTTCCCAGTACTTTTCCATGGCCTTTCCCTGAGCAGGAAGACAAAACAAATTCCAGAGCCCCAAACCCTGGGAGGTACAAGACCCTGATTCCCTTCCTGGGAGCCAAGGTTGAGAAAAGCTCTTGGAGATACATTTTCATGGATGAAGCACAGCTGGTGCTGAAAGGGGAATTACATCACCACTTGGCCTCCTAATTGGTGCTTTTTATCAATTATCCTAATCTCCTAAAACCTATAAATGTGTACTCATCCCCGTAGGGGTGGGCTTTTGTGGACATCTTTCCATAATTGGCCCTGAAGGCCTTTGAATAAAGAACACTTTTATATTACGTCCTTACTAAAATTATCTCAAATTTCATTTCCAGGTTGGGGAAAAGACAAAAAAAGCATCTGGTCGCTTTGTTGAAGTGCCTGTCTCATCCAAAAGAGATGTGCTGCAGGTCTATGAAAGTTAGAAGTGATTTTATAATTTTCATTATAAAATATAGATGAAACCTACATGAAACTAAGACTAAATTAACATACTTTTGATTCTTTTATTAAACAGTCAATATTATGTAAAGAGACATCTGTAGCTGTGTATCCCTAATAAGCCACAAAAATTTTCCATATTTTAAAGACATTAGTTTTACCCCTAAAAATGATAGGAAAGTTCACCTTCATGACATAAATGGCAAGCACTAGCTTTAAAAACAGCAAGGGGATTTTTATCTTTAACTATCAGCTTCAAAAGATTACAATCTTTCAAGTAAAAGGGTAATTTTTTCTTGGTAGGAAAAAAACCAATTGACCAAGCTGACAATATTATTGCATTAATATAGTGATGTCAAAACCTAAGTGCTTACCAGCCACTGTGAAAATGAGAAAGAAAGGGTTCACATTGTTAACGTTAAGAGCTTCATGAAATAATTTTTTTCTTCTCTATTTTAGAAAATAAGTTGCCCAACATATTTTGCTGCTTTTATGCAATGCTATTTTTAGGAGAAATGAAATTGCTAACCCCCTACCACCAACATCCATTAGACCAGGCTGTTCAACCTGGCCTTGAACACTTTCAGAGATGGGGATCCACAGCTTCTCTGCCCAGCCACTGGGCTTGCTTTGCTCCAATGCTTCAGCACTCTCACAACAGAGAATTTCTTCCTAACATCTCCTCTTCCAAATTAAAGCTATTAATTACCCCTGCTCTATCACTACACCTTGAGAAAGCTCCTGTCCAGGTTTCTTGTAGCCCCTTCAGGCACTGAAAGGCTGCTACAGGGTCTGCTTAGAGCCTTCATTGTCCAGGCTTTAAATCTCCCAGTCTGTCTTCATAGAAGGGGTACTCCAGCTCTCCAATCATCTACTTGGCCCTTCTCTGGACTTGCTCAGACAGATCCATGTTCTCCTTAGGTTGGCAGCCTCAGACCTGGGAAGAGTACTCCAAGTGGGGTGAAAAAAGTAGAAAAATGCAAAAATGCAGCATTTAGCAAAAAACTACGTGCCTACTAGGTTGCCAGAGATCATGAATCAGAAAAGGAAATGTGATTTCAGATAGCAGACATCTCCAAGGACTGACCACATGGAAAGCAGGGATGATTAACAAGGGATCATTAGCAGGGGTCTCACTTACTTCTGCTCCATGGACAATTCTTGTCTACTACACACCATTTTCTGCTACAAGACCTAATGAGTTACCTCACTGGGTGGTGTTGCTTCCTCTTCTGAGATATATATAACCCCCTTTTTATTGCCTTCATAGCCTCAGTAATCCAATCAAGAATGTGTTAAACTATACTTTGACTATTCTAAGTTAAAACTACTCTAGAGAAAAACCAAGAAAAATATCTATAACTATGATATTTGCCAGAAGACTTTGATAAAGTGGAGTAATAAATTAGACAGTGGTTCTTTTTTTTGTAATCTGAGACATTCCTTCCTCTTGGAAAAAATATTGAAGATAGTAATAAGTTATGCTCCAATCAATGAAAACATGCAGTTACTTGATTGTTCTAGCACATTATATGTTTTCTATAAAGCTCTGAATAAATTTGAAAGGTCATGATCAGTCCTATCCTATAACATTACCACAACAGGTGAAATATTATTTCTATTTTGTAAGTTTTGGCCAAAATCTGATGATTTAAAAGATTTGACTATGCAGTTCTTAATCAGTTGAAGATCCTGCAAGGCATTCAGTTAGGCTTATTCTCAGTAATATTATATACATGCATAAATGACAAACATAAAAATATAACAAATAAATAATAATGTAACCATTACAATAAATTAGCAGGTGGAAAACACCACTATTCTATGAAATATGGTCCTGATGGGAGATGGTCTTACTCGTTATTCACTTTTTATTATCTGGCAGTATTTTTCTCTTTGTATGTTATTATTCATGTCATCGGGTATGTAATTTGATTTTAAAAATTTTAATAACTTATCCTTTAAAATAAGGTGAATGAACCAACATTTAAATTTTGGACATTTTAACGAGTTACTTGTTTGTAGCTGAGTTTGTGGTACAATTGCTACCATTTCATAGGCATCACACAAACTTCCTTGAGTGGTATATAACTGCTTCCTAATAGAATTACTTATGGGCCTTAGGGAGGAATTGGATTTTCAATTATTGCATTCATAATTTAGAAAAGGAAATGTTGATTAGATTTGTTTAATTTAATGTTCCAGGTAATACGGGATTTTCCTCACTAATATATTTATTCTTGGGTTTGGGTTTTGGTGCTTTCTTCCATGATTCTCTGATTAGTAATATATGTTTTATCCCACTAAATCATTATAAAGGTTAACAGTAATGAATTATTATTCTCCATTTTATATGTTTGGGGCTTTTTTTATGAATCTCAAGGTACACTTACTTTTTTCAGCTAATAGTGACAGTTCCAGTTATTACACTCTTTATGTTTACATATCCATGTAGTGATTTGCAGACCATGTGTGAAAACTTGAATAAAGAGTACTTGAATAGAGAGACTAAGCTAGAACTGTCTTTAGAACAGTTTTTGGGTTTCCTAAGTACCTCTAAATTATGCTCTAGCTCTTAATTTTTTCTGCAGGATGGGTTCAGTTTTGGTGATTTCTGAGACACCAGAGGAAAAGATGAAGTGACAATTCCCAAGTGTCAGATATGATCTCTGGGGATAGTCTCCACCTCATCTCCCCAGTGCTCACTACTGTCGTACTCAAAACAACATATTTCAAAAGCAAAGTAACTCAGTCCTTAATCAGTTGCTAGAAAATATTCACAATATTATCAATAATTTGGCCACTCAGACACAAATATGAATTGTAGGAAGACCCTACTCACAGGGGCAAACTTGTAAAGATTAGCGTTCAGAAAATCTTCTATTATAGACAGTGGCAGGAGAGAAAGAAAAAAAAAACCCACCACGTTTTCTAGAAGCTAAATTAAAACATTGAGTCATAGTCTTGCTCTCATTGGCCACTAAGTACTCACTCTTCACAAAACAAGGAAAGTTTAATAGGAATAATCTTTAAGGCCATGACAAGCACCAGCTCAGCTCCTCCTGATATGTGCCACCAGGGATGCAAGGGAGGCACCCACAGAAGGGTGTCAGACAGGACCCATCTTCAATCCAGGAAAGTGGTGGGAAGAAAGTGAGCAGTTACTGCTCTCTAAAGAAAGTACAAGAAAGATGGGAATTACAGAGACAGAACTTGGCAAGCAGTGCAGGTCAGAGGCATGGCTGGACAAACTGCTGCTGTCTGTCAGGGCTGAGCAAGGCAGTGACAGCAGTCCACATGCTTCAAAATAAAACATGCTATCAGAATCTCCCACATGAATCTGATTCCTGTGAAGCCAGTGCAGGTCCCCCAGAATTAGGTGACATGCATTGGAGCAACAAACACTCTTGTTTCACCGCTCTCAATATTTCGCTACTCAAAACTGTGTCTGCTAATCTCTACTACTAATGATCCTCAATGTGTTCAAAGGAAACTGAAATCCTCTACATAACAAGCAAAGCTAGGAGATTTCAGGGCTCAAATTCTAGCAAAGTAGTTGTAAGGATATGATAATTATCATCCAACAGCAGCAGGCATAAATGTTTAAGAAAGAAAACAATCTGCAGAAAAGAAAATATGGATGAGTTTTATAAATTGGTAATAGGACTGTATCCAGACTTTACTTTGTTTACTCCAGTGAGAAAAAGACAGATCTTCTGAAATTATTCTTTATAGCAGATGTATCTGAGAAGCCTGAAAAGCTTTAATTTGTTTATAAAGCCAAAAAATATTTATTTCCTAGAATGATTCAGATGCTTTCAAATTCTTTAACATAGCAAAAGATTAAGAGATACAGTTCTAAAAGATGTATTAAATATACAGAAAAGCCCAAATTGCTTATAGATTTGCACACATGTATCTTATTTTATGAAATGTAAATGCTGAGTATATGGACCTTGTTGCTTTCATCCTAAATTATTCTGATTATGAAACAGATGGTATTGTGGAGAAAAAAAAAGTTAGACATTGCTAAATATTCATTCTATGAATGTTTCAAAATAGTATTATAAACCCAATAATTTTCTATTTGTTATTTTCAACAAGTGAATGTAATAGAAATAATCATTTCTTTAGAAATCAGTTCTGATGGCTAGGAATTCAGATTCTGCAGTTTTGGCTAAGCTCTTTTGTTTCTAGTTTCTTTTGGTTTCCACATCTTCATACCATAGTTCTCTCTATTATCATGTATTCAAGAACATAATCCTAAAATTAAGACTTTCAGTTCTCTGAGAGTTAATGAAAAAAAACCCAACCACATTAAAAGCACTTCTGGATTTTGTCTGTCCCTAGATTAATGTTCAGCAGAAGGAAGAATGTCTAGGAATGAACAGACACAACATTTTTTGTTTCATTTCATTCTATGCTGCTTCTAAAGAATACTGACAAGAAATATCATACAATGCTGTGAAGTATTAAATAAACTGAGTGGGGAATAAACCCACTATGAATTAACTTTCATATTTGGATCCATATTGTACTTTGTTGAAAGATTTTAGTAAATCTAGTTATTTTTGACCCTTTATTAAAAAAAAATGTAATTTTGCTTTTCTTTACTTTTTACAGAAGGGTCAACCAGTAATTTATTTCTTCTGCAGTATGCACCTATTAAAATGATTATTTACATTCATACCTTACTATTAAAATGGAGCAATTTTGTGTTGCCTAGATACAGATCAGAAAGCTACTTTATATAACTAATACAAACAAAGCAATCACAGATGAAAATAATTCTTTATTCTAGTATTTTCTTTAACCTTCTTTGCCCTTTTCCATTACCATTGCTTATGACAAGAAAAACATTCTTACTGAAGATACCTACAATTCCAGAAGTCTTTCTCTTACATTCAAAGCATTTCACCAGCTGTGTATTATTGTGCCCATTCACTAGATTGTTGGCACAAAGAAGACAATGAGCTATAGCAATCAACATTTCTAGCTTTACTTACTGGTCTGGTTTCATTTGGATGTAAATATGATGCAAAGCATCTTGCATCTATGCTACTCATACAATTATCTAAAATTGTATTTAATAATTTAAAATTTATAATTTTAAAGAAATACTGTTTCTCCAAATCTGTTCATATTTAAAATGGCCATCATAAAGTTTAAATTAAGAAATTAATACATTATTTCACATATGTTTGCACAACTTCCTAACTTACGGTTATTATGCAGAAATTGTAATTCCCTCTCTTCTTTTCGATTTGAACTGTACTTTTTTTGCCCTATGTTCATCTACATATTGGTCTCCAGTGGAATTTTTATACACATTTATACACATAAGCACAAGTGTGATTGTGTGTGCATGTGTGTGTGTGTGTGTGTATTTAATGTTCATTAAGTACAAACTGAAAAATACAAATCTGTCTTTTGTCGAACATTTCAACCCACTAAGTGATATTTATTGCTAGAAAAGGAAATGGAAGAAAAACAATTTGCTAAACGGGAGAAGGTTGCAGAGTCTACTTTCTGGGCTTTTCTGTTGCACAGTTTTGGTTTGTTGTCTTTTTTCCCACAGGAATTTAAAGAATAATGCAAATGAAACACAAACTAAACTAAACTAAACTAAACTAAACTAAACTAAACTAAATAAAATAAAATAAAATAAAATAAAATAAAATAAAATAAAATAAAATAAAATAAAATAAAATAAAATAAAATAAAATAAAATAAAATAAAATAAAATAAAATAAAATAATAATTTGCTTAGTACCAATTATTTTCTCTTCCCTGAAAGTTTTCATTCATGCACACAGCTTCCTTATGCCTCTTTGTCTTATGGCTCCATGATTTTTCTAAACTGCCTGAAGTCACCCCAGTTCACCAGAAAGAAAAATTCTATCCTCAGCTGGAATATCTCTTTTGGGAATGAGTAAGTTTGCGAAATGGGTTTCTACATCTTGTGTGAATACTATCAAGGTTAGATGAGAAACAGCTTTTTCTTCACACTGCCTGCTCCTGAATGCAAGCCTTATCTAAGCTCCTAAGGGGAAAGCTCCCAGTAGTGTCTGCTTCCTGTAGGATGGTTGCTTTGTCTTAATTAGGAAAATTGACTAAGAAAAAGTCAGTCTTTCCTATGGTCTCCAGATCTGCCTTGCTCCATGGACTTCCTTACTAATAAACACTTAATTTTTGTAGAATAGGCCCTAAATATGAAGTCAGGCATCTGCAAGAACCATAGATGTAGTGTTTGAGTAGGACAAACTAGTCTAATCCAACACAACGAACTAATAGGCAGTGCTACCAAATAGACATCCAAGCATCTCTACAAACATCTAAATTAACCTCTCCAGAAAGGATTTCCAGCACTGCTTACTACAGAATATTTTTTGAAATTATTTTCAGACTATTTTAAGAAAGCTCGTTCTAGATCCACACACTGTAATATACAGAGGAATTTGCTTTTGCAATGCAAATAGATACAGAATACATGAACAGAAGTACAATATGTAGTGGCAATTGGTATTTTACCTAACAATTAATGAAACTTTTAATGTAGCCTGGATAGCAAGTTCTTTTATGTAAGCTGGTGAGTTGTTTGTCACCATTTGCTGAATTTGTTGCATTATGAAGAGAGAGAGTTTTGCTTGCGTGCTACTTTGGAATCAAAGCAATGACTCACAAGCACTATTTGTCTGTTTGTGACAACAAGTCTTTGTACCAATATTCTTATTGAAGATCCCAGGGCTCCCAACAGGATGCAGAATTTTTTATGGTGCCTTTTTCATTCCCTAACTATTTCATGGCAGGTCACCAAATATGTTTCTAAGTGGGTCATTCAGCCCATTCACAGCTTTAATTTTTTTTTTCCTCTATTTTTATCCGAGATTTTTAATCGCATCAATATCCTCCTGAGGAAGAGCTTTAGGGACATAACATCAGTGCAGATATATTTTCTGTGTAGTTTGATACCAAGCATAGTGTCTGAGAATGAAGATTAGAAATTAGGAAAATCCTGGACAAAAGTTCAGCATCTTTTTAATGTTTGCTTATTCTGAAATATTTGATGTACACATATACAAACACACAAACCCACACACATATTCAAAATGCCTTCTAAAGGCATAAATTTCAATATACACAATCTTCATTACAATAAGTTAGATGGATGCAAGACTCTTCATTTTCATAGGATGATTTGAGAGTTTTTTACTTTCTTGTTAGTGCACCATTATTATTGCTTCTGGGGTCTTAAACTTCAGGTCATATCCATTCCATTTAACAGAATTTTTGAGCTACACAAAGGGACAGAAATCTGAAAATGTCAAGTTGCCTTGTACTTCCAGGTTCATAACTTTCTAATTTCATAAGTTGGATGCAAAAAAAGAAATCCTGTTTACACCAAAGTTTAAAACCTAAGACTCCTTTAATATCAAGTGAAATAGATTGTGTGAAATTGGGTTAGAAAAAATCCCTACAGATGTTTTTTTGACAGATTTTTTTTTTAAACAGATTAATATCAAGGGATTTTATCTTAAATTACCAGAAGTCTATATCAGTGTTTCTTCTGTTATTGCTCAGATAATTAAGGTTGCAATAAGTACAAGTGCATGAATCCCTAATGCTTTGCTCTTCTGGAAAAAGAACTGATGGAAAAAGTGTGGCAGATACACACATATTAAGCTGTGTATAAATGCTCTCTAGACAAACTAGTCTCTTCTGACTGTAGATCTACAGAGCAATTTCTGTGATAGGATTACTTTTGTCTCACTCCCCTCTGCCATCTCTTCATCCCTTATCTCTTCCCTATGTTTTTTTTTTTGTCTGTTTGTTTGTTTTAGTTTGTGTATTTTTCATTTGTTTGGTTTTGTTTTTGTTTAGTGTCATGATACTTTATTGGTGTCCTGTGTCTGAAAGTAAGAAAATACAGTTATCCTTATTTTGCAGCTGAAGAAACTGGAGTAGAGAAAATGAAAACCCAAGACACAGAGAAAACAACTTTTAGAATGAATAATAGAATAAAGAAGAATATAGCTTCCAGTTCTAATTCAGCATGTTGCAAAGCAAATGTTTTAATCAATGAAAGTAAATAGAAAATCACAGATGATAAATGTTACAGATGACTGATCTAAAGGGGATTAAACACCCAGGCAGCAAGCTACAAAAAAAACTTAACATTCTGCTCTTTTTCCTTCATACAAAAATTCTTTATCCAGAGCAAAGTACGGATTTATTCAGCAGCGTGGAAGGGAAGCCATAGCTTTGGAATGTATGTGACTATGAGAGGAGCAATGGGCAGTAATCTAAAAGTCAATGACTAGAAAAGCCCCAAGGGGCTGGGGTTTTTTTAGAGCAACTGAAAATTCCAGTGTGATAAACTGATGCTATCTTTGGATATTTAAGGAGGGATCAGTTTGTAAGAAAAGAGAGATGACTTCATCTCTATGAAGAACACTGTAATCCATTCTGAGGTTTTTATTTTAAGATATTAACAGTGTGAATGAAGGATGAGCTAAAAAATGCAGGACATGTGGAGAATAGAAAAAAAAATAGGATTAATTTCTCTTAGTTTCAAATATTGTCAGTGTAGAGAGCTGAGTTAGATCTCTAGGTGTCTCTTTAATCTTAAGGGTAATCAGTATCTACTACATTTAAGGAGTACACATACAATGAAATTCCATTCTTCAGATTTTGGAATCCAAGTCTGCTGAGGTTTTGGAAAAGTATTGAGATAGAACTTAATGTAAAAATACCTTTCTTATCACAAAAACTCACTTACTTGGCAAGGAAAAGTCTCAAAAAAACAAAAAATAAAAATAAAAAAAAAAATAAGCTAAACTGAGACAAATCCACATGATATAAACATGGAATTTCTTTTCAAAAGACCAAATACTGTTGATACTTTAATCTTAAGGTGAGCACATGATGTAGATACAACCCTTCTAAGAACAGATCTAGTAGTATAAAATTTATGTGAGGAATTATTTTATTTCAAAAAACACATCTCTGCCTACTGAAAGGTGACTTTGAAGATGCTATGACTGTACTATCACATTTTCAATGCATACACATTATCTTTCAATCCAACAATAAAGAAGGAAAGTTTCTGTTCTAGTCTAGTACTAAGAGATGATTCATTTTAAATTACTGCAGATCCATTAAAAATTACACATAAACCTCTATATGGTATAGTTAACAATGAACTCATGACCTCAGTTACTGGGGAATATCCTTACAGTGAGAATTAGATTGGCAGCACTAAGCAAAGTTATTGCATCACATTTGACCATTTCATTAAGTATTTCAATTTTGTACATAGATGGAGGCTTCTTGTCTTACAATAAATAATTCTTTTTTTTTCCATTCTATTTTTCTATTAATATGAAACTATTTCATTTTTAAGTTATATTTTCCTGACCAAATTTTCCTTCCCTTCTACTATTGATTATACTAGAGGCCAGTCACTGGAATGTATTCAATTTTACTTCCAGAAACAGAGGCAGATGATCCCAAGTTGTGAAAGGGTACTGCTGCTGGTCTCTAATAAAATCGTGATTTTCACATGGCAACATCTAATCACTTACACAACAAAATGGAATAGTTTATCCATTCATCTTGTTTAGGATGGAAGTTTAGCTGCCTTACATTATGCCATTAAACCAACATTTCTATAAGAAGTTCTGCTACTCTCAAAATCTCTGAGAGATGTTGCCTTTTCATCACAGCAATGAAAAAAAAAAAAAAAAAAAAAACAAAAAAACCCCAGTAATTCCATCTACAAGGAAAATTTTAGGTTTCATAACAAAGTGGATATTAGTTTTGCCTATGATTTCCTCTGAATGCATACTGCAGCTAACCCAGTTTTCCTGGTGCCTTTTACAGGGATTCTGGGTTACCACAAGTGTAGCTGAGGATTATTTTCTTCTAATGGTGACTCAATTTTTGATAAAACGTGACAAATAAAGGGAAAAATTCATAGACTAGTTTTTAACACATTTCATGGGGACTGGGGGAGGGGGATAGAAGGCCACATTCCATTTAAATCAGTAATTTTTATCAATACATTCTGTAATACATTCTATAATACATTCTGTGTTACTACTGAGCTATGAATATACCAGAATTAATACATATATTATTGATATGCTATGCATATTCATATTTGTATGTCCCTCCTGCCACTGAGGCAGACAAAATATTTTAAACAGAAATTTACACTTTGCTTGTAGATTTTTTGAGAAACAGAACTTAAAACACAAAAAAAATAATTTCATTTAAAAAAGACACGATTATAAAGACATCTAGACCACAAATGTAAATCGCTGAAAAAAAATATGGTTCAAATCTGCATGTTAAACTTGATTTCAACTCTTTCAAAGAAAAGACATGTCATGGAATGAAGAACAGAGAAAAAAGAATTAATTTTTAACCAGCATTTTCAGTGTCTGATTAATTAATTCTGAGACAAAAGTACAGATTGATCTATCACAACTTTTAAACTGAGCAGTTCATAGTGAAACTTACTTGTTTTTTTCTACTTATTCACAATGTTTGTGAAAAGGACATTGTCACAAGAATGCAAAGAAATTAAATTAAAACAGAGCACAAAACAACAGATTCATTGGTGACTCAATAGCCATCTTGTGTGAAACAAAGTAAAATGATGAAATGAAGGATTACCTTCACATTTTTAGCTTAAAAGAACTACAATAATTTATTTTTGTTTGTTTTTAAGGCAGGAAATCTGCTTTAATTCCACTCTTACAAATACTTTTGAAAAATGAGAGCTTTGCACGTATGAGTAGGTCTTCTGAAATCAGATTTTTAAATGTTTGCAAAATCAGACTGCATGTCCTGTAGGAGCTATTTCCCAAATGTAAAATCCAGTAGCTCAAATTTAATGTTTACCATCTGTGAGGAAAACAGGCTTTATCTGAAAATACCAGAGTGCAATGCACTTTTCACTTGACAAGGCTTTTTCCTACTACTTACTTCCCTGATTAGTCTAAAGCTAAATGAAATTAAACTGTCTTTTCCAGTTACAGGAAGGACATCTCCCCCAAATAGCAGCCTCTTTATCAAAGCAAAGGAGGGTTAACAAACAACTCCTCCAGAAGCAACCAAATCCATCTGGCCTCAGGAGAAGCACCACAGCACAACATTCCTTTCAGAGTAAACTTTGCCCCAAGTCTAAGAAGTTTCACAGGTAAGTAAATGAGATCACAGAAATTAAAGAATGAGAATTATTCCTGAGAAAATGACCCAAACTTGAAATATCATAAAAAGTAACGTAGTTTGAAATTAAAATTCCAAAGAAATACCACAATCATAATATACCAATGCAGAATACAGTAATATATGTTATATATGTATATAAATATATGTATGTGTGTATGTATGTGTATATGTATTATCTCTTACATAAGATGTATTTTACATTTGAAATAAACACATTTGTGGTATTACTAAGTTGCAATGATCAGCCCTAAAAAGAAGGGAGTCAATGGGAAGGTTGGTATAAAAATCAACAATTTGGAAGAAAACTCTGAGAAGATAACTATAAATACATCATGCAAAAGTATTATTAGCAACACGTTGAGGGTTTTGTACAGATCCCATTACAATGAGGACTATATCCCTCAAAATTCCACAGAAAATTCTTTCAAAACTACTCCTCATGAGTGGTAAACAGCAATATATTATTTGTATTCCAGATCTGAGTTATGGGCAAAGGGGAGAGCATGGAAGAACTTCCTCTCATCCACAGCAGTATGAAAATACCACTTAAATTACGAAATGTGTCATTTTAACCATCATGATTTCATTTGCTTTTGCTCTCAAAAGGATGCAGAAGTAAAGAATAGATGGGATAGTATAAATTGGCCTTTGAGGCAAAAGGTACTGTCATTTGACACCTTTCAGTGGCCTTTCATATGTTTTTTCACGTCTCTCTCCCTCCTAGTTATTCCCATGAAAGGCTAGTTTGAGTATAACTAAAATTACCTAGGAAAGCCTCCCTGTGAACAGCTTTTTATTGAGAACTGAAAGAGATCTTGCTTCTTAAAGGATTAGGCAGTACCTGAATAGGGATTTCAAAAATAGCAGTTAGCCATTAATATTAATACTTATCTGCTTTAAATTGAGTCCCTAGACTTCAGACAGATAAGTTAAGCAATTTGTGAGAGAAACTGTAATCATCCCTGTATTACAGAAAAAGCAATGAGGCATAGCTGTGCAACACAACAAAAGTGAACTTTGTATCCTTATATCCTTTTGCTAATAAATCCAAGATCAAGCCTAAGTCTGCAAATCTTTGGAAGTGAGCCCCATTCTCTCAAGCTTTGCTGAAAGGGCACTCTTCAATGGCATAAAACCCACATCCATGCAAGTCCCTACAAAGATGCCCATTGACTCAAGAAGACTTGGATAAAATAAACAAAATAACAGATGCAGTAGCTTTCATTCAGGATAAACTTCCTTAAAACAAATGAGTTTAATTTAAAACTGTGAATAAAAAATAAAAATAGGACCATAAGTATTAGCAATATGAACTATGCAAGGGGACTACATGGAATTATCTATCAATAAAGATTTATATTATTATCACAGGAGTATTCCATTAAAAGATGACATTGAATCTTTAACAGACTTTTCTATGGCACTTTGTAGAGCACTAAATAATTTAGATGTCTCTTCAGCCATCAACAGAAGACACAGGAGTCAAAAAAGCTAAACATCAAGCATCAAAATGTCAATGTCAGTTCAAAGCCCCATAAAGACACAAAAAGTAATTTCTTGCCTGGAATATTGAAAAATATAAGTCAGTTCAAACTTCCAATATAGTTTTGATGTGTTCCCAGTAATTTTGGGAAGCATTTTTTGTTTTATTTTCAGAATTTTTAACATAGAAAGTGAAAATCTGATTGGAAATGTTATGTCTTCAATTGTTGTTTTTTTTTCCCAGGTTTTTACATTTTTTTCTGCTTATGACTTTTCTTATGCATACTGTCTGAACACAGACAGAACAGCAAGCAGTGAGGACACAGAGCTGAATTCTCTTCTCTACAGCAGCTCTCAAAATGCTCAGAGTGTTGAAAATTGTGTGTCTACCTAAGCTCAAACAAAGGTATTAAGGTATTATAAGAGCTTAACCAAACTCAGAGACTTCAGGGAAGATTTTAAGAATAGATTCCTCTTCATCTAACTTTCCTAGGGCTAAGAACCTTGCTGAATCTTATCATCTAGCTTTTTCTTGTAGTAGTCAATGAAGACTGCCTAATGACAGCTCTGCCTATTTTTTTTAGATGGGATAAAAGTTATTATCCTTTGTTTTAGTTCTTCTATGCTGAAGCTAACAGCAAGGGATGACTACTAGATGCTTAAAATTTCAGAAGCGGATGGTAGAGTGAAAATATGTGAGTGCTGTATGAGCACCTGCAGTTCTAAATGTAGAATTTATACAATGAGTTCTCTACAGGATCTTCAGAGTTCTCACAATCTCCTGCACTGGGCAGTACAGTTAAAGGATTGGCAGTTGTAATATATATATATATATATATATATATATATATATATATATATATATATGTACATTTTGAATTATGTACCCTTTCACATTCCTATCTGCTACACCAGAAAACAAGTTACAATAGATTAGCATGCTGTATAATCAGTGCTATAAAAAGATATTGTTTTCTTATCATCATGACTATGTATGCAATAACTGCTGAGTGTCATATGATATGCGGAAAAAGAATAAAAGAACAAAATGCAAGCAAAAACAAAATGTTGAGGAAAATTGAACTTCATTGTATCATCTAAATAGCTAAGAAGTCAGAAGTTAAATATGCCTGCACAAAGATTGACTGAATGTTGGTTAGAAAGAATTCTTCAAAATCTCTTTCAAGATACTCCCTCTGCAGATCCATTACCCTGAAATGGGAATGGGACTATTCCCACTATTGTTGGTTTTTTACCTTCACTTTAGATTTACTCTTACATCAACACAAGTGGTTTAACTTACAAATATGGTAATAAAAATTTGTCAAAAAAAAATTGTTCATGCATTTCAAACCTGGAAGTAAATTTTGCAGTGAGAAATACATGATTTTCTGAGATTATTGGTAAATCTGCTGTGCTCAATGTTAGAAATTTATTTATATATGTACACAGTCATTAGTCATTGTCAGCAACATTTCTTGTTTCAAGTATTAATTGACACTAGAGAATAGTAATATACACACTTAACAATAGTGACATTTGGATGTCTATTCCATACCCACTATTAGAGGTCTTTATGTTTAGAAGTAATTCTGTTCTTCCTCTACTTATTGTCTCTGGTAAAAATGTATATTTCAATTCCCACTTTATTTCCTACCTAATCTCTCAAAAATACTCATGGTCAAATTAGTTCTATATTTGACTGATTCCATGGAAAACAAATCATTAACAATGCCCTCTGATTCATTGTAGTATTGTGCTCTCAGAGTGAAACTGTTACACAAACCTAGATTACATCAAAGATTAAATTAATGTAAAATTGGCAGTACTTTTAAAAATCATATGGTGTGAGATATATTGTTTTATTCTCACATTATCTTTCTAAAACATTTTTCCACAGGACACTCTTGGAAGCCTCCTATAAATTATTAATTATTATATATTTTTCTGAATAAATGTATGCAAATAAGAGAAATATTAAAGTCCTTCTGCTCCTTTAATTGTGTACTTGATTTCTTATAAAAATTAATTACTTGTAACTCTATAAGGAAACAAAGAGAATCCTTTAAACATAAAAGAATAATTAGAGTTTGAGAAAGACTTAAATTTATTATATAATTCGTAAGTGAAAAAAAGTACATTTCTTACTGTTATAAGAACAAAGAACTTGTATCTTTCTCAATAAATACATCATGGGATGGGTGAGCAACTAGCCCCAGGTTGGGCACAAAGCGTTGCAGTGAATGGGGTGACAGGTTGGTGACCTGTCACTAGCAGGGTTCCACAGGGCTCCATCCTCAGCCCTGTGCTCTTCATCTTCATGACTTGGATGCAAGACTGGAAGGGATACTAAGTTCACAGGAAATACAATACTGGGAGGAGCTGTTGACTCCCTCAAAGGCAGGGAGGGAGGCTCTGCAGAGAGTCCTCAACAAATCAGAGAGCTGAGCAATCACCAACCATGAACAAGGGAAGTGCCAAACTGTGCACTTGGGGTGGGGCGAGCCTGGATGTACAGACTGGGAAATGAGATGCTAGAGAACAGTGCTGCAGAAAGGGACCTGGGGGTCCTGATCAATAGAAAGTTAAATGTGAATTAGTGGAGCCCTGGAGCCAGGAGAGCCAGCCCTGTCCTGGGGGCATCAGGCACAGCATGGCCAGCTGGGCAAGGGAGGGATTGTCCTGCTCTGCTCTGAGCTGGGGCAGCCTCACCTCCAGGGCTGGGGGCAGCTCTGGGTGCTGCAATAAAAGGAAGATATTGAACTATTAGAGAGTGTCCAAAGGAATGCAATGAGGATGCTGAAAGACCTTGAGGGGAAGGTGAATAAGGAGAAGCTGAGGTCACTTGGTCTGTTCAGCCTGGAGGAGACTGAGGGGAGATCTCACTGCAGCTACAGTTTTCTTGTGAGAGGAAGCAGAGGAGCTGATCTCTTCCCTGTGATGACCAGTGACAGGACCCAAGGAAATGGCCTGGAGCTGTGTCAAGGAATGTTTAGACTGGATATTAGAAAAAGCTTCTTCATCCAGAGGATGGTTGGGCACTGGAACAGGCTCCTCAGGGAAGTGGTCACAGCACCAAGCCTGACACAGTTCAAGAGGCATTTGGTGATACTCTTGGGAACATGGAGTGAATTTGGGGTGGCCCTGTGCAGTGCCAGGAGTTGAACTGCATGATCCTTATGGGTCCCTTCCCATCAAATTCTGTGAAATTCTGTGTGATTTATCTTTCTTCACCTCCTGATGTTTTGTAATGTGTTTACAAAATAGTATCTTGTTCTTTCTTCCTTAGTCAAGTATTGTTATATGCAAGTAGCACTGAGTTTTAGTGGAAGCCATGTTTTAGAAACATCTAAATAACAAAAACTTAATATAATACTGAAAAGAATTGATAAGCCATTTGCATCAAAACAGAAATACACTGGGTTTTTTCTATCTGGTTTGGCAACATGCATTGGCTAGCTTACCTTTCCATGTTTTGTTATTCCATTACATTCCTATGCTATTTAGGCATGATAAAGATTGATAGGTCCACAAACAAGGCACTGCATACTGAGAAAAATCTGAAGACAAGGATCAGCTGAAACTGTTCAGAGCACAACCAAACCAAAGACTGCACTACTTAGAGACTCCTCCCACTGATGTTCTCTTGAGGCAAGCTACTAAAGCTATCCCCAGATATAAAGACATTAAATTACATTGGCCCTATATTTGTTCCAGGAGAGCAAAGACATTCAAGAAGTCAGACTAGTAGATACAGGTATGTATAAACAAAATTTGGGGATGAAATATTAAGCAGGTTTTGAATTCTGTATTTTTGTAATTTTTTTGCCACATTTCCATTTTTCTTAGCCATCCTTTCTTTGGCACATTCACTTTAGCTATCATCCTTTGTCTATTTCTTACTTCTTTCCACTAGAATATCCTCCTAAGAATGACTTCTCTTCAAATAAATTATCATCCATTGCTCCTTTCACCATGTGCCTCTGCTATTTTCCTTTCATTAGCTTGTGACTAGCTGTCTAAAATAAGATTTTAGGAAAGAGAAAGCCTGATGATCTGTGGCTGTGCATTTTCTAACAGAGCCAGGTATCATTTCTGTAAGTCCCACAGGAATAAATTGTTGTTAATCCTAAAGGCAAGTGATACCTAAAGAGACCACTAATATCTGACACCACCAAGGGCTAGCCACATTCCATAGCATACATTCAGTCTACATACTAGGATTACAGAAAAAAAACCAAAACTACCCCCCCAAAAAAAAAAGCACAACACCAGCCCCCCAAAAACCTCACACAAATCCCAAAGGAAAAAAAAAAAAAAAAAAAATCCATACACACAAAACTCAAAAAACCCCAAACCAACTAACCAAAACAGATAAAAAACCCCGAACCACAAACAAAACCACCTCTACAAATAAACCCACCCTCCAAAACCTAAAGCTAAAACCAACAAAATTTCCTGCTTAGAGAAACTGAAGAAGAAAAAATTAGTCCCTCTACTTTTTCAAGAGTTCCCAATCAGTTCTGTAGTAACTATGAAACATGATATTGTCTGCCATCCCTAAGAACACTGAGAGTCAGTCTTACATAGAAGGATACAAATCACAAAAAGAAAGCAGAATCTTGGTATAGGAATTTCATCTAAATCATCTGACAATTATTAGAGGAATGCATACAGCAAGGTTTATAACGTTTATACACAAAAAAGAATTGCACTTTCAAATCTCACAAAAATATAAAAATAGCATTTACAGCACTTACATCTCTGAAGATCAGTCGAATTTAATGATGCTCATTGTTTGTGAGAAATAGCAATATACTTTCCTGCTAATAGCTGGAGTTGTATTGTGCATGAATCTTGCATCTTTAAGATATCAAATTCAATTTTCTGTGATAACAGAAATCTGTGTATCTAGCACTAAAATACTACAGTTTAAATAATACTATAATGCCATTAGTAATAATAGCAATAGCACTATTTCAGTAGATTCTAAGTTAATCTAACTTCAGTAGACTTTAAGTAGGTTTTATTTATTACACAGAAATTTTTTGTTGCTGTTTTTTGTCAGGTCGGGATTTTACCCACAACATTTAAACAAAATCATGGAATTTATTTGACTTGGACACTCAGAATATTTTGGTATGGTTATGAAGGTATTTTTTGTATTAGAACAATCAGTGGAAGATCTCTTTATGTAAAATATGTGGGGGTGGAGGGGGAAGTAATATCTATATACCCATTTTAGATGTTACTCTAATCCTCCTTTTTTTTTTTCATGTCACAGCCCAAAAAATGATTTTCAGTTTCCAAGTAGTTTATTTGATCATTTTACTATATTGTGCCATTTTTTCTCAATTATCACAACAGTAAGCTACTCAAAACTGAGTAGTTTTGAATAGGTATCTTGCCAAAAAGCTGAGATGAATAATAAATACTCATGAGTCAAATTCGAAAGCCTCACTTAAAACTTAAATAGTTCTGTGCAGGAATATAGGTGTGAAAATGAGTGTGTAAACTGAAGATTTCTTCTTCATAGTGCTTAATATTTTATTTTAATGAAGGAGAAGCAACATTTTGTTAGAAATGAATGCACATGCACTTTAAGCTTAAGGGCAATTTAAAGTTTAAATGCTGACTTATTTCAATGGGTATATTTCCTTCGGTTTTGTATAGGAAAATTCCATATTTTTAAAAATAAAATAGAAATTCTTCATGATTCATATTGAATAAGTTCAGAAAGAACTTATAGATGGCACAAAGACTTTGTTGATATTTGGTGCTGTTTCTGAGGGGAGAATCATGCAACATTTCCTTTTATGTAAAAGATGGAGGCTGCAGAGTAGCTGACTGTACATAATGATGAACAGCTGCACTGACAAATTGCTCTGGTGGGAAAATCCCTCTTCTAGGAAGCACCATTTCACTGAATATTGCCAGCAGGTATTCTTCATGGATTCAAGGCCTCAGAGCAACACCCTGTGTAGGCAAATTAGTGACCAATATAATTGCAAGCTGTATTGGGGCTTTAGTTCATCATCTGATAAAGTGAAGGAATCAATAACCTTGTATTCCTTAATAAAGATTGTAACATAAATGGCTGAAAATTTGGCCAGATTTTCTGCTGATGTAAATAGGTAGTATTTCAGCTACATCAATGTAGCTGTTTTATTTTACTTTGGCAGAGAATGTTGTTCCTTTTGCAACATCATAGGGCAAAATCCAAAGACAAGCCCAGTTTATCAGTGCCAAAGTAATGGATTACTAATGCAGAAAAAAAGGAGTCAACTGGGGTAGAGTTGGTGGCAATAGTTGAGTCAGGGCTCTTTTCAAAGCAATATAAATAACATGTGGATTGTGAAACAACATAATGGGACCTCTATATAAAACACACATAAAACAGAGTTCAAAATAAAAAAAAACCCCACAAACCACCAAACAACAAAACCCAGGCAAATAGGGACACCTCTAGCATATAAAGTGAATGCATTATAATTTTGGATTTCTGTATTTTCCTGATATTTCCAAGCAAATGCCAGTCATTTAACTAAATTGTCTTTCTGGGTGAAACCATGGAATATATAATGGACCCAGTACCTCTGTCAGACTGAATTTCATCCTTCTATTTCCATTGTCTGTAATTCACTGGATTATTCCTTAAAAATAATGCTATGTAAAATCAAAAAGAAAACAAAGCCATCACCCCAATACTATCAGTAGAGGCCAGTTAAGAGAATTTTTGAAATTCATAACAATTCAATTTTGAAATAAAATATTGTTTAGGATCTTGCAAATCTATGATGTTCATGCAGGATATCTGAATCTTCAATACATCTGAAGTCTAATGTACATCTTTGCATTTTTGTGGGAAAGAAGAAACAAGCTCAGAACTTAATTTCTTTACCACATGGTGATTATATTTCCTTTTATTTAACTTGAATTGGTTATTTAAGTTGATATATCTTAGGAACAATCTGTATCCTATCCCTGGATATTGAAAATAACCACATGAATTTGTTCACTCCAGTAATATCTCAGAATGTCTACATGCACTTTATTAATTTAATATAAAAAATTCTAAATTCAGTTCTCTTCATGCTCAACCTTTACAAAGGACAGTATGATGTCCTGCTGGTTTCTCCTGTGAAAAAGGGATGTGAGGTGCACTGTCAGAGTATTGCTCCAAGCTGGGCAGACCACATGCATAGTCAGGTTTCAGATGTAAAGAAACATAATAATGATGCAAAGAGAATCCTGTTCATGAACACATCACTTTCAACATCCTCATGCAATTTATAAGCAGCTGTTGAGCTCCTGTAAATTATGTTGGCTGCTTACCTTGTTGTCAAGTTATTCCTGTAGACTAGGACTAACAGTGCAGATGTTTGGTATTGCCATATGTTCTGTACTTTTTAAAAAAGGTGAAGATGTTTTCAAAATCAGAAAAACTCAAAATCTCATTAATATGCCCCTAACAGTAGTATTTAATGGAGACCCTGGTGCCTTTTTCCCACTTCTTTCCCATTTGTTGACAATCTTGACACTATTTTAGTACATTTTATACTTTGCATAGCAATGCTGTTTCTAATTAGAGCAAAGTAAGTAGCAGTAATGTTGTAAATGTCACTATTTGGAAATGCAGAATGTAACCCATTTTCTCCAGAAGTATAATGCATTTACATAACTTTCCTGCAGAAATATTTTGGGTAAAAAATAACTGTCTCATGACTGTGTATACATTTCAATAAATCTAGGTAACTATACAGAAAAATACATACAGATTTATCAAGCAAAATTCAACTTCAATCAAAACTATATCAGTTTTTAATAGGAAATTGTTGTGATTGAGATTCTTAGCTTCCTTCTATCTCAAAGGGCAGTTGTCTTGGTCTGCATATTCATTAGAATTCCAAGATCTCCCCAAAATGGAGAAAGGAGACAGAGTTTGAGTGCAGAACATAGTAGATAAAGTCTATTAGAATAACTCAGGAGAAAGAATCAAATGCATATTAAATCTATCACATTAGCTTTTCTGGAAGAATCCAATTTAGAAATGTAGGCATTTTATAATGATCACAAATTTGTGTGAAAACTAAAATTAGGTGTGTTATTAAGACTTTTTAGGAACTGCTATATCTCATAGATTTCACTTTCATTTTTTTAAAATACTGCCTTGCACTTGAAGAACAAAAGAAATGGTAAAATTATGTGTCGTTTTAATGTCTCTAAGTTGCTATTTTCACCAGTAACTCCATTTTCTTCCCCACTGATACATTAGAAGATAAATAAATTTTAACAACTCCAGTTATTAGAAACTGGATTTAGGTGGTCAAACTAACTTACAAAGTAAGTGACAAACTAAATATTTTGTTTGTCTAGGGAGGATATTTATTATAGGAATGAAAAACAAGTAGAACCAAGCAGTAGAATGCCAGTTAAACTAGCCACAAGGTAAAGAAATGTGTTCCTTACCCTTTTTTAGTCCACTTTTCATTTGTCATTCTGATTCTTCATTCCCTTCTTTTTCCATTATCTGCTTCAATATCTTATGCATCAATTGAATGTAATAGTTAAACTACTTTTTACACAAAAGTATTTTTGAGGTGACTTACATACCTAATGTCATCTGAAAGTCATTCATGTAACATCTCAATGACAAACTGCAAATTGCTACATATTCAAGACAAAATTGGAAAATGATGTCTTAGATACATAATTTTGTTATTTTGTCTCATTGCCTTCAGATATCTTTTCAGGACCTTTCAATAACAATTCAGATACTCTCTTCTGCTATACAAAGAATTCCCTCCATCATTGGTTTTATTGCTATAAATTGAACTTCCTACAAGACCACTATGTCAATAAGACCGAGCTGCTAATGTGGTCATGCAAAAAATAAACTCATTTTTAGTTTGTTGTTTTCACAGTATATGAGAAGTTATCATTTTTTTAATATACTGTTCTTCAAGTATAATGTTAATTTGACATGCAATAATATAAATTACCACCTTTGGAAGGACAAAAAATGAAACCCTAGTATATTTGTGTCCTTTGAAAACCTAGTACATATTTGTGTCCTATTCTGGGCTGGATTTGGTCATGCTGCAGGAAACAGTGACTCAGTCACCCCATTCTGACAAGTCCTTTTTATTCTTTGCATTTAATAACTAGGGAGATAGGCTTTTTTTTTTTTTTAAGGTCAGTTGTCATACACTGGAGCCTCATCTTCTGCTGTCAAAGCTGTTAGTGCTGTCAGGTCTTCTCCATGTTTCAGAATTGGTGTCCAGTGTTCCCATTAAATATTGTGTACATTTTCCCCTCTGGGAATTGTGATTCCTTCTATTCAGCATGTCTTGTATTGTAAGTGACATCACCATGTGTGTCTTTATGACACTTCTGTTTGGTGTTTCATGATGTAATGTCACTTTTATCTCCAATATATCTACATCTCTTGTTAAAACTATTCCTGCAATTAACTCTGGGATGAATACAAAGTTGAGCAGGCTGGTTAAGAATATTGGATGACTGTTGTAAAACAGTAAAAAAAAAGATTCCATGTTCTTGAGAACCCCATTTAACTAATGCTTACTAGATTAGCAAGTATTAAATGGACAACTTTAAAATAACTTACAAAGATTTTTTTTTAATATGTTTGCATATTTTGCTTGTTTGGTTTGTTTTTTATTTGAAATTGATAAATTATTTCCCAGAAATAGAAACCACTTACACTGATAATAAAAATCAACTAATTCCAGAGATTGCATCAGAAGGAAATGTGTTTTGATTCTACATTTGTCAACACATATCCTACTTTTCAGAGCTCCAAAAGTAAGGAGGTCTGTATTTCTAGTTTATTTTTAATTCAAGAATTTAATTTTGAAAATAAATGCACATTTTAAAGAATGCAAAAGGCATTATCTGAGTTATAAGGCCACCTCATAACAAAGAACCAAAAAAAAAAATGGTATACTACAGTGCCAAGTAGTGAAATGGCTCAGTTCACATCACAGACAAAACAAAAATCCCATGAGACAAAATAAACATTTTCTCCAAGTTTTCATGTTTTCTATTCCATCAAAACATGACTGTTACAGGGTGAAAAAGAGAATAAAAAAATTATGTCTAAACCCTCAAAATAAGAGATAACCAGCCTGAAACACCCTTTTAACAGCAGCAAGTAATAGCACCATCTTCCTGTATCCCAAGAAACTCACCTGAATCCTTACTTACCCTTGTCTTGGCTGTTACACCTACAAAGAATTTGAGAAGAGCTATCATGTCCAGTGACAAGACTGTGCTTTGAATTCCAGTACACACAAATTGAAATATCCTGAACATTTCAGGTCTTTTGGAGTTGTCTGGAGTAAGATATTTCCTAGTTCAAATAGTTCTGCCATTGCTTGAATGTTGAGACAAATTGTTGGTTGCCATTACTTGAAAGTCACAGTGCTAGAAAAAGGGATTTTTTTACTCTTTTTTTAACAGCCTTCAACAAGCTTGTTGTAATCTTTTAATTCCATTCAGCATGATAAAAATACCCTCTTTTTTAATAAACATTCTGATTACTCTTTTAATATAATCAGTTTTATCTACTGTAATTATTAATTTCTTAATAAGTTTCTGCAAGAATTCTTAAAAGTCAGTTGATATAATTTTAACTACTTTCAATTCCTTCCAATTGAAAAGGTCAGGATATGATTTTTTAATTTATTTTAATCAATTTTTAAAGTGCTACTATTTTCACTTCTATTAATTTTTAAAACCCTTCAGGAAACAAAAATTCACTAGAACTGAGGTCATGTTTTGAATTCATGACAGACAAGCTTCAAACATATTTTTCTTCTTAAGCTATTATCTGACTGTGAAAGATTACTCTTTAGATCACCAGCTCTTAGAAGCTTTGAAGACTGATTTTGTGTTATTTTTTTTTTGTTTGCTTCTTTTTTCCTTTGTTTTCCCTCTTGCTTCCTGAAGATAGTAGAGTTATCCTAAAAAGACATTTGTACTAGTGGCAGCAGTAGAGAAGACATTGTTTTAGAAAAGTAATTGGTTCTTAAACATACTAAATATTTTTTCACAACTGACAGTAAAGTCTCTTTCACTAGAAATTTTATGAAATTTTATGCACACCTCACCTTCTACTGCTGATTTCATATAAGCTACATATTCTTTAAAGTCTCATTCAAAGAAAAATAAAGAAACAACTGTTTTAACGTGCATTTGACTGTACTAAAGCAAAATAATTACATTGCTTTACTCACTTTCAAATGACAGGACTGAAAGCGAATAAACAAACTTGTAGAACACTATTGCTACTAAAAAGTTTAAATTGTTAAAAAACATGCCCAGAAGTCCCTGAAAGTAACTTCGAAACACCACGAATTTTGTAAATAGACTCAGGAGAACATTTTTGAACTTAACTTTCCATGATACTACAACAACTTCAAATCATCTTTCATGGCAAAAACAGTAAAGAAAAATGTGATTTTAAAGAATGTCACAATATTTAAGTGGAATATTATTTGTGAATACAAGGAAAGATTTGCCAAAAAAATATCCTTTACATCACAGAATGTGAGGATATGAAGTTGTCTTTGCAGATCATCTAGACCAAGCCCCTTGCTTAACCAGTTCCCCTGGAGAAGTCCTCAGCCCTCTCCCCAGGTATCTATCTCCCTCAGATATCTGAGCTGCCAAGACTTTATTTGCAGTAAGTTCAGAGGAAAAGGCAATTCTAAGACTTTGCCCACTTATTAATTCATTACTTAAAATTAATCAGATTAATTTTAGCTACCTCCACTATGAGGAGAGGATACACCATGTAGAGATAGATATCCAGGTTGTGTAAGTTTCCTTAATTAGTTAATGAGATGAACTCCCAACTAGACTTCACATCCCAAGTCCTCAAGAGGTGACACTGTGCCTTATGTAGAAAGCATTCCAGTGTCATTAGTTCAAGCTTATTGATACAGTTAACATCACTATATATTTGAGTAAAAATATTTTTAAACAGGAACATTTAAAAAAAGGTATGAAAATTAGCCTTTTTTAGAATCATATGTAGTATAAATGACCAAATGTTCTGTCAGAATTGAAAGGTTCTAAGAATTTATTTTCCATTTAATTCTCATGATTTCTTATTTAAACTTTGGGCAGGTAGTCTGAAATCCATATTATTTAACAAATATGTAACAAATTTTTAAACAACCAATTTCTATTAATTCTGGTTGAAAATCTCTTTAAAAGACAGTAATCTTCTTTCTTTAATTTAATGTCTTAGGACATTTTCCTAGATTCCAGATGGTCCAGTCTACCCATGTCAAACATGAGCCTTAACCACCAGGTGCAGGAAATACCAAGGAGTGTTATTTACTTCAGTCTAAGGTAGAAGTAAATGAAGTTAAAGAAAGCAGTGGTTTCAGACAATGTAAATATGACATCATGTTTCCAGAAGCATCCTATCCACCAAGTCACATTAAACTCTTGCACAGGATTCTCCACTCTTTAGTTTCATCAAGCTGAGAAAACATGTGGCTGAGAATATGAGAAAGAGAAGGGTAGGGTGAAATTTAGGACAGAAAAGATAAAAACACACCTCAGCAGAAAATTGCTGGCTACCTTATCCACAACGTTCAGCACAGGTGAGGAGCCCAGTTTCACTTTTCTGAAGTAAGGACTGTAACCATCACACTCTTATCCCCCACAATCACCAGGTCAAGAGAAGCTAGTTAAAGGCCTGACATTGTCTGGCTTCCCAAGAGATTCTTATCCAAAACCTGCCTGTATTGTATCCCAGTGCAGCAGTAGGTAAGGAGGTGACCTTCCACCCATCCCCTCAACCTCCAGTTAGTTTTAGGTCTTGTGGTGATTCTTTCCTTCTGTTCTTTCTCACAAAATGTCTTGTTTGCAGAAGGAAAAGCACCTGCTGTGAGTTTAAGCTTGCTCAGGGTGGAGGTGGTTAGTTATTTTTCAGTGTTTTGCTTATTCAGTATATTTTTCAGCTTCTGTTTCTCCTATAATCTCTTATGTTCCCAAGCACTGAAAATATAAAAATATTATCTTATTTAGTGTCACTTGACCTTTAGAAACTTAACCCTTCCTGTATGACACTCTCCTATCATGAGTTCAGATAGACTTGAAGCAGACAAATATTCTAAATCAGAGAACCAAAGAATACAGGATTCTGTATACAGATTTTCTGTTTCATGTTTTAAATAAAAACATGATAATATAAAGGTGCTGTATAGCTTTTTAATAGAGTGATCTTTCAAAAATATTAGGTAAGAGCAGACCCATTTCTGATAACAACAGCTTAAAAAAAAGGGAGGATGCAATGACAAAAAAAATCATCCTATCTAAATTTAAAAAAAAAAAAAAGTGAATTGAAAAGTTATTTCAACTCAAATTTGCAGCAAACCCTTGCAGGTTTAAAGCTTCACAAAACACTAAAATCATTCTCTGGATAAATGAATCTTCTCTTATTGAATCAGTGGGTTTAGAGGTTGCTTAGGTTTGGGGCTTTTTTTCTTGACAATGAATTCCCCAGACATTTTTAATGGACAGAAGTCTTAATGAGACTGAAGCAGTAGATGGGAGATGTTTTCCTGAATCAATGCCAACTGCTCAGGAGCTTAGGGAATCAAGTGTCAATTTATTTGGCTGTTGATCCTATCAATCATTTTGAAAATAAAAGTTTTATATCTTTATGTGTAGATTATGTTGTCACTTTCTCTGACACAGCTAACTATGAAACAGCCTTGGAGGGAAAAAGAGAACAATTTTCCTTGTGTATAATTTTGTTTCTACAATACCAAACATTTATTGGGCCCCACCAAGCCCAACAGTCAGTTTCTGCTTCTGGTTGGCACTGTTCTTTTCCTTTTGATTAACTTGTTATAGAGCTGTTGACATTTTTTAGTATCTAAAAGAAATAAAAAAATATAATATACCATCTCAGAAGTTCAGTGTATTTTAGACCAAGTCATTATTGTTTAGACAGAATTTTTGCTTCCACTTATTCATTTAAAATATTTTTCTGAAATTATCTCACTATATTATCTGTTGTCTCCATTCTTTTGTGGCTTATGCCCAGCACAGCTGCAAGAGAAATATACAAACCTATATAAATGTTGTCATTATCTTTCACTGAATTTTTATATCCCATAATCCTTCTCCCCTGCTTTAACAAACCTTAGCTCTTACAAAAAAAACAAAACAAAACAAAACAACAAAATAACCCACTAAAAAACATGAACAAAAGAACCAAAAGAACCCCAAATAAATACAGTATTAAGTTTTCTTTTAAAGACATTTTAAAAAGAATGGTGCTTGATTTCTTTTGAAATGAATGAACTAAATTTAAAAATTCCCATAAGGAACATAGTTTTTCTTCTTTTCCTAGGAAAAGGCTCTCCTAGAGGGAACTTCACCTGAACTAGGCTCCTGCTCTCTCCTGCTCTTTTCCTTGCTAAATGCTTACTGCTTACAGAGCCTGCTGAGAAAAGGCTTCTGCTTACTTCACACCCTTCCTGTTTTCTTGTCAGCCTCTGGCTATAATGTTGCTGAAAGCCATAAAGGCGATTTCAAAATTAATCATGATTCATGCTTATGGAAAGACCAATAGCTCTAATTTTATGGGACCACAATTGTTATACTTCAACCCTTTGGGAGTCATAAAGAATAGAAAGACTTTCTAGTGGAACCTTATATATATCCACAGAGAAAGTAAAAATAAAAAATTGTGTTTCAGAGTTTTTCTATTTACTCAGGAACCATTTAAAGGCTCAGGAAGCCCCTATAACTCACATGTCAGCAACCTCTTCAATGTAGTCTTGTTCCTGACTTCAGTTGTGAGACTCAAGATCTCAGCCATTGTCCATTCACACTCCCTGTCTCCTTTATTTTAAAGAACAAGGTGTATTAAGTTTCTTTAACATGCACTTGTCCTTGGATTCTGTTAGATTACTCTTCTGCAATTGGTTCCACTCAGTGGAATATGACCAATCCTTCACTCTTCTTGGTGAGCATGGAGATTAGTTCAAGTGGTTACCCATGTGAATAAAGAATCTTGGGTACACAACAGAGTACACTCTTCAGGGCAAGGTAATGGAATAAATTATAGTTTCCTTTATATGAAGGAAAATTATAAGAAACATGTCACATTACTTCTTTCTTTTTAAGCTATGATATTTTATTAGCCACAGTTAGTATACATAGCACTGGAGAAGACTCAACCAACTTTTCTCCTTTTGTCTATATAGCAGTGTTCTCACTGGTAACTATTTAGTGTAGTTTTTTTGTGTTTGAAGGCTCAAATTAGATTTTAGGATATAATCTGCACTCAGTTAGTAAGAATCAATAAGCATTAGACAAGATTTAAATGTAACAATTCAACATAAATTAAATATATATAGATTTGGAAAAGGGGATTTTTTTCAATGCATTTAAATGCAATTCTCTTCAATTTGATCACAAAGACATTAATGAACAAACAAGCATGTATCAAGTTCTAATTTAAGTTTAACAAACCACTGCATTGAACAGTCAGGGCTTGGTATAAGCACAGCTGCAATAGTTTTTCTTTGTCTCTTTCATGGCTATAACAAAATTTCTGTCTTCTAAAGGCACCACTGAAATCCCTACTTCTTCACCAAAAACTTAATGTGAAGAGTTTGATCCTTCAACTTGGTGTTAACATTTAAATTTGAAAAAAAAACAAAAACAAAAACAAAAAGAAAAAAAAACAAATCAGAAGAAAAGCTAGCTTATGGCAAAGGACGTAGAACTATTCAGAAGGTGCTTAGAATGCTTTTTAAATTTATTGAAATATGTTAATGCATTGATCTTTCATACACCATGTAATATATAGAACTGGTTTTCATCAGTAAGTCTACTTGTTAATACCAGTGAGGAAGGTAGTGATTCTCCCTGCAACAAACACTGTTCTTTAGAAACAGGCAATTGTTTTTCTTCTATTGTCGTTCAAGGTCTTTGACAAGATTTTCCTTTCTATGATGAAATAAATGTATGTTATTTCAGTCTATTCCACAACAATGATCATGGTATTTGTTAAAATTTGCATACCTATCTGTGTACAGAAGGTAATACAAGAAAAAAAGATGTGAAATTTGAGCCCAAAAAATTAGATAGATAAGGATTAGAATAATTTAAGAAAAAATATTACTACTGAGAAGTATACATAGAAATTTCATTTCCCTCACTCCTACAAAGCCAAGAACTTGCTTTACACTATCATGAACTAAGTTTGACTATTCTTATCTGAAAAATGTTCACTGGATTTCAAAACAGATGATTTAAAGAAAAAGATAAATACCATTTATAACATTGTAATTAGACTATGAAAAATAAGGAAATCCCTCAAATATAACTAAACACTAGTGCACTCATGATTTTAGATAAGTCAATAAAGAAGGAAATATATGCATGTAGAATGTGTTGTTATTTATTTATTTATTTATTTATTTATTTATTTATTTATTTATTTTAGAAAGCTGTTTTGAAAGTAAATACTATTTATTATTTATTAGTATTTTTAATGGATTCTTTGTTCTTGGCACAAACCATGTTTTCCATATCAGGCTATTTTCTAAATACATGGGCTTGTCTTTTACTGGACCAGTTGGATGTCAGCTTAGTGACAGCCACATGCACAACACCTCTGTTACAGATTGTAAGCCTTCCCTCCAGTGTACACTTACAGCTTTCATTCAGATATTCCTGTTGCTCAGCTTCTGTCATATAAAGGCACTGAAGTTTTAAATAAATAATCAATTACCAAAAATCCAACCAAACAAAAACAGTAGGAGGGAATCTGCATAGTAACTTAAAGGGGTTGATATTAAAAAATAAATTAAAATAATTAAATTCTTAATAACTACTCTAACAATTCTCTCATCTTAAGCCTTATCACCAAATTCAGCCTCAATTCAACATGATGATTATCTAGTTCAGATTTAGTTGTTTCTGCCTTTTCTTTACCTGGAATCTCAGCATTTTTTCTGCTCCTGGCATTCATTTTTGCTTTTTCCCATGTTATTTGTAATTCTCCTATTTTTAGAAGCCAATCATCCCTTTGAACAGAACTGTCCAGTCAGTCCATGAGCGAAATACAGAGTGAGCTTCAGAAAATGATTATGGCACAATGTACAATCAGCCCTTGAAACTGTGTCAAAGGTAACCTTCAGCCCTTTCATCCTTAGGCAGGATGCAAAAACCCTCTGATGCTCATACATAAAAAACAGTCAGTTCTGACTAAGAGGACTTGAATGCGATTCCTGGGTTACCAGGAGGAACAAAGATACATGGCATAAATAGGAGGAATACATGAAAGTAATCAACTTGAGGCAATAAAACATTTCATGTCCCTGCATCAATAGGTCAAAAATTACTGCTTTATGTGGCATATGAGATAGAATACCCAAGAGGAGCTAAGGAATGAAAATACTGGTGGCTTCTAAAATTTTCTTTTCTGTTTTGCACTGCAACTAGTAAATTCACTGTTTAACATGGTCTGAGTGTTACTTCAAAAACACTAGACAAAATAAATATATGCAGTGATATAAATTAAGGCATAGTCAGGTCTATAAAAAAAAATAAACTGTTTCAAGGATGTCTTTTAATTTTTTACAAGCCTTACATTCATGATCATTTTGATTGCATTTGAGTAAGCATCTTTTCAAGGATGTAGGGATATACACAATCTACCTGGCACCACAAGAAGACATTGTAAGAAATATGACAAAGTTACAGCAGTATTTTTCAGAAAAAGTAATATAAGAAGCAGATGATCAAAGAATCTGATGACCACAAATCATGGGTTGCACAGTTTCTGATGCCATCATGTTTATTTTTAGATATTTACATGAATTATGTTGGAAGCATCTAAGAATGTGACTCTGATCTATCCCTTTCATGTTATTTCTAATCTTCAGGCTGCAAAACACCATTCCTGTTCTCTTGCATATGCCAGTTCTAATGCAGCTATAAGTAAAATGGATGAGTTTGCTGGAGTCTACAACTATGATCCCCAGAAACTTCTTTCAGTCAGATGTGTGAAACACTTCCCCTGCAGAGTTTCATATTTGCTGGAATGGGTTAAAAGAAGTAACTTTAACTCTCATTTACTCATTACAGAATTCAAGGCAACTTCTCCCAGTTCCTTATCCTGTGTCCTAATCTATCATTAAAAGGGAAATAAAAGAAGGAAAAATTCAGGGGTCAAAGGTTTAGCATTTTCATATGATCTGAAATTTCCAGATAAAGTCATAACCGAGCTATAACTTCTAATTAAAGCTGAATATACCAACAATAAAAAAGAATATGGAAAAACAGAGCAATTACTATTTGAAATTACTCTTGTTGAAAGAACTTATAATCAGGAGTTATAGTTTTACATAAGACCTCACTCTTACACTTCAGAATGGTGAAACCATTTTGTGGTTTTTTTTTTCCCCTGAGCAAAACAGTGAATACTGTTAAATATTTCCCATAAGTACCCATAAGTTTGGATTACTCTAAATAGGGAATACTTGTTTCTATTCAGTAATTTCTTGGTTTTACAGGACAACAAATTATTACTTTGCACTAGGCTTATATGCTTCAATACTTAAAGTGCTACTTTAATAAGGAAATCTCCTATTTTACAGGACAGAAAAGAATCAGTGCCCAAGGGAAACGTCCATGCAAGAAGAAATTTCTTGTAACAGCTGCTCTTAGAAATGTTTGACCTTATTTCGACTGTAGAAAAAAATTAGGGAACTGTGTAAAATATAAAAAAAAGTGTAAAAGTAGCACAGAAAGAACTTAACATTCTACTCTATAGTTCTTCCCTTCTTCTCTCATCATTATTTTAAAGGCCAGTATTTTAATAATCACTGTATCTGCAAACCATACATTCTGCTTAGCAATATTATCTTATTCTGAAAGATAAAAATTTAAAAGATGTTACAATTTAGGATCATAAGAGATATAAAATGTTGAGTTTATTTTTTCAACTAGTCCATATTTTCCTAAAGTATTTGCTTTTTATATATATCAGAGGATGTTAATTGAGAAATGGCATAACTTACACCTGCAATTTCTCCAAAACTTGTATTTTCTTACTTTAAAAAATGTATGATTGTTTAAAGTAATAAAGGCTCATAATTTAAAAGGGGCAATAATTATCCATTTCTTACCAATTTTGCAAAAAAAAGAAATTGCAGTTTCACATAAGCACACATTTTATACATAACAATTTGAGAAATAAACTGTGTAGGTCCAAGATAATACTTAGTTTTCCATTTTGCAACTGAACAGGATGGGAGAAAGGCAGAGAAAGATTAAAATATTTCCATTTGTATTAAGAGAATGTTTTCTTTGCTTGGCCAAAAATGGAAACTTGTTAAACTGATCCAAGGCTTTTCTGCTTTTTCTACTGCCACAATGGGGAGGAAGCTGGAGGTGCAAGGAGACTTGGAGGAGACACAGATGGGACAGATGACCTCAACTGACCAAAGGAATATTCTAGACCATGTGGCATCTTCCCCAGCATATGAAGTGGAGGGAAGAAGAGGAAGGAGAGGGACATTTGAGCTGATGGTGTTTGTCTTCCCAAATATCTGTAATATGATGGCTCCCTGCTCTCCTGGGGACAGCTGAACATCTCCTGCCCATAGGAAGCACCAAATTAATTACTTGTTTTGCTTTGCCTGTGTGTGTGGCTTCTGCTTTCACTATTAAACTGTCTTTATCTCAACCCATGACCTTCCTGTTTTCTCCCTGATCTTACAGGTACAGAAGTGAGTGAATGGCTGAGTGGGGCTTGATGAAACCATGAAAACATACTGAAATCTTTTTTTTAAAGAGAATTGATTGTGTCCATACCTTTTGTGTTGATCATGCAGAAGGTTTCTACAGCAGCTGTTTTCAGAGTCATTACAGATTGTACTACCCCAGCATTCATTCAAAGAATGGCACTTGTATTCTTGAATTCACCATTGATCTTCTGAATGTCTATGAAGTTATCACCTCATGCTACTTCATTACTTCTGCTCATTTCCAACATGAGCATGCACGTTTCTCTGTGAGGAAGCTCAGTAAATGAATAGCTTTATCTCAGATGATGTAGTCTGATTCCTGACCCCAAGTGACACACAAAGTTCACAGTTCTGCATAAATAAACCTCTTTAAACATGTTTTTGTCTGGAACAGTAAATTCTGCTTGAAGACATTTAATAATATTCTATCTCACAACCACTATAAAGCAATGAAAGCAAACACATGATAACTTTTGGGGTGTCTAATGTTCAAAATTCTGCGTTTCCCCCTAAACTGTAGCTCACAATGTATGGAAGAAGATAAAAAAAAGTAATTTTTATCTATAAGCACTGCTTCCTTGATTTTGTTTTTTTTTTTTTAAAGCTGAAGTTCAGACAGCAGTTCCAGTACATCTCTCATATATTTTACAGATAATCCAGACTATTGTCTTGCATGCCTAGGCATGAGAGAACTGTGGAATTACCCACATTTAACAAGAAACTATGTATTCAGGATTCAAATTGCATTGAAAAACTGCCTATAGTTCTTAAACCAATGTTTTGGAATATTTTGTAAATTCTGTAAAATATTTTGCTAAAGTATAGGTAGTTGCTTACAGGCAAAGCAAACAAATTTGTTTAAAATCTGCCAGTCAGACTTGCTACATGTAGGATGCCATAAGTAATTTTGATCTATTTCAGAAAAGTATCAAGAAAAATAAACCAGGAAAAATGGAAAACAATTATTTAGAATATAAACTTACACCCCACTGAATTGGATGATTTTTTTTTTTTTACTATTGATATAGTTCAAAATCATCCTGCAGGTGTCCTTACAATCAAAAACAAGGAAAGTCAGAAAACCACAATTTGCTCAGACACATGCTGACTCTAACTTTTGTTGTACTCTTCAGTGCAGGAACTTTCTCTAAACCTGTCTGCTTAAATTACATTTTTAACCAAGCTATGTAGTAGTGATCAGTGAGATGAACCAAAACTCTGCTCAGAATTTTTTAATGCAGTTTTGCTTTTCCTATAAGCAACAATAAGCTTGAGTGCAGTAAGAAAAATGTTTCATTTTACCAGAAAAGGGTTCTTTCCTAAGAAAAATACATTACATTTTAAATACATCAAACTATATTAGACAACATCACTAGTTCTTATTTTCTCAGCCCTGCCAAGAAGGACTTGGGGGTGCTGGTGGGTGAGAGACTGGACATGATCCTAAAAGGTGTGCTTGCCTTTCAGAAAGCCAGTAATGTCCAGAGCTGCATCAAAAGAAGCATGACCAGCAAGCTGAGGGAGGTGGTTTTGTCCCTCTACTCTGGTCTCTGGTGAGATTCCCCCTGGAATCCCCAGCCCAGGAAGGACATTGACATTTTGGAGTGAATCCAGAGGAGGATTGCAAAGTTGATTTGAGGTATGGAGCACCTCTCCTATCAAGATAATTTTGATTATTCATCCTGGGAAAGGGAAGGCTTTGGAGTGACCTAATTGTGTCCCACAAGAAAGATGTGGAGGGACTGTTACAAGAGCATGAAGTGACAGGACAGGTAGGGATGGTTTCAAACTGAGAGCAAGTTTAGATTAGATATTTTTTAAAAAATTCTTTACTGGGGGTGGTGAAGGACAGGAACATGTTGCCCAGGGAAGCTGTGATGCCCCTTCCCTGGCAGTGCTCAAGGCCAGGTTGGATGGGGCTCTGAGGAACTTGGTCTAGTGGAAGGTGTCCCTGCCTGTAGCATGGGGGTTGGAATTAAATGACCTTTAAGGTGCCTTCCAACTCAGGACATTCTATGAATCTCTGATTTTTCTGACCTTGTCTTCTATTTACTTCTTCATATAAATATAAAATTGCACAGGTGATTCATTAAAATTTCTAAAGCACTATCTCTCTATATATTATTTCCCTAAGACATCAATTTCACTTTCCTTAGGCAGGGTATATCAAAATCACACCTTCTGAGTACTGCCTTCAGAAAAAAATTAAAATGTGGAAAGGGTAAAATGTCACCAACTTAGAACTTCTGTGGTGACTGGTCTTTTAATGTTTCTAAATGAAATTTCACTTCATTGAGATGACATAGAAGACGTTTCCAGACATAAGAATTTGAATTTTAATATATTCTTCTTTTATTTTGACAGATACCAAGATAAAGGCAATTTGTCCTTGATGATTCAGCTATGTAGCTAATTAATTACCACACTGAGATACTTCTTTGTTGGAGTGATTTGCATCCTCTTATGATCTTTTCAAATTATTGTAGATTCAAGTTATTAAAATAAAAGGAAGACATTCTTTGCAATAAGAGAAGATATAGCATTTTAAGGAAAACCATTTGAAGGTGGAAACTGGATACCTTAAATTGAATGGTGAAAGTCCTACTGATTTAAACAGCAGGAGGATTTCATCATGAATTTTAGAAAAATTTGTCCCACAGGTTATTGAATACATTGCATGCAGTTATGAAGAAGAAATAGTAGTTCAAGTTCTGTGTTATTTTAGCAGATAGGCACAATGGATTTTTATCTTCCCCATAAAGTTTCTCTTTCAGAAGAATGTATTTGAAGTAAATCTCTGGAATATTTTCTCATAAGTGTTGTCCATGTACATATCCTCCATGAAGGCCATAAGGAGAGCAAAGTATTTTTAATAAAAAAACCTTGCTTATGAAAATAAATTATTATTAAATAACTTTTATTATTTTTAACGATGTCTAAGAGATAAAGCTTATTGAAAATTTACTGCTACTGAAAAGTAGAAGTCTAGCTGGATTTTATTCTCTTTTATCAGTCACAGGCATGACTAGCTGCCTTCAGTAGGCACTATGAAGGTCCCAGTAAAATTAACTTACATTTCAATTACGCCTTGACTAGAATCACAGGAAAAAACACTGGTATATATTGGGAGAGGAGCAGCTGGAGAGCAGCCCTGAAGAAAGGGATCTAGGGATGCTGGTCAGCAGCAGGCTCAGCAGGGTGCCCAGGCAGCCAAGAGGGCAAACCCCATCCTAGGGTGCATCACCTGCTCAAACCAGACAGCTGTCCCACCTAATTCAGCCTCATCTCCAGTACAGTTCTGGGCCCTGTGATTTAGAAGAATATGAAAGTCCTTGAATCCATCCAGAGGATGGCATCAAAACTGGTGTTAGGACTCAAATGCATGAGAGGAAAGATTTTTCACAGAGGCTCCCTTTTTCTCTCATAAAATAACCACATAATTTTAATTCTGCCATTCTGAAAAACAGCAGAAACTTCCACGTGCCAAGATAAGTGGTTGAAATATTCTTTCCTTAAAAATGGATTTACAGCATTCGAAAATGAAGATAAGAGCATTTCAGAAAGACACAATCTTGAGTCTAGCATTGTAGAGACCATGTGCATATGTATAAGCAGATAAAAAGTGCCATGAGCTCCTGGTTGTGGTTGTATGGAAAAAAGCAATTACTCTCCTGTCACTCTACTGTTATGAAATAAAAAAAAAAACAAAACAAATTTTTTTTTTTTTTTGTCAGTCTGTAATCTACATTAGCAGAAAAGAGAAATCTTTTTCTTCTTTGAGAAGTCATCAATTGAAGCAATGTAATTTCTCCCGAGAGCAAGGGAAAAGTAAAGATGAAATTAGGACCTTATGAGTCATAGCTTTTTCTCTCTTCTATTTTGGGAGGACAACATCTGCAAGCTACCCTTTATTCAAGGATATTCAGAATTGAATTCCTTGTATTTTTATCAAGCACTAATCCAAGTCCTTGATTAAAAACAATTAACAATCTAGGGCAGAATGTGTGTTTGATTCCTCCTACTTCCCACAGTAAAATAAACATGACATACAGAAAGTATGGGATTTTTTTGGGTTCCTGGTTTGGTTTGTTTCCCCTCTATCCAAGAAACAGGAATTCTCTCTAAATTTCCTGCTAAAAGCAAAACTATACAGAAGTTAAGGAGCTTTACAGTCAAATCTCCTGGAAGTTTACAATAGATAAGTCATCAGTGTCAAAAACATAAAAGCTTTAATGGCAGTATTTCTTCCTGTAAGATTCTCAACAGAAGAAAATTTTTGCTGATTATGTCTTGTTGGGGACTAATGCAATCCCACTGAAAGTAAAAAGGCATAATATTTTTTTCATGTTAATTACTCTCAATGTGGTTCTTGGTTGTGGGCTAGACAATCTCTGGAAATAAAAATATTATTTGTTACCTTCTTATATTAATGGAATATCTTCTGATAGAAACTCAACTAGTCATTACACATGAGATTATAACATAGACATAATGCAGTTAGGTTCCTACTTGCTATTAAAATGTGGAAATAATTTAAGGAGCACAAATATTTACAATCAGACAACTTGTTTTACATGGAACACAAATGAAATGTGAAAAATCATATTAAATTGTTTCAGAAGAGTCACACACCTGAGTAAATGTTAAATATTGATTTAACATTTCTGGCAGAAATGAAAACATTAACTTATTCATTATACTTATAGAAATTGGTTTTGTTTATTTACATGTCTAAAATCTGACTTTATGCAAATTAAGACTATATGAATGATGAAACTTAGGAATCTTCTGATTTTATTCTTCTCTTGAATTCTTCTGAAGTATTTATTTATTTTACTTTTTCCCAGATCCAATGTGAAGTTACTTAGTTTTAGGAAACACATAATACAATCCATAGATAGTGTGAAAATGGGGAGCAGAAGAATGGAAAATTCTTAAATCATTTTATCCTTCTCACTTTTTTAACAGTAATTTTATTACATCCAGTACTGTTCTGCTTTCTCCTAATCAATGTGAGCTTTAAATGAGCAAGTGCTATCACAGGAGACTTAGCACTAATGAAAGCCAAAAGGACACATTATTTTGGTTTTCTAAATGGAAACCATAATTTTCAATTAGAAAGCAGAAATGAAAAGATGGAAATGAATGGCCTTTCTCAGCTCCTAACCTTTACCTGCAGATATCTGTTGAGGAATGCACTTAACATCCATCACCAAAAAGCTTTATTCATTCAATATTCTCACATATTTTACAGAGGCTTTTGGGGATATTAAAGCAAAAAAAAAATAAATCCATCTGTTCTAAAATGGAAACTCCAAAACCACACTGGAAACATGTTTTTAGCTCTCTATACTGTATATATTCATATACTGTGTGAATAAATAGTAAAGACTCAAATTGCAAGGAACTACATGGGAGATATAAAATAATTCAGGAAAAAATGCATTTGTTTTGTGCTATCCTTCCAAGAGCTGGTGCAATCATTCAACTTTTAACTCTTTTAACCACTGCAAGATGCTCCCCTGTCTCCTTGTGAGCAACATAATGATATTTACCTCATAGACACAATATCTGATTGTGTTAAAAGGCTCATTTCCAAGGGGGGGGGTTTAGATTAAGTTACACTTTTTTTCTTTTTTCCTTCTAATTTCTGTAGAAAATATTATCTCCTACAAAATGATGTGATTATGGATTTAATATGCATTTCTTTTAGCCAGACAGAATCTTCAAAAGAGGAAACAAACTCACCAAAAAACATGTCTCTCACAGTATCTTTCTGAATAAAATGTCCAGCATACAGCTGGGTAAACACATCATGCATTGGGTTAGTAACTGGCTCATAGATCAGGCCCAAAGGGTCCTTTTACACTGTCTTGTAGCTTTTTTTGTTCTGTTTTACTATATAGGCTATGATTAAAATTACTTTATAAGATCATGCTCTACTGTCTTAGTCACCTGGGTCAATCCATCAAGCCTGGGAAAGAGAATTTTGTTGCATTTAGGTAAAATTAATTCTGCCAAAAGTTTTTTGCTAAATTGCACTTCTGGATTATTACATTTCAACAATCAATATACCTAATTTTACAAGCTCTACGAGTGTACATATAGCTTCTGATGACACTGTAACTTAAGTATTTGTTGCTTCTGATATTTGAAATGGAAGATTCCAAAACAAAAGGTATATGGATAGAGCTTATGAGCTGCATTTGCACAAATACAATTTCTGTGACTGTAATAATATAATTAAAATATGAGAAAAATGTAAGTTTTACCAAAAGCAAAAAAAGATCATGTTTGCAATGTCTCCAAAAATATGCAAATAGCAGTGGGATTAGCAGGCACCATTCTGGGAATTTAAGAATTACACTGGATTAGAAATTCACCTACGAAAACTGTCATTAGCTGACAAATTGTTAGCCAACTGAGAAGAAATAACAAGGGACCAGGAAAGCTGCATGAAGCTTAAAGATATAAGTGAGCCCATGTAGAGAAGTTTGTATTGGCTTCAACAATAGAAGCAGTCACAATAAGCTCAATGAGTCTAAATAAACCTCTTTTCTGTGTAAGCATGAGATCGATTTACTTAGCACACCCCAGCTCCTGGGTCATTCCCACGTTTTATTATCTCTGGCCTTTTCTACCAGGAGTTCACCTATAGGTTTCCTGTACTAGTGGAATCACACACTGTGGAGATAGAGAAGGGCTGTCCAGAGCCACAAAGGGAACAGATAGCTGTATATCAAAATTTAAAATACAGAATAATTCTGTACTGCCATCAAACAACTGAAGATAAATTTCAACATCTTGCAGCGTACACAGGAATCTGGTCCATAGGGTCATATACTGCTTGCTTTATTTGATCACTGCAGAATAGAATAGAATAGAATAGAATAGAATAGAATAGAATAGAATAGAATAGAATAGAATAGAATAGAATAGAATAGAATAGAATAGAATAGAATAATGAATAGAACCCAATGTAACTGAGTTGGAAGGGACCTAAAATAGTCAGTCAAATTCTAAGCAGCTCATTTCCAACATTCACTTTGTCAGTGTTGTAATTTGCCCAAGTACTCAGTGAAATAGAACAAGCTAAGGTTCTCACTAACTTGAAGATGTATGGAGCTTCCTTGTAAAATTGATTTATATTGCACTGCCTAATATGATTACTGAGAGAGATTATAATTGCATGTGGATATAATTTCAGCTAAAAGGAAGTCCAGCCTTTTCAGACAGAGTACTTAAAATGGATGCTTATTGCCAAAAAGGCAGATAGATGAGAGTCTATTCTTATCTGCATGATTTAGAATTCTAAGAGGAAGAAAATGTTAAATTTCAAGGGGTCTCGGAAATGCTAAGTCAATTTCACAATTCTGAACTCTTAGCATGTCTCATTTTACTGCAGTAGATGTTTCATTTAGCTCTGCCTTCTGAAACACCTCATTCATATTTCTAGAATTCATCTCAGGTTTTCCATTTCTTGCTTTTCTGTAATAAGATTTTGGCTTCAAAATGCCTGATTCATATTTTTAGAAATCATATTTGGTTTTGTCTTTAATAAGTCACACAAGAACATTCGTCTTTGAATATGGCAACTTTTTTGAAGATGGTTTAAGATTTTTTCCTTGAAAAATGTGTGACATTATAATTAAATTTAACATTATAAAGAAATATTATAGGACTTTGATTTTTTTGCTTAAAGATTTTGTTTTGGTTTTGGATTTTTTTTTGGGGGGTGGAGGCTGAGTTGTCTGGTTTACTTTTTGCTGTTATACAATCTAAACAGAGATTGAGCATATTGAAATCTCACCATGAGACAGATGATTCAGGCCTTTTCTCTGTAAAACGATACTAAACACAAATCCCTCTTTTGTATTTTTCCTGCCAACATAATTCTGAAAAATGCACTAAAAGAGTGCTTATAGCTGCTTTGGAAAGATGCTACTTCTAAAAACATATCCACAAAGACTAAGAATTTAGATAATAAAGAAGAATTGAGCAGTATCTACATTGGGTGAGTCAATCATTCAAACCATTCAATTTTTTGTAACACTAGAACACACTTTTAATTAGGATATCTATTTTCCCTCCCACTCTCATAAATTTCTATTATTTTTGTTAAATAACTCTCTAAATAGCTTTGAAATTTTGAAAATTCAACTCCGTTTTTGAAAAACTTGTATGTATAATAAAAAAATTATACTGTGCTCAAAACATGTAGTGAGGGGTGGGAACTACCATGGGATTTAGTACTTCTGTGTTTTACAGTATTGAACTTTTCAATATACAGGAGCACTGCCTCACACTGGACAATTTAGCAGCTTCCTCTAGCTCCAGTAGCATCTTCAGTCACCACTGTGGTTAGGCAGGAGTGAAAACAGAAACTGGCTAGCTGGGCAGAGGCAGGATCCTCACAAGCCTTGAAGTATACAAGGACTCAGCACCACAGCACTCCTCAAACAGTGCCCACTACAATAAGTGGAAGGAAAATGTAAATATATTTATTTTATTTTCCTAAAAGTATCCTATCCATGGAATGCATTTTGATAAATTAATACTTAAAGGGAAAATATGGCCTTCTAAATAACAACAACCCATATTTTTGATGCATTCATTCTTGGGGATCTAGAAATTAGAGGAAATTCTAGAACTCAAAGGAAAGAAAGAGATAATTAAAAAGTTGGAAAGTCTTGGGCCCATCTGTCTGCTATTTTGTCATAGTGCTACTTAGAGAGAAAGAGAGATATGAGGAAATTATTCCCAGAGCATCTCTGCAGTCCTATAAGACAGGGAGTATTTTGGAGCTACGGATAAATATTGTTCAGTGCACAATCTAAAGACTTATATTCTAGCCATTGCAAGGAGAAAAGATAGAGATGAAAATATTAGTCTCTATGATTCAGTTAAAATGCTTTATAACCCTGAATATCATGATGTTCCAGCTACATTTAAAAAAGGGTTTCTTCTGCCTCAGATATCTTTCTATCCATTTACTTTAGACCAGAATTTTACATTTCCCAGTTGTTGTTGTTGACATGCTTTGGGGAAGTGGAACCGGGGACATATACTCTAGGAAGAAGATAAAGATTTGTCCAGATGTGTAGGGATGGGATTAGAGAAGGTAAGACACAGCTGGAGCAGAATTTGGCAATGAATATGAAGACTGACTAGAAAGGCTCTTACAGACATTGCTCAGAAAAAGAAGATGTATTTCCCCACAATAAATAACACAAGAGAACTACTGAAAAATGTCATAAAGAAGTTTGAGGTACTAAAACTTTTTTTTTTTTTTTTTTTTTTTGCTCCTCTGTTTTCAGTGGTAATCTCTCTTCCTACATCTGTCAAATCCATAAATTTTCTGGCAGAGACTGGAGGAATTAAGTCTCTACCATTGTAGTAGATCAGTTTTTGGATCACCTGAGGAGCCTGAGCATACAGAAGTCCATGGTCCCAATAAAAAGGTCTTAAGGGAAATACAAGATGTAGACACTAAAGCAATTTCCACCTTATTTGAAAAGCCAGGGAATCAGAGGAAGGCCCCAGTGACTGAGGGAATATCACATCTGTTTCATGAAGGATACTTAGGAGGACCCTGGGAAGTGCTGACCAGTCAACTTCCTCTCCATAGCCAATAAGATCATAGAACAGGTCTTCATGGAAGTTATACTGAAACATATGCAAGACAGAAATGTGACTAGAGACAGATTCACCAAGGGCAAATCATGTCTGGCTAATCTATAATAATAAGAGGCCAGGTACAATAATGTGACACCATCAGCGGTAAGCAAAGAGCAATCAGTGTTATCTGCCTGGATGTTATCTTCCTGTTTTTATGAAACTTGATAAGATCCCCCATAACATTTTTGACAATGAATTGAAGAAATATGAGTTTTATGTATGGACTGTTGGATGGATAAAGAACTGGCTGAACGCCATGTACTCAAAAGTTGCAGTCAACAGCTAAATTTGCAAATGGAAGGTGGAATAACCAGTGTTGTCCCTTAAAGGTTCATACTGGATACAGTGCTATTTAATCCCTTCATTAAGAACACAGGCAAGGGGATTAAGTGCACCATCAGGAAGTGTGTGGTCGTCACGAAAATGAGTATTGCACTTGATATATCAGAGGAAAGGGATGCCATGCAGAAGGAGGACTTTGAAAGGCTTGAAAAGTGGACCAGTGGGAACATCAAGAAGATTAACAGAGCCAAGTGCAAGGTCCTGTACCAGCACTGGAAGTAAACCCCAGTACTGGTGATGAGTGAGAGGGCTTGGGGATAATGGTGGATGAAAATATTGGACAATGGATATCAATATGCACTTGCAGCCCAGAAAGCTAACCACATCCTGGGCTGTATCAAAAGCAGTGTGACAAGCAGGTTGATGAAGGTGATCCTGTCCCTCTGCTCTGGTCTTGTAAGACCCCACCTGGAGTGCTGCATCCAGCTCTGAGATACCCAGCACAAGAAAGCCTCAGACCAGTTAAGGCAGTTCCAGAGGAGAGCTACAAAAATGCTCAGAAAATCTGTACTGGGACTTGGAGAAGAAAGTGCTCCTAGAAGATCTTATTGGGTCTTTGAAATATACAAAGAGTGGTTACAAGAAAGATGGCCTTTAATCAGGCCTCCAGTGGCAGGACAGGGGGCAAAAGAAAATTTTTTGAGGGTACAGAGACACTGGAACAAGCTGCCTAGAGAAGTTGTGGATGCCTCATCATCGGAAATGTTCAAGGTCAGGCTGGATGGAGCGTTGAGCAACCTGGTGTAAGAGATGTCCCTTCCCATGGTATCAGGGTTGGACTGGATGGTCTTGGAAGGTCCATTTCTTTGTTCTATGATTTGTCTGTCTAATGTCATGCAGTGGTTACCTACATGGTCCTAATACTTTTTCTATCTACTACTATTAGTGACACACAATAGACTGAAAGAAAAATAATTTAATGTGCCTCAAGAACAGCACTAACATTTATGAAGAGTGTAAAATCCAGTATTCATGTTCATTCAAGTGAATTTTCCAGAGGAGTTTAGCATTTCCAGCAATTCAGCCCTGAGATCAATTTGATGTATATTCCTTCATTAAAAGGTGAGATAATACTGATAGAATTAGACATCTCTGTCATTAACAACAGGTTTGTATGTGACTTTGTATATGCACTTACAAATCAAATGCCATTGAAACACACTAGATTTACTGAAATATGACCTTCAGTAGCCCAGACTAGAAGAAATGGATACAAATATTGTTAATATTCAAACTGTATGTCATAATAACGACACTACTTTTTTAACTCTTATGAATAGTCATATTTGTTTTCCACATGGTTGTTTTTCTGAAGAAATTTGTGTTTTCTTTTTTTGGGTTTAATTTTTTTTAACTTATGAAGCAAGTAAAAAATACATGGAATTCACCTAATATCTTCCAAGGTCCAGGGAGAACCTAATAAGTTCTCAATCATCACATTTACATTTTATCCAGGAAGAAAAAATGGAAGTATGTTCATTTGTAAAAGAGAATTCTGCTGATTTTTAAGTATGTACATATTTTCTGAATATCTAATATTTTTCTAATCCAAACACAGACTTTTATACTAAAGAATAAATTCCACAGAGTCTTGAAAGATATATTTGCCACTGTTGAGAAGCAATATTCAATGTCAAAAACTGTATTTTTCCTTTTCCATCTAAAATCCTGACAAGTATTACTTTTCTGTTTCTCATATAAATGCCCATTTTGTGCCTTTTTTCCTGAATATCACAATTTTTTTAAAAAATAGCATTCTGACTCTTTCTTCTGTTTTGTTTGTTTTCAATATAAATACATAAAATAGGAGTTTACCAATGCAAATATTACACTTTTCCCTTTAGACATATAAAAAATGAAGGGACAGTGAAACATTTTCAACAACTTATAGTGGTTTACACACATCTGTATCCTTCAATAATGCTATTTTTAAGAAACCAAGAAAAAATCTTTTAAATAATCTTTTTTATGGATAAATAACTACTACAAAGATTCTGGGTATAGATGTCCTTTGACAACAACCAAAATAAAAATTTTTCTTGTGTCTTCAGTTCTTTCTAAATATATTTTTTTTTGTTTTGGTTTTTGCTCATTTTTTGTTTGTTTGTTTGGGGTTTTTGTTCGATTTGTTTTTGGGGTTTGGAGGGGTTGAGTTTGGATTTATTTTTGTTGCTTTTTGGGGTTTTTTGTTGTTTTTGGTTTTGCTTTTGTTTTTGGTTTTTTTTTGTTTTTTTGTTGTTTTTTTTGTGGTTTTTTTTTTTGTTTAGTTTTTTTTTGTTTGTTTGTTGTTTTTTGTTTTTGTTTTTGTTTTTTCTTTTTGTTTTTTTGGTTTTTTTTTTGTGTCAATATATCTTTTTATATTTCTGACTTTACAATTAAATCTGTTTCCATTATAGGAAAAAAAAAAAAATTAATGAATACTCAAAATCAGGGACAAGAAAAAAAAGCTCTCAGTACTCTGATGAACTATACATTTTTGAAACATGTGAACAACATCAACAGATAACTCAGCAAAATAAGTCTCCTGTGCTCCAAAACAGTACATGCCGTGAATATAGATCAGCTTTGCTATTAAGAAAAACAAGAACAAATAATCTTTGTGAAAAGACACACAAACGAAATTACTTTACCTTACTCTATGTATCTAAAATGCCAGAAATATGAGCATTTGAGCATTCTATACAAATTATAAGCTTTTTCACTAAGATAACAAATATTTCTAATGTTTATTTCTAATCTTTATCTGCCATTTTTTATATTTTATTTTTCTCTGGAAAAACTGAACCTCAATAAATAAATAAACCTTATTTTGGACAAAAGTTTGGTACATGCTATGTAATGTGATTATTGGAGTTTCTTATATTTTTGAAACTAATGTCAATGTACTCCTTAAAACCCCTTAAAACCCCTTGATTGCCTATTACTCACAACACAAATTCCATCAAGTGTATGTGGCCTCTTATTTTTTGTATGTATCTTTAAAAACCAATTTGCACACAAAAATAATAAATACAAATCAATAGCAACACTTTCCTTCTTCTTGACATTATCAACTGTTTTAAAACTGTGAGGACTCATTCTTCATCTACTTTCTTCCTTCTTTCTTTCTTTTTAATCATGGAATGAAAATTATTTAAGAAAAAGATACTAGTTCTCAAAACATTGAACATTTCCAGTCATTTCTCGCAAAGGTGAAGGCAGTTGTCAAAAACAATGTAATTTAGACAGTTTCCTTAAAATTGGACAGAATTCAAAATCCATAATTGAGATTGTTCTGTTTTAAAATCAAAAGTAAGCCAAATATCTATGACTGAGCAATGGAAAAATTCAGCAATCAAATATTTCTGTACAAATATTTCTATGAAGAAAAGAGTCACTTACCTAAAACCCCCAGCCTGTAATTGATAGTGACAACAATGACATTTCCATAACTTGCCAGAATGCTGCCATCAATCATATTTCCAGTACCCTCCATGTAAGATCCACCATGGATGTAGACCATAACAGGTTTCTTGCTGTTCTGATCATGAATGTCTGAAAAAATTCAAGTAAGGAAAACACAATAAAGTAATAAAAACATAAGGAAAATAGAATTAGTAATTTTAAAATTACTTTAAATTACAGTGCTAAAAATAGTATTAATTACTTCCTATGTTTTCAATGTCACCACCACTATACCCACTAGTTTACATAGTTCAGGGCCATCCTACAAGCCTAATATTTATAATTCAAAATTTTAAATACTATTTCCTTTAAAATGGTCGCAGAACACTTCAAATGCATTCAGTATTACAAGAAATTTAATTTTAATAGAAATGTCTTAAAGCCTAAAAAACCAAATTGTGAAATAATCTTGGATTTTTTAGAATATACCAATTTAGAAATATCTGTGCATCTAATAATAAAATTACAGTAATGATCCATACTTTCTCATTTCTCATGGGACATAATTATTGAAACTGTATTACCAATAGTTCAGTAAGAGATAACATTACAAAATCTAACTGTTCTGATAGAAGAAAACATAGTAGATGTTCCCTCTTTTAAACAGCCCAGGATTTAATAAATAGAGAGGATTTATGTGAATTCATGGCCCAGATTTTTTTTTTTTATTTAAATCAAATTATGTCTTTTGTGTTGCACTTTTCCTGGTCTGGTAGCAGCTCAGCCTCAAAGAACAGCCTTGAGTTAATGGTATTGCTGAACTTTCATATATGTAGAAAATTCCTGACTACTTTAAAAAATATAAACAGTTGGGTCTTTATCTCTTAAAAGTTAAATTAAATAGACAAAATTTTAAAAAAATTCTGAAACAAAGTTAAATGAAATAGATATTACATATTTAACAGTGAGTTATACAGAAGTGTTAATCAATGATTTGGGTATATTTGGGACCAGATTAATCTAAAAAGCTTGGCTCTTGATGCCAGTGGTAAATCAGAATACCTAAATCTGAAACTTATGCTATCTACAAAAACAGTGTTAAGAGAAGCTAAGCTCCTTTATAAAGTAGAGGGCAATTCAGCAAGCTGCCATTAAAAATACAAATCTTAAAAATAATTCCATGTATCTGCATGGAATCAGAGCACTTCTTTCAAGTATGTAGCACAATGAACAAGGACAGAGTCCCTGATTATTCAACCAGGTTTAAAAAAAAAAAGTCTTTTGGATAGGTATATACTGAAGAGTGGAGTAGAGAGGCAGACAAAGAAAAAGCTGAGCTAAATACCTACAGATGAGGGATCTGTGTTTGAAAGCCTTCCAAGGTTCCCTCAGGTTTATTAGGAAATATTGAGACAAAAAATGTCACCAGATAGTCATTGTTTTATATATGTGGAACTAATTAGAGCGTACTCAAAGGTAAATTTTGACTGTCATATTCCTATGTCTTATTTCTTTACTCATGTGTATATGCTACCTTAAATATCAGAAATTTCCAGCTGAGTTTAGGAATGTCCAGACTGCAATGTACACCTGTCTACTTGTCAGAGCTTAAGGTTTGTCATTGATTCTGCCTCCTTTCCACTAAAAGATACATCCTTACATGTTGTATTTAAAATGTTGTACTTGTGCAGCAGAACAAAAGTTTTTGTGATAAGATCTTTTTAATTGTTGTAACTATAAGAGTAGTACAGCAATTACACAGATACTTTAAAGAAATGAGGTGCATTCTAGTGGATTTTTTTTTATTGTCAGCATTTTCAGCAAAGTACATAAAAGGGTTTCTCTGTGAAGGCACAGCTAAGCCCTCAAAAAACCTGAAAGCAGCAATTATTTAACAGAATTATTTGTGTTGCTGAATTACCTTTCCCTTCTCTCATGGCACAATTTCTGTATTTAATCTTTTCTTATTACCTATTTCTACCTCAGGGTTGAATATTTCACTGACAAAGTCAACAGAAGGTTTCCTCTTCCCCTTCAATGATTATCTTCAAAATAAAGGAAATTAGCTTGATGCATTATATGCTTAGATCTAAAGTGGATACACTTGTTAATAATGAAATCCTAACATTTCATAAATTTTAAAAAAGGCTGAATAATAATGTGTTCATAATCTAGTATTTATCTTTATTTTAAAAGTAATTTTGTTTTTGCTTGTTATTTGTCCTTTAACTTCAGAATTTTGCATAGAAATTATAATACCATCATTTGAAAAAATCATATCTTGCATAGAAATAGGAAGGTGATGATCAGAAAACAACAAAGTAATTTTAGAGTACTCGGCACAGTATTTCTGTGTTGCAGGATAAAGTGTAATTCAGTAGTGAAGGTGGTGGAGTAGAGGGCAACCAGCGTGATTTAAAGACCTGAGGTTTATATTAAGGTATTTTATATATAGACAGCATAGCTACAAGAGGCCTGAACTGCCAGGAAAAGAGGTGATAGGATCCACACTGCACTGTCTATGATTCTAAGGGAAATAGAGAGGATGTGCTTCAAAGTAATTTGAAATTTTGTCAGATGGGAGAAAACAGGAAAAAGACATGGAATAACACTTTGGATTGGTCAAGCATAAGATTAATAAACACGGTGCTTCGCAGCCAGACCAATAAACTACCCAGAGTTTTTATCTTCTCATTTAATTTGATTTTTTCCCCTTAATTTGGTAAATGCATTAAACTGACAATCTAACTTTAATGAAAAGGAAAGGTGAGAATAGACAAAGATTTCATGACTTCTTTCTATTTGGTGCATCCTAAATAGATTTGTTGTGTCAAGGCAAGGAAAAAAAAAAAAACGTGTTTCCATGTAAAACTTTTTTGGGGCACTTCACTGTGAACTTTTAGCATTTCCTTTCAGGAAACCCAATCTAACTTTGAAAGAAGTCAATGAAAATGATTGTTACTGATTTCAGTGGGAATGTGGTCAGAGTCAGAATGAATGTGTCTCAGAGGCTAGTTGATTACAGGAAAAAACAATAAAGCAACATCAACGGCTTCCTTTATTTTTGTGTCCTGAAATAAACCACATCCTGTGAGAAAAAAATAAATAAGTAAATAAAAATAGCAAAGACAAAGCACAATTCAACTGCTTCAATGTACAGCATGTGCACTGGGGAAACAGTGGAAGTGAAAGGAAGGATATATGTGAGTTTTTTCATGAATTTCAAACAAGTGAATATACAAAATGTGTAGGAGGGAAAGGAGCACATGCATGTCTTTAAATTCCATTTTCTCAACCTAAGAAAGAATAGAGGGGAAAAAATATGTGGTTCCAAATAACATTTATGTTACTCACTTCACATATATTTAGGAATAAACTTTACACCTGTGTCACGGAGGAACTGCAGTCATCTAAATGCTAATTTAGATTTTAAAAAGAAAAACAATCAAAGTAAATTCTAAAGAAGAAAATAAAGAAGCACACTGATGTGAGCTTCTACAAATAAAGGACTAAAAATCATGTTGAAATAACAGCAATAATAATAACAATAATCATTCTTATTATAACAAAAATTGAAAAGTTTATGTTCATGCATCAGGGTCAGGCTTTGAAAAAACAAAAAATACCTTCATCTTCACCACGATCATTACTGGTTATATCATCTGCGCTTTTCTTTGTGTTGGCTCCTGGGATCATATTGAGGAGGAGAATAAAGGGAAAAAAGAGAATTCAAAACCAGCAGGTTCTCAAAAATAAAAAACCACTAGTACAAAAAAATGTAACAAAAATGCCAAAATCTGTTACATTTGAAATTGAAAAACAAAAAAAGATGCAAACTGCACATAAACATAAAATGTCAAGAAGAACAAATTGAAAATACTTGAAAAAAAGTATCATATTCTGTGACAATGCAGTACTTTAGTTAAAAGTGATTTCTGCAAAAAAAAGAAATTAATGTGCTATTAAAAAAGAATAATATAAACCAAAAAAAGTATGCTAAAAATCACCAAATTATGTTTTTACATAAGAAATGCAATTTTTTTTATTCTATTCTGTAACAGTGAAGAAATAATGCTTTCGGTTCCTTTCTTCAATGACTTAACATTTTATTCATCCTCAGTAGAATTTATTAAGAAATAGCCGCAACCTGAATTTTGGATAAAACTAATGCAAATAAAATGATCATTTGAGTTTTACACAACTTGACTGGACCAAGGCAAACCATAAAAACCTCCTTAGAATTTAATCTTGCTTCCCATATGAGTAAAAATATATTTAAAACAAGACTGTAAATAGAAGTGAAACAGAGTTGAGTCGATCTCAGACATGAAATTGGTCCCAAACCAGCCTTGGCTCAAAATATACCATATTTCATGCTCTTTAGAAAAACCTAGAAATTGACTGAAAACATTTACTTACCATGACAAAGAACTCACATTTCTTTATTAGAAGACTTAGTAATTAATACATTTTAATTTGTATTCAATATGCTTTCTTAAAATACTTTTGAGGAGCACACATGCACACAGGCACACAGACACACACACATGTAAACATTTATGTTCATACAGGTCATGCCTGTTCTTATGGGAGCAAGAGGAAATAAACATAGTTTTCACCATGCCCATCCTTGGCCAATACTTCTGTTTTCTGACTAAAACAATAAAAATACACCAAGCCATTCTTGCTCCTGGCATATTGTGCTTTCTCCTGTAGCAACTAACCCTCTGTAATGTAAATTACTTGATAAGGAGTGAAACACAAATAGGAAACCCAGTTTATAATTTAGCTTAGAAATTAATGTAGCTACTAAAGAAATAAAATAGTTTAAGCTCTCTAATAATTATTTTCTTGAATTTTCTTTATTTTGAAGTGCCTTTTCAAGACATGTTGAAAAAGAACAGTACACTTTAACTTGTTTATGTATGAAATCTAAATTGTCACATTGTATTTAAATAAATATTATTTACTCCTTTTATTTTCCTATTTAAATTTTGCTTTTTAACTATATTTATATCCCTCAAAATCCAAGGTTTCAATTAAACCTTAGTCCATGATTGTAAGACAGAATATCCTTATTATTACTAAAGTATTTAAGAATTTTAAATATATATGTTTTGGAATCAGTGTACTATTTTATTTGTGTTCTGGATACACCTTTTCTATAGGCATTTTTTTGAAGGCTCTACCACTATGTATGCAGTGATGATGATTAGTGAGCAAAAACGTGAAAAGCAGCAACTGATACTCTATCTCTACATAAAGTATCCATCTTCAACGCTGTTGTACAAAAGATATTTTTATGTAGTACACCAGTGGATTTATTATATATATCCAGCACATAATTAACTAAGTAAAATATCTCTGTGAATAAAATATAGATGTTTTCTAATCTCTACTTTCTTTCAGAAGTAATAGATACACATAATCTCAGTCATCATCCGTGTTTTGTCGTTTTATTCAATATTGTCCCAAATTACTTATAGCCCAATGAAGGTTGGATACTTTCTCAGGTGATACATAAATAAATAAAGTTAATTTTGTATTTAAATAAACTAAATACTCAACCTTGCCCTTAAACTATTTTTGATTCATGTAAAATATTTATGAAAAATATTATTTATCAGCAATGAATACGTATAGACACAGGTTGGAATGCAAATAACAAATTTCAATACTAGTGTCCCCAGGGAGGTAGTCTTTTAATTGTTTAATACAAAATATGATCATCATATGGAAAATATAAAATCAACTACCACAAATTTGTATTCCTAGAACTAAAAAAGCTCAAAATCAGTGTGACCCCATATATGTAGTACCTGTAGACAAAAACTGTGTGTACAATTATTAGGACTGTAATGCCTATTTCAAGCATTTTTGAGTGAAAGAAGTAGTTGTGTCCCAAAACATTTTAATTTGGGTACTATCTCACAATATATATATGACTAACATGTTGTAAGGATTTTCTTTTTAATGTGCTTCCCAATGGGACTCTGGCTCAGTGTACTTCTGAAAAAAGCAACACAAGTGTTACGAGAATTTAGAAAATGTGTCTGCATCATGCTGTTAGATGTATCACCTAACAAAGTATGTGACATAAGGTAATCTGTGATACTTGAAATATCCATTATTCCTTTTCTAGTCCTTCAAAGATGTAAAATATCATGTTGTAATCAATTTTCAGAAGAAATTTCTATAACTTATTATGTATTTATTCACAATGTGTGTGGGAATGCTGTTTTTCTTTCATGTTGTAAAATAATCATTTGCCTTTTGGCAACCGGAATGCACTTTTGTAATTAAGTTCTTGGGTTTGAGAGGGTTTTATATTCATTTTGATATCTGGTAAGATGGATTACATCAATGAATTCTCAAACCAGGTTTCTGTATTCCTATCACATCGGATTTTTTTCATACTATGCATACCAGTCATAAAATCATGTAATTGTTAAGGCTGAAAAAGATCAAGTCCAACTCTGGCCCTAAGTGCCACATCACCTCCAAGGATGGTGACTCAACAACTTCCCTGGACAGAGTGTTCTAATGCTTGACCATCCTTTCCATTAAGAAGTTTTTCCCAATATCCAATTTAAACCCCTGCTGGTGAAACTTGAGGGCATTTCCTCTCACCCTACATCTTGTTACTTGGAAAAAGAGACCAACCCCCACCAAACTCCTTTCAGGTAGTTGTAGAGAGGGATAAATGTCCCCCGAGCTTCTTATTCTTCAAGTTAAACAACCCCAGCTCCCTCAGCTGCTCCTCAAACATGTGACCAGATGCTTCACCACCTCTGCTGTCCCTCAATACCAGAGCACTCCAGTGCCTCAGTGTTCTCCTTGCAGTGAGAAACCCAAAAATGAGCACAGAATTCGAGGTGCAGCCTCACCAGTGCCAAGGGGGACCATTGCTGCCCTGGTCCTGCTGGCCACACTATTGCTGGTACAAGCCATGTGGGTAATACTGTTAGTGTGAAACAGTCTGAGGAGAACAGACATTATTGTTGGAATTATTTCAGTAGCTCCCAAATCACCTAAAATACTCAGGAGCATCACCTAGAAAAATTATATGAATCTTTCAAAAATATAAGCTTCCAGAAATATACTATTTTACGCAGAGAGCAAAAATTGGAATTTTTTAACCATGTTGTGTTTTTTTTATGAAAAATGTTAATTCATTTGTCCTTAAAATTAAAAAAAAAAAAAAAAAAAAAAAAAAAAAGTAGTCCTTGTCATAACATAAAAAAAGTTTCTATGCCTCTAAGGTTAGTTTAAGGTTGCATTAATCTAGGAGACTGAATGGAATTATGACTCAAAAACTCCCATTGCTCAGAAAAATTGCTTGCCTGCAGCAGCTGGTTGTCCCAGAGATCAACATTTCCCTCTGCTTTGGAGCTTCTTTTGTGAGTGCTCAGGTCTGGGCCAATTTTTTCCCCATATCTCATGTTCTCCTTATCCCAAATCACAGGAGCAGAAATTTTAACCTTCAATTCCCATACATCAAGTAAATATTATCACTGTATTATAGGATTTGGCCTATCTGCACTCTAAGAACTCTTTACTTATTCATCTCACATGAAACACAAATGGTAAATTTCAACAGCAACCTGGGGTTGCTGTTGTCCAGCGGTAGTAGTAACGATCTAGTGCATTAAAGACTGAATTCCGAGTATCTCTATTGACTAACCTGGTGTTTGACCAGAGTTCCTGGTTTTTGAAGTTTGCTTTTCACTTTCCATGAAAAGTAACTGAGAAAATAACTGAAAAGTAACAGAGAAAAATGTTTCCAAACGCAAATAGGATGAGATTTCTTTTTCCAAATTGTCAAGGGTAGGAACTATTTAATTACTTTTCTTAAATATGCTGTAGAGAACATAGCTCTACTGAAGTTGTATAAAGGTTCATGGTTTAGAAAAATATCTTACTGTTAATGACAATTACTAGAAAAATATGTTACTTTGTAATGAATATATGAAAGGCTGGGTGACCTCTTTCCATTTGTCCTGAGTGAAAAGAGAATGGTGTAATGTATTACTGAACCTTCTCAAACCCCTTTTGGGAAGGATTTTTGTCTGCCAGAAACTGCTTCTTTTTCATATATTTGTACATATATAAGCTGTTTTGAAAATAACTCCAGCCAATATGGTCATAACGAAGAAGGGTTTCATGTGGGCTGTGTTTTTTCCTCTCTTAGAAGGATTGCAAGCAATGCAGTTGTAAACATTAAGTCAGCACACATCTCTAAAAGGTTTTCATTTTGAAAGACTGATCAATGTGTTAATAAAGTATTAAAAATTAGTTGATTTCATTTATCTATGGATGTAAAGTCATCTTGTACTTCCAGATTTGTTCTCAATGCCATGCAGAAATCTACCACAAATGAAGTCACCCTGCTGTAAGCATATACTTTGGCTCACATTTCTTTTGCATAATGAATAAAAATCTCATTCAGAAACAGATTTTCTGGTTTTGCAAGTTGTCCCAGTTGTATTGACAATTTATGTTACATCTTCCTCCATTCAGATAATATAAGTCACAAATATGTAATATAGGCAGGTCCCATGCATGCAGTTTACCAGGCTCGCATATTAGGTATTCACTCTGAAGCCTCTAATGGCAGAAAAAATCATCCACAACTGCTTAAGCTGATGCCATTTCTTTGCATTTTGTATGCAATTGCTCCATCTGTCACACAGTATACCTTTTGACCCCATTTAAATTTGGAAAAGGGCTCAGTTTTCAAAAATCACATAGAACATTATTAGTTGTATGACCTCCCTGCTTCACATAGCACATGCTTAACCTTCTGGAAATTTCCAGCTCAAACCAGATTAATACAGGATTTAACGTCACTCTCTCAGTGATATGTCTTATTTATGCAGCCATTTTATTACAACTCTAAAGCTCTTGTTTTCCCATCTCATGAAAAATACTATAATTTTACAATCAGGTCAAGTCAACAGTTCATTACAGTTTCAAGAGCACATTCGAAAAGCAAAATTTTCTTTCAGCACTTCTCCTAAGATTGGTGGAATAACTCCACCTTGAGTCTCATCTAGTGTGCAAGACTTGAGTCATTTCATGTCCAAAAAAAAGGGTCCATCAGTGTGATAGTTTGGCTATCACAACAATGTACCTTGCTCATCCCTATGGCCAAGGCTCCCCTTTATAGTTGTAAAAAATAAGTTCTAACTTGGCAGCTGAAAAAAGATTAAATGAGGCATTTGACACTTCAAATAGAGTGAGGAAAGCTATTTTTTAGAATTTCAGCTTGTTAAAGTGATGTAGAAATTGACTGTGGATCCCCTATGCTAGGAAAGATCACAAAGGCAGGCAATATATCTATACACTTGCTGTTTGGAAGTCTGTTCATTTAACCAAAGAAAGAAAAATAAATTCACATTGCCTAGATTCAAACAACTATTTTTCTTAACTGAATAATGGCAACATGTGTGTGTAATTGAGTATGGGTGTACACATATAAGCAAATATGTACACATAAATGCACATGAGAAAGTTCTATACAGGTAATCAGCTTCCAGAAAGAAACCAGTTTTATTTTCTGGCACTTCCTCCCCATAATCATATTAAAATTAAGCTATAATACATCAACAATGTGCATAACTCCAGCAATCAGCCATATTTAATGACTTCAACGAAGTCCTCAGCCATAAATTAGACACCTTCTAATTCTTTCCTTAATAATATAAAGACTTAGATTCCTGCTGTTCCAGGTAGTTTTCAATGTGAAACTCAATGAAAGCTCCGAAATTTGCTTAAAGTTACCTGAATTAAATGTGTTTAGTTTTGTTTAATTCCCATATTATCACTGAATAGCAGAAGACACATGATTAAAGTAGCCATTATTCTAATGCCATTAATAACAAGTAAACAAAACCATTTGGTTTACAAGTGCTAGCTCAGTAAAGCAGAAACATTTAACTAAGGAGTATGCAACATAATTGAATTCATGTTCCTACTCACTCCAGCTGCAACACACACAAAAATTATTTGGATTCCAGAGAAAACACATAGATGTTGTTGTCTATCCAGGAAATGTTCCTTTTCAAGAAAAGAGAATTAAAAGACAATTTTGTGTGATATCCATAGCTGGATGGACTGTAAAGAAGATCAGCTGAAATCCCTACAGTTTTGTGTTCCATGCATTAACGAGGATTAAATAAAAAAGAAAATGCTATTTCAGAAGCTTTTTCAAAGAGTTTCAGAGAACCAATAAAAAAAGCTATTGAAAAAGAAAAATTCTAAGGTTGAAAAAGAGGTTGCATTAAATATATGGGATTGTTATATTACCCCAGTTCTGCACTCTACACTGCCTGCAGGTTTCAGTCACCTGATTACACAAACCTTTTCTTTTCAGAAAAAAAAAAAAATTGCTTGCATCTTTCTGAGCTTTAACTGTTCCATGAATAAGGACAGTGAGATGATATTGTAGAAATGGTGGTATGCTGAATACTGATCTTACCAAATAAAGAGAGAAATAATGACTAGTCCATGCTCTTAATTATGTGCTTCCCACAAGATGCTTTCCTGGGCAATAGTAGGTGCATTAAATCAGTCCATCATTAATTTTTTCATGCTTCAAATGAGGTTTAATTTTTCAATAAGTTAATACAAGGCAATGAACTTTATGAATTGTCACACAGGGTGACTTTAGGGTCCCACATAATTCGACAAAAAACTACAATCACTTTTCAGAAGTAGGGATGTTTTGAACACAATTACTCACTATGATTTAATAAAATTTATTAGATCTTTATAAGTGAGTTCCTTTCCTTATAAAGTTTTCACACCACTATGCTGATATGGATTCAACGCAATGAAGAAATTATAATATCCAACAGATTCTGAGGTAGAGAAAATCTTTAGACTATCTCTATAGATAATATCTATTTTGATCACTAGTTAGGATCAAAAAGAGCTTACAAAAATAGCAGCAACAGTTAATACTCAGGAGAGATGTTGTTACATGAAGTTTTGGCTGGTCTACCTGCTGATTATACTATTCTCTGTTAAACAAATAACTGATATAGATCTTATTCCATGTATGTTATGAAAGGAAAAACTTCAAGTTATGCAACTCGGAAAAATCAGGTTTCTTTCCATTTTGTCAGTTTTCACTATATTTCAAAATTTTCCTATATAGTTTATTTTTGGAAAGTAAATGTATTTTGAGAAGATTGTTAAAAATAGGCCTATGATGAAGATAAACACAGACACTTATACTGTATACATATTATGCTTACTGAAAGAAACACACCTAAATGTTATTTCTTTTTCTGAAAATATTTGCATTTACTTGGATTGTATTTATTCATCCTGGAAAATAATTTATAAAAAGAATAAATTTTTATTTCAACACCTGGTAATTCATTTTGGCGTACTTTTTATCTCCTAAACTTGCTTTGAATAAAAATTGCCAATAATAAGAATTTTTAAAGCCACTGAATTAACATATAACATATTGTTTTCATTCATCTTTGTATTAATAAAATTATTATTATTTTAGAGGAGTCGTAACTAAAATAGAAATGAGGTAGCCACAAAAATTCACTAATAGTTTTTATAAGGGTTTTTGTCATACAAGTTACACCATAACTAGAACTTACTGCCTTCTAAATAGAGTACATTGCTTTGACAAAACAATCCATAATGGCTCCAAAGAAAGAGGGCATTGTAAAGCCTATCCTTTCAGTGACCTCCAACAAATAGGAGGAGTGTTTCTTGCACTTCCAGTGTAACTGAAACTGCTTTATTTGATGGAAAACTGGATTAAGCCTGCAATACTTGCTGATTCAATAATGAAAGACTAATTAAAACCATAAAACTATCATATAGTTTAATTAATTCAGAAAGAAGCATTTTTCTGTGCGAGCATCAGCTGAAACACTGTCAGTTTGAAATCATAGGAGTGACCTCAAAAAGCTGACATTTCTCTGCTGAAGTGATGCACTTGTGAAAGTGTGAATGTAGTAACGCTGTGTCCTAGTTTCAGCTGGTTTAGAATTAATTTTCTTCATAGCAACTTGTACAGCATGGTATTTTGAATTTAGTATGAGAATTATGTTGATAACACACTGATGTTTTAGTTATTACTGATTAATGCCTGCCCTAAGTCAAGGAGCTCTCAATTTCCCATGCTCTGCTGGTGCACAAAAATCCAGAGGAGCATGGCCATATACAGGTAGGATCTAGAAGTCCCTATACTACCTATAACTAAAGGGTGAATCTTTCAAATACACTTAAGAGAAGTAAGTACCTATGTGCCATTTAAAAAAAATTTAAATGAACCCTCTGGGCAGACAACTGAACTCAGCAAGCACAAGCTCTGCATTTAAGTACTGGTGAAGTTGTTTGTGCAATTTCTTCCTTTGGACATTTGTAGGCACCCCTGGAAGCTGTGAACTGAATAATCAGCTCTTAAGAATACATCTAATTATTTGATGCAGCTATTTAATTCTTCATTTTGAAGACTAGTTCAATTTGTGGTTGCCTTTAGAGAATTCAGGAAGTAATTGTGTTTGTTATGTCAGTGGATCCTGTAAAACAATAATTTTATTCTATTGTGATACACAATAGTTTGGCACCATATTTTGATGTTTACTGGATCTTTGACCCTTTAGTTTTTATATGGAAATCTTGGGAGTCTTAGTTACAGGTAAATAGAAGGTCCATATGAGACATTCAATGGAAAAAAAAAACTTTTCTGGGTTTTGGGGTTATTTTGTTTGGCTGGTTGGTTTGGTTTAGGTTTAGCATATAGCCACGTTTTCAGGTTTTTTTCTCTACTACATTTTAATGACATCTTCATCTACACAAAACAATGTATTAAATCTTACTGGAATTAATTATACCAAACCAACTAAACAATTAGACTATCAAATAAATAAGTTGCTAATAAAAAGAGTGTAAGTTTAAAAGATGGAATAGTACATACTATAGCTGTTTATGGGAAAATTAGAGCTAAGCTGTATATGATGAAAAGCTTTACAATGTGGAATATGAATATTTAATTATTCTAATAATTCCCAAAATAATATCGGTACATAAAAGATTTTCCCTAGAATTGAATAACAGATATGTAGGAAATAAGATAGAACCTTGAATATAAAGTTCATGTAAATATTTTATTCATTATTACTCATTACTGGAAATTTATATGACTTTTCAAAACAAAAATTAGTGTCCTTATCCCAAACAACTGGTAATACCTTTTTTGTCATCAACTTGGTAAGATTTTTTTGTTTTCACAGAAAAATATTAGGGAAGAGAAATGAGGAAGGGGAAAGCACTGACAAAACCAGCAACATTCTGTATTATCTACAGTTTAACTGCTTCCAAGCATTAGTTTTGGGCATATCACGAAGCTGTGATATTTTATCTACAACATTAAAGTGGAACACAGACCATTTTCTTTTATACATGCTATATAATTATTGATTATATTAAGCTAGCCTCAGAACTGGTGGTCAGAATAATGATTTAAACTCAAAACTCAGCAGCACAGCACTGAGCTCACTAGTATCTGATCTGTCTAAACTCCATTATTTGAAAATATCAGTTAGTTTTGAATAATTTGTGGATTATATATCTGTACTGGTGGAGAAATCTTTTGTCTATTGAACAAACTGGATGAGACTTGTATCTCATTTTGACTTTCCATTTTGCAATGTTCCAAGCATAATTCACATTTTTTACTTTCAGTGTTGGCCCATGCTTTACTCAAAATTTAGAAATGAATAACAGAGGCTTGTCAATTATAATTATCTGACAGAAGTAGGAAATTAGAAGCAAGTAATAAAAAGCCCTTTTTGATGTAAATGCTACATGGCATGTGCCATTTGATACAATACAAAATAATAGAATTATATAATATCAATATTGTATTATGTGATTTACTATTCCATCTGAAGAAAGGCAAGTTAAATTTTGCATTTCATAGGAATTATATATGAACTACATGGAATTAGATGTGAAATGATACAGCTTATGTATGCAACTACTTCTGAGAAATTGAATTCCAGTCATGTTTGACTAAATATAAGTAGTTCTTGTGAAAAGGAACAGGTCAAGTTTTTCTTTTGACTTAGTTAAGCAATATTATTGTAGATGTGCTGATGTTATTTGTTGTCATATGCACCTTCAAGTCCTACAGAAAAAAACACATTAGTTCTGCATTTGTATTCAGCTGTAGAAGAGAGCTGAATGTTTCCTTTTCTCAATCAGTGCAATTTACAATTTAAAACACCTACCATCTATTTGAGGAAATTAACTATAATTGGCGGTTTTGCTCAGGAAAATAAGCCACAGAGCAGGAGTCTGCTGAAGGTCACTGACAAAGGGATTTAGCGAGGTTGTCTGAAGGTAAAATTGGCACAACATCCGTTCAAATTATACCTGCCTGTATGCTGTTGTTACTCTGTCAGTCATGCCAAGACTGAAACACACTTACACGAACAAACCAGAAATACTGGCACCACAGCCAACTTTCCTACCACTAATGGCAACAAGAAGAAGGTATCAGATGTAATAACACAGAAAAAAACAGATTGTGATCAAATCTGTCAGGGTTTCCTCCTGGCACCAACCAAACCTCCTGTCCAAGCTCAAAGTCTCCTGACAAAAACTACGTGGTGTAGCAGATGAACTTACCCTGTGCCTTTAAACTCTCCCCTCCCCTCCCCTCTAAAGAACACTCAGTTTCTGCCAACTGTTTTTCTCCTGAGGCATAATTTGAAAGGAACAAAAGCACCAGGTGAAAGGTGGTTTTTGTAGTAGCTGTTCCTCAGCTGAACAGCTGCCAAAAGGCAAATTCCATTAGTCCCACTGTATGTGTATGTGGCTGTACGTGTGTGTCCGTGTGACATTTGCCAAGTCCTCACACTCTTTTTAGGCTTTCATGCCTGGATCTTTTAGCAACAAAGGAAATATCTGAGAATGTGCTTTGTACTGTATTTTACTTTTCAGGCACCACTGTGGGTAATTTCATATTTCTTACCAGTAAACTCTGATTAAATTGGCCATAGAAAGTGAAAAGAAAATCATCAGTACATTAGGCCTGACTAACCCAGTGGCCTTCCATGATTATTATGGGATAAAGGAAAAGCTACAGATGTTATCTATCTCTGCTTCTGAAAGGTGTTTTCCTTACAACAATCTTGCTGATAAATTGGGGAGATAAACATTTGATGGCAGATGTGGATTTGGATTTGGATTTGGATGAATTAGAAATTGACCCTGTGGCTGCTAATAAAAATGGTCAACAGCTCAATGTTCAAGTGGAAACCAGTAACAGTCGTGTTTCTCAAGGGTCTGTATTAGGACCAATACTATTTGATATCTTTATCAATGACACAGTGTGATTGAGCACACCATCATCAAATTTGTGGACAGCACAAGCTGTGTGGTACCCTTGACACATGGAAGAGAAGAGATGCCAGCCAGAGGGACCTTGGCAGGCTTGAACACTTGGCCAGTGTGATCCTCATGAAATTCAACAAGGCCAAGTGCAAGGTCCTGCACTTAGTCTGGACATTCCAGCATCAGTAGATAAATGGATTGAGAGCAGCCCTGAATAGAAGGATTTTGGAATATTGGTGGATGAAAAAATTGGACATAAGATGTGGGCTTGTAGCCCAGAAAGCCAATCAAAATCTTGGCTGTACAAAACCAAGCATGTTCACCATTTCCAGGGGCTTATTTTGGTTTTATTTTGCATGCTTTGTAAAATCTCTGACACATTAGGTTTGGAACGTGTTTAATAATTCTTGCAACAAATCTAGGAGAGGACATTCTACAAAATATCATATAGAGTTCAACAAACACCATTCTACATTTTAACATTTCAAAATAAACTCCTGCTGTCATCCATATTTTAACTCTGGTGATAAAATTTTCCTCATGATCAAAGTGCACTGCCCTTTTCTGTCCTATATTGACTTTACTATATTTCATTTTAGTATCTCATTTCACAGGTCTCTACATAAATTTCCCTTGGAAGCTTATTACAGATTTTTGTACAAAGCAGCAATTCTGGTAACAACCCTTAATTTGTGATTCAGACTCTTGCCTTTGAAAATAGATTTCAAATTCATTAATATCAGCATTACGGTACAAACAAGATCATTAAAGTAATTGATAATGTTCCCTCTCTCAAGAGTAGCTCTCAGATTTTCACACCAAGAAACCAACATCATCTGACAAATTATTTTCTTCCAACTCTTCCTTCTTTGCTTCACATGTTTTGCATCCTGTGACACCATTCTTTTTCATCATAGTGGTTAAGCTTTCTAAAGTAATGGTCTTATCTTTTCCTTACAATAATTTTATTCTTTTCTTTTTACCTCATTTTTTTGTGTTATTATGTTTTAATTTGTCCATTAACTTTACCCTAGAATCATGCTTAGTTACTCACAATACATACTTTCCTACCTCTGCTTGTTTTGGTTGGGGTAGAGGTAATTTTCTTTCCAGTAGCTTGCATGGGTAATGTTTTGGGTTTGTGCTGGAAACAGTGCTGGAAATACTGGGATGTTTGAGCTATTGCTGAGCAGAGATTGCACAGAGTCAAGATCTTTTCTGCCTCTTTCCCCACCCAACTCCACCAGTGTGAGGGCTGGGGATGCACAAGGAGCTGGGAGGGGACACTGCCAGGGACAGGAGCCTCTGACTGACCCAAGGGATGTCCCACACTATATGGCTTCATGCTCAGCATATGAAGCAGGGCATGAAGGAGGAAGGCAGGGGGATGTTCAGTGTCTTCCAAAGTCACTGATACACGTGAGAGATCCTGGCTTTCCTGGAGATGGCTGAACAACTGCATGCACATGGGAGGCAGTGAATGAATCCCTTGTTTTGCTTTGCCTGTGTGCACAGCTTTTGCTTTATCTATTAACCTGTCTTTATCTCAATCCATAAATTTTCTCACTTTTACCCTTTTGATACGATCCTCCATCCCACTGGGGGAGGAATGAGTGAGCATGTGAGTAAGCTAGCTGGGGTCTCTCTTCAGTTATTCTCCATCTTTTAGCATTCAGTAATAATTGAATGATATTTCAGTTTCTCTGGCAATTTTTGTTAATATCACCTTGTTATACCCCTTTTTCTTCTCTAGGTACCTAGTTTTACAAAAAGCAACAGACAATATGCATTTCTCTTAGAGCAAACAGGAATTAAAGATGTATAAAGAGAGTTAAACAAGACATATTTTGATAAACTGAATTGTCAGAAGAATAATTACTAGCACCTATATCCTTAGGTACATTAATTATAAACCAGTATGTTATTCCAAAAAGAGAATAAAATTATTGATTTGACAGTGAAATGCTTCAGTGTCTAATTAAAATAAATTATTACAAGAGATTAGTAGGAACATGTAACATTTTTATATATATATATATTAAAATCAAGGAAAAAAGTTACTGTAGCTTCAGGAAAACAGACATTAGAAGCATCATAGAGCATTTAGATACACACATAAAAAATAAGTCACAGCTCTCTTAAAAAAAAAAAAAAAAAAAAGCATCACTCTTTGATCTGCTAGAAATCTTGATTTAAAAAATGTTGATAAAATTTATTTGTGTTTTCAAAAAAGAACCTCTCATAAACCTTCTTCCATGAATATTGAGAACGTAATTATTCATAGAGAAAGAGGTGAAGTAATGTCATGGATTTTAAAAAAGCAACACAGGATATGTTATATTGTAACCAGAGTCAATTTTCAATCTAGCAAAAGATCAATGGTCTTGTGAAATATTCTGTATATTAAGAAGATGTTGTTTAATATTATGTTAATGACATAGAAAGAGGATGAATTATCATATTGTACAATTTGCCAGGCATAGAAACTACATGAGCCAAGGCTAGAAAGAATATTAATATCTTCAAAGGCAGTTTCTAAAGCTAGGGAAATGAGGGAGCTGTTTCTTAAACTTAAGGAGTTACACTTTTTAATTTAAGTTGCAAAAACATCTAAATGCCTGTGAAATATGAGCCATTCACTCTGCAGTCTGTGGGGATAAACAATACCTGCCCCACTTTGGGACAATTTCAAACAAGGTGTACTTCTTTCTCTTTTTTTTTCTTTCTGAGTAAAAAGTAAACAGCACAGTGCTGGATGTACTTCTAGAGTAGTATGTTTAAAAACTAATAGTCATGCTCAGTAGTAGCAATCACTAGAGCCAGATACATGATTTTTAGATTCCAAATTATCCATAACTTCCAAAGAAATAGAATTGGGCATTACCCTAGTGATGAGAACCTTAAAAAATATTGCTAAATGCAACACTCAGAATATCAAAGCACAGAATGAAATTATTCAGAAAATACAGAAATCTTGTACATTAACGTGTAACAGCCAGGTATAGCAGGTTTTATCAGGAATGATACATTTATAGTAGAAAGTCTTCCATCAGTACTCTATATTTCTGGAAGACAAAAATGATTTTGTATGTGAAGAGATTCAGTTATAACCCTCAATTACATCCAGAGAACAGAAAAAAAAAAATCCAGGAATTATAACACAGTTGAATTGTTCCTTTATAGATCTCATGTATGAAGCCAACTTTTCTTTGAAAACACAGTATTGAATTCCTCTAAAGAATTGAATATATTTAAAAGCTATTAATCTTTAACAACTCAAAACCAATAAATGCTTTTAAAAATGAGAAAAACATAATGAAATGCCAAATATTTATTAGCATTTGGTACCATTACTAGGATTTAAGCATGTTACACCTTATAGCTGGCACCAATAACTCAAAAAAAGGCAAACCACAGAGTTATGTCGCATTTAACTGAGATAAATGGGACTGATTTATGTTCAAAATAAAATTTATGGAGCAGAGATGGTGAACTGTGTGTTTCATGGCCTAGACTGATCACCAAACTCTCTGGGAAGAAATCACAATGAAGTTTAGTTCACACAGAAGTCCTTTGCACCATCAGGATTTCTTACTCTGATGCATGAGAGGACTGACAGTTTGAAAGAAAGGAACAGGATAAAAGTATTTTGCGTGGTCCTAAAACACTTTCAACCTCAGTTTTTAATGGTGTTGTGGAGAAAACAGACTTTTATAACAACATAATTATTTAAGATGTGGTAGCAGTGAGTTCAAAAGCACATGCTAAATTGATATTAGGATCAAAGAAGGACTAGTTACTGTCCCTAGTTCTCACATGGGATCAGAGAATTCTAGAATTAAGTTTCCAAAAGGGTTGTTTTTGTTCTTGTCGATTTTATTCAACCTTTAAAGTTTGCTATTTGATCATACTTGGTTCCACCTTTATGATCATAAAAGGAATGTAATTTTGTTAGGGGATAAAATGTAGGCCTCTGTTCACCCTTAGAAAATTACACATGGTCCATATTTTTCTTAAAATAAACTTTCTCAAAGCATCAAAGCCAATCACACAATTACTTGTACACAAGTACATAAAAGAATTGCATCTCAGTTTCTAAGGCTAATTAAATTTTGCAGCATATGTGCTGCTAACCTAGTTTCAGAATGGACACAGTAATAAAAGGAACATACAAAAGTCTGTCCTGAAAGCAGCAATGGCAATAGGAAGCCATTGTCACAAGACAAATCATCCTAACATCCAGACAGAAGACAGGCTGAACTGATTCAGGACTGCAGTGATGTTGTAAAAAAATGCACCAAGTTGTAATAGAAATAACATATTTTAAAAAGCCATGAGCCTGGCACAGCTTCCCACATGCAACTGGCAATACAAATCAAAGGTGCTTCAACCTATGATTTGGCTACACAGTTTTACAATTGGAATAAATAATTTGTACCCTTCAGACCTGTGAAACATTTTTAAACACAGCATGACTAATTTTCTTTTAAATTTTCACTAGAAATCTATGATAGCTGACAGAGAGCAACCGTACCTATCTATGCACATAGAATTAAAATAACACGTCTTTTAAGGACTGAGGCTGCATTGCCCAAAATTAGAAGGGAAAATATGATTATAACTAAGGAGAAGATTAAGAAGAAGAAGAAGAAGAAGAAGAACAAGAAGAAGAAGAAGAAGAAGAAGAAGAAGAAGAAGAAGAAGAAGAACAAGAACAAGAACAAGAACAAGAACAAGAACAAGAACAAGAACAAGAACAAGAACAAGAACAAGAACAAGAACAAGAACAAGAACAAGAACAAGAACAAGAAGAACAAGAACAAGGACAAGAACAAGAACAAGAACAAGAAGAAGAAGTAGAAAAATAAGAAGAAGAAGAAGAACAAGAACAAGAACAAGAAGAACAAGAAGAACAAGAAGAAGAAGAAGAAGAAGAAGAAGAAGAAGAAGAAGAAGAAGAAGAAGAAGAAGAACAAGAACAAGAACAAGAACAAGAACAAGAACAAGAACAAGAACAAGAACAAGAACAAGAACAAGAATAGATGAACATTCATGACTCACAAGAGGGATTGGTTATTAAGTGCTAGATCATGAGTGGAAGCACACTCCTGGAAATGGGCAGAGGGAGAGGAGAGAATGCTGATGTTTCTGTAAATCTCCAATGTATCACGACGCTTACATCATGCTGCGTGGGGTTACATCATGTTTCGACTAGTGATGTAACCCGTCGCAATGCAATGCACACATCGCATTCAGTCAGCACCTTTCAGCTTGTCCACATCATCACCAAGAGAGGCTTGCTTGAGTTAATTGAAATTATTGTGTTTCTGTGGTGTTTATGGTTGGTCGTGAACAGAGACTTTTTCGGCTCAAGAAAATGCGGGAAGGAAATCAGAACTTAAAAGCATCCTAAATATAAGACAGAAAAATGTGTAGAATGTGCAGGAAGGCTTGGTCTGATGATATGAAAAGCCACCCACATGAATACATTATATAGTAAACTGAGGAGCAAGTGAATCAGGGGAGAAATACCAGATGGATCACTCTCACTATAAGCATAAATAGAGATAAAATACATCCATGTGTTCAGTCAGAAGGTTATGATTTTGCTGGGGGGAAAGGAGACACTTATTTAATAGGGGTTTTTTTTGTTGCATTTTTTTTTTTGTTTGTTTTTTTATTTTTTTATGGAATGCGGTAAGTAGAACTTTAAGACAGGACTTAACAGTAAGCTTTTCCTACATGGTAAGGATGTGCTCTTGTGCACTCAAATCAGGCTTCAGCTTAGGTGAAGCAGCAATTTCCATGCAGAACCAGGCTGCTGAAGGAATCAGTGTCTCCAAGGCACATGCTGGAGTCTGCAGCAGTCAGGCTGTGGGTGATGGTGGAGCTGGTGCCCAGCAGAGTATTCAAGTAGCTGAACAACAGCAGAAACTGTGATTAGAGCCAAATATTGTACACTAACTGTAATCATTTGCCTAACACTGAAGCCAAAAAAGTCTAATCTTTGTCGTACCTTATTCCTGCCTCTCTTTTCTTAGTCTACCCTTAATGCTAGTCCCTAAAGCTTGAGCAGAAGCATCAGAATATAGGTATAGACAATTTTTACTGGTACTGTCATTTTGAAAAAATGACAGATATTTAAATGCATGGTCAAAACTTGTCCTTGTAATAGGCCACAGTAAGTTTTTTTTATATCCCACTTGGTTTTTTTGCACTATCCCCTGGGAAGTACTCTTTTATCAAAATGCTTATACATAGAAAAGATAAACAGCATACTCACAGCATACTCAGAAAACTACGAATTTTTTATTAATCCCATACTTCTTAATATTTATGTTTAGATGGAGAAATAGCCAGGAGCATTGGATGCAAAAAAAGTGGCAAGGAAAGTATGATGTCATATGGTAATACACTCTTGCTTTTTCTCCTGTAATTTTAAATTATATCAAATTATGCCTACTGAAAACTTTGTATTTTCACGGTTGTTTTTTTGTTCTGTTAATCTTTCTTCCATTCTATTTATCTTTGCAATAGGTTGCAGAGGATGTACAGAGGATGCAGAGTCCTGGTGATTTTTTACTCTGCTCCCACCTTGTACACATAGCTTGCTCAAATACACATGTACACAAAAACAGATAATATAAATTTCTGCCAAAAAAACTGAATATAAATGGAATCATTTTTAAGGCTGGTCCTCAATTTAGATGTGAAAATGCATTCTCTTTCATTGGCAGTTACAGTCATGAAAGCATTACCATTTATTGACTAAATCCCACCCTTTCTGTCATCTGCTTATAACTATCTTATTGCTAGAAGCTAATTCAACTTCACATGTGATTTCTTCACAGCTCATCTCAGACAAAAATGTGTCAAGTTAGCAAAGAACGACTCTTTAAACTGATAAAGCTGAAACACTTTGACTGAAATAGGTTAGGAGACAATCACTGGACTAGCTTCACAAGCAAAGGCAGAAATTGCTATATAGGAGGGTGGCAAGCAGTGACTTTCTTTGCAGGCACAGCTGCAGTATGAAGAGGATACATCCGCTTCTCTGAAATACTTAAGCAGGTGAGAAGTCACTGGCAGAGAAGGAAGGATTAAGAATTTATTGGAGAAAGATAAACAATAATTCAATCTCTAAGAGTGAAGCTAAAAAGCAGAGAGGTATTATGCCATCAGGAAGCAGGAGCCACCATTGATAAAGCAGCAGATGCCAATGAAGGCACTCAATACAAATGTTTCTCAAAAATATGTGACTCCAAATTGCAAAAGAAACTTTAATCTCATCTTCATATCCTTCCTTGTCTTTCACCTTTAATGACAAGACAAATCAAATTCCTCTATAGTAAAATAATACTAATTAAGTGCTTGGAATCAGATCACAACACAAAGAGATTAACTATAACTGTCAGAAGAATGAGGAAGACATTTCTGGAATGGAGTCTTGATCCTGGTACTCCAGAAAAGCCTATATATGTATCAGACATATGGTCTCTCTGAAATCAGGTCAAACTAGAGGCAGTTTTACTGCAGGTGGAATAAGAGTAAAGCATTACAATCTTAAATGACCTATTCTAAAGGAAAACAAATACAGTGGTGTAAGCAGAGGGATTGTATTAATATGGATAGGTTTATATGAAGAGTATAATCTTTAGATGCAGTGTTTGAACAGCAATCAATTTTTAATGCTGCTGTGTTAAAATAACTGAATTCCTGAAGCAGGAAGTGAAGAAAAAGGAGACTGAGCTTGAAGGTTGTTCCTAAGGCACTATACCTTCTAGGGCTCCTTCTGGGGCAATGCTAATTATGAATCAGCTCTCACTCCAGGTTTTGCCTAAAGGCACAATCTAGTCATAAATAAATATTCATATAATTGAATCCAGCAAAGACTCATTTTTTCTAAAGAAAGAATGTTTCTAAGCAACTCTGAATCAGGTCAGAATCCCATAAACATTAAACAAACTGAAAAAAGCTTCCTTTTTTAGATTATGTAAAGCCTTTAAGTAAAAGTTTAGGTTTATGGAAGAACTCGCTCTAAGGCTTATGCTAAAACATCTACATTTCCTTATAATCACTAAGAAAATATATTCTGTAATTTTCTACCGCCTTAGTGAAAAACACTATGTTCTTCCTATACCCAAAGAGCAAGGATTCACAAAATGACAAGCTAAGTTAAAATAATCAGGCTTCTGCTATTAAGGAATAAGTGGAGTGTTTCAGCAGAATGCAAACTTCAGCAGTTTTGTCACACACAAGAGAAGTCTTTAGCAAAATGATGCATTTTGCATAAAAATGGCATAAAAATATGAGTAGATAAGTATGTTTGGGTTTTTTCTGATATACAGCTTTACAGATATTTGGTTATAGTCACATTCATATATTTGCAATCTCAAACCTCAAAGTCAAAATTAATTGAAATTGAAGTAGCTAAATAGTTGAGCAGGCCTGTGTGGAATCTAACATTGCCTTTAAAAGTTCCAGTCTCATGTAATTTTGAACCTGCTACATATTTTTTGTGTAACATGATTTACTATCTTGAATTCTGTATATATACACTTTCACCATGATTTATCCAAATGCATTACATTGTCATTATTTTCACTGCTGTTATACTGAACTCCTAATCCCTATTTAAAACACAACCATCTTATTTTTATTGCACTTGTAGAAATGCATCTTCATATAAGCAGCAAAAGCAACCACTGACTTTAATATAGGCAGAGATTACATTCAATAATATTATGAAACAATATGTCCTGTTTCCACACAAAATGCCATTATTATTTTGGGTAGATGGAGTGAGATGATGACTATTTTGTTGATCCATTTGCTGAAAGAAGGCGATATTGAGGGAAAAGTAGACCTCTGGCAGCTCAGGAAAAATGAACTAGAAAAGGAAAAATTTAGCACGCTAACAACTTGCCCTCTCAGCCCTCATTAAATTTAGTATCTGCTCTTTTCTGGAATGGATTCTATTGTATGTGTGCTTGTGGATCCTAAAAGTTCTAAAAGGGCCAACAAGTAGCAGAGAGGTTATTTAATCTTTGCTTTACTCTCAGTATGATGAAACACAATGTGAGCTTTGCTGTAAGACTTGCTGGGGTGACTGTCACATATATTCTAAAAGCATTGCTAGAATAACAGACCATGAGCATGGATACAGATTCTGCTTGTTCTATTGCTGATACACATGCTGCAAATGTAAACCTGAAAATGATGCAAAGGAAAGCATGAGTTTAATGGAGAGCCATTATATCAAGTCCACCTGAACTTTAAAAGAAAAATACTGAATTTGTACATGAAGAAACTAACTTGTGCTAACTCATTGCTTCTGACAGTCCATTCAAATAAGTGGGATACATATAAATAAACAGAAGTAATATGCTAGGGACTGAATTCTGAAGAAGCTTCTTGAACAGCAGAACTTGGTCCCAAAAATCAATGACAAGCTCATATAAGAAGCTTTTAGAAGTTCCAGCATTATAATCCCTTTCCAAAGCTGCCATACATGACTGGAAGAGAATATGAAAAAGCAGACAGCATGTCAGACTAAGAGCAGCCTAATTAACAGTTAGGGTAATAAAAAAAACAAAACACATTAGCTATGTTTCCATGAAACCGCCAGTAAGACCTAAGTTATTAGAGATGTACAAAGAGGAAGATGCATATTCTTTTTCACAACATCCCTTTTTTCCCTAGTTGCCTTGGACCACACTAAAATTCCCTAGTTTCCATCCTGTTCCTATGGGAATTCATTTGGTAAAGAGTGTGATAGCTATGGGGCCAAAAGTTGCTGTCAAACCTGCTTTTGAAAATCATGGGCAACTTAATCAAATTCTATACTTAGCACACATGATTGAATAACCTGGCTACATCTGATATCACATAAAGTAGTTGTAATGCCTGGAGGGCAGGAATTGGGCAGGAAACCAATAGCATGTTAAAAACACTAGAGGAAAAAGAAAGGTAATCATTTGGGCTTCAGATAAGTGGTCATAGTGGAATATTTCCATAGTTTATACTATGTTCAAAGGCATCAGGAAGAGTCAGAGATCAACAAGAGTCAGAAATCTGTGCATGAGTGCATAAAGCCATGCATGAGTGCACTTAAATGAACTGGAAATCTGTAAAAAAATCATTTCATGAAAAGAAAAGTGACTACTAGAGGTAGCTCCAAGTCCAGGAATCACAATCCTTAACCATTTCATAGGGTTTCATCACAAACATCAATTTCTCATTATTTTTGAAGATGGTTTAAATCCTTATTGATCTCAAAGTGAGATTTCTGCTCTTTTCCCATATACTACATGTTAAATTACTAGGAATGGCCTGGAATCAATGTACTTACAGATATAAATATTTATTCTGCTATACTAGAAATAGAGAATTAGGGAGCAGAGAACTTAGCCTGTGCAATATACACAAATATCCTGACTTTCTAAACCTAATAAAAAAGAGAAAAAAAAAAAAAAAAGGAAGCCTTAATGGGCACTAGAGGGAAGCAGCCCACCTCAGGAAGCAATTTATGCCATAAGTGCCATAAGTAGCAGAAAGAACTTATGAGCCCTCACTAAGTAGTTTAGCTCTAATATCTATATTTACAATTCCCTTGTAAACAGGGCTTCAGCTATTTCTGCTGTCCAGTTTATTACTTAAAAGAAAAAGAAACAACTCTGTAGATTACATTAACAAGTGGTAAAGCAATGACTAGACAGGAAATGGAAAAAAAAACAAACAACCCTGTATAATACTGAAACACAAATTAGGCTTTTAGAAGAACACAGGGAAAAAAGAAACAGCTTCCATGAGTCCCTAAGGTTGTCTGCCATATATGAAGTAGCAGCATACAGATATCTCTGGGCTAGAACCAAACAGACATATTGGTGACAAGAAGCAGGAAAACTCTATCACATTCTTCCTGCTTAAACTAATAAGGTCTGATAAGTGACAACAACATGTAGTCTAGATGGAGCTCTTTAAAAAAAAAAAAATTAAGTCCAAATCTCTGTTTAACACATGGTGTCTGTTTTGAGCATTTGCTAGTAGTTTGGTACTGTTAAATAGCAATGGTTACTCAGGGTAAAAAAATCCCTGGAGAAGGAAAATTTCTTTTGACTCTTATATTAGCAGTAGTAGAAATAGTAGCAGTATTAAATATTAAATTATTACTGTTATTATCATTTTTATTACATTGTTATTACAAATGCAATTTTTGTCAGGTACAACTGAGGTAAATGTAGCATTAGTTTAAATGAATATCTGTACAGCAAATAATCTGTTTCTAGTGAATTTCCAACACTGTCAGTTATTATTATTTACAAAAAATTAAGCTATTATTTGACTGATTTCATTATTAAATTAAATATTATTTTTATTATTTTTTCTTATCATTATGAACAAGAAAAAAGTTAAACATTATTGTTCGCTTTCCCTTGTAAAAGCAAAAATTGATTCACACAGAAGTGTAATTCACAGGCCTAAATTGGCACTACAAGTTAGAATTCCAAATAAAAATCTATAAACTCTATTTTGGACAGCTTCTTACTTAAAACCTCTTCAAAGATAAGTACATATATATATACACACATAAATATATATGGAATATAAACCATATGTAAAAATGTAAAATACACATTAAAAAAAGTAAAATATGCATATATAGTTTGTTTTAGAAAACTCAGCCAAACTAGATGAAAATCACTGAAACTGCACCATCAAAGTATAAGCTAATTATTTGAGTCCTCATCTGTACTGCTCCGTTCCTATTGCTCAGAGTAAACATACTCATTATTTATCTGTCTGTATTATTTGCTATTTATCCCTCTGTCCTACTTTCAGACAGGTTCAGATCAGTGGAGTCCCAAATGCCATGTTCTTCTGCTGTTCCTCAGTGACAGCCACAGTGGCCTCACAACCTCTGGCTGTAATCCCACCCTCCCACCCCCTGGCACGGAGCAGTTCTGTGCAATGCACCTGCAGGGAGCTCAGTGGGGAAAGCTCCCACCTGGGCACACCTCCTGGTTCCTGCTCCCAGCTACACACACATCTGCTGCCCTGAGGCTTTCCACCACAGCCAGCTCTGTCTAGGGTACCTAGGATGGGTGTCAAGGGCAGGCTTCACGTGGGCTGTCCTTTCTAATGTTGAGACTTTCTGATAGATACTCTTGGGTAACAACAGTCAAATTGTACAGCCAGTTAGATACAGCAGGGAAGGCTGCCACACATGCAAGAAGGACACACATTCAGTATATGCTCATAAATCCAGACTGTCCTGCTTCATCCAACTTTGACTAGCATTCAGTTCTGTGGAAATACTTTAACATTAGCATGGAATATTTATAAAAAGTTACCATATTAAGCCTTGAAGGAAGCTGGTATCCCCACAATTGTTTGTTTGTTAGTTTGTTTTCATACTGGGTACTCATTACAAAAAGAGCTATCTCTCTTATCAAAAAAATCCTAACAGATAATTTCATCATTGGAATTACTGTTGTGTTCAGTTTAGTCAAAAGGAAATTAATTAAAAAACACTACTTGCACCATATATTTTATTAAAATAGGTAATAGTAAACAAAGTTCAATGTTTAACAAGAATTTATCCTTAGATCACAGTAAATGTTACATACAGGAACTCAAGAAGTATTTTCTTACTCTAATTTCACCATTAAAATTCTTCTCTATGTAGAAGCATTTACTTTGCTGCTTTAAGTCATAAATGAGAAAATGAAAGTCCTTTTAGCTCTATTCTGTATCCAATGTTGTTATTCATGTGATTGTTTTGTTCTTACATCACAGACAGAAAGTAAATTTAGTCCACAAGAGTTCTGCTGCTCTCAGTTATTAGTGGTAATCAATACTGCCTTGTGTTACATGCATAGTTAACAATTTCCTGGTGCTCTTTTATACTAGATTACATATGTTATTCTTTACAAATAACACCTCTTTCATCAAGCAGCTAATATTTCCTCTGAGGAAAGCAAGGATTGACTCAGGAACTCCACCTTCTCCACTGCAACACTTGGCAGTCCTACCAGCATGACCATATTAACCAGTCTAGCCCAGTTGCTGTTTAAGTCAGGACTACCTAAAATTAAACCATCTCTTGCTGCCTTGAATTGTCATGCAGGACATGGAAAGATTGTGAAAGGCAGAGTGTCAGACAGATTGAGTAGGAGGCCAAATATACAGATGTCTAAGAAACAAGGTGTTGGTTTTTTGGTACTCAAATGATTATTTTTTATGCAAGAGCTCTCATATTATTAAATATCTGAGAGGGCCAGTACAGGGGCACAGAGGAGTCACATCCATCTGTCCTCATTAGTTTTATCTGTTAATATATACAAATTAGGATGTGGTGATACCACAGGACCAAGTTAAAAGCAAGTTCTAACTTGTATTATAAAAACCTTATTTACTAAGTTGACTAATGTTAACTAAGATGCTTATTTTACAAAGGCATAAGTGCTCTTTAGTAATCCAGTGGAATCTCAAGGGCACAGGCTGATACTGAAACTTCCAGTAAATGCAGTGCTGTAATTATGCAACAGGTAAGCAGGCAATCAAAGGGGATAATGAAAAACCTTGATAAGTCTTTTTTTTTTTCCTTTTTTCTTTAAACAAGAACATTATTTCTGATTTTTAGTAAAGAAAAGGAAGAATAGGTGGCTACTGATGGGCAACAGATAGACAGGCAGCTCAAGAAAGTCCATCAGTATTATTTTCAAATGGTTCAATAAGAAATTCTGGAAAAGAGGCCAATGAATTGAGGAAAAAAAAATCCAATAGCAAATATGTAAGATGAAGCTTCTCAAAACTCCAGGAGCTACTAATACTTATATAATAAAGTTCATATGAGATATCAATGAAGGCAAACAACTAAAAAACAGAAATTACTCTGGTATATCCTGCATAATAGCACAATAAGAAAAAATGAGAACGAGAAATTCATGAGAGAATATGCAAGATGCTTAAAACTGCAGAACACAAGAAGTTTCTAACCACTTTGGCAATAAATGCTCATTAATAACTGCAAAACTCATGTATTTGAATGCAAATGGGAACAGACTCCCTTGAATCTATTCCTTACTGTGTGTGTGACAGAGCCCTGGAACAGAACTCCCAGAGGCTCTGGTGTCTCCCTTTCTGGAGATACTCAAAACCCACCTGGACACAGTCCTGTGCAAGCTGCTCTAGGTGAGCCTGCTTTAGCAGCTTAGTTAGACTAGAAGATTTTCAGAGGTCCTTTTCAATCTCAAACATTCTCTGAGTCTGTGAACTACTTAGATTTCACGAATCAAAGGAGTTATGATCTTCTCTCAGATGGGAATTCTGCTCTAACAATGGATCAGGTTGTAAATTCCTTTAAAACTTTTAATCTCAGATTGCTAAAGAATGCACTAGATGAGAAGAAATTTGACAAACAGGTATTATTTATTTGTATGTATATACATATACATCATATACATATACATATACATATACATATACATATACATATACATATACATATACATATACATATACATATACATATACATATACATATACATATGTGAGTACATGTGGGGGGGGGTGTTTATATACTCAGGATATGGTAGATATTGAGTGTTTTCTTATGCCCATTTCAACTGTTCATGAGACAAATACATTTGACCTAAGACAAAAACATATTTGTACTGATTCCAGTCTATTTAAACTTTCTAAGTATGACAAAATTATTTAGAAATCAATATTGTTCTATCATACAGCTTGCTTAAATATTAACCACGGTGCACATAAAACCCTTAGAAAATATCTCAATCTCATCACTGATTATGACTTTTCTAGATAAAATGAATATACTTATGCCTAAACAAAGGACTGCTTTTGGCCTACACTAAAATATGAAATAAAAACTACCAAATATGCCTACTCAGACCTGTGAATATAAGTCCAAAAAGGGGAAAATAAAAAGCTAAGGTTTGATTCAGAAAAATACCTTATTTGCAGAGAGAAAAAGGAGATTGATATAGTAAAGAGAGCATAGCTAAGAAATAGTAAGATTCTGCACTACTTAGGAAAAAAAAAAGGGAAAGGTCATAATGAAATGTCTGTATCCTATCACAACTGTTTTTATCCACTTGTCCTCTAGTATCTGTACTGTTATTTCTGGGAAAATGTAGGCTTTCTTTAGCAGCTTAGATCTACTTTGCCACGGTCCAGTCTCACCAGAGAGGATTAATGATGCTCTCTGTGTACTCTTTGTTCTGATAGGAATTCAGGCCAGGCTTCCCTGTGATGGTGAAAATTGCTTTTTTTGCTGTCACTGCTGCTTCCTCCTTTAGCAATCTTGTCTAGCCAATCAATCCTGCTCAGTAAGGTCCAAACTAGAGAAATGTATTGTCATGACCATTTGCTAACTGTTAGCATTTCCCCACTTTGCTAGAGCTTTGGATTGCTCCCCAAAGCAGCTTTCTCCACCATTAAACCCAAATATTTCACTTGGGCCCACTGCATGACTTGGCTGCTATCAGGTATTCCTTTATTGGATGTTCTGACAGCAGACTACACAAGATACCACTTACTGTCTGCTGGCTTTAAGAAAACAAATACAGTGTTTATATAGCTAACAGAGCCTACAGCTCCTCCCATGAGGGCTGCTGTGCCCAACACAAGCTTTCCTTTAGGTGGAGATTTTTGTGGAGTCTACCAGTTTCCTTAAAATACTTTCCTCCAAGCTGAAGCACTGACAGCCCTTGTAAGAAAATAAAGGAGCATTTTATTTTTCTCTACTCATTTCTTTAGTCAGTGACTTTATCTAAGAATGTAACTTTCCAACAAAAATGTAGAGTTTGTCCTTATCTCTTACCTGAGAGCTTATCTATGCTATCCTATTGTGCAGTAGGGTTTACTGAAGAGTAATGCAAATTATCAGAGTATACAGGTAATTTTACAGAAAATGTCAATCAAATAAGAATGTAATTTTCAAAGCAATTATCAGGCGAAGAGTTTAGTGCATTTTAACTGTTCATGAAAAATTCCCAAGGGTGTATGTAATTTCTGGGCTACAGGCAAGCCAACATATTTTTGGAGAACAACAGGTAAGGCTCTTAAAACTATCTGTTCATAAACTTCAAGAATTGTCATAGGCTATATTTGAGTGGCATTAAGCCTGCAGGAGTATGTCATGCTTTGTATTGCTAACATAGAAGTGTTAATAAACGCAGGTCTAAAATTTCCACGAAGAACATAGCAAAGCACAGGGACAATCTACCCATGATTTTCCAATTACTAAAACCATACTATTGATTAAAAATAACCCCAGAAAATCTTCTCATTTGCCAATCAATATGTCACATGATGGTGGTGCTCAACACCACTGGTATGTTGTTTTATGGCCATGAACATAAAACAGTGCTAGCCCTCACTGTTTTATTCTCTTTCTGTAGTTCACATTGCCTTTAGATATAACATAATATAAAATTACCAATTAAAAATTCATATGTCATCTTGATTACTAAAGCTGACACAAGCTTAAATTCTCAGAGTGTGAATCCCTGCCATTACAACACATTAGATAAACTGGCTGTTCATAGAGTGTGTGCCTTAGACTCACAACAAAGTTGGATAAAATCCATTAGCTTAAGCATCCTCCATTAATGTTTTTTTTACACCTAGGTTAAAAGCCAGGGCATTTATAATGGACTAAGAAAGTGCATAGTCAACTCTTGCAGCTATCCCTTACACTGCAATAGCCCAATTGTGTTTGAAATTTTTTCAATCCTTCTAAGTTGTGGGGAAAATAGAGAAATGTACTTGCCAGTAGCAGGGAGACACATCCTCCATGGAACCATTTAGACTGTGGAATCATGTCAAGGTTACAGACAAGGTTACAGCTAACTGATAGGAGGAATAAAGCCAGAAAAAGCACAACAAAATGCTTTATTAAGGTAATGGGAGCTGAGGAAAGGTGGAACTTTTTAATAACCACCTCCTGGGTTATGTACAAACCAAACATTTTCAACACAAAGTAAGTGTGCTGCCATGCAAAATACAATGTCTTTGAAGAATTAAAATCTGAAAACAAAGGTAGCTGGTTGCTCCCTTAGGGATGGTTTAGCAGACACAAGAAAAAAAAAAGTCAATAATATGGGTTGGGTTCCTTGATCTACACAATCTTAGCTGATCGAAAATGGCACTAAACAAGTTCTGTGCATAAAGAATACATCTAGTGTTCCCAACGTTCTGGACCCAATGAAAAAGTACATATCCCATTGGGTCCATTCTCTGGAGGGGGCTTATAAGTCATGCAATGTTTTCATTTCAGAATTGTCTACGAGGGTTATGCCAGCTAGATCACAGCCATCTGGCAGATTTGCTAGAGCAAACACTTAATACTGTACTCAAGAGTAATTTCTTTATTAGTTAAGAGATAAAGAAGAAAATTAAAGGACTCACAGAAACATTCCAAGCCATTTGTTGCATCTGCAAAGAGCATAGTTTCCTCCAAAATCCACTTCTGACTTCTTGCTTTCTGTAAACTCTATGAGAAACCTATTAGCTCTGCATCATGTATTAGTAACAACCTTTTTTCATTCCTCAGAAATTTATTTGATCCCTTCTGAGTTTAAACAGATTACACTGAGAGTTTATATATCTTACCTAGTCACAAAGTTTTCCCCACTTTCAGTATTTAAATGCCTGGGGATCTCCTGGCATAAGTCTTATTTCCTTTTAACTCTTGGAAAAAACTTTTTCTGCTGTCTCCTTTCTGACTACTCTGTAAATATTGAGAGAAAGGAATTAAATGCACACTTTGACAGCAAGGCTTTAATATTCTATCAGTACATGACCCACATCAATTTCTAGATGCCTTAATTTTAAATGTCTTTACCCAATTATTTAAATTCATCAGGGTACAATGGCTCCCAAATCTATTGCCCTTTAGACCTTCCAAAATTTTGCTTGAGATTACAATACAATGCAATGATATGTGAAGTGCTGCCAGTAAATGGATCACCAAGGGGAGTAAGACAGATCCTAAAAAATCTATGCACACAGAGAAAAAAGGAATACAGCCTTTTAGGTTATAAGTATATGGGAAGTAACTTGAGCTTTTTGTCACCCAGAGGCATTGCCTTCTTGCAGTTGTTTCTAATCCTCATCAGAGAAAAAAAATCTGTGATACTCATTTTCTAAATGGAAATGCAAGGCATAAGGGCAACAGATGATTGATCTCATGTCTCACTTTATTATACCTCAAAATGCCTCAGTGCCAGTGTATCTAAGCAATACAGTGGTTTTGGTAATTTATTAAAAAAGAAAAAAAAATTCAAAAAAGAACAAAAGCCCAGGCATTTTTACTTCACATCTGATTTAAACAAAAAGCCTTGTAATAAATCTATACAAGAAATGGAGAAATTGGTAGGTGAAGCTGTAGGTATTTGTAGTTACAATTTAGGCTTACAAAAGGAACAAAGGAAAATTCACAAAACAGGAAAAAAGATTAAAGTTACTCATGCTAAAATAAAATAATGCTTCCACTTAGTCCATCATGAAGGAAAAAATGCTTAAACTAGGTCCACTTATAATGCAGAAATAACTGTTTTATAACTGGTTTTAGGTACTAATGGTGTCTATATTATCATTTGTGTTGAGAAAAAATGGGAAAAAGCTCACATGAAGAAAAAGAACATTAATATAGACAATCAAGTCCAAAAGTTATGTATTAGAATTTGAAAGAATCAAGTTAAAAATCCCAATACTAAGCCATTTTGATTTACTGTATTAGACATGAAAAACAAGCAAGGTAAAGTATACTGCATTTAGAAGTTTGATACAGTATTATGAAGCAACAAATCCAGAAGTAACACTCAAAAATGGAAAAATTATTAATTTTTTAATATTTTTTAAAAAGTTATACATGCTGATACTTTCTAAACTTATAATTACTTATTAAATTATTTGTTTATTTAAGAATAATAAAAAAAAATAAGCATTACAGGCCACACTTTCAAAGGTGTTGAAACCTGAAAATTACTACTTGAACTAAAGCAGGGTAAGTGGTACATGATGGAAATCTTTCATAAGATCTTCCTAGATGTTCAGGCCCTTTTATAAAAACTGTAGGCATTTAAAGAAAAGACACTTAAGAAAACCCTCAAAAGTCAGTATCTGAACATCATCCTTCCCCTTGATTCTTCCAGTATCTGAAATACCTACTGGGTATATTTGTATATGGGGGTGTGGGGTGAGCACTTCATGATGACAACTGAAATCAAGGAAGAACTGTTCAGCTAAAAATGAAAAATTAAAACAACAGCAAACAACAAGTAAATTAAAGCAAACCCCAATTTACTACAGCAGGGTGCACTAGGATCCTCATGTACTATCCTATAGGCCAACTGCAGCTTGGCAAGCATAGCTGAGCAGTTCATTGAAGGAGACCAGTACAGAAGAACTAATACATGAAAGAGAATCAAGCTTTTTCTCTTTGCCTGATCCTTTTACATTCCACAGCATATCTAATATATACATAGCTACCCTTCCTAACATTATTTAAGAATCATAGCTGCTGTTTGCTCACCTACTGCTGCTTCTTGTGTGTGACTTTGATAAAGAAATAGATAAGGAAGAATAACCACAAAACACCATTTCTGGAAATAGAAACCGAGTTTACACTGACTTTATAGTATTACTTTGTATAGTGAGCAAAGAGATTAATTTATAAAATGATAGTGGCCAAAGTAGGTAAGAAGAAGTGGTTACAAGGGATTGTGAAATTGGATAGAGAGCAAATAAAGCTTGAACATCTCTCAAAAGTTTACTGTGAAAATGGACACAGTTAAGAATAACAAATATACCCATTTAATCCATCTACTACAGTTTACTTCTGGGAATAACACTGAAGGCATTACGGATAACCCTGTGAGAATGAAAATAAAGAAATTAAATACACTGCACAGTATGAATTTTAGAAACTTATCCTGCTCTTTAAGTTTACATTACTGCATTTATTTGTATTCAGTTATTTCTTCAATTTGTTTTCACTAAAGCATTCCCACTGAGAGATTGTTGTATGGAGCTGCTCCTTTTGCACAATGTCTGTATCATTTTCTTTGACTTAGGTATAATTTCAGGTAATTGTCAGTGAGAAGGCATAGCAGTTAAGCCATAGGGATGGTTTTATGCATCACCACAGTAAAAATCTGATTTGATCCAAAAGGACCCACTCTAGACATCAATTGCAACTCAGCCTATTGCATCTAATCCCTGAAGAATAAGGTCTATGGTTTAGGTAGATGAGAAAAGCACCTCAAATCCTTAACACCATAAAATCACAGTCTTCTCCAATCAGATACCTTATGAATCTGAAAGCAAGGTATTTTGGAGGGGAAGCCCTCCAGCATTTGTGTAATTTGGCACTTTGCATGACATAATATAGCTTAGTTATATTGTTAATTCCAACAAAGTGATAGCAACAACTTGAAAGATGCTTCAAATTAGAATGAAACTTCAACATGCTTAACATTTCTGTCTCAGTGAAATAAAAGGAGGAAAAATACATTTTGCACTTTACATGATTGAGCTGTATAACTATAAAACAGAAGACAGAAAGACAATGGCATTCACTGAAAAAAAAAAATCTTTCTTTATATTTTGGTTTTGAAATGGAAGGACCAAATCAATACATTTTTAAGCAGGAATGTTTGTACTAACTCACTACAACCAAACAGATCAAGTTCTCTACTTTTGAATCTGCTCAGCCATTGAATGCCTTGCAACTACTATTCAATTAAAAATTTCCAGTATGCTTATCACCAAAAAATTTATTATTTTACAATAAAAAAAAATTGTTTCCTGCAAATTTGTCAGTGTGAGTGCATCTTTTGCCTGAAAAAGTTCTATCACTTGTATAAATTCATCAGTCCACAAGACCAGAATCAATACTGTCAACTTAATTAACTTTCAGCTTGGGAAAGGTGGAATCTGTTCCTTTCCTATCTGTTTAGAAAGTAAAAACCAGCACGTGTTTGCATGTTTTACTACTGCTTCACCAGCATGATTTGTGTCTCTTTCAGTGATTCCCAGGGACAGAAAAAAATGAGTTTGCTGGAAACTTGTGCTCCCTCTGGTGTCTGAATCAAGCATGAAAAGCACTGCCATGGGGGCACTATTACAAATGCAGAATGATTTTTTTAATTTCTTGGCCGCCCTAAAAATTCTACATAAAAGATAATTTAATACCAATTTATTTGAAAGAGGACAAAGTATATATATTTGGATTAGGTTTTCATTTGCCCTACTGAATATTTAATAAAACAGACAATGTATCCATGATTTCCAGCTATGATGGCTTGTAAACATTACCAGTGACTAATTGAATAGTCATTCGAATCTGCACAAAGCAATTTCCCTCCATTAGATTAAACGTCACACCCTGTCAATGAAAAATCTATTTGAAATCAACCCAGTAATTATAAGCATTTTGGAACGAGGCACCAGAAATCTACTTGTAATTAAAATTTCCTATATATTTAGTGTAGGAATTTGGCTTAGCTTGGCAGTAAATTTATTCTTCACTAAAAGTTTGCCTACAGCAAAAACTGCAAAAGAAAAAATTTCTTTCCATTATAATGGATTTTTAACACATCAGTACCAGATAGCTATAAGCATTAGTTCATTTTCACGGTTTCATAATTATTATTTCTTATTGTTTGTCTCTTTGGGTACCAAGAGCAAGGTCCAGATTTAAAAATGCCTTAAACCCTATAATATAAATTCATCCATATTCCTTCAGATGATAATATCATAAATGAAATTCGCTATCATTAACTTTCTTTTTTTTCCTTTTTTTCCTTTGTTCTATTTGGATTACAACTAATACATTCAGCTAATACTATCCTAAAATGTAAGCACATGCAATTGATTATATGCCATTTTGAGAATTTTATCTGGAATTGTAAGCAAGAAGCTCTGAAAAAAGGCTAGAAATATTCTTTCCCTCTAAAAATGAAGGTAAACCAAAGTACTGTGCAAAAAGCTGTCATGTTCAGGAAAAAAATTTGTCTTTATTTCGTTTATCCAATTTTTTTCAGGAATCCTGAAGAGGAAATAATGAGCATTAGCTTTACTTCAAACTTTTGTTAATTTATTTTGCAGATACCTAAACATTTGTAGAAGAGAATTGTAAATTTTCCCAGTTGACAAACTACCTATGACTATCACATTGATGTGGTACAATTCCTTGAAATATTTTCACAGATGTGACTGATTTATGAGCCTTGTGATTCAGCTGAGCTATTCAGCATGTGTCAGTTTTGTTTGAACCTGCAATTAATGTGCAAATTAAAGGAAACTGAACCGAATTTGAATGAAGAGATACAAATAGCTTTCAGACCAATGCAAAAAAATACCTGAAGGAAGACCAATGAGATCACAAAGCCTTAAGAGGAAATCAAAGCTAATACAAATGGTGTGGCCAAGATACTGATGAGAGCTAACTGGACATATTCTTCACTGTTCACCACTCAGAAGCCTGCCAAGGACCCACTGCAGTGCTCTAGGACAGGGGCACTGCCTGAGTCCTAGCAGGTATCACATTGATTCATGTTTTGACAGAAAGAAAGAAGACACACAGAGAACAGCAGCAGCATACAAAGACGTGTTTTGCAGGAGTAAAGAGGAAAGATGCATCTAAAAACAAAAAAAGAGTAACAAAATCCCCAAACAAAACAGAAAAGAAACGCCAAGGAAACATATAGGAAAAATCCGAACCAAAACAAAAAGCACCCATAATAGACAAGTGGGAGTAACTGGACAAAATTAAGTAAAATCTGATCTGTCTCATGACCCACACGACTAAAGACTTTTTCTTCTGTGTCACTGTGCCAAATGGCACAGCCCCTACAATTCCAAAGGCACTGTTCTAAAAGGATAACATTAATTTGCCTTTTCATAAGAAATGCTAATTCATTGTGTTTTAAAGAACATTCCCCCCATTCTAGAAGGTTTTTCAATATGAGGAAATGTTGAGACTCTAGGAAACGGTGCCAAAAATCCTGTTGGGATTAACTAAAGTCATATTGAATGCTGAGTCTTCTTGCTAGGCTTCACTGCATATCAGTTCCTGAGAAGGCCATTTGGGTGCAATCCTGTAAAGTGCCCGTGGAATGGGCAGCTCCTGGGGGAAAGGACAGCATTTTGAAATTAGCAACTAAATCTGAATTTATCTCTAAGGATTTAAGAACTTTATTTCATCTAGATTAGAGTCCTGTTCTTTGGTGTGAGAAGGTATTTGCGACTGTTAAAAGTAAGAATGTAAAATAAGGGCCTGGATTAGCCACAGCTTTATCCTGGTAGGCAGAGAACTGCCAGACATATGCCTCCTTCTTTCTCACAGATGCCACAATATTTCTGGATTAGGAGGAGGGGTTATATTGGACCCTAACAGTGAAAGAATTGGCTTAAGGCAGTCTGACACAACAGGTAGTTTATCTTTCACAATGGAGAGCAATTTTCTCTCTGATGCTAAAAAGTATATGTTTATGTTCAACTGGTACTGTATGCAATAATTCCAACATTGTCGTTTTGTATTGTAATTATTATCTATTATCAATCCTTCTCACTCTGGAAAGCAATACAATTGTTTTACAAAAGGATATGTCTTGTGTAATTTTCACATGTGTTTTTATAAGCTGAAATACATTTACATAGTAATATTTTAATAGTTAATTTTTAGTTTTCCTAAGTAGATAAACAATTGACTGAATGGGTGGGGGTTAAAAATAAACCAGTCACCTACAAAACCTATGACAATACTGAAACTGAAAACTAGGTTTTTTATGTTCCTGGGGTTTTTTTCAGAGGAACATTATTTGCAATATGAAACTGTTTAAACATTATTATTACAGAAGTCCAAAATATGATTTAAAACAGAATTAAAAGATTTTTAGAAGTAAATAAATGTATTTAATTTGCTTTTAAAAATACTTAAGAAAACATAAGTAAAACTCTATGTTCCTATGCCATTTACAGAAGTTGTAATTGACTTTTAAAAATATGTAGTAAAGATTTTGAGGAACAATAAAAACTGTAAACATATAGACAGGAGATATTGGATTCCTAATTCCTTAAAGCTATATACACAATTCTTTTATTTCTTAAGTAGCTACTTACATTTACAAAAGTAGTGAAAAGACAATAGGACAATTAAAATTTCAAGATTACCTGAAGAATGTCTGATATATATTCACTGAAACCCAAAACTACATACAGTTTAGAAGAATCTATTGTATAGAAAATTTAGTTTATTTGGAAATGACAAGTTACTGCTATTATTAGCATCACCTCATAATAATTCAACAAAAATAATATTGACCTGTCTTGCTCACTATGATACTGTTTTTATGTATGACCCCTTGGTTCTCATAGCAACAGAGACCACTGATTAGCTTACTTTTTCATTCTATGCCATCAAAATGAAGAGACTAATCTTTACAGTACTAAAAAACCACCAATTTTTATCCAATTTATTTTAATAGGATAATTTTGATAAAAACACTTTTTCCGAGTTAAAAGTGTTGCAATTCAACAGCAATGACAAGAAGAAAGCTGAAAATATATAATAAGTATACATTTGACATTTCATAATATGCAAAAGGGACAATCTGAGGCTTGTCTTCTTGATCAGCTTCTCTTAAATTTTTCATTTTGTTATTTTTTAGGCAAATAGACACAGAATCAAGAGATGCAGGTGTATTTTGTCAATCACCACCCAGAGAAGGAACACCGCTTATCTTTTTTGCACAAGACTTTTTTCTTCCTGATAGTTCACAGTTAAATACACCACTACCCCTGAGCAAGTCTCAGTTCCCATGAGCCAATGAAAAATTATCACCTACTCATCCAGCCTTAATAAGTGTCATGGTCTCCCACCTTTTGTTGTAACTTCAGCTGTATTTATTCTGGAGTAAATTAAACAAGAGCTCACAAACAATAAACAAGAGCAAACCTCTGAAGATGTGAAATACTTCATTAGTTAATCTGTAACAGATACATAGTAGATAAGGAGCTCCACCATTGAGCAAAATGTCCACTCTATCCACATGTTAAAATAAATAAAAAGTATATATGCTTACTATTGATCAAGCAAAGACAAAAAAAGTAATCTTTATTATTTTCTCCTTTGGTCTGAGCATAGCAGGTTTTAGACAAATATAAAAAGACTTGTTGGGTTTTGTTCTTTTTTTGTTTTGCTGTGTTGATTTGTTTTTTTTTAAATCTTGTTTTGCTATTAAGAAAATGTTAAAGTTTATCATGAAAGAAATAAAAATTAAGGATCTTTTCTGGTTTTTTCTTGTTATATTTTTTTTCCCAGTTATGACAGGAGTTAGCAATCTCCTTCAGAATCCACAGATTCAAATGATAAAGGCCAGGGATTAAGCACAGCCGATTAACAGTCTGTGTCCTCTTCAATCTAGCATTTCCACTGTAGATAAATCCATATTCAGACTGAAGTTATAATAAACACACTGTCCTCAATATAATTTCCCTAGATGACCTCCTCAAAACTGACATTCAAGTATTCTTGTGGAAAATTACAGTTCATAGCAACCGAAAAAGCAGCCTAGACAATGTACACCCACACAAATAACACTGAAGATCAAACTAAATGTTTAGAAAGCAACTGGATAAAATGATAGTTTCATTATAAATATTTTATTTGCTTCAGTTCTGAGTAATTTCTTATTACTATAGGCTAGACATATATTTTTTTTTTATTTTATCTTTATTGCTTGTATTGTATGTCTTCAAAATAACTGCGTTATTATTTATACTTAGGACCTAAAAATAAAAAAATCACAATTGATCACAGTGGTTGCATTTTTTTTTCCCTTTCCAAAAGCAAAAGAAATCAAACAATGAAATTTTACAGCTATCTTAAACACTCTGAAATATAAGCATAAGGAAAAGGGACACCAAAAAACACTTATCCAATGAATAACAGTAAAAGAATAAAAATCTACATGAACAGAATTGCAGTAATATTCTGCTAGGTATGTGTATTGACTTATCTGATAAATAATATTTTCACTTAAAATGAAAAAAGACAGCCCCTAAAAGGGAAGATAGTTTTTTGCTTTGTAAGGACATTTTAACATGGGAAATGCTACAGGATTCTCCTGCTATGTAACAGTTGAAATCCAGAATCTTATGGGTCTAAAGAAAGGCTAGGATTAATACAGACACAGACTGTGTAACAGGTTATTTTAATTTCTTAACCTAGAAGTTCAAACTATCTTAAGGAACTATAGATTTATATGATATTTAGTTTCATGGTATTCTTCAGGCAAAAGCAGCAACATTTTAAATAATTTTATTATAACTAACTAAACTTATCTACCTAGTTAAAGTGACTGTGTTCTACTCTTATTTCAATTAGTTTATCGTGGAAGGATTCCAATGAAGCAATTCTGAAATAGATGGAGGGATATGTGCATTTATTTGACAACCCTTTATTGAAAGTACATGATCAACATTTGGTTCCCTTTGGCCAAACCACAAAAATAATAAGAAAGGGGTCATGCTATATACTGAAAAAAAAAAAAAAAAAAAAAAACTGCAACAAAACAAAACAATGAAAAAAATACCCAAACCTGAGCTTCATTTTGATTAGTTATTCAATAGAATTGATTTGAAATAAGTACTGCCAATGACTGCAGTTAACTCATTAGCCGTTGTTCTATTATTTTCAGCAAAGTTAAAAAAAAAGTGCAAAAAATGATTCAGAGTAGGTTTCATAATCAGGGCATTTATTAGGTTTGGGTGATTTCAGCCAGCTTTTCTTCTAGAAAACAATTTCAAAGCTCTTTTAAATCAATCTATACTGAAGAAAGAATAGAAAATGTGAAGTTAACTCCAAATCACTCTGAAATGTTGCTTCAAAAACTAATTTCATGGTCTGTTTCCATAACAACATAGATCATTTTTACCAACTAGGACTCATATAATGAAGCATAAAATCTTTAATTAGATTGTATGGACTACTATTTAAGACTTTTTAGAGTGATTTGGAGACACAGTACCTAAGCCAAGTGATTTTTAGGTAGCTCCCCTTAAGCATCTTTATGGTCAGAAGACCGCATATATATCTCAGCAAAAAAGCCACTGAGTTTTATTTACTAGTGATAAGATATAAATCATGCAATTAAAACTTTGTGTACTTAATTTATTCATTCTTAAGCTTCTTGTTTCCCAATGGAATATTTTTACATATTTTTATGCATGTGTTATATTTTCAACAGGAGATATAAAAGCAAATAGATACCATTTACATGCTATTTAAAGAAAATCTAAAACCAGGAAGAGTGAACCATGCTTTTTGCAAAAGTAAGTGGACAAAAAGGTCTACAGAATGCAAAATTAAATTTATCAGTCCTTTCTACTTTAAATCTAAGAGCAAATGTCATTATCTATTATAGCAACATGTGTTATAGGTTGCTAGTCATTCAGCCAACAATATTTTATTATTTTTCATTTGATACCAAGTATTCTTTTCCTAGGCATTCACATATATTTTTCCATGCCTAATTTCCTGTATTCCCTAATTAATAAATGAAGCTTCTTATTATTAGATTGGAGAAATGTTTTATTTATTAAAATTGGATTCTAAAATAAGATTGAGCTAGCAGAGCTGATATTCCTTCGGTGAGAACAAGTAAAATCTAACCCAGAATGGTTTCTCAGGGCAAGCTTACTCCAGTGACTAATTAAAAGATGAAGGATAAAAACCAGAACATAGGAAAATTTGGGGGGAAAAAAATCTATGTCATTATCAAAGGAGTAAGGAGTCCAATGAGACTGGAAGGGGGAAAGAACTGAGTTGTAAAGACCTGCTCCTTTGTCTGTACATGGGCACACACACTCACAAACATGCACACACCCTCGTGCACACAGAGCCCCCATAAACACAGCTTTCCTTTCACAGCATTTTTCCTTTAAGAGGCTTGGTACTATTTACGTTTGCAAAGCTCCCAGTATTCCCAAACCTTACCCCTTTATTTTTAGCTTTCAAGCTTTAGCTTCAGCTGATGAGAACAGGAAAAGAAGGTGGTATGTTTATTGCTGGCAGACTGCTTGGAAATTCTGAGTAAAGAAGCCAATCAAGGCAAAAGGATTATAATAATCAAAGTAGAAAATTTGCATATTTAGAGTATGGTTACTGAGAAATAACAATGCCTTGGTTGTGTAAATCAAACCCTCAGCAAAAAGTGAAGGAATTTGCATATCTGGGAGAAATCTGCCATGTTATGCATCCGTAACTGCATTCTAATTAGCAGAAAGCACTAGTTTTTAGTAGAATATTAAATATAAGTGCTAGCAGTACTTTTATTTCCTTGTGATATAATAGACTTAGCTTGTTTGGAGCCTGATGAAAACAGGTTTTCTTGCCTGTAGGAAGCAAGGCTATTCAAAACAACCAAAGATATATTCATCATGCCATACAGCTACAATTTTTAAGATTGAGATCATGTAAATGTTCAATGAGTTCTGTATTACCAATTGTGTTCAACCTTTTTATCTATAGAAAGTGGTTTAAAGTAGCCCTTTGAGAAGATATTGCACAAAGCAAATGAAAATTTAAAACCACCTGTTCAAATCTGCATAATAAATCACCTTGACTTCATTTTAAATTTAGTGAATGAAAAAATAAGCTGGCCTGAAAAGTTTCACAGACAAAAATCCTAAAAAAAGCCCCAACTGACTGAATAACTATAAAAATATTCTATTATCTATTAAAATCAAGTAAATTAAACAGTAGGCTCAGAAAATTCATAATAAAATAAAGAAAAAAATAGGTAAATTCTCCTTTAAAAATTAGCATGTAACAGTATATTTGTACCATTCAAATAATACTACTTCAGGTTAATGAAGGTTAATTCCTCTCTTGTGAATGATTCTCAGCTGTATTTAAGGAAATTTAAGACTGGCTGACATACCCTGGCCACTACTCACAATCAAACTGCAGGTTGGTGTTGCACTGAAACATAAGAGAGAATCCATGCAAGCATATTCAATCTACATAGCATTACTAATAATGCATGTTCAGAGGCATTACCCATTTCCACAGATAAAGCATGGATGATACTCAGCAAGATGCTTTGAAGACCTGGACACTCCTCATATGTAGAACTGGTGAGTGAGCACACTGCAGTGCGGGTCTCAGGGTACTTACCATCCTCTGTGGGCACATAGATATTCAAATACAGACAGTCTTCATTTTGATCTTGAACATATGTCACCACAGTATCCAGATTGGCTGTAAACCAGACTGGCAGCATATCGTTGAGCAGTGACCTCTCATCCAGGTATTGTGGGCAGACAGCAGCAAACTGCGTGGCGTTGCGGACGCCCGTCCAAGACGACGGTGGCTCCGGGGGCTGAAATCGCCTTTCTCCGGTCGGAGGAGAAGCATAAGGAACACCCAAGTACTGCTCCACTGGACCAAGGATCTCATTAGGCAAAGGTGTTCTTAAACCACGTATTTTGCCATAATTCGTAGTAACAACCGGGTATTGTGCTTGGCCATCGATGAGAGTAAATCTTATAGCCAGTGCAGTTATCCACAGGAGGAAGTTAGAATTCAACATGACACACACTGGTGTGAAGATCAAAGGCAGCCATAGGAGTCCCATTGGTTTCGACATTATTTAAATCAACATCAGCCGGGCTCTTTTTCCCAAAGCCAGGAGAAATTAATCAGTCAAGGAAAATGAAAACTATCAAAAAAGTAGTCAAAACGAGATGAACTGAGGGAAAATGTATCTTTGTTCAGGCAACAAAAAAACAAAAGCTGATGTGTGGTAGGTGCCTCAGCTGACTGGCTGTAGACAAATCCCAATGTCAGAAGAAACAAGGGAGTGTTTGCCCCTAAGGCCCATCCCAGACTTTAGTGTTGAATTAATCCTGGCAGCGCACAGCACTTCCTGACGAGTGGTGAGAGATCCAGTTATTCCACTGCCCCAGTGAAATGGCTCCTTTCAGTGAAGTCCAGCCCACTCAGTCAGCCTGCGGCCAAGAGACAACAAGCAATTCAAATCATCAGACAAATTTATGTTGGCATAAACCTAAAATAAAAAATAAATAAATAAACCAAAAATTATATTCACACACTACTTCCATGCCAAGGCCCACAAATGTTTCATGAACTTTAGACATCATGGTTAGTTATGCGTTTCCAAAGATATGTAAGTTTAGAGATCTAAACCTGAAGCCTTGTCAGAGGTTATACCACAAAACAAATGCTTCTGCTTCTCTATATGCTTCCAAACCAAACCACAGCCCAAACACTTCTGGTTTCAGGAAGAGTATCACATTTAAGTGCTGAGTTGAGGATACTTTCTGCCCTAAATAAACAGAATTCTTCTTTTTAAGCCTATTTGCACTTCCACAGGAACCATTCATTACTTTTGTTTCCTGTATTGGATACTCTCATTTTGCTATGAGATGACGACTATACAGTGTTTTTCACAGACATGACTTCTTTTCTGTATGACAACCCAATTCACCTCCATCTAATTCAGAAATTCCAATGAATGCAATAAATAATTAGTACAAATCAAGTGTGAGAGTCAAAATGAGACACAAATTTTTGGCTTCCATATCTTTTTTTCTATATCTGACAAACAGAGCAATGGAAAATGAAAAGAAAAAAAAAAACATTATACAATCTCTTAAGACAACTTTTGGCCTACATAGTGTTACAATTATGTAACATTACCTGCTTGCATTCTCCAACTTTTATTTTTAAATAGAAGGCGATTCATATAATAATTCTATAAAATTTTAAGGAAATACAAGTCACTCGCATGTATATGCTGACCATTACAAGTGTAGAAATAAACACACATCAACATTCTTCTACCTGCTGAACGAAATTAGGGACTTCCTTTTTACCCACTGCTCAACTCAAAAGCACAAACAATTCCATAGGTAAAACATTCCACAGATAAAAGATTCCTTGTTATAGGAAACTGACATGGATACCTTATATTTGGTAGGATGAACACATATCTATCTATCAAAATTATATATAAGTGGACTAGCAGGTCCTTTTTTCAGTCAGGACTCAGACATGGAAAATAATTTGAAAGATATTTTATTCTCTCAAAACTCCTGGAATTCTTCAATTACTTCATTTTAGCACTCTTACTACAAAACTGTTGAAACACCAGAACACAAGAGGCCAGAAAAATACCAGATATATATTACTTTTGATGGACCAAAATTTCTTCTGACATTTTCTCTAGGATGTGCAATTTGAGCACAATTTCTGAAGGACAAATCATTACCAGCTCTAATTTTCACGTCCCCAGGGGCACTGCCAGGGCCATCAGTCCCTCAGTTATGCTGCCTGAAGCCCTATGCCCAACCCACACCCAGCCTGGATCTTGGCCTCACTGGGTCTCCAGCCAGACTTTGGACCTGTCTGCCCACCCTGCCTGGCCTGATGATTATTGGGTGGTGGCAGAGTCCTGCCCCTGTTCCAGCCCACCCTCAATGGGGGCCTTAGGAGTTCAGTCTTGCCCTGCCAGCTCTGCAGTGCTCACAGCTCCTGGGCCATCCTCTCCCATGGTCAGCCCCACTTCGGCTGTCCCTGGCACTCGGAGTGGTCAGCCAGCTATGGGTCACTCAGAATTCCTCCTCAAGTGTCACTTTCTCTTCTGATTTTTGCTATGATCTTTAACAATGGAAATCAACAGCAGGTGATTGATTATGAGTAGTATTCCTCTTGCTCTGTCCCATCCTGACTTTGACACACTTTACTGATCATGCAGCACAAATCAGATTTTCCAGTTATATCCAACTGAGGATTTAATATGTGCTCAGGGAGGAGCAACAGCTCTTATTCCCTTGACACCTACACTGCAGAAGTTTGTAATGACATTCTAGGAAATGTGAAATACAGCACTAAGAAAATTGGCAAGGTGGAAGGAAACACAGTGTCCAGATGATGAAAGATGCATAAAGAAAAAAAATTTCTGGGGAAACAGTAAGTGAAAAAAAGAGGAAACAAAACAAGAAAAAAAAAAAAGCAGAATTACTAATAAAACAAGAGAGACTTCATTACCAGCAGGGAGAGAACCAAAAATGACAACATGAAGGAAATCCTCAGCTGATATAGCAGAGATTATATTATCAATTGTTAAAAATGTGACATACTAAATGGTATGGGTTTCTTGGCCACCTAGGCACATGCTGGCTCACATCCAGCCAGCTTTCAAACAGCACCCCCAACTCCCCTTCAGCTGAGCAGCTCTCAAGACACTGTTCCCCAAGCCTGGAGCATTGCACGGGTTTTTGCAACCCAACTGCAGGACCTGACCCTTGGCCTTATCAATCCTCATAGAACTGGCCTCAGTAAATTCAGCCTGTCAAGTTCCTTTTGCAGAACTTTCCTAGGCTTCAGCAAATCAGTACTCCCATCCAATTTAGGATCATATCTGAATTTACTGAGGATGCACGCAATCCCCTCATCTAAATCACCAACAGAGACATTAAACTGGCCCCAGTACTGAGGCCTAGGGAACACCACTGGTAACCAGCTGCCAACGGGATTTAACTCCATTCAGCACCACTCTCTGGTCCTGACTATCTTGTCAGTTTTTCACCCAGTGAGGACTGCACCCATCCAAGCCAGTTTCCCCAGGAGAACGCTGTGGGAGACAGTATCCAATGCTTTACTGAAGTCTAGATAAACGAAATCCACAGCCTTTACCTCATCCACCAGCCAGGTTACGTTATAACAGAAAGAGATCAGGTTAGTCAAACAGGATCTGCCTTTTGTAAACCCATTTGTATCATCTGGGCCTGATTTGCTGGCTGTTCTGCACACAGCATGTGATGGCACTCAGGATGATCTGCTCCATGATCTTCCCCAGTATCGAGGTCAGGCTGACAGGCCTGTAGCTCCCTGGGTCATCCTTCTGATCATTCTTGTGGATGGGCATTACATTTGCTAATTTTTCATCAACCTGACCTTCTCCAGCTAGCCAGGACTGCTGGTAAGAGGTTTAAAGTGGTTTGATAAGCTCTTTCACTATCTTCCTCAGGTGCATCCCATCTGAGCCCATAGACTTGTGTGTGTTTAATTTGCTATAGGTCAATAGCAGGTGACTAATCATTTCCTCCTAGACTAAGGGGGCTTCACTCAGCTCTTCATACTTCTCCAGCTACCAGCTCTGTGAGCTGTGCATCCTGAGGACAACTGATTTTGGTATTATACTGAGGCAAAGAACCCAGACAGAAGCAAGAAAAACAAAAATATCTTGTTTAAGGTGGGATTCCTGCCCAATTAGGCAGAAAATATCACAGAGTTCATTGGCATTACTAGAGGAATTACCATTTTCCTAATTTTAGTTTCACATGTGAAATATATAGGTGCTTATACATAGACAAAGACACACAAAATAATTTTCAGTAATAACACTGAGATTTAAGGAAGAAGGCATGTTACCTCTTAATTCATAAACTTTGATGACTATAGTATGATGTTAGATACCTAATTGAAAATGTTGGAAGATGTAAATAGAGAGATTTCAATTAGGGGTTAATCTTAAATAGAAAACTGTAAACATTCTATAAAGGTTTTTAGATATATCAAAACTAGTTAATGTTCAATTAAATGTATACAGTCATCTATTTAATATGCCTTGACATACTGAGTCTACAGGAAGATGTACATGTCATGCCTTTGTTTTTTATAACTAATAGTGTTTTACTTTTTCCAATTTTTTTTACTGTTTCAAATATTAGAAGAATGCATACAAAATTGCTTGCAAAAAATTCCTAGTTGGAAGTATCACTCATTCAAACAATCAAAACTAATCAATCCAAGTCAGAATATTCAGTTTAAAATGACAACTTCTGGCAGCACACCACACAAACAGAAGTCAAGGGAGATCTGAAATCACATGCATTCATACATGATTTTGTTATTGGCAGAGGAGTGTAATTTGAGGCTAATGGGACATTTATGGCCTTTGAAGAAAATGCAGATTAAAGTTAATATGGATGTGTGTCTGGAAATACCACTTGTTCTTATTTATAAATCTGTGCCCCAGGACACTCTTAGAGATGCTTAAATAGTCTATGAATCAGGCCTTCAGGGCTAAACTGATGGTTTCCAGGATCTTCAGCTACCACTTTTTCAACCTGAGAAGATTGTCAGTAGCTCTAAACTTGTTCTGTAGCTGCTAGGGAAATAGAAGATGTGTCTTAGAAGTCCTATTTGCTCCAGTGTAGAATAGAAAACTAAAGTGATTTCAAGTTTTTTTTAACCTCTTGTCCACATCATGAAAAGTTACAAGAAAATGAAACAGAAATATAAAGTATATGAACACAGGAAACTGAAGACTCTGCAGATATCCTACGGTTTCTCAGGCTTTATCTAAAACAACTAGGGCAGAACAGTACACCTCAGCTTTCAGTCACTGACCAGTTTTATTCTCTGGCCCTCCCTTCTGCTCATATTTCCAAGGGATTTTTCAGGCACGTACATAGGTCATAGAGTCAGGGTTAGAGACTCATGACTCTTTCATTTGACATACACTCTGAAAACATACAGTCAGCTTGATTAGCTGAAATGTAAGAGGAACCAGCTAGTCAATAGAAAAAAACTGACAAATGATGTAATCAATAAAATTTCAGATTCTCCTCATGCAGACATTTTGCTAAGTTTTTATTGCATTTCGTAGAATATGGGGATTCCAAAATATACTTCATTTACCAAAAATATGAACTCTGTTTTTTCTTCTTTTCATTCCCTTTGTTGCCTTGAAATATGTAATTTTGAAAGTTATTAATTAAAGTAGATACATAAGGCTTGCTTTTTGGGTTTTCTTTGTTGCTTTGGCTTGTGTCTTTGTGCATGTTTAGTTGATTGTTTTTTTAAAAAAAGCAATTTGTTTAAAACTGTAGAAGACCAGCTCTAAGCATGTTTTGTCTCAAACATTCTGAGCGTTGCTACAGGAAAGGTGATCAGTGGGGTGGGGCACTGCTGTCCTGAGCCGATTCCCTGCTCTGCCTTGAGACTTGAGCTCAGTCCCCTTCACCCCAGCTCACTTTCTAGGGGAAGGACTGTCTGTCCAGGGATGAAAAAACATGCAGAAAGCCTAATTTACATAAAGGCATACAGATTGCACCCCCTCTCACTTTCTCCTCTCTTTCTTCCTCTTTTCTTTAACTGGTTGCTGCAGTTAAGAACACAACTGTACAATAAAGCAGAAGAGTTCCCTGACACGGCATCCAGTGTCTTCCTTCAGCCTATGGGAACTTACAACAAACATCATGCCCTGTACTGTGGGTCATACTAACTTAGCATTATAAACTTCACTAGGGATGAGTATCTGAATAATGTCTCACAGAATCACAGAATTATTTAAGTAGGAGCTATAACTTATTAATTCACAGTCAAAAATTTCAAGATTAGGACTTAACCTGAGAAGATAGTGACACAAATTTAAGAATTATGATGTATCCTTGCTTAAAGTAAAAAGAAAAGCCAGCTGTACAAACATCCCTATTGACCTTGACGTTGGTCTTAGTTGTATGATTAGAAGTCACTGAAGACAAAGATTTTTTAAAAAAAAAAATTTAATATGGAAATAAAGCCTGAAAAGCAATACAAATTACATACAAACATTGAATTAAACAGGCTTAGGTGTTTTTTTTTAAAAGAACATGCTGCATTTACCTTCTATTAATTTGTCCAAGTGAGAGAAATAGGCTCAGATAGGCCTAGACAGTGTCAGTAGATCCCTCAGGTTAAAAACTACAATCACCATTTACTTTTCAGAAAATGGGCACACATTTCTTTCATATCATTGTTTCTTGCCTGGAGCTACCACTCTTATTCTGAATTTCTAAACCTCATACACTATCAAAAAGAACAATGGGATTATAAGAAAAAGCTTGTGGTCCCTAGAATGTTTTTGAAAACTGCAGTTCTCTGAACACTGAAAACAATTTGAAAAGCAAGCAGAGGGAAAGAAAACGTGATCATCACTCCTTTAAGAAAAATAAACAAAGAAATCTACCTCAGCATTCTCAAAAAATCAGCTGTTTCAATCTAACAATCACAGATATGGTTTCCTTTATTTTTTCTGTATTTAAAATTATAAAAAACTGTATGGCCAGAAGGACCCAAGCCTAACTGGGAGTGCTTAGTTAAGACAGTTGCACTTATCTCACTGACTTTTTGAACAGTAATTTCAACTGTTATTACATGTAAGCATAGAAGAATTTCACAGGTTAAACAATTTTCAGGATACTTGCTGCTTCTTGATGATAAATTGATGAAGATTGCAAATAAACATAAGATTTCAATATTAGAAGGAAAAACATGGCATAAACTCTTTACAAACATAAGATTGAAATAAGTAATAATCCCAAAATTACAGGTGTATTCCATTCAGCTCAAATTGTGACTGAATGACTGAATTAACACTGCAGCTATTCAACTGTGGTTTAATTGCAGCTGCAAAGTCTTAAGAAAATACTACGTTTCTAGTACATATGCTAGAAAATGTACAGAAAATAGCATCAGTACAGTCTAACACAACTGATGGCATCATTTCCAGCTTTTACTTCTGATATAACCTTGCAAAAGAAATGTAACACACTCTGAGTCTCTCTTCATTTCTTTTATGCACCTCTCTTTGCTTAAATTCAGATGTGTTACTACAAAAATAAAAAGATTATGATCTGAAACAGAATGCTCAGTCCTGAGTTTCTTTAAGGAAAAAGCTTCTGTAGAGTAAAATCTCGTATGCCTGGAGCAAGCCACTAATTTATGGATTTGAAAAAAAAAATAATACATGCACACAAAAATCAGTATTTTATACATTAGTCTTACAGAGTAGATTTTCATAAGTTGAATAAACCCTCGAAAAAATCAAAGTTCATTGCCCACTACCACTGCAAGGCCTCAAAAAAAAAAAAAAGCATTTGTAACATGGAGTGAGTCTTAACTCTTCTCCAGTAAAAAAGGTCAAATGACTGAACAGAAAAATTCTTAAGGAACTCTAGCAGGTTTTGTCTAAATATTATACAAAGAAACTCACAGGTCTCAGTCCTCTCTTTCTTGTCTTCACCATTGAACTGAAGTGCGTGCCCTTGTCAGAGATGAAAGAAACTAGAACTCTTGTCTGAACCAACTGAGAAAATGTCTAAGGGACTGATTGATATGCAATTTGATCTCTTGAGGCTATTTAATGATTAGAATTTGATATCTCCCTCTAGGCATTCTAGTCTCAGAAGAGGAGACATTAAAAATGTTACAATAACCAGAAACAGGGTGGGAAAAGCAATTTAAACCAGCTGGCCATGTGAACACATGCAAACACACATACACACACACACACTGCTGTTAACATATTATATGGCCAAAAAAAGTTGCTGCTTTATTATACAAATTCTTAGAACTTAATTACACAGGAGACACAGGCAGGACATTTTCATTGCATTACCTGGTTCAGTTACCAGGTGGTGATACTGCCTTCATTCATATGATAATGTCACAATTATACATTCATTCTGGAAATGGGGAAGTTGAGTGGCTACCCTCATTAACCTGAAGAAATTTAAACCCACTGCTCTGTCTTTCAAGTTACAAACATTAGCTTTCAAATAAGGCTGGGATAGCTATGAGGACATTTTCCCTGAACTTATGAGACTGACTTCTGGCTTCACTCTGAGATTCTTACCCTTGGACTATGAGAAAACTCTAACATTGTATTCCCATAAAGCACGAATTTTCTGACAAGTATTCTCACTTTCAAGCAAGCCTTATGCAGTTTGTAGGAGAGTCATTTCATAAAATAAAAATTGTGACTGGAGATTATCTTTACTATGCTTTTGCATCATCAAATTTTATGAAGTAAATCTTCCCCTTAGGTTTTCTTTATTTGTTTGAAAGTGGACAACTTCACCAGCATAAGGAGTCCTCCAGCTTCTCTTCCTGTATGGCTCTCCTCCTAACTCAGTGGGCTTTCACTTGCTAAATGCTGTCTTGAGCTCTTTGTATTTAAGAGGTGAGAAAATATGTCTCAGCAAAACAAGTCTCCATAAAATGCTGTGAAAAATGGGATCACCAGAATCACTCACTAGATCAATGCTGCTAGATCAACGAAGCTGCTGAAGGGGCTGGAGCACAAGTCATACTAAGAGTGACCTGGGGTCATTTCACCTGGAGAAAAGGAAGCTTAGGGGTGGTCCTTATAGCTCTCTGCTAATACCTGAAAGGATGCTCTAGCAAGGTAGGGGGGCACTCTCTTCTTCCAAGTAACAAGCAATAAGACAAGTGGAAATGGCCTCAAGTTGGAGCGGGGGAGGTTTAGATTAGGAAATTTTTTTTCACTGAGAGGGTTGCTAAACACTGGAACAGGCTGCCCACAAAAGTGATGGAATCACTGTCCCTGGAGACATTTGAAAGCCGTGCAGATGTGGCACTTAGGGACAAGGTTTAGTGGAGGGTGACGCAGCGCTGAATCTTAGAAGTCTTTTCCAACCAAAAATATTATATTATTCTATGATTTTTCAACAACATTAATGAGACCATTCCTGTTTTGCCTGCTGCCTTTCCCTCCTCCCAACAAATGCAGTTTAAAAGCTTGCCTAGAAGAAAGTGTGTAGCATATACTCTGCTTACTATCCTGTTAATGACATAATTGAACATAATTCAATTCAATAATGAAGGATGAAATTCTTAACTTTCTAGCTGACAGAAGTACAGGGAGCTGTGAATTACATTACATACTATGGACCACTAAAAGCTAAGCATAATATTGCCATGCAAAGTCCCACTATAGATCCATATCTTAAGCTGTTTCCAGGCCAATGCAGTAAGCACTGGAATTCAGGGTCTAAGCAGTAACTAGAACATGGACTCCAACACTGTCCTGCCCCAGTATTCATACCTTCCAGTCAATGCACAGGAATAAAAAGGGAATAGGATAGGGCCAGAGGTATTTCTCAACAGACAGCTCATTTTTTTGTTGTTTTTTAGTAAGAAAGATTTTCCCTATAGAGATGCAAGCTCTGCTGTCATGTTATGTGGCCTTAGAGGCAGATAACAGGACCATTTTATTGACTAAGATATAACCTCATGGACAGAACCAGAGACATCTTTCCTCATCACAGATGAATATGCCAAAAAAGCAGGATATCTAAGTTTGGAAAATATATCAAATCTTTTGCAGGTAGTTTTCTGTTCAGTTTAAAAGGTCCTCCATTTCAAATCCCATACTGCCAAATGATAAAAATCAAGCCATCTTTCATGGTCTCTTAACAATTCCAGGAGAAATCGCAGAATAATATGAGATGCTTTTCTCTTAGGAAAAAAAATTCTCAAAATTATCTGCATGACAATCCCTACCATTCTACTACATGGGAAACTTCAAAGCCATATGTAGTTAATTATATTTTATTGCATCAAAGGGTTTTCAGAAATCTAATACAATATATTTGCTTTGTAATGTGTAGAGTTGTATCCGAGTAGGAAATGGAAATCAACAAAAAACATGGAAGTTACCGTTCCTTCTCCTCTTCATCCTTTCACACCAATTATTGGAATGTTTCCATCTTTTCCTAGCACAATGAATAAGTACCTTCTCTACCTTGGAAACAAATACTAAAGCTCATGTTTGTTCCCCAAACTGTATATGAGAAAGTCAGATATTCTGTCTATATCAGAAGCATACACTTCAGGCAGTAGTTCTTCCTACTGTAATGTAGGTATTTGACATTAAATATTAGTTGAAGTCAACCACTATGAAAACATCCTGAAGATTATGTTGAAAAAGCCCAAGTGATTAGCTTAGATAAGATTAGACAGCTAACTGTCCTGAACTGTAGAAAGATGATTTTTTCTTTCACCTCTTACCAATATATACAGAATTATCTTTATAACCACAGAATTAAGAACTTTGTAACTTTCCTGTGTATTCATACATTAACAAAGAGCTCATGACTAAAATCAGGAAGAGCTTATTCTGCTATGAGCTTCTTAACAGTTTTTGTCTGATCTATCAATAATTGTGCTGATAGTTTATCGAGGATGATACAGATCCATTGGTATGAAATTTAGTATACAAAGTTAAGACTGAAAATCAGTTATTTTCTCTCCTACCGTTCAATAACTTTATTTTCTGGGACTGTTTCAATTACTGTTGCCATTGATATTGTTATTCCCATAGCCATCTTCAAGTTGTTTTTAAAAGTGTTGCAATGAATCTTCTTTGCAACATATCTCAGAGAACAAGTTTATTCATTTTTGCCATCTTCACCTAATACTAGCCTTGACCAACATAGAACTGATAGGCTTGTGGAAAATGAGTGTTATATTAGAAATATTTAGGTTATTTACTTTTAAAAAACATGTTTCCCATTATTTTTTGTTGCAATGTGTGCCATTTATGAATGACTTTCTAACAAGAACCATACAATATTATTATTATTATTAGTAGCATTATTATTATCATATTATTCAGCATACTCTTCTGCTTTCACAAGATTACAAAACTACATGGGCATTATAAAATATGAGGAGAAATATTTTCTAACAATTTGATTCCATGTCAAAACATTATGCCTTGTTACCTTTTCAAGACCCATCTTACTCTTGTTCTTCCCTGCTTGAAAATGTCCTTTTATAAAAGTACCTTCTACACTTTTCCTCTTTCACACATTGCCTTCTCAGTTCTTTTCTAATTCTCAAATCTTTCTCAGAGTGCACACTGCTAGCATGTTCTTTTCTCCAAATCATAACTCTTTCCTGTGACTCTTTTCTTCTCCCTGGTCATTTGTTTTTAACTTCCTTTCGTATACAGGAAAAGCAATATGCCCATCAAATTAATCAATGTAAAATTGTTTTTAATGTGTAAAAGGAATTTATTTCATTTATTTTTTAAAGGGTTTCTGGTTTTTCTCTCTTTTTTTTTTTTTTTTTTTACTTGTATCATAACCCTATGGGATGATATTGCAGAAAAAAAACCAAACCAAACCTAACCAAAACAAAAACAAAAAACACCCCCCCGCAAAAAAAAATCCCAAAAAAATCAGAAGACAATGTGCAGCTGCCAGGTTGACTAGGAAGGACTGATCTATTTTTTCCTGCCCTCAGTCAACTGATTTAGGTCAGGATTGAGAAAAAATATACCTTGTCACATGGCAGGAGTTACAGCTTCCTGTGTGCTTCTATTATATCATCTTAAGAAATCTCACTAATAAAACATAATACCAACCAAAAATATCTACCACAAACTAATGCAGTCAATTAATAGAACAGATGGAGGTCAGGGCAGACAATTAAATCCCTTTGACAGAGGAGAAGATTATTCTACCTCATATTGGAGATATGTCAGTAATTCCTGTGTGATCTGACTTACATTTATACTTCTAAATAATTCCTTCCATAATGCCTTCTTTGGCATGAGAGAAGAAGATCCATCTAAAGGTCTTACTTGCAGCTGTATATAATTATTTTTAAATGGTGGGAAAGTTTTTTTTAATGTTTTTTTAGCAGTATTCTTATTGATTCTCGGAACAAGTAAATCAAATCTCCTTTTTGCCTTTAGAAAGCTGCTGCTGCTCCTTGAAGTCTGCCCCTCAGAAGGATGATACAGCTATCACCTTGGCAAGGTGCTAACTACTTTTTTTGGAATTCAATATAGTCTTCTATAGGTATTGAAGAAAACCATCTCCAGGAGTCCTGATTCATTATCTCTCTGGCCCTGAATTTCAGCATATTTGCAACAATTATCTTTCCTAAAGTCTTGCACCAAGATGGGTTGTATTTCTGGACATGGGAGCTACACTGCCAATATTACAAACTGTTGAGTGTTGTTGCTGTATTCTGGCAAAAGCGATTACATATTTCGTATTTCAAACAAAAAAGAAACTGAGCTATTTATTTTTTTTCTGATTTTGATGATTTCCAGCATGTAGATTTCAAATGATAAACCATTATCAGCTGTAGGAAAAAATTCTTCCACTAAGGAATTAAATTAACTCCTCATGAGATACTTTTTTCACAGAAAAAAACCTGTACCAAATGAATTACAATTTATTTTTAAATAAAGGTCAATACAAGTTTTGATAACTCTTTATCTTCTTTTTTTAAAGTTATCTTCATAGCACACTGTGGTAATATTTAAATTTCAAAAAGCTCAGAGAAAGTTGCACTAATATTATACTAATACTTTAAAGCATTGAAAATCCATATTCTAAAAGACAATGAAGTTGCCAAGAGAATGACCTGTTAGTATAATTGCTGTGATTGCTCTGTCCCAGCTTCAATTTTCATTGGTGGAATTCTAATACATTCATTTTTTTGTCAAGCTCATCTACTGAAACTCCTGCTTTCTTAATTAATAAACTCAGATTGCTTAATTACTGCACTATTTTAAAAGCTTTGTTTTTCAGATACATATGCTTTCCTGAATTCTGATCTCAAATTAATATACATTTGCTGCTGAATATATCAGATCTGAATTTCTTGTGCCCTTATGTAGCTTACTGTATATAAATTTTAGTTTTGATGTCTTCTAACAGAAACAGACTAGTTCTGCCATTGTTTGAACTTAGCATTGTAGCCTCACACCATGCCAGTCAATGAGTTGTATTTCACAGATACTTTATAAAAATATTAAATAAAAACTATTTCAGTAGTCTTTAAAGTATTTACTTCTGTTTCATTTGGTCAAATAAAGTATATTTATTTTAACTTTCTTCCTTTACACAGAACTGTATTACTGTATTAAAAACAGAAATTCTAAGTTTCTATTCATCATCTAACTTTTCAAGTGACTCAACGTCATTATTTAAACTCTTAGCTGTTTTGGGTTTTTTCCATTCTTTTTGACACTTCATATAATGAAAGTGAAAGGGTTATGCTGTTATTTTAAATCCATGGAAGGAAAAATATATTTGCTTTTAAATAAAGATCACAGGTTCATAGATTGGTTGAAGCTGGAAGGGACCTCTGGAGTTCATCTGGTCCAACCCCTCGGCTCGAGAAGGGATACCTACAGCCTGTTTTCATGACACTGTTTAAGTAAGAATAGACTGCACCTCATTATTCACAGCTAATTTTCAACGATTTGCATCTCATCTTTATGAATCAAATTCATTACATATGTCTACCAGTAACAGTAGTCACAATAGTATGATACAACGTAGGAAATATCACCTATGTACCTTTAAAGCCAAGAAAAAGCCTCTAATGATAGAAGCAACACAATTTTTTGGTATAATGAATTCCTTTTACTAGAAACTAGAATTAAATGTGTGATTTAGTTCCAGGGCTTTGTTTCTACCATGAAGAGACAAACCACAGTTTTACCAGATATTTGTTTGCATGTCATTGATTTCTTACACAAAAAAAATTAAAAAATAAGCTTTTTAAGATTTTAATTAGACACCACATTTTGAGTTACTTCCTGAAGTCATACTGAAACATAAAAATTCAGGCTGTTTTTTCCTAACATTCTGTGAATGGTTGTGCAAGCTTTAAATCCATGCTGTGAGAGCAGAATGGCAAATTTACATTTTTATTAATACAGCTGCAACCAGGTGAAAAAGAGAATAGTATCTTTACAAGAAATACAGCCTATAATGAAAGTTGAGAATCTGATTTTACTTAACCCAAGTAGTTTTAGCTACACTCAGACATTCTGAGGGTTTTTTTTAAAGTTGTGGATAACAATACTACCATATTTGTGTTGTGTTCTCTTTCCCTGGCTTTTTTATTGGAAAAGAAAAATTGAATGCAAAGCAGTATATATGAAATGTGTGGAGGGTGGTGGTAATAAACCTGATAGAAAGAGTGGCTTAGATACTTTCAGCTTCCATACTTAAGATCCAATAGAAAACACTATGTGTGTGTGTATCTGGGTCTAAATTGGCATGCAATTAAAGCTAAATGTATTTTATATTCATATATACAAACAAACATATTTACTTTTGGAATCAAATAGTGATTTTTCAACTCTAAGTAATTTCGACAAGCAGTTTGGCTTCCTGCTGGCAAAAACATTTTATTTTTTTTCTTTCAAAAAAGAAAGAAATATGCCATCATCTTCCCTAGTCACTCAACAGCTGTATCAATTTGTTTTCAGGGCAGTGATTAGCATAATTGTGGTGGATTACTCGCATTTAGCACAGAATGGAAATAATTCAGTATTTTAGTAGATATGACATAGAATGATATCCCATACCTCTGGAGTGGTGCTGCAAGTTTTTTTCCTAAAACTGTACTAAAAGCCTATTTTTAAAAACCCAAATCTGTCTGAAAGAACCAAAAACCTTAATTCTTCTGATGTGCTGTTTGATAAACAATGCCATACTATGGCTAGGACACACAACCATGAAATCAGCTGCAAGTAGCTACGTTGAGGCCTTACTCAGAAGGGTTTCAGTGTGATATAATTTCTTTAGAAATTAAAAAAACAAACAAAAAAAATAAAAAACCCAACAAACAAAAACAAACAAACAAAAAACCCAAATCAAAATGTGATTCCATCATTCTTGTTTTTCTGCTTTATCTCCTAATTCCAGTTCTGATGCTGAGGTGCATTCAGTGCTACCTTTAGTGCTATATGAGTGTTAAAATTGATCCTTTATATATATACACTCAGCCATTTACCTTAATACTCTTGCATGTTTTATAAACATGCGTAGACAATCACTGTATGATATTATACAGAAAAATCATAAAATTATAAAATTGTTTTGGTTGCAAGGGACCTTTAAGACTATCTAGTTCCAACTTCCCTGCCACCAGGGATGCCACACACTAGATTAGGTTGCTCAAAACCACCCAACCTGGCCTTGAGCATTCCTGGGGATGGGGCATCCACAACTTCCCTGGGCAACCTATTCCTGTGTCTCCCCATCCTCACAATAAAGAACTTCTTCCTCACAGCCCCTCCAAACCTATGCTCTTTTAGTTTAAAACTATTCCCCCTTTGATCCCAGTCCCTACAGGCCCTGATTTCTTATCACTCCTTTATTATACATATATATATATATATTGACAAGCTGCAGTAAGGTCTCATAACAGCCTTCTCCAGGCTGAACAACTCCAACTGTCTCAGTCTATCCTCACAGGCAAGGTGCTCCAGCCCTCTGATCATCTTTGTGGCTGTCCTTTGGACCCACTCTAACATGTCCATCTCTTTCTTGTGTTGAGGACTTCACAGCTGGATGCAGCATTTCAAGGTGGAGTTTCACCAGGACAAAATAAAGAGGCAGAATTACCTCCATCAACATTTTGGCCACTTCTTTTGATGCAGCACAGGATATAGTTGGATTTCTGTGCTGCAAGCACACATTGCTCACTCATTAACAATTTCTCATCACCCAGTACCTCCAAGTCCTTCTTTGCAAGGCTACTCTTAATCCATTCACCATCCAGCCCCTAATGATAATGGATATTGCCATGACACAGATGCAGGACCTTTATTTCTCTCACTGAAGTTCATTAAGTTTTGATGGACGCACCCCTCCAGCCTGTTGAGGTACCCCTGGATGGCATTTCTTCCCTCAACTGAATCAGTTGCACCACTCATCCACAGACTTGCCAAGGGTGCATTTAATCCCATTGTCTATGTTACTGATGAAGATATTTAATAGCACCGCCCCAGTATAGACCTTTGAGAGACATCATTCATTACTGTTTCCACCAGTAAACAATGTAGCCTTTGGTTCCAAAACATAGATTACAACCTGTGTAAAAAGCATTGTATGGTATCATTGTCTCCCTGTTATGGAAGGTGGAGTTGATGATCCCAGAAATCATCTTCTCTGAGTTGTTTCTAAAAGAAACTTCAAGGGGCAGAGCTCAAATTAAGTCACGGAGATATCCCGAGGATATGAGATTTTGCTGTTACACAGAGCTATTTCTTTTATATGAAAATTCAGATAACTGCTGAACAACAGGTAAAGGGAAATTTATTAACATATATAGATGGTCTTCCTTTCCTGTCAACTACTGAGTTGTCCAAACAAAACAAACTGTGGTCTTGTGGTTAAAAATGAAGATGCAGGGCGTTTGGAACCTTGGCAGGAAGAGGACAGCTGCTTGCCTGTAGTTCATTTACACTGGAATCTTGTTCTCAAAAGCTTTACTCTCCTTTGGGGGGGGGGGAGGGAAACAACACTGAGTTATTAGGAAACTTCTTTTAAGAGTTCCCTGTAGAAACAGATATAACAGATATAACATCATTACCTGTTGTTCAGTACAGCAGATTTAAATTATGTTAGCCATAGTGATAAAACATTTTCAAGTTGAAACATTGAGATAGTAAAATTTGCACCCCAGTTCGTTGAATTGAACATAACTGAACTTTAAATGAGCTATCTGTGCAAAATAGTGTGATTATTTTTTATTTCACATTTACTTATTGCTCATCCTCATGACTCAGTGAACTCCCGTTATCCATGAAGTCGGTATAATGTTGAAATTACACTTCTTTAACCATTCTCTGTTATTGTTGTACAATACTTTGTGTAATTTTATGTTCAAACTCATTTTCTACAAAATCAATTATATTTCTAGAAGCATTACTTAGATAAGAACAGAGTGTATGAGTCTTAAAGATTTAAGACAATCATCACTCCTATTTTTATAAAATTGTGTAACTATCTATCCAAAGTTTTTAATAAAGCTAATGAACTTTGGTAGAATTACAATTGCCACCTGAAAGTAAATTTAATGACCTGGAAAGTTTTGGTGTTTGCTATTTCATATTTGAGTAATACTTGAAAAATACTTAATATTTCCATTTCTCACTTGGGTTCTTAAGAAATTCACATATTGGTGGAGATAATTTACCTACTTTAAGATACTTTTAGATACTTTAGGTCAGTCATACTGAAATACATAACTAAATATTTGAATAAAAAAATAACGGATATATAATTTTGAATTCAAATGGAGGCAAGGAATTATTTATATTCATTAAAGAATCTGAATATTTTGATTCCACTATTCACAGTAGATCTCTATCTTTAATGGAGAACACACCCTAATATCAGTGACGTAATGGATTTGTTAAGATTAGATTTACCAGTACCATCTCACAGGAAAGCAGATGATATAACTTAATTTAGGTTTTCTAGATCAACTGAGAAACACTACACTGGGTTTATGATTTCAAAATACTCTCCCTGGAAATAATTGATAGATGCATAGAGAGCTGTGGAACATCCTACAACAAAATCTAGACAAACTCTCATTAAAGTCTGGTTAAATTTCCAAACAGTAGGTGTTACATTCAATTTAAACTACTGGAATTTCTAGAAGAAGATACAACTTCCAATTTGGAAACCTACTGAAATGTTGAGTATCAGCCTCAATTAATTGACATGACCAGATCATCAGTCTGGGTTTAGATGGTAACTTCATTAGTTGCTTCTGCTTATGTTTCAGTATGGAAAACATACCTTCTATCTTTATAAAAGTGAAGAATTTTAAACTGAGTTCCTTCCTTCCTTCCTTCCTTCCTTCCTTCCTTCCTTCCTTCCTTCCTTCCTTCCTTCCTTCCTTCCTTCCTTCCATGTTTCAAAATTAAGAGAATAATGTCAGCAGAGCCTATGTATCAGAGTACAGATTTTCAAAGCCTACATAACTGATTGGATTTCCACGCTAAAATTGTGCAGATATTTCACCAAGACAGAAAAAATGTGGGGAACATTTTTTTCCACCTAAGAGTATAAAATCAGTGACAGCCTAAAGAGAACACTGGAGGAGTTGAAGACACTGCTTAACCAGAGGTTGGACTGCTCAGCTAAGAGTACTTTCATGTACAGCCATAAACTCTGACAAGAGGAAGGCAAAGATTCTTATCTGAATCCCAAGAGCTGAAAAGTAAGCTGAGGAGAGCTGACAGCTCTAAGAATGAGAATTGCATTGTGCCCTGATTTTCCTCAGAGAATAAAGAGTTGATCTGTTTCCTAAAATTCACAAGACTAAAACTGGAACAATTTATTCCTGCCTTCTAATATAAAGGCTTTATTATTCCTTCAAATTTGTTACTATAAATGATACAAGACAGAAGGTTTGATCAGAGTCTGAGAACATGATCAAGAATCTGACAGTATGTGGCTACATCAAAGGAATGACACAGCACTTCACAGACTACCACAGGGCTCCATCTGCACATTCAGCTGTCAGGTTGGGATTCTAGAACAAAATCCCACGATTTAAACTCACATTTCTGATGCAAGATTAAAATCTGAGGACAAAACATGGGCCATTTGTTTGCTTCAATCTTTTATACGATACTGTGTATTGCCAGGAAACCTATATCACATACTCCAAACATAAATTTATGTTTTCTGTTCTTGAGAAAGAGCATGGGTTTATCATGTTGAAGAATTTTGTTTGAAAGTATGGATGAGAAAGATAGCAAGTAAGCAGTTAAAGTGTTTAAGATGTAGGGGTTTCTTTCTGTATTTCTCTTAAATATAAGAACACAACATAGCCAAGGTGATAGTTACAATCTCTCCAAGCTACCATCTCTTTCGTTCATCTAAATGGATCCCTATTGTCTGCTGAAAATACAAATTCAGGGTTAGTTTGGCTTGGATTGTGCATAATCCTGAAGGCCTTCAGATCCATTTCTATTTGTCTCCTGAAAACACTCTCAATACAAACCATTTCTAGATAAAATAAGAAATTAACAAATATTTCTGTTGTGTATTTTGGAGTAACTCAGGGTTGGCAGTTGAACACAAATATTTGTGGCTACTTCACAAAATTAGCAAGCAGAAAAGCAGAGATAAATTTTAAGCTGATTTATAACTTCATTTTCTAATCTCTTTTTCTTTTCCTTTTTTTTTTTTAATGCATAGTCCAATTATCACCTCACATGAACAAGGAAAATTTCAAATGCACAGCTGGCTTCTGATGTTCACTAACTTGCAGTGTGAGTTAAAAGCCAGACATAAATAGGCTCCATCTCACTTTTCTGTTTTAATGTTGTTTGCTTTCTTTTCTTCTCCTCCTCTCCGACTTTCCTGTTGAGTGTTATGAAGAACAAAATGCTGAGAAAACAGAGAAAGCTAAAATCCCTTCATCCCTCAGTTTCCCCTTCAAAATTCTCTCCCCAGATTTTGTGGTCTATCTTAGTGTGTTTTGATAGATCTAGAGATGAGAATTTCCCTTCTTGGAACATGGCTGTGGCATATTCTAGTGCCAGACAAGATAAATGTACCACAAATTGTTAGTTCCAAGGAAAATAAATTATTATTTCAACTTCGACTTCAGCTTTATAGGAGCCTTGTATTCTTTATATCAGTTGCTTGGCTCTTTCCTGAAAAAAATGTCATGAAGTCTCTCAAGCAGAATAAGTAATTAAATTCTATGTATGGCACTCATGCATATTGTACTACTCACTATATAACTCCTAAGAGTTCAGCTATTATCACAACCAGTGTGGATGCTAAACTATTAAACAAGTCCCTCTTCATAAAGTACTTTTTATTCAATCACATGCAAATTGTTACAAATTGGAATAAACATGGTTCAGTGATGCAAAAATCACAGGAATTTTCAAAGCTGTTATTTTCTTTGTCTGAATTTTACACTTCACATAATGGTACCCTCGATTCTCATAACTAACCTGTCACACTTTGAATTATTGCTTATTCAGAACTTTATTATCACATCAGATATATTATTACTCCTTCTCCTTGAATTTAGGTCCTAGTGTCAATGTGAAATGGAAACGTCATTGTACTACAGCTAGTGCAATGATTACAGAAAATTTGCATCTGCTTCGATGTTCATGGACCATATAAAGTGAAAAGGAAGAATGTGCACCAGAGAAACTTTTCTGGCCACTTGTACATCTCATTCCCTTCTCATTAATCAATGTGTCAGGCACAGTATGAAAGAATGGTAATTAGATTAAGGTGTTTCATAAATAGAATATATTCTCTGTATAGATTTCTAAATTAAACCCTTGTCAAGTATTTCATATTGATATAAAAAGAAAGTTTGTATATCTGTGTGCATATATATACACATACATATAACTATATGTATTATCTGTGTATATACTATACATTAAAATATGTTCTCTCCTATTTTCTAACAACTGAGAGGAAAAAAGAGATATTTATAGTAACAAAATGAATCAGCAGCTAAGCCTCTTTTTTAGTACAGCCCCAACCTTGTCTTGCAAACCAAAGACAATCAGCTCTGTCTGGTACAGTGGGCCTGGAACCCCCAAACATTACTGAGTAGCAGTGTCATGATAGCCAGGTTTAATCTCATGTCTTTTAACTACAAATCAACTGGTAACATTCAATACTTATAGAGCTGAAAAATAACAATTCATGCTTACCATGAGTAAGCACATAAACAGCGCTAATGCTTAGAATGCACTGGATTCCATGTCTCATTGGATGAACACATGGTAAACAAACATTTAAACTGGATGTATATATTGCAAAGATATTTCAAACACATTTAAGAACACCAGCAACAGAGACCTGCTTTCTCTCTTTTACATAATTTTATGAAAAAAGAAATTGTTATGAAAATATACTTTTAGTACTTACCACTGTGTTGTATTTTTGAAAATGCTTCAGCATTCCCCCATAGGAGGCAGCATGATTTCATTTTAGTTACAGGAGAAATTTTTCCTGTCAGGAAAAAATACACAGTGCTTTTTAGTAAATGAAGAAAAGAAATTCACACAAATGAGTCACAAATGGTAAAAACAGAGGTTACTTAGTAAATCACCTGTAACACTGTTTATCAAGATTACAAAAAGAAATCACAATATCAATAACCACACAATAAACACATTAAGCACAGTGTATTGATTTCTGTCATAAAAATTATTAGCAATATTTTTTCTTTGCAGCTTGATCACTGCCAAAAACACAGTATTGCCTTTAAACTTGTACACCATAAAAGTATACATTTTTATGTACAAAAAAGGCAAGTTAATGCTTTAAAATCCAAGAAACAGAAGAAATCATGACAAAACACTTTGATTTAAATATTTCTCTAACCACATATGCATAGCCAAATATAAAATTTCAATAGCCAAATATATTAAAATATATTCAATTTAATTTAAATATAAATAATCATTTTTTAAGCCATTTTACTATTGTTTTTTCTTTCCTATGTGTAATTGAAAATTGTAGTTTATACTTCAAATGACATTTCAATAGATAAAATATTTCTGAATTATCTATCCATTTTAGATTTACTATTTAGACAGATTAAATTCCAGTATTTACCAACAGTCTGTTCTGTCAAGAGTATCTTGAGATACTTGATTTAAAACTCAAATCTTAATAGTGTTAAGAAAGGTATTTCAGGTAATTTAAAAAGTTATCAAGATTTTAATAGCTTAAGTACTTCTCTTCCCTCCAACACCAGCAGATTTTATGGGATTTACTTATCCCCTGCACACATTTGCAGAGGAAACATGCAGTCTATTTTTCTCTGTATCACTCTTAAAGGCACTTCTTATAATTTATTTTTATTTTTATTTTCACACAGATTGTAGATTCTGCAGTTTGAATCACAGTGAATATTCCCTCATGAATGCTTTGACTCTACAGCCAAACCACTCCTTGTAAGTGCAATTCTTTGTAACAGCTGCAAACACAGACCTCAATTCTGTGTAAACACAGTGATTATCTTTGTAAGTTGGAAATAAGTACCAGTGGATGGCTATGTGAACACACATCTGAAGAGAAGAAATTCAGAAATATGAAGAAAAGCAGTATTCTGTGGGAAAATAGGTTCTAAGGATAGTGCAGGAGGCAATCTTTCCCAATGATTTGCAGCTGTACTGATTACTGAGGAGTGGGAACAGCCTTGCTGCCCAATGAGGATGGGTGCTATAAACAGTGGGCTAGCTGGTTATAAGTTACTGTTGCAGGTGGAGCTTAAGATGCAGAGTCTGCTGCAGTTTGGGACGGAGGCTGCTGGCTGTGCTGTGAGGAGATAAGGGACATGGGGTCATGCAAGCAACAGATAAGGTGAAAAGATGTGTGAGGGACAGGCAGGGTTAGGCGGCTGGTTAAGGGACAGCTTGGGGTTAGCCAGTTATGCAGAAGGAAGACAGAAACTTGCAGAGAGGAGAGGAGTCAGTGCTGTGTGGAGCTGCCTGTGATGAAAGGCATTAGAGTTGCTTGAGTGAAGTCCACTGAAAGAAGGCATGTAAAGTTTTTAATAAAGGACTAGTGATGATGCCAGTCCAGTCCATCTCGACATAGTTACTACAGTATTCCTTATGAATAAGGAATGTGTGAAACATCCTTGATAACTGTCAAAGTGTCCATCTGGACACTTGGTGCAGGGGAAGGCTGGCAACACTTCAGATTTTTATACACACCCATTGAGGAATCAGATGTTGAAGTTTAGGATAATCTTAATTCCAAGATATAGTAGTGTCTTAAATCTATCCATATAACAATGGCACTTTTACTGGAGATTACATTGCTCACGTAGACTGACAGTCTTTCCAATTGTCCAACAGTAGTATGTGATTAAACTTAGGATATAAGAAATAAGGAAGGATTTAAGGAATGGCTGTCAATGGCAGAGAAAATCCACTTAAGCTAACACAGCTTCCCTTCTCAGTTATTTTAAACCTGCATTTCTTTATTTCAGCATCCTTTATAGTTTAGTTTCTGCTATGAGAAAGGAAGAGAACTCAGCTTTACTGGTAAACACAGGGATTGCATTTACTGTCACTCCATGGTACCAAAATAGACCCCAGCTTTAAAGCATAAAAATGAATTAAAGTATTTGTGAACTAGGTTTTCCAAGTACCTATGTGTTTATCCTTTTCACCTTCATATTATCTTGCACTGTCTTTTTCAGTCCTTGGCAGGCTGAATTTGATTGTAGATGACTAAATTATAAGTTTAGGTATTTTAGTAAACCACAGTGTCCATTTAAAGATCATGTTTAGAATTTACCTCAGCAATAGTCAACTGCTTTCCAAAATGTACCAGCTAATACTGTACTTCCTTTCTATCAGCATAGACACGCATTAAAAGACTACCATTTCAATTCTAAGACAAAATATAGGCATTGTCTGCACATTTTTTTTCTTTTTTAAAGAGCTACTTTGTCTTCATATCTGTCCTCACGTCTGTGACAACTAAAAAAAATTCTTCATAATAAACAAAATTTTATTCAAAATATGGGAACCTGAAAGTCCCTCTAAGCATATTTTTGTGAAATCTGTAACAGTTTTGCTTACCATTCCACAGGTGCATTTGTAAATAAATCTGATTGGGCTATAATGGCCCTAGTTTAAATGTTACCCAGTTTAAGCTCTCTGTCTCTGATTTTATTGGTGGTACAACAACAACCCAGTAATACTGACATTCTGTCATTATGTACAGTTATCTTAGTCTACTTGAGAAATAAAATCTGTTTCATAAAAAAATCTGTTTTGAACATAATGACCCACTCTCCAGCTATCCCCAAAACCCCTGACAGCTCCTAGAAATACCTAAATGCAAGCTACAAACTTTTATTTATTCTTTGATTCTCAAATTTATTCAACACAACTCCTGGACTATTGTAATTAACTTCTGTTTGTGCAGATAGGTTCATGAAGTCTCTCTAAGAAAATGTACCTTTTTGAATTCAACCTTAGCATCTTTAAATACATATTTAAACATGTCACTTTTACAGTGTTTATACACTTTTCCTTTTCAATTCAATTTCATACTAAGTTATTTCTTTTGCAAATTTTCCCAATAAATTCTCCCCACTGTTAAATTGAAAAAAACCTAATCTGTACTGATATATTTCGCAGCAATTAAATTTTTGAGTCTTTTTAACTATAAAAAGAAAATCAGAGATTAAACAGTGGGTTCTGAGTTCCAATTTGCAGAGTTGGAAGGGATCTATCAGGACCATCAAGTCCAACTTCTGGTCCCATGCAGAGTCACAACATGTGCCTGACAACATGGGTAAATGCATGCAGGAAGTTCTGTGATATTCCCTCAGCATCAATAGTCCAGAAGTCAGAATATCAAGTAAGCAGGTGTTGCTACTTCCACTTCTATTGCTTGGACAGTTTGGAAGGAAGGCACTGTTCAGAAGAGCAGAGCTATCTAGGTAGATCTCACAGGAGGAAACAGACACAGACCAGCTAGAGGAGTATCAGCAATATGGAAATGAAATACTTCTTTACCTTAAAGTATATGAAAGCAAAATTACTAGATATGACCATAGTCTTACTTTGTATTTTAGTGGGGAGAAAAAAGGCATCCTGAATTGTAGAAGACTTATTAATCTTCATGAGTCAAAAATGTGGGCTTCAAGTTAGAAAACGAACAACCCACTCTTCACATATATCAGCTGAGGTAATGTTGATTTTGAGATATCTAAGGAATAAGTGGGGGTGTCTTAATTTCTTTACTTGAACCAAATATAATTAAGTATCAAGTAATGCAAAGGCAGTGAAATGTAACTTTTCCTTTGCTGAATAGGCAGTAACTCTCTGCCTGAAGGGAGGGAATTCATCCAGAAAAAAACTCCCATTTTGCAGACCTAGTTTGCAACTTTAATCAAAAGCAGCACACCAGAAGACAGGAAGCCTCTCATCCACACAGTCCCTCCCAATATACATATTCTGAGTTACAGTCATTGTCTTCAAGCATATCAGAATGAGATGTGAAACTTGTGTTTCTGCTTTCTCCCTCTGACACACATTCCTCACGATTCTCTGCTAATTCTGTTTAATAATTGAACCTCTGAACCTTTCTGTACCTCTAGTCTTGATTTTTGCCTGTCCCATAAGGATACCTTTGTGGTAGCAATAGTCAGAGAAAGCAGGAAAAAGAGACTGATATTCCTTTGAAGCCACAGGTGAGGGACTGTATCCTCAGCCACAAATAACTAAAATATCCCACAAATCAAGTGGGTGGCTTCAGAGAGAAACTACAAGAAAAAGAAAGATTAGGTTTGTATGAATCTTGGCAAGGTCTAAAAGCAGGAAAAAGTCTAGCAGAGACCAAAGATGAACAGAGGAAGTAGGCAGAACAGCCTAACACAAACAATAAACAGAGACTGCTCTTTAGAGAAAATGAGCTTCTACCAAAGATAAAACAGCAGCAGCAAAGGAGCAGTAACACAGAAATGGAAAGGCTGATGCAGAAGGAGAGGAGAAATGAAGCTGTGTGCAAGGCATGATGGCAGCTAGGAACAAGTGATGTGAATTTGCAGTGCTTATTTTTTTCCATAGAGTAGTAACATTTCTTGAGAAATCATCTTGCCTTCAAAATTATTTGGATATGAATTTTTGCTAATACAACTGGCAAAACACATTTTAATTTCTCATGTGGGCTACATCAGAAACATCCTGAACCACCTATCAAAAAAAAAAAGGAGAACATGTGTGATATAGCAGATAAAAATATTAAAAATTCCTCCTCATCAGGAGAATGAGGATAAATATTTGGATAAAATATAATATACATTTCATTACAAGACAAAGGACTTAAAATATTGGTGCAATGAGGCTCCAAACAAACCTAATAATCAATACTACAGGCCATAACCTGAAATGTTGCAAGAAAAAAATAAACCAGGCTGAGGAGAAAAAAAACCCAAACCAAACCTAAAAAACAACTTTAAAAAACCAAAACCAAAACAAACCCAAAACACAATAAGCAGGCTGGAAACAAAGAGGCTAGACTCACTTTGAATCAAAACAAATCTTCTGAAGAATTTGCAAACTGCTCTGAGAAGTCAGGAAGAATTAAACTCATGAAGCCTAGGCCCAAAACAGCAACACAGACCAGAGAAATGCTGAAGATGCAGGAGGGAGTAATTTGGCGTGTTAAGAAATTCTGAATGGCAAATGGAACGATAAATCCCCTTAGGGAAACTCCAGGCTAGAAAGTAACAATGCCAAAAAAAGCATGTAGAACAAGACACAGAAAAACCGGAGGACATAAGAAATGTTAAGTCTAAGGTCAAACAGAAGGGGAGAGTGCCAGCCCTGTGTCAAAAGAAAAGGTTGAATCTCGAGCCATGGATAAGAGAAAGGCCAAGCCTGAGATTAAGGAGGAGGAGGAAAAGGAGGACGAAACAGAGCTAAAGGTGAAAGAGAGCAGAAATTAGAAGGGGAAAGATCAACCTGAATTATTAAAAAAAAAAAAAAAAAAAGGAAAAAAAAAAGACTAAGGACAAAACTGAAGTCAAAGAAACAAAATCCAAAGCTTCAAGACCATGCTGAGAAATACTGAAATTAAAGATCAGATGGAACAGCAAGAGTTCCACATAATAGCCTACAAACTTGTCAAGGTACAGCATTCAGAAATTGTAGATATGGAATAAGATGAATAGGAGACAGAATAATCCACCCAGTGGCATGGAGTTCAAATCATCTTTTGGTCCTCACTTCAAGCATCTAGTTAAGTCTCCTTCGGCCTTTTAAAATTATTTCTGTTTCTGAAACTATCAGCAAGAAATGTATGAAAACGCACTTAAATGGCTATAACAGCAAGGCTCTTGCTATGCTCGAGGTAATGTTAATTATCTGTGTCACTTTACTTTTTAAAGTTATTACTAGTAAAGCAATTACCTTTGATGAAATTATATATGCCTCTCTATGTATGAGCAAACACTGATAAATATACTTTTCTCCCTTATGATTTTTTTAAGACCCTAGTGATTCAGGAAAAAATTCCCCTAAAATTTTCACAGCCAGAAAGATTGGAATAACTAAAAATTCATTCAATAAAAAGTCATACATGAAAACTCTCTCATAAGTGGAAAAGTGTTTATCTTTTCATAGATGATATGTCAGATACTATCATTGCTGGTTACGCCACTGAGCTGGTTTTCACACACCCCATAAAAATGCAGTGAAATGTAACAGAAATTGCAATCCCGGGTATCAAGGTGAAATCAGAGAATCCAAATCTGTCTGCACTTACGAGATTGCCTATCTAGTTGCATAAATTTCCATTTCTGTCCTACTGAAACACCTTTCTGATGGACAAAACATGCACAGGGAGGCTATTCCAGTTCGGCGTTGATATAACTGGAAGTTGCCAAGGATACAAAGCACGAGGGCCCGACTGACAGCAACAAAAGTTCTGAGACGTTCCCTTGAAAACTGAGCTCTTTCTCATTTTCTCTTCTGTGGTGTTCACCAGTTGTCCTGAATGAACCTATAATGTCACTATGACATTTCACAGAGTGTGACCCATCTATCTGCCTCTCCAGAACGAACATTTTCAGAAAGTCTATCAATGTACCATGTCCGTGAGGACACCACTAGTGCTGAGCTACCCGGGGCCCAGGATCCCCTGTCAGCCGAGATTTCAGCGGGGCCGGGCACGGCTCCCCACAGCCCTGCCCGGCCATGGCCCCGCTGAGCCGGGCACAGCTCCGCACAGCCCTGCCCGGCCATGGCCATGGTCCCGCTGAGCCGGGCACGGCTCCCCACAGCCCTGCCCTGCCCGGCCATGGCCCCGCTGAGCCGGGCACAGCTCCCCACAGCCCTGCCCGGCCATGGCCCCGCTGAGCCGGGCACGGCTCCCCATAGCCCTGCCCGGCCATGGCCCCGCTGAGCCGGGCACGGCTCCCCACAGCCCTGCCCGGCCATGGCCCCGCTGAGCCGGGCACAGCTCCCCATAGCCCTGCCCGGCCATGGCCCCGCTGAGCCGGGCACAGCTCCCCACAGCCCTGCCCTGCCATGGCCATGGCCCCGCTGAGCCGGGCACAGCTCCCCATAGCCCTGCCCGGCCATGGCCCCGCTGAGCCGGGCACAGCTCCGCACAGCCCTGCCCTGCCATGGCCCCGCTGAGCCGGGCACGGCTCCACACAGCCCAACCCGGCCATGGCCCCGCTGAGCCGGGCACGGCTCCCCACAGCCCTGCCCGGCCATGGCCCCGCTGAGCCGGGCACAGCTCCGCACAGCCCTGCCCGGCCATGGCCCCGCTGAGCCGGGCACAGCTCCCCACAGCCCTGCCCGGCCATGGCCATGGCCCCGCTGAGCCGGGCACAGCTCCCCACAGCCCTGCCCGGCCATGGCCCCGCTGAGCCGGGCACAGCTCCCCATAGCCCTGCCCGGCCATGGCCATGGCCCCGCTGAGCCGGGCACGGCTCCCCACAGCCCTGCCATGGCCATGGCCCCGTTGACCTGGGCACAGCTCCGCACAGCCCTGCCCTGCCCGGCCATGGCCCCGCTGAGCCGGGCACAGCTCCCCACAGCCCTGCCCGGCCATGGCCCCGCTGAGCCGGGCACGGCTCCCCACAGCCCTGCCCGGCCATGGCCATGGCCCCGCTGAGCCGGGCACAGCTCCCCACAGCCCTGCCCGGCCTTGGCCCCGCTGAGCCGGGCACAGCTCCCCACAGCCCTGCCCGGCCATGGCCATGGCCATGGCCCCGCTGAGCCGGGCACAGCTCCCCACAGCCCTGCCCGGCCATGGCCCCGCTGAGCCGGGCACAGCTCCCCATAGCCCTGCCCGGACACTAAGCCGCACTTAGCCGGGCAGACAGTCGGCCGATGGCCCAGCCTGGCCTCCGCCCGCCAGAGGTTCCCGATGCCCGCGGCTGAAGCTGCCCCGGTGCCCTCGGCTGTCCTGCTCCTGACCCGGGGACCCAGGTCCTGGCTGACAGCCCGGCCCTTCTGTTCTCCATGCGGAGCCTCTGACATTTCTGCACCTTATGATGCCATAACACAATGTTATGAATGTGAATAAAATGTTCACATGGCAAAAAAGCCCAACTGTGACCGGACCCACGATGACAGACAAATGAGGAACATATCCTTCTTTCAGCAGTCATCATTCCATCTATAACATAATCACCAAAATCTACATCTTCTAAGCCCATATCTTTCCCCAGTCACCATCGTGACAACTATGCAGATTTAAGCAAACACATGAAGTTAAGCCCACACCAAACACTGCAGCAGAAGAAATTCACGCAATCTCTTAAGAAAGGAAACTATTACCGCTGATTTTTTACAATATTCCTCTATTTTCTGTTTCTCCACCAAGACTACCACCTCTTAAATATATATAAGCAGTAAATTCCTAAACTCTGAGTACTCAAATTTAGAGACTCCACAGAGACCTGAGTCTTACTCTTATCTCTATTCCTTTTCTCTAGCATTTTCATTTCTCTATTATAACCTATCTTCATTATTTTTCACGTGATTGAGCCACCTTCCCAGCACTTATGCCTGCCACAGAAGTACTGCTTCTCAAACTGTATAATTGGTAGATAAATCTGTTGTTAGAGATAGAAAGGGGATCTATCTATATTTCCTTAGAAGGTCGGTGTAAAGTTCACTACTTTGGTTTCAGCCCCTTAGGAAATGGTCTTCTGCATCACGTTTTCTAAGTATATTTTTTATTAAAATGTATGATGGTAACTCTCTTTACAAACTTTGCTAAACTTTGAGATTAGCAACTGAAATTTTAACACAAGAACATGTCTTAAAATTTAGCAATCAAAAATGAAATAAAGTAAGAACGACTCTTCCAAATAGAAAGCATTATATAAGGAAAGAACAATGGGGTTACTAGTTCAATCATTCTGCATTTTTGCATTAAATCATCAGGTAAAAACAAATGTCCAAACCACAATGATTGTATAAAGGTGTCATCACTGGACTACAGCCTCAGATCATTTAGACATTGACCCTTTTGTTTATCTTAATATTACATGTCCTTCCCTGCCACTGTCCCTTCTCCTTCCAGAAGGTACTTAATAATTTGCTTATTCTAAGCAGTATTTACCTTTGTAGAGATTATCATCAGAAGCTATGGGCAGACACAACCACATTCTACACTGACCTATGGACTAAAATCCACACAATTTAAGCTGCAAGAAATGTGTTTTTCCAACATCCTCACTAGTCTCAAAACGTTTGGTGAAAAAGAATTAACAGTTTTTTCACATGAAGGAACTTCTGATGAAAATGGGGAGCAGAGAGAAACAAACCCAAAGTACAACAACAGTCTGATGATTTTTAAAAACAACCAGTGTGATTAGAAGTATTCAAATATTGATTAAATAGATTTTTCTACAAATCTCATTTTTTCTCAGTTCAGAATTTCAGGTGTTGAATGGTGCTCAGTAACAGGACCAAAAGCAATGGGCACAAACCTCTGAGAGGTTGTAGGATCCCCCTCCTTGGAGATATTCAAACATTGCCTGGACACAATCCTGGACAATCAGCTATAGGTGTCTCTGCTTGAGCATAGGATTTGAGAAAATGATCTCCACAGGTCTCTTGAAACCTGAGTCAGTTATTCTGTTCTTCCGTAAATACATGGATGTTTTTCAAGAAAGACAGCATATGCCATCAACATGACTGACTCAAGCTAGACTCCAGTTGCAAAAGTTAAAGCAGATGTTCAGTGTTTGGTTTTTTCTAATTCATGCCAGTGAATCACTTCATCAATTACTCAGATAATGATTTCTCCTTACGGAGCAGCATAATTTAATATTAGCAACTAAAGAACAGCTTGAACTATAATCTCTGACATGTCAAGTGAATACCTTTTGTGAAAACTGAGCAAAAGTCTGATTCAAGTCAAGTAGAACAAGGATTGCTACAGTCCTACATACTCAGGTGTTGTTCTATCCTCAAGAGACAGGGGTAGAAATTTTAGGTCTTTCCTAGTTCATTTAAATTATCATACAGGATCACATGCCTTCCAGTGGAAAGTCACAGAGTCAGAACAGAAAACAACTCCATATTCTTCCAGCACCACAAAAAACTTAGTAATATAAAATGGGATGTAGGTACACTTACATCTCTTTTAGTCTCCCGGACAAGAAGAGAAAAAGTAAGTATCTATCTGGCAACCACAACCTTGTGAGCAAACATAAACACATCTGAGACTCACAAGACTTTTGCATTATGTTTATGAGAGCCCCTCTGAGCTTGCAGCTTAATTGCTCTATCATCTTCATTCCCACAGTTTTCTACATCACAAGGCCCCCTAGTAAAAACACAATTATCTTTCTTTTTGTGTATGTGGGGTTTCCCTTTCAACAGATAAAATAACTCTAAATAGGAGTAAACAGAAAGAGGCATGAAAGTAACTACCAAGCCTGTTCCAGATCAGGCCTCAACCTTGGTCTTCAGCTGAGTGTGCCCCAATTGTTTCAAATCCTGCCCCAGGTTTGCAGTCTAAATACAGGCAGAATTTACTTTGGTAACAAAGAGCAACAAGAGAAAATTGCAGAGAACTTACTTTTAAGGTTCCAATTCCTCTTCCCTCAAATTCATTGAGGAGAAAAGTCTTCCAGTGGAAACCTTTCTTCCTCTAATTAAATTCCATTCTGGCTTATCCAGGACGCACTTAAAATATCAAAGTATACAAAAAAGCAAATATTTTAAACTGTGTTTTCTTTTTTAGGGATAAAATGTGACAGAACAGCAATGATGGCACAGCCACTACCAGCATTACTATTATGTTGGGAGTGCATGAGAAGACTACAAGAGAAGTGATTCTGTCTTGAGGGGAACCTCATGATCAACCCAATTCCTCATCTCTAGAGCAAAAGAGGCAGTGACGCAAGTTGAAATGGATTTTTCTGGACAGAAAACTAAACCCTCTACAACTAGGGTGTGGCACCTGCAGTACAACCTCCCTCTTCACTACCAGATTACTTTACTGTCATTCACATGACAGAAAACCAAAGTCAAAACATATATTAAAGGTGACAGTGTGGCCCTAAATCCTTTTGATTAAGTTGAAGGCATTCAAAAGACATTTGTCTTTTGACAAATGAAACAAATGCACTTTGTTTAATGCTTGTACTAAGAATTGAGTCAAATGCAAGAAGTTAAATTAATTAATTACAACTTAATCATTCATTATAGTTTTATTGTGCTGAATGAACCAAGTACCAAATGTTAGATAAAGGTTAAGAGTTATGAGAGGTCACTGAAATACCCACAAGAGAAGCATTAACGCATGACAATGGATTAACTCAATCCCCAGCTAATCAAGCACTCCATGCACTAACTGAATCTATTGTATATAGAATCGTCTAAAATTAGCAGTGGACAGTTGAACAAGCAAATAACAAACACAATAATAAGAAGAACTCTCACATTTCCTCAGTGCAGGAAATCAATATGTTGGTAAATTTATTTAAACTCCATTATATGAACTGAGTAAGTTGCCTAAAATATTTCCAGTGTCTTGGAATATTTGCTGTAGATTCTAAATCTTCCCGAAAGTCAAATAAATCCTCTCTTGTCTCCCATCAGAAGGAGAAATGAAAAGATTTCTCTCACTGTAGAACTATATATAGAATCATTGTTCTGTATTTAGAACATTCTGTTTTCAGCTAGATCTTACTTGCTCTAGGCTGTCAGTCATCTTTAGATCTCCTGCCTGCAATAGCAATAGGTTATATCATATGCTGTTGATTACAGGTCATAACAAACCCAAATTTATGATTGTCATGAGTACAATATTTCTACTCTTTCCATTTATCTGGTTGAGAAGTCAATTGCTTTTTTCTACCCTGCTGTTACTTGGAAGAATAAAGATATTCATGAGTGAATGAACTATAAATATGTTGGCCTTTTACTATTTCAGTGTTAAAAATTGAAGAAAGGCTACAGTTTCTTTGAGCAGAAGCTAAGAGATTGATCCAGAGCCCTTTGAAGTCAACAAAAGTTCTCATGAGATCAGTAAACTGCAGAAGTCAGTCCACGTATTCAAGTCTCATACTTGCTGTCTCATACTTGGCTGCAGTCTATTGGACACGTAATTTTGGGAGGAAATTCTGACAATAGCTGGTAGTTGCTACTGGAAAATTACACAATACATTATCCAATTATACAATTATACAATAAAAGCATGGTTGTAACAGCAGTAACTATCACAAGGTCTCAAGCAGAGCATTAAAGATAAAACATATTTTAGAAGTCTCTTCTACAAACACAAAACTGCTGTCACTTCGCAAACTAGAAGACAAATTTTACCTCAAAAAGCTCTAGGAAGTGATCATGAACCCTGAGTGGCATGGTGAAACAAAGCTAACTCTGACCAAACTGGTACATCACATAATGCATTGTAGTGCAAAGACCACGGCTCAGGTCCCAGAGGACCTTCTGCCTGAGCAGAGCACCAGCCTCTGGAGGGCTAAACAGCACTGTGGTGTCACTGTGAGGATGTGTACTGATCATCCACACATCCAACTCGGAGTTGCTGCAGAGTGCTTTAAAATATTTGTAGAAATACTCCTCTGAGTACACACAGACTCCTGAAACGGACGTGTGCAGAATTATAAGTTGGAAGGATAATGACAAAGTGGCTTGATCTTCAAAAGTTTTGAAAACCTAATAGCTCAAAAGACCCCTTTGGTGACAAACCCCTGCAGCAAAAAAATTCTTGTTTTTCTCAGGTATTCGAAGCTCTAAATATTGTATATGTTATTTTTAAAAAAGAAATTCCCTAATCTATAAAAAATTTTCCAAGCACAAGCAAATATGCTAACAAAGGTATTCTGCATGCAAATAACAATTTGAAGTTTCTCTAAATAAGATAAATCTTCCAGTGATACATAATTTGTATTACAAACACTTAAAAGCATAGCAGTTTGCAATTCTTTTTTTTTATCTATTCACATGTCTAAGATGAAATTAAGACTCAGATATGGCTAATTGATAAATACCTGTTGTGTTGTAGTCATCATCTGATTTTATTTAATAATTCAATTCTTATATTTCCTCAGTAAACAAAAAGATATCAGAGCAAATGTTTGTTGTTTTTAAATACAGCTCTTAACACTTACAGGACTTTTTAAGTAGAGCTTTTAACTTTGCATTATTAATTTTAAAAAAATAATATTCTCAGGAGTTGAAAATTAACTTATGATATCAAGAAAAAATATCTGTAGAAAACACAGCTCATAAGCTTTTGAAACTAGATTCTTGCCATGTAAGCACTTCCAAATGTGAACAGAGATTACCATTATCACTTTCATACTGGTGAACAAAAAAATGCTATTTCACTCAAGAATTCACCTGCAACATATACCCTCCAAAAAAAAAAACCAAAACAAGTAAACCCTCCCCCATATGGTATTCAAGTGGAAGTTTTTCACAGTAAAACTGTTAAAGATGATATTTTTTCATGTCATAAAAGAATTTGAGTTTGCATTTGTTTCATATTTTAAATCACTCATTAAGAAAAAATATCTACATTAAGGCCATCAAAATTATCAAGTGGACACATGCAGTCTTTTGTTACAAATAAAAAGCATTGAAATGAGTGGAAGAATACATGTACATATACATGCACAAATCCTGTTTTTATTAGAACCTGAAAATTTTTCCTTTGAAAAATGTTTTTTTCATGAGTTTCAATTTAAAAAAATCCATATATGTCTAATTCTTTAGCCCATTTCATGTGAGAAATATGAACAGTTTCTGCTGAATGGAGAGACCTGTGCTGCAACAACCACAATATAAGCTGTTCCTTTCACTGGTACCCTTCAGTAAAATATTGAAACAGAATTATTTGTCATTAGAGTTATATAATGTGCTCAGCTATTATTATAAATAATGAAGCTAGTCTTCTGCTTCCAAATTTTCATATTGCAATTCATAATTCCAAGGGGTTTAAAATATTTAGTATTAGCTAGAAATGAAAGTTGCTGTTTTTATCGATGCTTTTGGAAGTTTAAATTTTATGTCTTGTGTTAAATACATTTCAGCAGGCAACACATGTGGAGATTTTCCTTCTGAAATACATATGAAATTTCCAGTGATTATATTGTGAACTTAGTCCTCTAAATGTAAGTCTTCTACATTGCATTTCACCACTCCCAAAAATCAGCCACATCTCCACTGTTTTCTGCTTAGAAAAGAGTAAGAGATGATAGTCTTGAGTTCTTAAACTCAGACACAGTAAAAAATATCTATTATAATTATTTCAAATAGATGCTATACCCTTTGTGTTTTTTTCACCCCTTTTATATTCAGAATAATTGAAGAACCTGTAAAACTCCTCCACACATTTCTTCAAAAGGATGTCTCACACCGAATGTACTTGGAGGTAATCAGCATATAAAATACTCTATTTCTTTCACACATAACAATTTGCATACATCAAAACTGAGTAGTTGATATTTTTTACATACTACTAACACCACTGAATGACAATGTTGGATAGAAGAATAAAATTTCTTGACACCAATAACCCACAAAAACCTGACAAATGTGTGAGCATGCAGGAGTTCAGAAAGGAAGATAGTCTAATGATTCAGGCCTCTGATAGGTACAGTAATAACCTAAAATTAAGGCTAGATCCTAGACTACCAATAGCATTCAAATATATCAGACATCCAACAATCCCACAGCTTCGTAAGGAGAATGTGTTTGAGAATGACACAAGTATTGAAACATCAAGAATTGCAAGTCATGGAAAGAAGAGTCCTGTATTTTAAAAGAAGACCTGTAATTTTATAAAAACAGAAATAAAAATAAAGCAATATATTGTAAGGGACATTTGCTTCACCAATAATATGGGTGTCTAGGACAGGCCTTAGAATAGGAAAGCCAATAGTTTGTAGTCTCTGGAACAATATAAACTGACTAAGATACAGTTTCACCTGATTAAATTCATTTATTCTTAATCTCATTCTGAAGCAAGCCTTAAAAAATATAAACTGCAATTCAAAATTCTTAATTATTCCTGTAAATTGCATTGAGAACCTAAAATAACTAATTTTTACACAACTGTCTTCAGTTTAAAAACAGATATCTGGTATGCAAGATGAACCAACCAACAGGAGACTCAAACAGGATCTTTTCTTAAAAACTTCAGAAAAATCTTACCAATCATCTGCACATACTTTTGGTAACCCTACTAGACAGTTAATCTGGTCAGTGTCTGAAAGTATCTAGATTGAAGGATAAGTAACAAATACCTTTAGTTATATTTTTTCACAGTGAAAACCGAAACCCACATCATTTCCAAGAGGTTCAGAACTATGATATTCAGTGGCGTCTGAGCTAAACTAGCAGTACATGCTAGGAGGGAGTAAAAAGCACTACAGATAGAGTCCTCACTGATCTGGCAGACATTTTTGAGAGAAAGATGCTCATCTACTAGTAAGAAAATCAGTGAAATACAGAGATTGTTGGTGCCTCACCAAAGTTGTCCTTATTGAACTAGCTGTAGAAAAAAAAAAGCATGAAATTTTTGTCATAAAGCTCAGCACATGTGAGCATGAATTGATTATCTAGAATATGTGGACTAAAACTGAAATGCATTCCTCTCTAGTTCTCCTAGTTTTTGCAATGTATTCAGTAGACATTTGACAAAAAATTTAAACATAGCCTTACTAAACATCGCCGATTCACAGTGGGAAACAGAGTAGCAACCCTGTAAAGATCTTTCATCAACAACTAATGAGTTAGGCATAAAAGGTAAAAGGAGTTTTGATGGTTCTTTCTTTGGGGTGGCAGGGGGAGGAGGGACATGGTGGCTGTGGGGTTTTCCCTGTTTTGTATATCAGAACAGTCCAGAATTAACATTCACAATTTCTCAGCTTCTTCAGTTTGTATCAGCCAAACCCATGAGTAAGTCTGACATCCAGCCACTGAACAACTGATCTCATTGTCCAAAGTAGTTACCTGGACTATTGAGGAACTTCTGCATTTTTTCAATGCTTTCTCAGAAAAAGCTGAAGCTAAGCTAAAAGATGTGCCGAAAAAAAAATTTGCCAGTGTTGGGAATAGTTTGAAAGACTGAATCAGTTGGTAACCAGCCCAAGAAATTCTGTGGGTATTGCTGTTTGCCACCACAAAAGCCAAGGTAATCAAGGATAACATTGTACTCCCTGCTGTGGTACCTCAGCTTCTAATGAATTTAGCCATCTGATTATGCAGCATCATTCCTCAAAGTACAGACTTCTGAATGTGGCATTTCTGGGAACAGCACCAAAGTATGACAGCAATCACTGTATGTGTTGCTAATGCCTGTGGCTAGATTCTGTATTTTGGAATACCTCGAGGCATTGGGTAATGTGGATATCAGGCAATTCTTGTAATGATTTACAAAGTCATAGTACATCTAAATGTACCATGGCAATTACTGTTTGATAAATGATGTAGTCTTAGGAAGAGAGGACATCCTTCCTTCCAAAAGATCCATTATGAAATAATAGAAGTTATAAAGGGATACAAAGTCACCTAGTACTTACAAACAGCATACAAAAAAGTTCTAGTTCTATTTTGGTGAATACAGTAAAACACAAAAAAATTGTGGAGTTTTGTTTTAAAAGATCAATATATTGTTTAAAAATAAAAGTACTTACTGATACACTATGTCTTTACCAAGAGCAAGGCAAAGACAAACAAAAATTCCCTTAGAATTCTCTATATGCCTTCTTTTTGAGAAAAAAGAAAGTATTCAGGCAAAACCTCTAAGTTATTTTTACATGATCCTAATTTTTGTATCTCTGATGTTGAGTTTAAGTGATCCAATACAAATTTTTCATTCATGAATGCTGTTACCCTGTAAGCTATCATCTTAGCCACTGAAGCAGTGTTTTCCAGAGCCCTCCAAACTGTATTTTTTTCTTTTTCCCTTGATGTTCTCACATTCTAGGTCTTATGTTGTTATTATCACAGTCTTGCAACTGCAAATCCCAATAGTGTTGTATGGTAGGAAAAACCATCACTACAGTGAGAATGGTCCCTCTTTTGTTTACCTTCCTGTTTCAGCTTTCCTTACCTTTTGTTTTGTAGACTTTACAGTACAGAAAACTCATATGTAGTGCATAGGCACACAACACTTGAACTAAAAATTACTATATTTCAATCGAGATCAACGCCCTTTGTGTAACAATACATGTGAAAATCTAGAATGAAAATTCTTTCCTATGGTTCTAGGCTGAAACCCTACATGGGGTTGTTGTGACTGAAGTATAGGACCCAGCACTTCATCTTGCTGAACCTCACAGAATTGGCCTTGGCCCATTGATCCATGCTGTCCAGGTCCCTTTGCAGAGCCTTCCTACCCTCCAGATCAAAACACCCACACAGCCTGCTGTCCTCTGCAGACTTCTGAGAATGCACATGATCATCAATAAAGACATGAAATAGGACTGGTCCCAGTACTGAGCCCTTGGGAATACCAGCTGTGGCCAGATGGCAGCTCAGTGTAGCTCCACTCTCTGGACCCAGCCATCCAGCCATGATTCAGCCCAGCCAGAGCACACCTGCCCAAGACAGGGCTGCCGGTTTCTCCAGGACAATGAGGGGGAGATGGTGTCAAAAGCTTTTCTGAAATCCAGGCAGACAACAGCCTTTCCCTCATCCACTAGACAAGTAACCTGGTCACCAAAGGAGATCACATTGGTCAAGCAGGACCTACATTTCCTAAACCCATGTTTAGGCTGGCTGTGCCTGATCCACTGGTTGTTCTGTACATGCCATGTCATGGCAGTCCATTAACTTAATACTTTCAAAATCACAATGGATAAGCAAGAGTGACTCCTGGCATGAGTTCAGTTACATTCAGATCAGAGAACACAGAAGCATTTCCCAGTCTGAGTGTTGGAGCTGTATTCTGATTCTGTATTTGGGCTAGACTCAAACCCTCATCTTCTCCTCTCCTTCCCTAAAGTGGCCATTTTGTGCATTTCTGAAGTAAGATGGAGTGGTGTTGAAGGTTGGGGTATATATCAGTCTACATATCTGAAAGCCATTTTGTCTTATACAGCCAACAGAAACTAGATAAAGAAAGAGAAAAATAACCAAATAATAAATTAATTCCTTTGTTTCTTTCTTCTCTCCCCCAAACAAACTATTCTCAAGATATATGAAAGACTCTGAATAGCATGTAACTATCTAGCAAAGTCTAGCTTCTTCTTCTTTTTTATTTTATTTTTTTTTGGTGGAATAATTTTTATGTTTTTGCAAATAAAGGCAATATATTATTCTAGAAAGTTGAATTCTTCAGCCAAACTTTTATTAATCTTCTCTAGAAAACTACTTCTAGTCTGAGATATCTTATATAGAAAATTCAGTGCTTCTTTATTCATAGAAAGTATGTACTATAAATAATCAATTCTTGTACATGTCAGAGCAGAAAAAGAAATTAGTGTAAAGTAATAAAAATGTTGTGATTAAGTTTTTTCATCCATTTTCTTCCTTCTGTACCTGCAACTTCTGCCTGTCTAAACATAAAATCTGAGTACATACTGGGAATTAGTATGGATTAGGAACTAAAATTCTGATAGAACATACTCTTCCTGTTTAATAAGAACCATCTGAAGGGCACAAATACATTTAAAATATAAATTTATCACTAAAAATCACTTAATTTCTAAGCCTATTTACACACAGTAAAATGTGCATCATGTGCAAGAATCTCATTTTCACCACCTCCTGTCATTCACCTCTATTCTCATCTTAACTTTTCAGAGTCACAATATCAAGAAGGTTAATGCAGTTACATGAATTTGTGATGGACCATTTCACTCAGATTTGCTAAGGCAAACACATATAGTTGGCTGGTAAACAATTTACTCCACAGAGAACAAGTTCTTAGCTGAAAAGAGACCTCTTCCAAATCAATACATTAAATAATGAGATATTAGCTGCGGAAGGAAGGGGAAATCCTGCAACCTTACTATCCTTTTTATAAGCACTAAATACTTCTAGACACTCAGATATTAGGCACAGTGTCACTGAAGACAATGCTACAAACCAATGCAAGTACAGTGTTAATGAGATCTTAGTCATGCTTGTAATCTTTTAAATATACAGTTCACAGCAAGCAAAGAAAAACTGCTCTCAAAATTGCTGTTGTATGCAATATGTCCATTTATATAAATAGGGAAAGGTTGCTTATTAAGAACATGAAAGGCTAGCACTCTGCAACCTCTGAGGAAAAATTGCTTTCTTCTGTCTGCTTTATTTCTTGGCAAATTTTGAGCTAAACAAAGTATGTCAATTCTGTTTTAAAATGTGATTAGAAAAAAAGCTTCATAACTGTGGAATATAACTTAGATGTGAAATAATGGTTAAGCAGCAACTGCAAGGTCTTTATCAACTATTACATTAATATCTTTAAGTGATGTATATGAGTAGGATGAAGGCACATTTTACTCTAATTTTCTTTCCCTCACCCCCATGTGCCAGTGACAGAACCATTAAAACCCACAGTTTGTTAAGCCTGCCCTTATATAATTCTAGGTAAACTTCTTCACATTCTTCATGCACTTCTCTGCAAAACTAATTTCTCTGAGAAACTGCAAATTAATAGTAAAATTTGGCATGTGGGGAGAAAAAACCCAAACAAAAGAACAGAGATTAAAAAAAAGGACACAAGAACAACAAAAACCCCAAAAACAACAACAACAACAACAAAAAAAGCAAACAAAATAAAACAAAAAAATAACAAAAAAGCCCACCAAAAAAAACCCCACACCAAAAAAACCTCAACAAAACAAAAATTATCAATATTCCAAAAAGCCCTGTATTTGAAATGAAACAAAAAATATGTTCAGTGATGATACCACTGGGTATGGTTTCCTTCAAAAGCAATGGTTTTTTTCAAGAAATACTTCATTAGGACAAAAAAAATAATTAAAATCTTATTCAGAAGAAAACAGACTCAATTTCAAAGCATATATTCAAGATTTCTACAGAGGGATGATGATATTAAAAATTGTACTTTACCTTGACCAGTAACTTCTACATTGTTCCTCTTCTGACTAAACCAAACCCTCATGTCCAGAAGCATCAGCTCCTGTTGTAAATCCAACTTGATTTATATCCTGCTGGTTATGTTCTCCAGAGCACAGTATGTGAACTGCCACTCCTCTTGCTACTATGCTTTCTATGCTGTTGTGTGTGTGCTATCCCTGTATGTCATAATTGTATCCCTGTGTTCTTTTCCTACGGAAGTTAATAATGTTAACCTTCCTTTGAAACTGTCATTTGTTTGCAACTCAGCCTGTTTACAAACTCTGACTAGGATGGGCCTCTTGAGGCAGTAATAAACAAGAGATGGAAAACACCCACCATGCTGGAGATGGTGAGGAAGAGAGGGAGGGGTTGGGTCATTTAGGAAGCACCTTCATCTTCCACAGTGGAGAAGGTAAGAACTAAAATATGCAATCTCATCATCTTAGACATGGATATGCTTAGTGCTTAGCTTTCAGGCCTTAAGAGCTAGAAGTGGTGATACAAGTGCTATCACTGCTGTTAAGAAACCCCACTAATTGTCTCCCAAAATGGAACTGCCATTTCTGCATGGTGTTCACTGATGTCTCAGGCTCCAGACAGTATCTTTGTCAACATACACCTTTTGTTTCTTCTTGAATAAAGCAGTTCTAACAGGTTTTGGGATGCAGTGAACTATCAAACCTCACCAAATGACCATTCTCTGGGGGCAAACAGAAAATGAAATCTACCACAGAAGGATGTTTCTGTGAAGTGTTATTATCCAGTGATCATTTACTTATATACAAAATGCAAAGCTTATTTAGCTTTCTAATCTTATCTATTTAATAGCTAAGAGAATTCAACACACTGGCCCTATTACTAGTGCTCCCATCTCCTGTGCTTTCTACAGCATTGCCAGTTAACTTCTACATTGCTAATGTAATTTTCATTGCCAGAACAAGAAATCCTTCACAAGAAAACACTCAAATTCAGCATAAGAGAACTGATAATGCAAATCACCCAAGAGTTAATGGAGTTTCTACTTTATTGGTCATCGTATTGACCAGTATTACACCTTTATTTTGCCATGAGTGAAAAACACTTCACAGGCTCTGGGATGCTAAGGCAAATTAAAAAGTTACAGAAAAAGAAAAACAAACAAACAAACAAACAACAAAACTAGCAGGAAAGGAAGAAAGAGAAAATAAAAGATTCTAACTACATGCTCTAATTTCAGTTTTCTCAAGCTAAAACTTTTATAGACAAGACAGATTTGGACAAGAGGACAATTCACTAGAACATCTTATTTCCAAAGCCAATAGGAAAAAGAAAATACAGATTGAAAATTACAAGGATAAATATACATTTGCTACTCTACAGCACAAAAGAGGGTCAAGCCAGCTCTTCCAGGGAGAAACTTTTCCTTCTGCTTCCATGCCTCTCTATGACCATAACAACTTGGTGTAAGAGTAATGGCACATGCTAAACTGCACCATTAATCCCCTGCATTTCAGTAACATCACACCACTGTACCAGATCAGGGCAGATAAATCAATGCAGCAAGCCTTTCACAGTACAACAGTATAAAAAGATTACTGGCTCTTCTAGTTTACCTTTTTTTTTTTTTTTTTTTTTTAATTTGAGTGTCAGGTGGCCTGCATTCCATATTCCTAAGGTGATGTATTTGAAACATCTCTATGTAAAGATGACATCAAACCAATATAAACAAAAAGCATTTATCTTCAAAAATTGTAACTCACAGTTAACTTCAAGATCTTGAGAAAAAGACATAATAAATGTAAGATTAAATAAAGCAATGTATTTTCTTAATAACTTTGTGACTCTTTAGATTTAAGCAGTAAGTCCACCTGCACTTTAGCTTGTGTACCTGAATTAAATCAAATATTTTCATAATGAGCATGAAATTAATACGCTACCCCTCTGCTCTCTCATCCAGCTCCACGATTAATTTACAGTTATACCAACTGCTATTATTTAATCTATCAAAACCACTGGATCTACATCATCTGTCCCCAAATTCACCACCTGCACATTTAAAACCTACACACACTGAACATTTCTAATTCAGGAAGCAGACCTACTGCTGGCTGTGTTAATACAAATTCACAGCCTCAAGCACCCCAGCTCAACTGTCCAGCTGTGCATAATTTGCAGAAAGTTCTACTCCCCCTCACACCATTGTGTACTGAGAACTTAACTTTGCTTTCATGTAGATGATATAAAATGCATTAGGCAGACATAATAATAATTACATTACTGGTAGAAATAAATTTGGATTGGGAAACTATAGCAAACAAATCAGTTGCTATGTATCTGACTGAGAAGAAACACTATGACTGATGAATGCTTTCCTGAAGTGCTGCATTGGACCTTCTGCACTAACATATGAGAGAAGGGTACATTTCATACAGCAACAACTCACTAGCCTGCTTTTTCTAGTTGTTGCTATTATCTTTTTTCATTCTTTACCTGAGACATCTCATGAAATCCAGATAAATTCCTACTAATTAATAAATGTCAGAGAGTTTTGGTAATGGCAGATGTACCAAAGATTTACATAGGCTTCACCTCTTCTTGTATAATTCTTCTGGAATCCAGGGGAGGATTTTTGTCCCTTTTTTGGTCAAAAAAGGCCAATAAAAGAATACTGAAATCTTTGATCCAAAAACATTGCAAATGAACATCCAGGAGAATTATTTACCAGTGTTAAAATGCTAGTTTGGAGAGTTGGCAAAAACTTGAGCACCACCACAACTAATGAGACAACTGAATCAAAAGGTGAACAGACTGGATGTGAATACTCCACCTAACACATGCCCAGTTTCTTTGGCAAGCAAATCCAAGAAACTTCAGAAAGAAATCACAGATGGAACCAAGTCTGTATAACCATTTGTCTTTATGAACACAGTCACCAATAATACATGAGTTGAGACAGTACATGGCCCTATATCATCTAGCATACATGCTTATAACAAGCTCTTCAAGGAAGGGATGGAGATGCATTATTTTTCAGAGCCTGTGCTTTCTTTTTTATTTTTCAAACAAAGGTTTGAAGACAATTTCATTAGCAAAAGTTAATGGGAAGTTAATGGGAGAAAACCTTTAAGCACTATATATGATATTGTCAGTTCTATGGAAATACTGCATACCATTTTCTCCAAATACTATTTCTCCCAAAACCTGGGAGAAAGCCTCTTGAAATTAACAGGCATCTTTACACTGAATCCAACAGGCCTCATTGCATGACACTAATCTGTTAATGGTCCATTTATCTTGGTCTTATTGCATAGGTCTTTTCATGTTAATGGTTTATGCTATATCCAGTAAGAAAATGAATAGAAATTGTACATTAGGGAGCATATGGCTTATATCTTATACAGTATTCTACATGAACAATAAATTAATTTTGTTTATTCAAAAAGATATGTCTGGAAAACATTCACAATAGAGCAGAAAAGGTAGACTCATATCTCAAAGAATAAACGTGTTTGTTTTTTAATTTCAAGGTAATTTGTTCTGTATATGACCAAGTACTCAAAAGAGTTATTCCATGGGTAAGTAGTATATAAGTGATAAATTATATATATGTTGGAGTAAACTAAGTAAAGAAATAAAGGGGGGGGAAGAAAAGCTTATTTATGTTCCAAGAAAGAATTCTCAGCTATATACTTAAACTATTGACAATTGTTGAGTAAACCCCTGCTCTCTTTAATTGCAGAGTTTTGTGTAGTGTCTGCAAAAAACTTTATTAAAGAGGAGAAAAACTGTTTGGCACATCTGCTTCCAAGCATAAGATTTATGCAAAACTTAAGTACCACAAGAATCAGTACAAAAAAAAGATATACAAATAAACAATAGAAACCTGACTCAATTCAAAATTATTTTATTTTGAATGAGGCTATCAACTTTGTCCTGGTTTTATTACATTTGGATGGATACAAAGTAAGGCTTTTATATATCAGAAGTCAAAATGTGATGTATAACAGAGTATTTGTTTATTGGAATAGTACAAACAGGTATTTGGAGATAATTACTTCAAAATCTGTTTCGGAGCAAAGAAATGTACCAAGCAGAAGATTTATTGAAGACTGTCCACTTACTTGCCACCACAGTTTAAAACTGTAAAAGAAACTTAGTTACAGAAAATATAGCTAATATATTTGAGCCCACTCCATTTCTCTAAACAGATTTTTGAAAGACTTGTTGGCATTAAACTGCATATCTTCTCACTAAGGGTCCAAAGTGATGTTAACACATCAAGAAGCTTGATCACTAACCCAGCTATGTCTGACAACAATATCACAAGATCACCACATGATGGCACTGACTAAGATCGCTGGTCAGTCCTGGAAAGAGCGTTAACATAACAGCAACACTACTACACATGTGTTGAAAATCTGTTCCTTCTGGGTCTGTACAGGGCCTGCAGCCCACACAGACACTACAGTAACAGCAATTTTCAAAATACTCAAGCCACTAGACCACTTCAATTAATACTTTCTGTCAGAAATCCTTTTCATGATTGTCCTCTTTCATTTCTGGCTGTCCTAGATCTCTCCTAATTGTCAATGACTACCTCCAATTGGAGGACAAAGGAAAAGTCTTCCCTGTGAGCTGTCTAAATGGAGAAGCAGTGGTCTATCTCATTTTGTCTATTGCATTCAACAGATGAAAATATGAAAAATACTGCTACATGGAAATTTGCTACCACCAAATCACGCCAGTATTATTTCATATGTCATCTGTTATGGTGAAACATTGAAGGGACTTAGTCTTAATGATCTGTGTAACTAAATCTCAAAAATATTTTTAATTTATTTTAAAATAAATTCATACCAAAGTAAATACAAATTTCTATTTATATTCATACTATATATGAAATCATAACAGTAACTGCAGAGTCAGTAAGAGTGCCACTCATTTTCAAAGCTTACATCTCTTAAAAGGCTCAGCCTCCCCATCAAGTTGCAAATCTCAGTTAGCACATAAATAACAGAAGATAGACAAGCATGGAAAATCCTAACCCTCCACTGAAGCTTGCCAGTGGTATACACTTACTGAAATACGTCCTATGACACTGAGTGGTGTGTGGGCTCGGCACAGAAGACAGCTGAAAGAATTATACATTGTGACATCAGTGACTACAATTTATTTTTAGATTATTACAGTACAAATCTGAGCATTCCTAGCTAGGGATCGTTCCAGCATGTGGTAATGCATTCAGTTTGAATTAGCCATGACACTGGTAAACCCCCACTGCAGACCTCACAGGATCAGTCAGTGTTCTACAGGGTCTGCTTCTATTCAGACTCTCATGTCAGCTATGCAGGCAAGCCATAAAGTAACACTATTTCATATACAGCTTATTTTTAATGTCAAAATTTATCCCCATTTGTTTACATGGGTTAAAGAGGGATGAGCTTGCTGGAAATGTTTCCAGAATAATTTCCTACTTTTTAAATTTGACCACTGCCAACTATCTATATCGTATCTTTCAGTTTTCTATTCTCTCCCCTTATATCCAAGTTGATAAGAGTTTATTACCATTGTGTCTTATCTCATTGCTAAAAATTTTCCAAGAGTATTGCCAATAAAACTTGTTACTTTTTCTTCCTCCAATAGACAACAAAGTGTTTTTTCTCATTGGTGGTTGGGGTTTTTTTATTGGTATTCTTTATTTTTCTTTCAAATCCAATCTGGGGACTACTACAACAAACACAATGAGAAGTGGAGAACTATTAAAAGGTGACATAGTTGAGTACATAACCCTGTCAGATGTGAGGATCAAAATGGCTCACAACATAAATGCTTTACAAACATTGCTTGAGAACACCTGAGTTGAACTGTGCCAGAGGATAGCTGCAGCTGGACATGAGCTACTTATATTGATTTGTGCAGCTTGTGTTTATGTTTTATTAGATTTTTGTTTCTATAAAGACTCACAGCTTTGTAATTCTGTGCACAAAACTAACCAATTTACTCATGCAGAAGAGATCTTGAATCCTGATGACAAGTCTTCAAGCGACAATGACTAAATTACATGCTGGTTATAGCACGATGCTTATTCCTGTCCTACCCAGGTGGAGCTGTTCTTTACACTGTGTGATTCAGCCATCAAATAGCAGTGTGCATGTTTGAAAGGCCAAGAGGAGGCTGTATTGAGAACCTGTCAAAAACAAACGTGCAAACCTCTATGTAGCAATCAGTAAGCGTTGCTTGCATCAATCTTTTGTTAATTTTTTTTTTTTTAAAGCCAAACAGATCCTTGTTTCTATATAATATTTTTAATACAAAGATTCAGTTAAATAGGTTTTCTTTCTGCCTCTTGCCTTCATCTCTGCATGACAGGTCTCCAGCTGAAGGATGCTATTAGGACTGACATTTTTATCAAATGTAAACATTTTCAGGTGAATGATCTGCCCAAGAACATGGGATTAGCTAAAGTATTTGAAAGAGTACAAAATATATAGGCTAGCACAGCATCACCAGTAAACCTACCAGTTTTATCACTTGTCCTAATTTAATCCAGTTGGCCTGTTCTGTTCACGCTATGAGGCTTGCTTCTGTTTGCTCACATTGTGATGACTTTAAAAGAAATTACGCTGCTCACTGTGTTTTGCTGAACAAGAAAAAAAAAACATTGGGAATTTTTGATTTTTTTTTATTTTTAATTTTTCATTGAATAAAAGACCAAGATGTTTTGGGTGTCAAATTTATTTTCAGTTTTAGTATTCGGTACAACTTAATAGGTTGCACTTGCACACAACTCACAAAAAAATATTGGATCTATACAACACACTGGCATATTAATACAGAAGGGTAATAATAGCTGCATTTATATACAAAGGATTAATAATTTCACGATTATAAATATTATGTCAAAATTAAATTTCTTTTTCTATTATTCTGAGAAAATTGCATGCCATCACAGACATTGCTGTTTTGAATAATCAGAAAGTGCATGGCATGTTTTCATGGTTCTCAAACCTTAATGATTCATTGGAATATGATTCATAAGACAATGCATGCAACCCTCTATTCAGCAATATAAGCAAAAAATACTTAGAATTTTCTGCTTTAATGCATGTCTATATAAAGGCTACCTATACAGAAGCTTACATAGATATTAATAGATAGAATATAGAGTATTTTGTAAGTAAAATGAAAGTAAAATGCAAAGTTCATTTGATATATGTAATTAGTTTGCTTTTACAATGCAAAGCAGTGTTCTTGCCTAGGAATTAAAACTAGTGGAAATAATTGCTTCTTAAGGTGACAAATAGTTTATTTCTTTAGTGCTGAGGACTTATACATCTCATAAAGACTTAATTTTTGTCCCACATGACATGGGAAAAAATATTACCCTTTAATACATGAGATCTGCATTAGCAGTTGTATTTATGGTTTAGGAAGAGAACAGCAGGGATTTCCATTTTGGTGTAACTGTAAATTCCTCCAATTAAGCTTTGAATTCTAATCTCCTAAACATATGCATGTATGTCCTTAACATTACTAATTTAAAACCAAACTAGAATGTTATCAGTGCTTGCTTTCAACACTGATCAAACATCAGGCTAAAGGGGTGTGCTGAAGGGTGGTATGGGGGGGTGTATTTTGGGTTTTTGTGGTGGTGTTGGCTTCTCTCCAAACACCAAACATCCCAACTTGGCCGTGCGTCTCTAGGAAAGGCGGCAGCTCGGCGGAGGCTGCAGCCGGGCAGCGGGCACAGGCAGCTGAGCCACGGCCCGGGCGCTGCCGCCTCACCGCCCGGCCGGGGCGCCGCGCTCCTCCACACCTGCCTCGGCCGCCGGGGCACTTCTCCGCCTCCACCGCGCCCTGGACGCTGCCGGCGCCCCCCGATCCCGGCAAACGCCCCAACTCCCGCCCGGGCCGCGGCGAGGGACGGTGAGGGAGAGCTCTGGCCGCGCTGGGGCCGCGCTGAGGGAGAGCTGGGGCCGCGCTCGGGCCGCGGTGAGGGAGAGCTCGGGCCGCGCTGGGGCCGCGCTGGGGCCGCGCTGAGGGAGAGCTGGGGCCGCGCGCGGGCCGTGCTCGGGCCACGGTGAGGGGGAGCTCGGGCCGCGCGCGGGACGGCCCCGCGGCGGGGCGCGCGGCGCTGCGGCGGCGGGCGCGCGGCTGGAAGGGCCCGCACCGCCACCTGGCGGCCGCGCGCCGCCTCTGCCGCCGCGTCCCCCGCAAACTTCTCTCCCCCCTCGCCGGGCGCCCAGACCGGCCAAGTTTCGCGGCCGCGACGCCGTCTATTCTTAGCCCCGCTCCAGGCACGGCGGCGGGACACCCGCCCCGACCCGCTCCCGCTGCCCGCGTCCCGCACCCTCCCGCAGCGGCGGCGCGGGACGCGCCCTGCCCGCGCCGGCCGTGTGTGCGGGGGCGGGCGGGCGCAGCGGCGGCGGCTCGGCCCGTCCGCCGGGCGGCTCGGCGGGGCCGGCCCCGCTCCCCGGGCGGCGCGGGGCTCCTTCCACCGCCGCTCCCGCGGGGAACGGGCGCAGCGCGGCGGCCGCGGAGGCGCCTCACGCCGCCAGCCCCGCCGCGCCCGCCCCCGCCCCAGCTTTGCGGAGAAGCCGATTTACTGCCGAGCTGGGGAGGAGTGCGTGGCGGGGCGAGTGCTGGCGGTGGTGCTCGTCTCTTTTTCTCTCCCTTTCTTTCCCCCCGCCCCCCGCCACCGGTCCGCGCACGCTGGCTCTCCCCAGTGCCAGTCCCCGCTCCATCACGTGCGGAAGCCAATGCCCATCACAAAAGCGGGCATTTTACCCGTGCCCGGAAAGGAAATAAAGAAAGAGAAAGAAGAAACGAGAAGGAGAAAAGAAAAAAGGAAAAAAAAAAAAAAAAAGGGGGGGGGCGGGAGGGAAGAAAGAAAACCCCACCACGGAATAGCTTAAGCGAAAGCGGGTGAACCGCTTAATCCCAGAAGATCCAAGATTTCCCCTGAGCAGCCGCCTCCCTTGTCACCCCCGCCCGTCCCCGTCCCTGTCCCTTTTTGCTTTTTCGTGGCTGTGGCGATGGCAAGGAAAGTGGTTAACCAAAACCCTACGTGTTGGATTTGTGTTTCCCGAAAACCACAGGCGCACACAGAGCATGAGGTACCGCTCCTGCCCCTCTTCGCGCTTGCAAGAAACTGTGGCTTCGCTCTTTCTTTCTCTGCCTGTACTGCAGATATTTTTCCCTCCTCTCCTCCACACTCTTCTGTTTATTTCCCTGTAAGGCAAAGCTACTTTGTAAACATCTCACACAGAGCCTCAGAGCCTTTCCAAATAGCTGATTGCAGCAAAATGCCTCCAAACAAATTATGGTGCAAGAGGGATATAAGGGACGAGACCGAAGTGGGTAAAAAAGAAATAAATTTGCATAAATATGCATATGTGACAAGAAGATCGCGTATGATGGTGGAAATGTCAGAAAGAAAGTATCGCTTTATCGTGATGGGAAAAGTAAAAGCACAGACGACTGCAGCAAACTGCTCGCCCTTTGCCAGAGTACCAACTGCAACACCTCTCCCTCTCTTCCCCCACCCTCACCGAGGAAAAAAAAAAAAAAAAGGGGGGGGGGGGACAGAAAAAAACAATAGAAAAAAAATGAAAATGAACACTCAAACTGCAAATCCGGTACTCCTACCTTAACACTGGGATAGCTGCAGAAGCATAGGGGTCTTTTTTACACAGCCAGAATCTTTCAGGAAATCCTCTCGGGCTATCATGCAGCCAGGATTATTCACATACGGTTCCTGCTCTCCTTTTTGGAATCCAATGCGATTGGCTTCTCCAAAGGAATGCAACGACCACGAAAGAGGGGAAAAATTAAAAATAACAAGAAGAAAGACAACAACACTGGATTTGAAGGAAACTCGTGTTCTCGGTTGTAATCGACCTACATTCAGGCAGAAAATTCATTGCAATCAGTGCGAGAGGGAGAGTTGAGTCTGCAAGTAGGAGCTGTGATTGCCTATGCAGAAGGACCGAGCCGCGGAGAGACTGAACTGCAAGGCAAGGCGAGCTGGGAGAGAGAGGGAGATGGGGGGGGTGGGGGTGGGGGGGAGAGGAGGGGGAGAGAGGTCCAGGCTGTACCAGGCGCTCTCCTCCCGCTATTGGACCAAACTGAATGAAATTCACAAAGCCGCCAGCCAATGGCTCCCCGCAGCCAGCCCAGCGCTACAGAAACCGCATCTCCATCCACAGCCCCCCGCCGGAGCGGCGCATCCCCGCTGGAGCGGCGCCGGGGGCTGCACGGGTGGGCACTGCGCACACGGAGCGCTGAAGGTGTCCTAATCCGTGTGTGTGTGTGTTCGGGAGGACCGCGCAATTCACACCGCCGATCTCTCTGCTCCCTGGTCATGTACAGCAAGTGCAGCCTTGGTTAACCCTTTACAGTAGCGCTTTCTACAGTACCAGCCTGTTGTTACCATATTCACCCATCTGCGGTTTTGTGGAGCTCACAGTATGATTGTACACCAAGCAATAAAGCATTTTGTTCCCGTTCCCCATCCTCCTAGGAAAAAAAAGAAAAACAAAAAAACCCCACAACAACAAGAAAACAGCAAATCATACACTTTTCCTGTGCCAAATCGTTTTAAACAGATCCTTTTTTTTTTTTTTTTTCCATAAGGAGACCAGTTATTTGATGTTTATGTTTCAGTTATCTAGCCACTAAGCTAAGTGATGGTCAAGTGGGAGCCATGTGGTTATTGCCACATGCTACAGCACAGGATCTCTGGTTCATTCCTGTGTATAGTTTCAGACTGAGGGTGGTGTAGCAAATACGTGCTTAGGCCTCCACAGATACACCTTGTTTCACTCCACAGCATGTTCTCTTGAGTGGTTTAATAACAGCACTTATCACCAGAGTGATAGACCCTGCATTAAGAACAGGTGAGCATTGCCTGACTTCACTGAGAACAGAGCAGAGAACAAAATAAGGAGGTCTTGAAGATCTTGCCATAATTTGAAACAAATATAATATTCATACCTTTATGAGGTTTCCTTCCATAAGAGTTGTATTAGATTCCATAAACTGAGTTTTTGAGATTTTCAATTCTGAAGAAAAAAAAAATTAAATCTGCAGCTCTTCTTTTTTTTTTGGGTCTGCCCCCATGTCAGATCCTCCCTAGAGAGCAGATAGTGCTTTGAATTCTTGAATTGCAATTGTCTGTGATATTTGGCTTATCAAACACTTCTGTGCTCTCCTGTTTCAAGTGGTAAAGGGATATATATTATCTGATATAATCTACGACACAACTAGCAGACCTTGTTATGTGTCTGTTCTTATATTTTGCTGTATGGTATGAAGGATACGTCCTTAAGTGTCACTTAGGAAGGTTTGTTTTGCTTTTAAATGTTGTAAATCTAAATACTGGTGTAATTCATTGACTTAAAATGTCTTAAGAATTGCAATAGCCACTGCTAACTTGTCAGCGAAGTAATTATATTTATATTACTTAATTCTATGTTTTGGCTTACTTATATTAAGTCACTCTAGCAACAGGTGTTCATGCAAGTGAATTTTACTGCTTTTGTTATTTTAATAATGCACCCACAATGTGCAACCAATCATATTGCTTGAATGAGTGAATATTTTGACACATTTAGAAAAGATGTCATCTTGCACTGCCATCTGTCCCAAAATTTGCAGGACAGTCTTTATTTTGATGAATATGTCATGCATTTTATAAGATTAATTTGGAGGATATTAAAGTGTGTGCTAGTTAATAATGATCGTCCACCTGTGTTGTACTATGAGGAGGCAGATTGTTACAGGCTACCAAAGGATCATCAGTAATGCTTGCAATTAATGTTTGGAGCTGTGACTTAAACATTCTAAAGCAGAGCAATAAAACTAAACTTTCCATAGAGTGTATGCAAATCTGTGATCAAAGTATGTAAGTAAAAGGCATTTGGTCAAAAGAGCAGAATGTACTCTTCTCCTCTTACAACTTTCAAAAGCTAAATGCACAATTGGAATCTGTGGCTTATCTGCAGCAATCCACTGCATATTTACTCCAAGCAGGAGTCCAGAAGCAATCATTCAGAAAGAAAAATTCCACTTGCTATACAACACCATCACTTCTTACAAGGTCACATTGTATTCTAGCAACTTTACTTGTTTTGCTGGTTTTGTCTGGGATAGAGCTAATTTGTTCATAGTAGCTAGTATGGGGCTATGATTTAGTTTTGTGCTGGAAACAATGTTGATAATAATATTGATGTTTTAGTTATTGCTAAGCAGCACTTGCACAGCATCCAGGTCTTTTCTGCTCATTATCCCACCCCACCAGGGAGTAGGCTGGGGGTACACAAGGAGTTTAGAGAGGACAGAGCAATGTGCTGATCCCAACTGACCAAGGGGATTTCCCACACTCTATGGCATCATGCTCAGCATCTAAATCTGGGGGAAGAAAAAGGAAAGGGAAGGACATTTAGACTGATTGTGTTAGTCTTCCAAATTTACCACTGAACACCTGCCTGCCCATGGGAAATGGTGAGTGAATGCCTTCTTTTGCTTTGCTTGCATGTACAGCTTTTGCTTTACCTATTAAACTGTCTTTACCTCAAGCCATGAGTTTTTCACTTTCATCTTTATGATTCTCTCCCCCCATCCTGAATGGGGAGTGAGGGAATGGCTATGTGGGGCTGTGTGGGGCTTAGTTGCTTAATAGGAAGTGGAGGGGAGGACATCTCAATTCATTTTGTTTCTCTGCTTTTTTTATTCATTCCAAACAATTCATATTCAAAATTAACTAAATGGTACAAAATACAGCTGGCAGCTGGTCACTAGTGGCCTCATAATTTTGGCCAGACCTGTTTAATATCTTTGTCAATGGTTTGGACACTGGGATCATATGCATCCTCAGTTAAGTTTGCAGATGACACCAAGTTAGGTGGGAGTATTGATCTCCTTGAGGGTAGGAAAGCTCTGCAGAGGCATCTGGGAAGGATGGATTGATCGGCCAAGACCAGCTGTATGAGGTTCAATAAGGCAAAGTGCCAGGTCCTACCCTTGGCATGCAGAGCTACCACCTTGGGAAGAGTGTATTGAGAATGCTCAGAGTATGGCCAGCAGTACTAGGGAATGGATTGTACCCCTGCAATGAGCACTGGTCAGTCCACACGTTGAATCCCGAGTTCAGTTTTGTGTTTCTCACTTCAAAGAGGTCATTGAGGTGGTGGAGTGTGTCCATAGAAGGGCAAAGAAGCTGGCAAAGGGTCTGGAAAACATGTCCCATGAGAAGCGACTGAGGGAGTAGGGGTGTTTAGCTGGAGAAGAGGAAGGTCAGGGGAGACCTCATGGCTCTCTACAACTACCTGAAATGAGTCTGTAGTGAGGTGAGGGTTGGTCTCTTCTGCCATATCTCAAGTGAAAGGACTAGAAGAATGGCCTTAAGTTGTACCAGGAGAGGTTCAGATTAGATATCAGGGGGGAAAAAAACAACACTAAAACAGTAGTTGGGTATTGGAAAAAGTTGCCTAGGGAGCTGGTGGAGTCACCATCTCTAGAAGTATTCAAGAGGTGTCTGGACGTGGCATTTGGGGATATGGTTTAGGGAGTACTGTGGTAGTGCTGGGTTGATGAGACTGGATAGCCCTGAGATTGGCTCAGCTGGTTAGAGATGGGTGATAATAATGCTTAGTTTAGGGTTTCAATCCCTGCACAGGCCATTCACCTAATAGTGCAAATTGATGATCCCTGTGGATCCCTTGCAGTTCAGGATGTTCTGTGGTTCTGTGAAGATGATCCTGAAGGTCTCTTTCAATATTGCTGATTCTGTGTGTGAGAATACTAACCTAATGCAGGGCAAGAGGGACTTTTTACAATTGCATGAATAGAAATTTACTCCTTTCCTCTCTCTCTTTCCTGCTTGGTCTTCTTACTTCAATTTGCATAGCGTCAATGGAATTAGATTTCTTTTTATGCAAGGATGAGCCAGTATGATCCTAATACACTTTATGGTGTTGTAATGTTATGTTTCACTAGCTTTATCATGCAAAAGGCTCATCTTCAGTGGACCAGAATGAGCCCCATGCTCAGGTCACTGGGTGAGCTCACTTCCTGGAACAAGGGTGAAAACACACAGCAGACATAGTCCTTTGTAAAAACTCCAAGCAAATAAGAACTGCAAAAGAAATTAATGCCAAACTACAGGACATAAAACAATTAAAAGCAAATAGAATGAGTTCAACATGTTTACCAAGTAAACAAGAAAAATCCAGAGATTATTTTGAAATGAACATTCAGAAAATTAAGATTTTGGAAAAATAATATATCTCTTCTAGTTGAGTAGCTCCAAAATGGTGCTTATTAAATTTCAAGAAAGAAATTTGTTTCCTATGTGGCTTATCCTCTTGTGGTTCGCTCATGAAGGAGAAACTTGATTTATAACTATTTTCACAGAAAATTACACAGAGCAACAAAATTACGACACAGAAAAATCACATCTATATTTTCAAATTCAAAATCTTTCATTTATAGTAAAATTAAATGCTTACTGCACTGCTGGTTCTGCTACATGCCAGATAAATCAAAAAATACACTGTAGAGTCCCACCTGCATGGCCAGCGAGATAATTTCAGAGTAGTGTACTGTGAGAACTAATACTCACTGAAGTTTCCTAAAGATATGGTATTTGTCATGGTACATACCTTTTTAGTTACATTCCAATTGCATTCTCCTAGCAGTTTTTCACTAAAATTTTTAGTATCACTTTCTGCTTCTGACAAAGGTCCAAAACCAAAATATTGCAGATGTCAAAAATAGCACATAAATATTACTTCACATATCTAATGTTTTTTAGGGAAAAAAATATGAGAATTTCTACTAAAAAGCCTCTGAGGTGCAACCTTAAACTGCATGAGGCAGGTATAGACATTGTCATCGACACAATATTTCAATTCTGGAAAAATAGAAGCAGTTGATGGACTCTGGTCCACTTGTGTAAAGACAGATCTTAAAAATGCCATTAAAATTATCTGCTGAGATATTTTGTATCACGTAGGCCAAATGCTTCATCAGTTTGGTTTTTGGTTTGGTCGGATTTATTTTTGTCTTTTGTTGGGTTTGTTTTGTTTTGTTTTGTTTTTATTTCTTTTGTTTTTTTATGAAGCCTTTCACTTACCGTTGCACTAAGTGAATGAGGTGGTTTGGGTTTTTTTTTTAAAGGTAAATATTTTTCATTGTGCAGATTCTACAATATCTGAGTAAATTTAACCAGTGCTTAATTACTCTTACTCTCAAAGTCTCATTCCTGGCTTGTAGTCTTAAAAAACTGAACTTCGCTTTGGCTCCACACCTTCTTCTTTCAGCTTAAATACTTTACAAATCATGATTAGCCAGCCTTCTGATCTTCTTATTGTTGAGATAATTAGGTTCTGTTTTGTTAGTCTCTTACTACAAAGCAGGCTTTCCAGACTATGATTCATCCTCGTTAGGATTTTCTTAACCTTTACTGTTTATCAATATCCTTTTAAAAGTGCAAACTCTAGAATAGGGTATGGAATTTTCACTGTAGTCATATTAACATAGTACCCCAAGCTCTCACTTTTATTTTTAAAAGGAATACATTTGATCTTGGCCTTATTGTGAGCTGAGAACTCATGTTCCTGGTTACAAATTATGATTTCAATTATTCTTTCTTGAGTTCCAAAAAAAGCGGCTCTCATCTTAAAGTGTGATATATGTTCTCAGTTCTAACAGCTATTCTATAAAGAGATTGATTCACAAGAATGTTTCCTAACATGTATAAAAATCTGGTTGTCACTGATATTTTTCACTAGAGACAACATTTACAAATTTTCCTGCAATTATTTAATGTTTTCATTGAGATCCTTACTATGATCTTACATGCTTAACCATTGCTGATTTTTTCCAGAAGAAAAAAAGAATAATAATTTAAAAAGCTAATACTTATTTTGTGAAGGTCCTCCCTAAGTTAGCAATGTCCTTTTCTGAACTGGAATTTGACTCCTGTTTTTACATACCCTCTCTTTCCATTGATGATCCCCCAAAACAAGTTCTTGCTTTCATCTGAAACCTAATTAAGGAGTCAAACTTCTGATCAATATCTAACAGTACCACAATACCAGTATTTCTAAAGTGTAGTGTTTTTATTCTTCAAAATACCATTCAGAAAAAGATAAGTTAATTGTGGGGTTAATTTAATGGTTGTTTTCATTTTGCGTGTTCAGATACATACAAAAAGGATATTTAGTGAGTTTCTGTGCAGTATATTCTGGACAGTTGAAACCTTGCTGTACCCATGCAATTTTTTGTAGAAAACACAGCATCTAATCAACACAGCACAAGGCCTGAGGTGATATTTATAGCTGTAGTGAGTCAAGAAAATCCCTCAGCACACTCAGTCTACATCCCTATTGCCATTTAGGTCTGTACCTCTGCAGGAGGAACCCATGTATCTTCTGAATTAGGCATTGTACAGGATAGTGTAATCAGGCTCCTTGAGTGATATGGTACTTAATATGATTAATAGCATTAGAAAAGCTTATACCTCAGACAAAAAGACAAAAACATTCAATAGTAGATCTAATTATTCCTTGTGATGTATAATCAACCCATTTTTAGGGGTTTGTATGGGCAGATTTTGATTGGGGCAATTTCATGTACCACTTACATTAACACAGAAAGTGAAGTTTGCCCTATGTACTGATGGAAATCTTGATTTGGTCTTGGGAAATGTGGTCAGTAACTTTCATTGATAAAAAAAGATTATGCTAACCAGAGGCTAGTAATCCATCTCTACTTCTATTGTTTTTTAGATTATTAGAAATTGTTATTAGAGATTGTTATTTGATTATTTTTTTAGATTTTTAGAAATGGGCGCAAAGTACCTTGGAGTAAATTCTTACAAGCTGAGTGCAATCTTTTCAGTTTTAAAATGCAGTGCAGAGTGATGAGCTATTAATATTAGAAAGAATTATTTATAACATAATTTAAGCATTCTAGAAAATTATATGCCTAATGCCGTATAAAATAGCAGTTTACCAGTATACATGTAGATCTTTAACTGCACTTGAACAGCACAGGAAGGAGAGCAGAAATATCATTAAATTAAAGCAGAGAGAAATGAAATACAGTATCCAAGTACCTAAGGCATATGTCACAGCTCACATTCATTCACAAGTCAGCTCTCTTCAACAACCTTTAATGTACAGCCACAATATTAAGGATCTGGATGTTCAAAACCAAACATAATAGCTCTGCAGGTAATTCCTTTGACAACTTGTGGTCTGTAAGACATTGCTCATAGACCTGTGGACTTCAAAAGAACACTAGAGCTGCAAGCTTCAAACAGCAAATAAGTTTCTGAAAAAAATCATTCTTAGAAGCTGTTAGAAAATCTCGACTTTTGGACTACAAGAAGAGACAATTAGAAGATCAGAAGTGTTGGAACTATTTTGCTATTTGCAAGATAATTACATAAAATGTGATCTCAGTAGTAGGTAGTGATATCTATTTCCAAATGCTTTTCTCACTGGGTTTTATTGTTCATGCTTTTCCTAGGCAAAATTATTCTGGGTTTTTTTGCTACCCAAAGTATGGTTACAGCTGGGATGTGGAGAGTGCTTTCTACCCAAACTAGCATTTATTGTACTGCAGTTCTATTGAGATTATATTTTTGAAAGTCCACAGACTGATGAAGGCATTGAATTCAAGTCTCACAACTTCTCTCACTGAATACTCCAGCAAAAAGAGCTTCTACATAGTGACCAGGCAATTCTGGAAGCATTAATGTCTCTGACAGTGTTTTTATAAGAAGATATGGGTCCACATAAATATTCTTTGAAATGCTTCAAGTAGCAAGCAACTTACCAGACCTGAGTGTGAGGTCCCCAAGCTGTGAGAACACTGTCAAGTACTGCTGGTCAACTGAGACAGCTATTTATCAGCATATTGTTAGCCCATCCCAAGTGTGGGGCAATTTCACACAGATTTTAAGTGTTTTACTTTGTAATTGAAAGAGCTAAAGGCATTTACAGACAAACACTAGTGAAACTAACTGCAGCTTTAGTGCCATACCTCTGACAGAGGTCATAATTCCCTGAAATTAAATTAGCAGGAGAAAATTTTGTATATGCATTAACCACTTATCATAAGGCAACAGACTAGACTAAATGAGCAGTGAATAGGAGTTTAACCTGTAGGAGAAAAGGAGTATTTATTCTACCACACTGACTACAAAGCATGTTCTTCAGCAGCAGAAAAAGAGCAAACAAGTTGGTATAGGGGAATAATGTCTCAAACTGTGTCTGTCTGTTGGTACTGTTTGCTAAGTAAAATTAAATCAGAGTGCTAACAGAACACACAAACTCAGCCAATGTGATATGGGTCATTAAACCACAGAAATTTGGTAACATTTGTTTGTGTGCCCACAGCTAATTCTCTGGAGTTCTGGCTGAATTTAGGAAGAGTCAGGTACAAGCTGTTCATGCAGAGTCAATCTGGAAAGACTGGAGAGAAACTCCTACATTTAAATGGGAAATACCTCATGAATTTAGGTACTTACAATAGAGGCAAACTCTTCTGAGTAACAGTTTTAAAGGTGTCTGACTTCCTCAGAAACACTACTTCAGTTTGTGAGCCATTTAAAAAAAAACAAATTAATTTCAGATATAAAAAGACATAGGATTGATTGACTGAAGAAGAAGAGTTTGAACAAATAACTGACATAAATAAACAAACATATCAAAGTAACTGAATGGGTTAAATTTGTTGTGTTCAGCACACTGCCAAATCTTGAACTAAGAACAGGAAGTTTATTGGCAATTTTCTGAAAGAGGAGGAATCCAATGATAAAATGTGAGCCATTTGTCTTCCCAGCCATTAAAGGAAATTCACTTTAAGGATTTTCCTGGAGTGGTTGCTGCTGCTAGTGTGCCCATTATAATTTATCAGTGTTTCTGCTGGTAATATTGTCATCACTAGGAGCTCAGGTGGACTTCCATTAGTGCTATCACAGTACTCATTGGCAAAATATTTCACTGACCTGGACAGGATCTATCCAAAACTTTCAAAGCCTCACCTGCTGGGGACATTTTTTCTGCTAATTATTTCCAGCAGTTATGCAAGATAATTCCTCAGGACGAGTTATCTAGAGTAAAGCAGCTACAACAAACATAATTAAGAAATAAAACTGTGTCAGTCATCATCATGTTCATTTAATTATAGGCCATATCCTTCTCAACCTTCATCTTCTTGTGTGATATTTAGAATATAAACTCTCTGGTAGAGATAATTTCTTCCTGATTTCCACTCAGGTCTTAGCTTTTACTGGCATCTGTGGATGCCATCACAATACACATGTTCAAAACTAATATGCCTATATGTAATAAATGTAACTAGGCACAGTTATTTAACCATATGTTACATTAGTTTTATGGCTCAGTTGCTTGCTTTGACTTAAAGCTGTGTTAAATTCATGCCAAGTAATGAAAAGTGGAGGCTGACTGGTTTGTTTGTCTCACATACCAGCACAAAGGAATTCCAGCCACTCCAGCCAGTAAGTCAGGTTCACTCTGAGCCCACCTTAAGTGCCTCTATGCAAACATAAGCAGCCATGGAGAATAAAAAAGGGGAGGTAGAGATGTGCCCACACCTTCAATCTTATTGGCATTATGAAAATGCAGTGGGATAGCTCCTATGGCTGAAGTGTTGGAGTGGAAGAATACTGTATAGAAAGGATGGGAGGGGACACAAGGAGGATGTGTCACCCTCTCTGTCAGTGACCAGCTGGAGCTCATGGGGCTGTGCCTGGGGGTGGATGAGGAGCTGACTGAGACCTCATGGGTGAGGTTTAAAGGAAGGGCAGAGCAGGTGACATTATAGGGCGAGTCTGCTACAGGTGCCTGCCCAGGAGGACTGAGTAGGTGTTGCCCTTTATGGACAGCTAGGAGAGCCTCGTGTTCATGAGCTTTGGTTCTCAACCACCCCAATATCTGTTGGAGGAACAAAGCAGCTGTCTCTTAGCAGCTCTTGATCACTCAGTGAATCAAGAGACCTCAAAGAGGGTGGTGAATTTCTATCATGTTTTTTCATAACTCACAAAATATTTTGTACCTTTATCCTGGTTCATTCACCAGGACCAAAGATGAAAAGAAAATAAGTTTTCCTCTTTACTTCAACTAAGTCAGTTAAGCTAGCAAGGTGGGAAAGAAATGCTGCACTGCAGCAAATGCTATCAGAGTATATATGAATTTTCCTACACATTTTGAACAACTGTTGGTTCCAAACTTAAAAAAAATTCTGCTCTTTTGGATATATATAGAGATGATAACTTACATAAATAATTTCTTAAACTTGGATTCCTTGAAATGAGAAACATTCAGCATTGACAATGTTACTGCTGTTGCCTCCACATGGGTTGACCTTTGCAGTTTGGGAGAACACAGTAAATATTGTAATTCTGTATTGATACTCTATGTTAGAAATTGGAATTATCATCAAATAATTTGAGAGAACTACAAAGAGAGACATGACCTAGCTTTCAGTGGACTATTTTGTTAGTCCTACTTAATGTGCACAATGAAGTCAGCATAGCTGGGGTTTAAGGATCTATAGGAATAATTTTAAAAATAATAAAATAATCAAGTTGAAGACCTGAGTTGCATGAAGTGAGATATTACTTCATAAGGTCACGGAAATTTCTTTTTAAAAGTGTGTTCACTTGCAAGTTTAATTTGGAGGAATCAGGTTTTCAGATGGGAGCTGATACATTTGAGCAATGCTAGCATCTCCTAAGGTAAATTCAGGTCATTTCTAAGTGTTCTGTCTTACAAGATCTGATTGTCAGGAGTTTATTACAGGTCCTGCCACTCTGTGAGGTGCTGTCATATCATAGCAAGGTCAACAGAATGGTCACATCTGCTCCTCAGTTTTCAGTTTACTGCTTTTCTGTTTACCAGGACTAGCATTCTCTGTTATAAGAGGCAAATTTTTTTTAAAGAAACGTTTACAGCAGTTTACCTGTCTGTATACACTGGGCTGTGAATGAATAAGGCAAAAAACTCCCATTTATGGATCCCTTTGAACTTGACTCAATTTGCTGCAGGAACATTACATTCTTATCACAAAAACAATTTGAATCATTCCAGGCTTTGCCCCTCACAAGTACAGCTTGCTTCACTCTGGCAATGTAAGGGGATTGAAGAATATCTTCAGGCAGGAGTATCTCAATGCAAGCAATCATTGACTTTTTGCCAATGCCAGACATGGTAAGGATATGTCAGGGGTGGAAGGGGCTTCAGCAGTGGGCACTGAGTATTCCTTTCTGGCAGAGCAGCTCCTTGGGCATTTATGTCTGTCAGTGCAGATGACATAAACCTGAAGGCTGTGCTAGAGGCCAGCCAGATCCAGCTAGCACTCACAATCTAATTTGCACATTGAACATTGTGCATGGTATGGACGTACCATGTGTGTCTACTGTTTGCCTCTACTGAGTAATTTCAGCCATAGGCAACTTTTCTGTTCTAAACACAGATAAAATAACTGAAGATGATAACAGATTTGCTGGTTTGCCACAAGCTAACACATCTTCATGATTTTTTTTAATGGTTTGTGCTTTCTAATCGCTCTAATCCCAGCTGAGAACTCAGATTTGTAAACAGTGATATAAAAATAATCTTATTTAGAATCTGTACTACATTTGTCAGTAGCTGACTAACCTAATAACACACAGTAAGCAATATATGTGAATCAATTGACCTAAAAATATTCAGGCTTCCAGAAAAAGGGCAATTTCTTTTGTTAGGTTGTACTTCTTCAGAGCATGGGGAAAAACAAGAAAAACAAACCCCCAAACTAATACAACTTACAGTAAACATTTGATTCTAGTCAGTAAACAAATTCCAAACTATAGGAATCCTGTGGATTAATTACAAGTCTGAAGTATTGCAAAATCCTTCTATTTGAAGCCTTTTTACTGTGCTTCATTCAAACCTTTGTTAGAAAATAACCAATGGAAATCATATTTGCAAAGCAAGAATGTTATAGTATCAGACAAAATCATGTAGGATTTTATCTGTTAAACTGATATTGTCACTATTAAAGTCAGTACTGAGAGCAAGATAATGAAAAATAAATTAGTGTTTTATCTAGCACTGAAAAGAGGAAGAGAAAGTGGAAATATTTTAAGGGACTGCTATTTATTTTCTTTTTCTTCTCATAGGCCACATATTGGATTGAAAACCTGCTACTATTTTCTTTGATAAAAGTATCTATACTAACTAGTCAAGACTGAGGTAATATTTGCTTTGCATGGTCTATACCTAATGAAAAGACTGTCTCTATCATAAAAACTCTATGATCCAACAAGCTAATGCAAAGAGTAGTTGGAAGATTCCCTTTGGCTTTAGTACACATTAAATTGTTCCCTAAGTATGGCTGGAATGTTTGATCATTTAACAGTGCATGCTTTGGTGGGCCCGTGAATGTGGACTGAGAAAGAAGGTTTTCTTCCTCCTAAATCATGAATAATTATAGCACTTCAAATATTGTCACTTGTTCTTTTGTTATGACTGTCAAAAATGTAATAGTTCTGTGCACTCAAAAATAAGGACAAGAATATACAAATTAGTATCTGTGATACACTATCATTCATTCTGGATATTATAAATTATTTTCCACCAGTATATTTCAAATCCTTTGATAAAACTTTCAATATGGCAATCACTCATTTTATAAAAATGAAAAGCAATGATGATCAACTGATATTTTTGATAGGGATTTGGTGATACTGAAACTAAATATGTACCCAGATAAATAGGCCTTTTATTTCACCTGATCAGTCTAAGGTAATTGAATAATTGTTGCTCAGACAAAGCAAGTTTACTCTTTTAATTTTCACCTGTACTCTCTTCCTTTCTCAGAAGTTTTCAAAAGCTGAGACAGAGGATTGACAAAGGAATCCAAAAAGAATATTGGTCAAATCCATTCAATAGATCCTGCTGTGGCTAATTACTGTTACAAATTAAATAACTAAAATTATAAAGTACTCTTTTTCACAGACTTCTTCTGTAGCAACATACTGTGATAGCTCTTTTCTTTTTTCCTTTCTTTAATTTTGGCCATGGGTGTCTGCTAAATGGTCATTATACTTAAAATCAAGGAAGTTATAGAGAAAGGTTCATAGCTTCATACTATATTCAACATATATTTGCAATACTGCAGACTTTCATTTTCAAGATATACCCATGGGAAATTTTGTGATGTCCTTCTCTTAATACTCCTGGAGTCCAGATTTAAGCAATAAATATATTTCATCATCGAATATCAATCTTGAAGCAAATATGAATGACCTTTTTTAGATTAATAGATATTGAGAATTTCAATTTTTGTAATACCCCAGCATTTCAGAGGAAAGCACAGTGCATGTCACTAAAATACTGAGAAAAAAATAAAATTCCATTTTTGTTGCTTCCTCACACTTCCTGTGTTTCTTTACTAAGTTAAAATGTTGCACTCTTTGTGCGTGATCATTCAGTATATACAACTGTGTGAAGAAATATTTACACTATATTAAAAAATAAAATCCTCTGAAATATTTACGTTTCTATTCATAACACTTAGAAGCCTTCAAAAGTTGTTTGACAAATATAGATGTTTTTCTCTCATGAAGGAATCTCATTTACTGCAATACAATGTGCAATAATTACACAGAGTGTACAGGACATTGCTAATGTTTAGAGTGTGCAGAAATTAAAAGCAAACACAAGACAGTTTCCATTCTCTCTGTTTTACAGCTGTATCAGAAGATAAGATGCTGACTTTTCAATTAGCCAAATGGACTAGAGAATTCAAAGCATGTTTCTCACTCCCAGTGCAGAAATATCAACCTAAATTTGCCAGCAGCCTTGAGACAGTGTGACTCCACCACCATGACACATGAGTTTAAATTCACAGGAACATCTTTTTGAAGTCAAATGACTTCTTTAAGGTCATGCCCCTGAAATAAATACTAAGTTTGTGAGTCATTGCATTATAAGTTAGCTCTTTAGAGCAAATGATTCTCTCTTGGTCCCATTGGTTCAGCACAGGCTGGCTTAATATTGCCCAGCCATCAAAATAATTAATAAAATAGTGTGAAAAGTAAAGGCAAACATTATTTGGAAGAAAATTAAACCTTGTTATATTACATCATGATAAGGAGCCACCAGATCAAAAATGAGGTCCTTAGGATGCTATCATAAGAACAAGCAGATTCTACACATAAAGATGTTATATCTATTAGTGAGTTAGACAAGCAGAAATATGGACAAATATGCATACATATACACATACACACTCAGCCTTGTTTAGATATTTTATGTATCAATAATATGATGGACACTCATGGTCACTGTTCTTATTGATCTTTCTCATATGAAGAAAAGATCTAATATTTTAGTTATATTAAGGTAGGAAATTCAGAGGAAAGTAATATTTTTAACAGTTTTTTGTGAGATATTGTCATTTATTTAAAACAATTATATACATATTATAGACATGCAAGAGTGTGGGCATATAAACAAACTCAGAATTTTTTCAATTTTTGAATGATCTAACTATTCTGAATCTTAGTGTTGTGTCTGTGTCAATTAATTTGATTACCCAGTAAGGTAAGAAATGCAGAAAATCAACCAGACAAAACACCAATTAATGTTTATTGTCTGAAAAGAACAAGAGTCTAAGGGTCATGACAATTTCACCACAAACATTGGGTATATGTTTGCGGTTGATCACAAAGAGTAACTATAGCAATGACAGTATTTTTCTTTTAGCTTTTAATTTAATTTTAATTTTTATTTTGAATACTACTTTACCACAGGTCTATTCTTCATTCTGAAATTATACTTTATACCTACTGTGAAATTTCAGGGATTCAAAAACTTGTTATCACAATTATAAAATACAGAATTTCTTAAGGATATGTAACCTCTATTTATGGAGATATTTAAGTGAGAGGGAGAAGTAAACTGGTTTTAGAAACTTTTAGACAGATTTCTTGAGTATGACTTCAGAAATCTTTGAAATGCAGTGTAGAACCCTGTAAGGCATGGAATGTACCCAACTAAACTTCTCCTCATGCCTTACACTGTCACAACCAGAGTGTGTGACTGGTGGCCCTACCTATGTGGAAAGGGCTGGTTGGAGATGCATTACTAGCAGGGCATACAATCTTCTCCTAATTTAGCAGAGTTGTGTAACCAGCAGCAGCTGTTATGAAAATCTTGCAATTAGTTTCTGAAACTTTCCTTCAGTAACAATTTCATGATGTTACACTAATTAATTTAAATGCTAGAAACAGAAATTAAAAGACACTACAAAAGAAAACTTTAATTAAAAATATTGCTAAATCTCTAAAAGACTCTTTAAAGAGATCACATTTCCATATTTTTACACTGGTTCAGTACATGAAAATTAGAGCAATGATAACTATGCACAAATATGGTGCAGTTTCTCTGGTTCTCATAAAGACATCCCAAATCTCATAATTGTACTAAGTGGAAACCTAAATAAACCCATCAACTTTAATTCAAGATGCTACTGGGTGTAGAATGTATTTCATGTGAGAAATGACCCTAGAATTTGGCTGGAATTTAAGAGAGCAAGTTAGACAAGAAAGCAAGATAAACTTTATTGTCTGTAGCAGAAAATCCCACCGTTGCATAAAACATCTGGACAGGTCCCCATTCTCACAGAGCTGAAGTCAAATATTCAAAGCCAATGATGAAATTGGTGTAGCTGTGTCTATTATACACGTGGAAACACTTTCACACTTTGCAGATGAAGTTACTACTATTATATCCTCTAGATATATTAACAGTCTTACACTTATGTCAGTTAGAATTGCATTGCAGGTTTTAATAACATAGTAAATATTTTTGGCTGTAATGTAAGACTGATGACTGTCAGTACAAGATACTGCTTTTTTTTTTTTTTTTTTCTTTTAATGTGGTATGTATTTCATCAATAGAGTTATGAGGACACATAATACCCTACAAATGTTTTCTCCTAAATTATAAATGAATGATTAAATATGGTCACTGAATACAATAAATAATCAGCAAAACACAGATCAAAAATTAAGTTGTAATAATGTGAACCTCAGTAAGGGTTGAATTACTGAAGTGTGTATTAATATTTTTTGGTGCAGTTTTGAAGCTCCATGGGAGGACAAAGGAAATTTTTGTTGTTTGAAAAAGTCATAAGTGCCTCAAAGGAACTTTTTATTTCTTTTAAAGTTTGGCTTCTATTACAAGAATATAATTAAATGTGAACAGATATAACTTTCTTTAAAGACAGATGAGTGTAGAATGAGGTGCTGAGTGAAAGGAGTGTATATCAGCACAAGAGATGAGTGGAGGGAAATATTTACTGGCTACATCTCTATGAACAGAAAATAATTTTGCATCAAAATGGTACATTCATCTAAAAAACACAATCATTTTTCAATTCAAAGCTTTCTTTCAGTCAAAGACCTGGTACAGTATAAAATCCAAAAACTACTACAAAACAAAACCTTTAGTCTTTACTGAACTTTTTGTTTGAACAATTTTCACAGTTTCTTTAAAAAAAAAAATCCAAGTATGAATATTTGATAAGTTTTAGTGATTAACACATGTAATGCATTCATGAAATGAGAATTAAAGAAAATTCTTTTAATACCTTATGTAATATCTTGATCTGATTTTCTTGCTTAAGACAGAGGAATTGATGCTGGGCATATTAACAGGAAGAAGCTCTCCATAAAATCAGGAAATGCATTACTGGGTCATCCCAACAGTCTCTGAGGCCAAATATATGTCTGACAGTAGCAAGAGGAAACCCCATTTAAATATATGACCTTGATAATTTTCTGTGTTTCACTGGCTTTACCCTTACCCAAAATTTCTATCTCTTGTATTTAACAATCTAGATAGGTCACTGCAGGCTGGTCCTTTCCATGTCCATTTATTGATCTGTTGCACACAAATTTTTTTAGCCCCTTTATGACCCTACTGATAACATCTGTCACCACAGTGGCAATAAAATAAAATTGATGCTTTATTATAGTGGGAAAATGCCTAACAGAAAAGTCCCAGTACAGTCTTGGGAATATAGAATATACATAAATCACTTGGTAATCATATGTATTAAACCTTAACTACAGCCCTCCTGTAGATGATAGGACTAGTTGTTCCTTTTCCATACTTTTTTCCCTTGGGATTTGAACTTGCATCCTTTACAATGCAGGAGGTTTAATGCAGTTCAGCTTCTTGAAGTGCTTTTGGATGTTACAGAATAGTAAATATACAAGTAAATATGAGTAAAATATATCTGCTGTGTTTTCCTGTTTGACCAACATGACCCTTTTGCTTTAGAAAAGGCTAGTGAAGCATATTCAAGGTAATTTATACACTAAGAGTTTAACTTAACAAGGCAAGAAAGAACCAAAGGAAAATAAATCTGGAACCTCCATTTTTGGTTTGGAAAGACTTGTTCTATAGAAACAAAACAGGGACTTAAGACAAAAACCAGAACACATCAGCAAAGCTATTACTAAAGCCATTTTTTGTTAGATGATGAAGAAAGGGGAATGAAACACGGTGTTTTTAATAGGAGCATATTCAACAAATATTTGATCTTTTTGTTAGTAAAATGAAACGCTCTTTCACCAAGAGCATTAGTTTACTGTTAGTACTCTTTTCAGTATATGGTAACTGAACTGTGGAGGTGTAGAATATACACCTAAAGGAAAAAGTCTTCATATTCACAAAGAAACATGGGTTAGAGAAAAGATGTAGGTCAAATCCCTAAGTCTTTACTTGGGCAAAGCTCCCGTTTGTCTCACTGGTATAGCTCATGTGATAATGTTGCATGCAGAGATTTTAATCTGATTAACGAGGTATGGAAATACACACCACAGTAAGGCAGATAGACTGTCATACAGTTTCTGACTGCAGCACCAAAATCAGGTTGGATAAAGGTTTCTATCACTCTGTATTATGCTTTTACATTTTCATATAATTACAGGTGTAAATGGCAAGAGCTGCAGAAGAGTTCCTTTAAATGTAATAAGTTTTATTTTATGCCAGTATTTCAGCAATGCCTCTGTTACCAGTTAAGACTGAATGACTTTGCTTCAGTCAGACAGTAAGTGAATTAACCTGAGCCTGTGGTCAAGTTCACATACCCCAGCCTAGACAGCAGCCAGTTTCTGTATTCCACGAATACTCATGCCTGTCACAAGCTGTCTGCATCCAGTGTCTAAGGAAATTGGTGCGCAGACTGGCTCATTCCATATTTAACGCTAGCTTCAGCAGTAATTAAAAATTAGGAGAGATCTTCAGGAAATCAATTAATTATGCATGCAAAGTGCACCAACTAAATTTGGACGCACAATTAGATGACTAATCATAGATTAAAAGGTTGAGAATGGCAGTTGCACACTTAAAAGGATGATGGTGACCTATTCGATCCCAAGTGCCTGTGCTTTCCTGTTTAGATCTACTAAGATCTCTTGGATAGATATTTGACACACCTGTAAAAAAAGATAATGGCTGAAAAAGGTCCAAAAACTTCAATACTGTTTTCTTACAAATGGGAATATCCCAAATTTTGCTGAGTTTCAATGTGAATGTCTCCAGAAACTTGTGTTTTAAATAAATCAGTATTACTGAAAAATGAACTTCCATTTGATCTGATATACAGGGTTGTATTTATGTACATGAAATATGGGGGGGAATGAAAAGTTACATCTGTCCTGAAACTATTATGCCATTTCAAAACCAGTTATTTAAAGGCAAATAACAAATTTAGGAATAAACTGTTACTTCCAAAGCTGCATGTTCTGCTCTATTTCCCAGGGTGACATCACAACATGTTGATCTCTAGTCATTTGACAATGTAATAAGCTACTGCCTAACCATCTGACTAGCTCACCCCGGGTTAATTCCAGTTTTATCTTTTCAGGGATGGCTTAATCTTCTGATGGAAGTTCTCAGTACAGTTAAATTTGGTTTCCATGAAAACTTCTATTTTATAATATAGTCAGTACTTGCCAGTTTATTATGAGGCTTTTTGAACAGTTTTTGTTTTGTTTCTCTTTGTTGTGTTTTGTTTAATAAGCCCATAACCAGATCATGCAGCTGCAGTGGAAGTGTGGCATTTCTCGCTGTTTAAGTGCAAGCATGAAGTGCACAACAGCTGTCATCCACTGTTAAAGGGTTTTCATTCAGCAGATTAAAGGTACAGAACGGGGCTTCCTCAGGTCACAGAGCAGCTGAGTGATAAGAGTGATGGGTGGCACTCCTTTCTCCCACAGTGTTTTTCAGCTTCCACTGCTTTTCTGTGGAAGAAACAGCTGTCCCATACATCTGACTACAGAAAAAAAAAATAGTGCATGATTATTAAAAAAAAAAAAAAAAAAATTAAAAGAAACTCCCAAACAGCAGAGCAACAAATCAGGTTTCTGTTTTTGTTTTTTTTGTTTTTTTTGTTTTTTTTGTTTTTTTTTTTCTTTTTTTTTTTTTTTTTTTTGTTTTTTTTTTTTTTTTTTTTTTTTTTTTTCCCTGGTAGATTTATCTATTTAAGGAACAGTAAGTCACATTATACATCAAAGTATGACAAGCGTCGTCATATCCAAATCAAACGCCCATCACTTGAGTAGGCAAAAAGTGAAATTCTTAGTTTCACCATTTTGTTATTATTATCTGTATAAAGTATTTCCCATGAGAAATATCACTCTTAGTGTGATCAGGTTTGCCATTTTTATGGCCTTTCCCTTCCTCCCATCAAAAGGGAGAAATATTAAGGACATAGGCCAAATTCCCAAGCTGTAATCTACAAAGAGTGGTATTTGACTCTGAAAAGAATCTTTAGTAATCATATTCTCTTGAATGGATCAATTTGGAAATAAAATATCAGCCAAGTCAGTCTGAATCTTTCCTTCTCTTTAGATAGAATAATGTTTCTTCAAGATCAGTGTTAACAAGATAGGAAAATTCCTTGGAGAAGCCCCTCCAAGGGCATCCTTCTGCACTATCAGAAATCTAACAAGTTAAACTGTATCTTGTCCACCAAGGGAATTTCACAACCCTCCCAAGTGTGTAGAAAAATAGAAAGCAGGAATAATTTGAATAGGACCATGTAGATGATATTTGAAGTTATTACAGGCAGGATATCCAGAATCAAAATGCAAAGGATATGATGCAATACACTCAGTGGATAGTGGTTCTCATGGTATTTCTATTCATCTCATTCTGCTAAACATATCAAATAATATCAAACTCTGTACAATTCATCTTCCATCTAGAAGCTGAGCACAGTGACTGTAGTGACAATGGTGTGTTAATCAATTTTCCACACTATCCATACATGAGTCATGCTTGTGATGTCCTGCATTTATGACTGAAAGCCCAAATCTCTCTAATATACATACTGTGTTATTCTCCTCTACAGTTTCCATTAAATACAGTTCTGTACAATAAGGCAGATAAAGATTATTCATGCTAACAATGCACTAATGCTTTCTTTAAGGACTTCCCATACGTTGGAAAGCATATTTTCATGCATTTTTATAAACTGAAAAAATGTTTTGAACACTTTGAGCATACTATAATCACTTTGTTTTTACTAGTAACTACTAGCAACAGCAGCAGAGAAAGTAGACCTCAGTATTTCCTTCTCCTCTATTGTATGTGACTAGAGGGTTCCAACAATGCTACTTAAGCACTGCTTTAACCTGCAGAAAATCTTTCATCAGTGAGTGAGTGACAAGTGCCTTCATGTAGCACTTTTCTGAGATGTACGTGTTTTTAATGTACTGATACATCTCAGATGCACTACTAGTAAAAAAGATACTTGTGCTTCTGTCAAGGTTACAGAACAAAACAGTGTCAGACCATAAAATGTAGAGATGCAATGAAAACTATTTCTAATAGGGATTTTATAGCTTCAAGCATTTTGTTACACTCTTAATCTTCAGAAAGGCATATTTTACAATCCAGTCTAAAAAAATTGACATCTGACTTAGGTAATTATCATAAAAGGCCAGTGCTGCAACACATTTATCATTTTGGAATGAATGTTCAATACATGAATGATGAGAGGAACAACATATCAGGCAACACCTAAAAATGTGCACAAATAAAAGACAAATATTAGACAAATATTATAATGCATACTTAAAAAATGCCATTTCAAAACTCTCAGGTGGTTCTAAACCATTTTCCTGGAATTCACAACAATTTATACTGTGTCTGAATGATGTCAATGAAATATCTGGCAACTACTATCACTACCACCACTATCTGTCCCTGATATGTTATTCTTTGTAAATGAAGCTGTTGCTACAGTAGACTCTCCAATAATAAATAAACAAGAGTGCTAGGCAGCCCTAGTGCAGCCCAAAAGCCATTTTCTTAGCAGCACACTTATAGCTCACTTCTTCATGTGTGTTAGGTTATGTATGTGCATATATATGTGTATATATATACATATGTATATATATATATATATATATATATATATATATATATATATTTCCTATGTGTGTATATATATATATATGTATGTATGTGTATATATATATATATATATGTATATGTATATGTATATATATATGTATGTATATATTTATAAATACGTATACCCCTTTCAGTGTTTAGAGCTGTTCAGATTTAGATGACTGGAAGCTATACAGCATCTGAAGAGATGACAAAAAAAAGGATAAAACTAAAAAGCAGGGTACCAGGTGGCAGCCCTGTGGTTGCATTTATCTCACAAATAATGTGTCAAACTTTTTTTCTGTAACAAGCACATTCTGTATTGTGTGTGTCCACTCAGTCATTGATGGAATTTGTGTGCTTTTCCAATTTCTCACAATGACACTTTTTGATGCCATGATCACGGCTAAGAGCAGAAGTCACCACACTGCCTTCTGAACAGCAATTTCTGGCATAGAAAAATAAAAGATGTGTCCATTTGTGTTTGGTTGTTTTGGGAAGCAGGGGTTTCTTTTGTGCTTTAGTTAAGTGATGGGCTTTCTGGATGAAGCCATTCACCACTCATTCTTCCTCCTTTCAAACAATCTGTGATAAAATTATACTTAATTTTCAGATGTTTCTTTTAATGTGTTTTTCGTTCGAAAAGGATAATGACAAGTATTGCAAACTACTTTTATTTGCTATTGGCAGCATTAGGAAAGAAGATGGTCCTTTCTGTTGTACCTTATCAAGAACTGTATAATGAATCTTTGAAATAAAAATGAAGGAAACAAAATTTTGATCTTACCTTCTTTTTAATATCATTTCTCTGCTCTTGTCAGCAGCAAAGAGACAGAGTACAAACTTCAGTTATGTCCACGAAGATATTTTCCAAATATAAATAGCAGAAACTATATCTGGTAAGCATTCTTTTTTCTTCCTAATGCCTTCGAGGTTTGCAGCACTTTGTCTTTCTACACAGCCTATAGTTAGTAAAATGAACTACCTCAGTCTTCCAGTTGAGACCATAAGGTTCCTCATCTAAATGGATACAAAGTGAGACTTTAAAGAGCTTCTGCTAGTTCATGTCCTAATCCTGCCATGATAAAAAAAGACCAGAAGTATATTTTTATTAATAAAATACTGCTTTAGTCCAAAGTTTCCCTACAACCCACTAACAGACCCTAAAATTAAGAGTCTGTAGTGGCAGTGGACGTTCTTAAAGTACTTTGTTTTACTACAGTCATGTTTTCTATTAGCAGACTGTTGTTAGAAAAGAAAATCCAGAAACAACCCAATGGTATCTAGGCAGGATTTTCTATACTGTTTGTAGATCCAGTCCATGCCATGATAACGAAAATTCAGAAAACTCTTAACTGACAGATAAATCTCATTGAAGTCTTCCTACCATATTAATATCTTTATATGTTTGAAACTCATTATGTGAAGTATAAGATTAATATGCAATAAAGCACACTTTATTTCATCATAAGGTGTGCTAAACATTGATCACAAAAATTTTATGACTGAATTTCTGTACAACCTATGTAATAGGTACAATTGGTACCTATGTTAGAGGTCATTTAAACAGGCAGATCAGATATCAGTGTAGTAGGACCAGAAGAAATCAATGTATTTTTACTGTATGCTACATATTCCTTGGTCTCAAGTAAAGGTTATCCCCTAAATGTGTTAAATGAATATTACTGATCACACTGTTTTTACTTCCTATTCTTCCTTAAGCTGAAAAATTTAAGCTTAGATATACGTCCATACAAAACTGTTTTATGCATACACTTTCTGCCTCCTTTCAGAACAAAGTGTCTATCTAAACTTCTTTTTTAGCAGCCACAAAATCTGATTTTTTTTCTCCATTAGGAAGAGAAATAAAATATTTTCCATTAGAGTTTTATTCACCAACAACTGCATAAAATAACACTAAGCTCCTACCACAGTATTTCTTTTCATTTCTCTTACATATGAATGCTCAACAAATGCATCTAAACAACTCTGAGTTACTTACACTGCATGTCTTTCCTTGCCATCTTGGCTAGGATGCAGTAAAGGACATAGAATGATTATTAATGGCTTTTTGGATCTATTTCTCTTCATTTGAGCAGGGCTCATGAAAGAAGTATGAAACAGACAGATCTTAAATGGCCAAACTTCTTCCTTTCCACAACAAATGCTTCTTTTGCCTCCCTGTGCACTCAATAGTACAAATACAAAAATACTAGACTTGTCCTGAATGTAGATAGTAGATATTTAAATGTTTTAGTAGATATTTAAATAAACTCATTAATTAAATCACATTCTTGTAAGAAATATAAGGAAACAGAAGATATAGTTTGGAGAAAGTAGACTTCTGTTGAAAGCAGCAAGAAGCAAACCAAGGTCCTGAGCTGTCGTTAGATATTTAAATAAACTCATTAATTAAATCATGTTCTTGTAAGAAATATAAGGAAACAGAAGATATAGTTTGGAGAAAGTATTAGACTTTGGTTGAAAGCAGCAAAAAGCAAACCAAGCTCCTGAGCTGTCATTAGCTGTGATAAGGCAGGCAAAGCACCTTTTGAGGCTATTAAAAGTATCAATATCAGCAGAGAGCCTTACAAAGGCAGCTGTTCTTAGAAGAATTTTCTCTTACGAAAACTGAAGAAAAAGAGTGCAGGGAAAATTAAGTGACATACCACAACAGAGCAAACAAACTCTTAAATCTAGATCAATGCCTCTATTGAAGAACCTAAGAAATACACCAGATTTCCTTTAACAATAGGGCTGATCTCTCTGCTAGAAGATACAATAGCAAGTTATTACTTTAAAAAGTCTTAAGTTATATATATATCTTGCCAATTGTAATATTTTTGGACAGATATGGCAATATTCCAATCAGTGTGGGTTTACTAGTGTCTGTTCAGTGAATCCAGAATGATTTCTTGCTGATACAGATTTCACAGTGAACATTTAAAATATGCAACATAAACAAGTATAAGAGTAATTGCATGCAAATGAAATGAGTTTCCCCTAGGGAAAAGGCTATCCCTTTTCTAATATGGAGGGAACACATTTAAGGTTGCATAATTTTTATTTCAAAGTCAAAAATGCCCAGGTTGCTTAACAATAGTTTTACTTTTTCAGAAAGTAAAAAATGAAAAGATTTCTGAGAACTCATCTCAAAAGCATCTTCAAAATATTTCTCCAGATGTCATTAAAAATGTGATTATTTGCCTTGGTATATGAATAACCAGAAAGGAAAAGAAGGCAGCTCCATCTTCTTCCTCTCAGGGCATGATGCTGTAGGCTTTGCTGAGGTGTGGCTACAAAAAAGCTCCTGGTCCTAAGGCTGTCAAACCAAGTACTTCCAAACAAATTATGCCCAAAAGCTCTTTTGTTTTTCCTTCTTAAGACTATTTTACTTAGTGTCTACAGTCAGACACAGTAACCAAATGAAGCTGTGTTCAAGTTAATAAACTCCAAGTGCGCTCGCAGCAGATTTTGGTGGCTTACTGTGGTGTGATTTATGCTATTTCATCATATGCATTCTTCCAGCCTCAAAATGCATATGATTTTTCATAACAATTAGCTTAGGGACAGCACAGATGCAAGTGGGCAATTCACTCTGTTATTAGCAGGTATCTTTTCAAAGTGCTGATTTATCTGCAGCAGCTTTGAAGACTGACACTATCACCCCAGCACTCCTCCCATGCCCTTCTCCTTCCTCATCCAGTCAGTACTGTGCTTCCATCTGTGGACAGATCCTTTGGTCATTGTTATTGCAACTTAAGCCTTTACACCCACCTGTTTGGACAGTGAATGTAGAAGTATTCTGTATGCATCTACTTCCTTGTAGCTTATTAATGACAGCGTTTTTCTTCTTAACATTCTGCCCATGTTCCCAGTCACAGGAAGGCTGAAGGATGTAGATTGTTTCTTGAAATCTTTTCCTTGATGATTTTTGCTTTCTTTATTCACACCAACATGAGGTACAATCAAGAATAAAAGCCTATTTTTGAGATATTAATAGGAATAGCACAGTGCTTCCCTCCTCACCCCTCCCCTGCTACCTCTCCCTTTTCTTTCTGGAACAAATAATAATTTTTATGTAGGGCTTTCTTTGAGAATCAGATTGATTTTGTCTTCCTATTCAGTGCTCATCTGTAAATTCTACCAAAGGGAAATCTGCATACAATTCATCTTCTGAAAGTTCATTCCTATTCTGAAACGTCATTCCCAGTCTTTGTGGTTTTTGCAGGTATTTGCTCTCCAACTTCAATTTTCTCCTTGCCCCCTCTCCAAAAGAAGAAAATTCTGCAGCTTTTTATGTTTCTGTTAATTGGAGCTAGTAAGTGTTAAATGAAGCTGTTATGTGAGTACATGATAATAATGCCACATTGATTCAGCCTTCTGCAGTGACCCACAATTTTTTTCTTCTTTTTCACCAAAAGGTAAGATAAGCAGACAGTTAATAATTCTTTCTCTATAACTATTTTGGGATGAGGTTTATTACTTATTATAAAGGATTTGGTTAATTATCAAGCTTTGCTCAAAGAGTTTGCCACTGTGATATGGCATGCAGAGAGTTCTTTTATCCTACAGGCTATATCAAATCATATAAAATTTTCAAAGAGTAAATAAACTACTAGAATATCTTTAATGAAAATCAGATAGTTTATCTAAGTCTCAGATGAAAACTATTCTTTAAAAAGTCAAAAAATTTCTGCCCTAATTTTTGCTGGCAGTAACCAGATTCACAGGCCCAGGAACACAGTTTCTACAGAACTTTATTAATGCCATATATTTTGTTCTAGATGAGCCAAACAAAAAGACAATTTTCTTCGAATGAATGTCTTATATTATGTCAGAAATCCTAGTTTCAGAGGCTCCCAAAGAGAGAACATGGACACAATACTCCAGCTATGCTCACAAGCATACCCAGGAGACTTTAAATCTGCCTGCTTGCCAACAAATCTATTCTAAAATATTACATTTTAAATACTATCCTTTCTCTCTGAAACAGCACATGAAACAGACAAAGACAATATTTGAGAAGGTCAAACAATTGTATCAAAGACTGAAAACAGAAGAACTTTGGATTCCTTAATCACATGGATGCAGGTGAAGCTGGTGATCTCTATCAAACACACACTCTGGACCAGGCTCATGAACAGACATGCAGGTCAGCTACAGATTGACAGCTTTTTTATTTATTTTTCTTTTCATAGAGGTACTTACTAGGGCTCCTAAGGATGCTATTCCTCTACAGGGTGGTTACATAGAAGGATAAGGAAACCAATCTCTGGCTGATGGCAATTTACAGTTGAAATCTCACAGTTGCTATCCTGGCAGTTTAATGTCTCTGCTAACATGGCATAGTGTGCAGAGGGGACTCCACAGACATTGTCCATTTTAACTTACCCTCTGCACAGGACTGCTCCTTTGTTCACAGTGATCAGCAATACTTGGCATCCAGCAGGGTTGAGGAGAAACTGCCTCATGCAAAAAAACCATAGTCATGAACCTTGTTTCCCTAGATAAACCATTATTAAATGTGGCACTTCCTGCATTCATGCTGTTGAGTTTACCTCTACAGATTATTCTGTACCTAGCCAATTCTGCTCCATATCTTCTTCACCTAGTTTACCAAAATCATCATTTTTTTTGTAAAGAGGAGACCTCACAGCTATCATAATTTCTCTTCTGATCAGGTCTTGCTGGGTAGTGCAAATCTGTGAATGTTAGCCACTGTGAATGTTACTATTTTTGTTTGCTATTATCTTCAGTTGCTTCAATACATAAAAAAGGAACTAAAATTACTCTTTGCAACCTAGAAGCAAAACAACTTAACCATTTGCAATTGCCTCTGTAGCACACAGCTTTAAACATGCAATAGAAATGCAATTTCTTGATGCCTATATTCTTGAAGAGACCTTTTAAAGATTTAGAGATGTACTTGAGGTTATTGCACTTTCAAAGAAACAATAGCTGTTTCAAACTGACCAAAAAGGTCATATTAGTATGTTTCATACTCTGTATACCTTGTGGAAATAAACTCAGAGTACACACCTTCTTTTATTTTACAAAGTATTAAAAACAGCCACATTGTTGTATTTTTTATATTAGAAATACAGCTCTCATATACTCCAGCAGTACATTTAATTAAAAATATTTTCCAAACACAAATTTGGCATCAAGTTGCACAGGGGAATATTCTGCCTTGGGACGTTAAACCAATAGGACAGTTAAACCATGGCAGAGAATCAAGACAAAAAATTATAGATAACAGTGTCATACAAGTCCAGAACCCTCTACCTTAACTCTTGTTATATGCATATAGATAGAAACCATAGCACACACATTTTATTTGGGCTTTTTATTCACATTTATATATGCATATCAAAATTGCTATATGATATGGAGACAGAGAAGATAACAATATATAATCCCCTTGCTGGGAAATATAAGCTAGAAAAGGAAAATATAAATGACACGATAAGGGATCACTAGAGAACAGATTCACTATTATCACAGAAAATCAGGTATTCCCTTTCAGCCTCCATTTATTAAGCTACAGAACCCAAATTTTTTTACTCTTACAAAGCAGGTTTCTTCTTTCCTTACAGTTATCCCCATTATATTACCTTTTGATCCCTTGCAATTGTGTGACATTAGCAAATTCCACCAACATGCTTCTAGCTATTTTGTTAGGCAAAAGAATTAAACATGATTAACCCTTAAGTGATCCTTGAGGATCCTCTTTACAACACAAAGTCACAAAACCTGTTTGAATCTTCTCCTCTAAACAATAGATGCATGAAATAAAAGGTTTCTACTTGTTAATTAGCTACCCTTTTCGAGATGAACTAGTAAATTTTGTGTACCTCCAATTATCCTCAACCGCAGGTTCATGATTAATGCCTCTGTATTAATTTCATCTCAAAAAATAGTCAATTTAAAGAAATATGCTGTATTGCAGCAATACAATTTACCATTCTTAAAACACTTGGATAAGTAAAATATTTGCCTGTGTGCATTTACATAATGGTTTCTGCAAGAAAATGTTCCTAAGTCACTCATATTATCAAGCTCAGAAACCTGCATATTCAAATACCATCTCTTTCAAAACCTTGACAGGATATTGTCCATTAATATGTTTTGAGCACAGACATTATTTTCCTCCTCCTTCACCTGTAACCATCAATCTTCCCCCCACCCTCCTTCATATTAGCCACAGTGTTTATATCCAGTGACAACACTGTTCAATTTTGGAATTGTACCTAGATTATCTTTCTCATTTCATATTGCCATGCTCATTCTGCTTTTTACCTAAATGTATGAAGAGTTTATTACTGTTTGTTTTTATTCAGTTTGAAAGATATAAGTCTTTAAACTATCTTTTTGTCTCCTTTCTGTATTACAATTTTATGCACTAAATTTATTCAGTATCTATAGACCAATAACTTTATTAAATATGTAGTGGAAAGTCAAGGAAAACTAAAGAAGCAGAGGAAACATATGCTCACATATTTTTGGCATCTTACAAATATAATTAAAATCTCCTATATACTGTAGAAGACTGAATGAGCCTATCTAATGTAGTTGGCGTGGTTCTTGTATTTCAGAGCACTTTGTCCCTGAAAAAGAATAAGTTAGTATTTCAAGAAAAAAACATGTAATTTCAGCTTCATTCAGAATTTCTTGGATTAGAATTCAGTGTATTTGTTGGTTTTGTTTTGGGTGCTCATGTTGTTTGCTTGCTTTTTTTTAAAATCAAATGCACTTTTGCAATTTCTTAGTTGTCATGTTTGTAAAAATTGTTGAATGCTAGCCTCCTGTTTTCCCCAATTAGTCTTCTCACAGTGATGACTGAAAAAAAAAATCAAAGAACAATGAAACAATGAGGAAGTTAAACCCTGAAGTTTATTCCAGGTTTTAGCCAAGATCAACCTTTCTTATATGTGTTCATTCCTTCTACCTTGCTCTCTTTTGGAAGTCAATTGCTCCATTTTTCTTAACACAAAAGATAATTATGTGAGCAAGCACTAAGTTTTAGAGAATTTTATGGTGATAGACACTAAGAGACAAAACATTTCTGAAGGGAAAAATACACTGAAAAGAATCCAAATCCCTTTTCCAAAATTCAAGGGCAAATTAAGGAAAGCTGTTAACAGCAACAGATCCACAAAGTAATTCTTTTAGCGTAACATTCCAAAATAAAATTTAAACTTGAAACAAGTTTATCTGTGTAAAATATCCATCAAAATGGTTAAAATTCAGGATTTCAAAAACTGCTAAGAAACATTATTTCATCATCTGACATTTTCTATCATTTAATGTATATTCAGTGGGTCTTCTAATTGAATGGAAATGAAAATAGTACTCTGCTTTTGTATCAGGTAAATGAAGTTGCTGTCTGCAGTGATGATGTGAAAGTTGAGAAAAGCTAACTCTTGGAAGCCAAGAAAAAGTACTCCTTTCAAGGTATTTTCCACAAGATTAACCAATAACAGGTTTAACATACATGTATTTTGGGTAAAAATATGCATCCATTAAAATCTCTCACTTGAAAGTTCATTGCATGACCTTATTATTATCTCAGTATTTTTCCCACAAACCTACAAGTACATATACAAAGTAAAACCAAATGAGGTAACACTGGCTGCCTTCCTTTCCTTTTAAAGGACTGCTATAATCACTGAATCAAAGTAAGTATTCTAAACAGATGATTATGTTAATTTAAAATGGCTTGGTTGATGTTTATACAGAATTTATGTTTGTACTTATTTTATTATGAATGGTTTGTTAAACAGCTATAACTGGTCAACCAGCAGCAAAAGTAAATTCGTTTTAAGGATTATTGCCCAATAAATAATTTGCTGAGGCTTATCTAAGCCCTATTTAATAAAATTTCTAACCCCTAAAATAGAGCATATTCATTTGTAGCAATTACTGGTAGTTTAGACCTGCCATGGGCTCTGTGTGTTTTACCACAGACTTTATGATACCTACAGATAGGTAGCCATTAAAATTAAGCATTTTTATTATGCAGCTAGGTAATTTCCAAAATGATGTATTTAGTATCTGTAGAAAAACAAAGCTTTGAATAATGTGTTCCCATTATTTCAAGGATGCTTGGTAAGGATATGCTACTTTTCTTCTGGAACAGAAGAAACAAAATTCAGCAACAGTTAGAATATTCACCAGTGAGAGATGAGACACTGCCATCTCTGGCTCCTAAAGACTAAATGGCCTTTAGGGTCATGGCAGACCTAAAGATGTACCTCCTAGATACAAAATAAAATAAAAGATCATGAAATACACAAGAAAAATGTATAAATATATATAAAAAAATTCTTCAGTGGAAAACTTGAGTCATTCATAGAATCTAATAATAAGATAAGGAAGAAATATCTGTCCTTAGGAAGAAAAATACAACACCTTTTTCTTAAACTTTTTTTTCTTTCAAAGGAAATTCATATTAGTTAAATCTAAAGACTTTACAACTCTGAAGATTTTTTATTTTCAGAAATGTCTTATTAATTTTTTTTTTTTTTTTTACAGAGGAAATGAAAGTAATGCCATTTATTTTCTGAAAGTTTAATAATATATTTTGCCTTAAAAAAAAGTCAGATAACGTTTTGTAGGTTGTTGCTGAAAAGGTAAAGGTGTCCAGGCAACCCATAATTTTCCAAGCCCTTGTGGTTCTACACTTTGTCAATCCAATATCAAGAACTCAGTGGTAGGTAAAAGGTGTTTATTTTACTCCTAGTAGTGCAACTGAAGTAGAAGCATTTGGTTTGTATGAAAATAATAAATTCTTATCACTTTCCAAGTAAATACATATTGTAAAGGGAAACTTCGAATATATTCTAAAGACGTCCTCAGGGAAAGAGGAGCTAATCACCCTAATTTGGAAGTGGTAGAATACATGTGAAAGAATCAGAGCAGACAAAGTAAGCAGTTTTTAAAATAATTATAGCAACTATAATTTAATTTAGACTTTTGGTGACTGCAAATTCTGGCATTTCCTTATAAAATTATAACAATTTTTTATCAAAAACACTGTTAAATTTTGTTTATTTTCACAAATTAGAATTAATTGTTGTTATTATCAAACATTCAAAACCAGATTTTTCTGATTTAAAGATCTTGATGATTTTTTTTTTTTTAACTAACAGATATGAAAGCTATATGAAAAATCACATTCTTTACTGGCAATTCAGGGCAGAAGTCTAACACTTACTGCCCTTGATCATGGAAATGTCTTACCTCATGCAGACTATTATATTTTTTTCCTTTGACTGTTTTCAAGAATGATTATTTGTCTTTTTAACATTTACAATGTCATAGTCATATTATGATCTTAAATAATGGTGCTCCATCTGTTAAATTACATGGGAAATTTCATATAAGGGATAAAAATGCTGGAGGGGAGGAAGTAAGATGTCTGTTTGTGGTCTATAAGTGAGTCTACCTTTTGTTGTCCAAATGGACTTAAAGATGTTTGGGAGGGACAGTGGTAAGAAATTCAAGCTCTCCACTGAAATAGAGGCATGTAAGGAAGGACTATTAAGTAACTTTCAGTGTTTTACCACTAGACATAAAGCTGTTCAGGTAGATCTCAGTTCTATGAAACTTTACACAGTTTTAACATTACAGGTGTGATTACCCTTATTGAACACAAAGTACATGGCTTAAGAAATGCATTAATAATTTTAAGAACAGAGCCACATTTATTAAATAATTCAGAGATCTTTAAAGATTAATACTATTTTATAGAAATTTGGTATAAACAAGATATTTTTTACCTCTTTTATGCAATTTTTCCTTCATAAAATGCACAACAAAAATATTCTTACATAACTCAAACACCGGAAGCTGATTATATTAACCTGTAGATAGAAATGGCTAGGAACATTTCAATGTAAATTTTTTACAAAAAGGAAGTAGAGATCAGTCTAAATCAAAATTCTCATAGAAATTTAATCAGGATTGTGTTCTTACACTGAAGGTTTATTTCATTGAATAAAAAGAGATAGGGGAGACAAAAATGCAGACAATAGACTTCTAAATCAGATTAGTGCTGGTTAGTGGAGATTCAGTTCAGTTTGATACAGGCAGTAGCTTATTTTGCTTAATATAAATAGCTCTCTGTGTCATTACTGAAAGCATTCTATAGATATACATGCCTAATTCAATATGGATTGGAATATATCTAATTTAATATATCATTTTATCAGAAAAGTTGGCTTCATCATTAGGTAATAGAGAAACAGAAACATGGACTACTAGGGCTCATGTCAGTAATCACCTACTTTGGTCTTCTGCTTCTAGACATGACTTACTCTGTGTGCTACATGACAGAAGTTTATGCAGCCTCTTTATAAATTATGAGAACCTTTCCTCAGGCAATCCACTTTAATAATCCACTGCTCTCCTTACTGGAAAGAGGTTCCCAAATTAAATAAATCTCCCTGACTTTAAATTAAACCTCTTGATCTTTGTTCTCTTTATCTTTGCTTATGACAGTAGCTTTTACATGTTTACCCAGTCATCTCATTTTTCCTTTCCTTCTGTGCCCATCTGTAAACTAAAGAGACATAATTCCTTAATTTTCTTTTCATAGGCTGAATATTATAAACCTATGATCATTCTCTCTGCTGTACTCTGAACAACAAATCAGCACCATCTTTATCTTTTGTGAAGTTTGACATACAGAACTGGACCCTTTGCCCTCCAAGTTCTTAGTTCTCTTTATTGACTGGGTAAGCAGCCTAGAATCATCTGGGCTTTGTCAGATGAATTCTAGATTTACTGATTTTCCTTTATTCAAAAGATTTTTTAGAGTTCCTAACAAATCCATGTTGTCTTTCAGTGGACGGATTGCTATTCATACAAATCAATTGGTAACAATTCTGGTATTCCTATTGGAACTAAAGTGATGTAAAATTTTCTTGGCTCACTATTGCAGCCACCCTTTCTCTGTGACATGAACCTGGCCATACATTGTCTGCTCTCAATATTCAGGAATGTTACACTATTGCTATTCCAATGCATATTGGAATGGAATTCTGTCTTAATTGTCCCTCTGGCTACTATTACATGAGCAAATTAAATTCATTATTACATGAGCAAATTAAATTCATTATTCTTTGCTAGGTGTGCTGGGTACAGACACAAGGGGTTGGAGCTTTTACACTATCTATTCAATACCGCCAACACAAGTAGTAGTTGTGGTTAAAAATCAAGGCCAGAAACCACAAATTTCAATTTTTTTTTTTTTTTTTTTTTTTTGTGTTAGCTGGGCTTGCTCTGGATTGGGACTACCATTGCTGTTGCCACACTGCCACCATCCTCGGGGAGAGAGCCCCACAGTGGGGCCCGAGCCACACAGAGTCACCATTTTGGCAGCACACCCCTCATTTGGATGAACTAGCCTTCCTGGCAATGCTTTGTCCCTGCTTTCTGTTGTTTTCAGGCTGGGGCAGCAGGAAGCTAAGCCACAAGAGCCTCCCTGACATATTATTTTAGTTTTCCTGAATACCATGTGGCCATGGTACAGGGCCAGTGGCCATTTTGCCTTTGTCTGGGAAACCACGCTGGATACAGTCTTTAGGAAGTGCTTTAGTGAGTATCATTTTGGGGATAAAACTCTCTCTTTGGTACACTCTTTTATTAACACTGTTGATGTTATTGGGATTTTTCAGTATTTTGTGATTCCAGCTTAAAATATCTCCTAGAGTTCCTCCTAGACACTAGTTAAATGGCCAGAGTTGTCTATAATCACCATATAACTTAAGAACAAATTACCATTACTTAATCTGTCTCCTTGCCTACCAAGACTTCTCTAATTCTAAAATCTCACAAACAACAACTTTCTCTTCTGATACAGATGCTCATGGAAGTCACATTGAAGCATATGGAAGGCAGAGAAGTGATTAAAGATATTAACATGGCTTCACCAAAGGGAAATCTGGAGCTGTGCTGCCAGACTAATCTGGTGGCCTTATGATGATGTGACTGCATCAGTACAGAAGGAAAGATCAATTGATGTTATTTACCTGATCACTTTTTAAGGCCTTCAGCAGGGGCTCCCATCATATTCTTGATGCTAAATTGGAGAGATTATGGGTTTGATGGATATGCTGTTAGATGGATAAGGAACTGGCTGGATGGTCACATTCAAAGAGTTATAGTCAATGGCTCAAGTGGCAACCATCAGCCAGTGGTGTCCCTCAAGAGTCCATATGGATAAAAAAGCTACTTTTCATCTTCACTGATGACACAGACCAATGGGATTGAGTGCACTCTCATCAAGTTTTGGATAACACCTAGATGAATGGTACAGTCGATACATTAGAGGGAAGAAACACCATCCACATGGACCTTAATGGGCTTGAGGAGTGGGACTCTGTGAACCTCATGAATATCTACAAGACCAATGCAAGGTCCTGCACCTGGGTCATGTCAATCTCTAACATCAGTACAGAATGGAGGAGGAATGGATAGAGACCAGTCCAGAGGAGAAGGATCTGATGTCCACCGTCCTTGTGGATGAAAAAATCGAATGTGATCCAGCAATGTGTGCTTGCAGCTGGGCTGTATCAAAAAAAAGTGTTGCCAGCAGGTCAAGAGAGGTGATTCTCCTTCTTTATGCTGGTCTTATGAGACCCTGATTGCAGTACTCTGTCAGGCTCTGGGATCCTCAGCACAGGAAGGACATGAACACGTTAGAGCAAATCCAGAGGCAGGACACTAAGTCATCAGAGGGCTGGAACACCTCTCCTATGGATAGGCTCAGAGACCTGGGGTTGTTCATCCAGGAAAAGAGAAGGGAGACCTACTGCAGCCTTTCAATGCTTGAATATGAGTTATAAGTCATGCAGAGAGAGCATTTTTACCAGGGACTGTATCTACAGAACAAGAGTCATTGGTTAAAATGGGGAAAAGGTTTATATTGGATGGAAGGAAGAATTTATTTCTGCAATGACTGTTGGGAGACATTAAAACAGGTTGCCTGGAGAAGATTTGGGTGCCTCATCCCTGGAAGTGTCCAAAATCATGTTGGATAAGGTCTTAAGCAATATAATCTACTGAAAGATGTTCCTTATCTATGGCATGGAGTTTGGACTAGGTTATTTTTGAAGGTCCCTTCCTACCTAAACCAGTCTACGATTCTGTGACATTATGACTTATTATTTGAAATATGTAGATGTTAACCTTCTACTCATAGGAATTCAGAAATCTTAGTAGAGAGAGAAAATCAAAGGATAAGATAGATGGAAAATCATAAGAACAAATAAATCCTGAAGCATTTAAAGGCCTCCTTTTTTTTAATGTTCCAGCTGTTACTCTATACCATATATACTCTATACCAGTCCTACAGTCAGGGAAAAAAACTCTTAAAATACTGATATTCAGATGGGATAGAGAAGGACAACTGATTTATCTGGGAATAGTTAAATCATTGACAACAACAATAAGAAAATATATATTCATAAATTCATTTTGATATTACTGAAATGTAACAACTGCATAATTATATAGTCCTATGCAAATATATTAAAGTAGATGGAGATTTAAGTAGGACATGGCTTTATGCAGCTTTTCTGTATATGTGGGAGTTTGTCTACATGCATTTAGAAAATATGAATTCCTAATATGCTATTTGAGTTACTGTATAATCTGCTTATAGAAACATAGTTTCATCAGAGCTTTGTCAAGGTATCAGATAGAATAACAGAAGTGTAACGTCCTTATATTCCTGAATTAAGATAAAATGAAAGCTGTAATTAAGATAGCAGCTTCTTACTACTTTGTTAACTTGATTATTTAATTAGGATAGAAAGGCATGTCATTTTGAAACAAAATTTGAATTTTTAATCCTTTTTGGGTTATTTTACTTTCTTAAGTTACTGAGCAGCAAAACTGGTTATAATGTGACTGCCTTAAAAACACAGTTTTTAAAAGATTGCTCTTAAACACCCTGATTCAGAACTTGCCAGTGTTTGCAGTGCTAAGTTGTTCTTGTAAAATGTTACAAAAATAAAGAAAAATATTCCCAGAAATTGGCCTGACAAAGGGAAAGTGGATATCATAAATTTTTGCAAAGCCTTCCTGTTGATGTTTTTTGGTTTGTGTTTTAAAAATGGAAACTTCTAAAAGTCTGAACAATATATTTTCTCTAGATTTTAAAAAAACCCTTGTACTGAAATCTACAGAAGAATTTGATTTGGACCTTTTTTATTTCAATTTAATCTCTAGTTAAAAACCAGCTCTATAATTTAGTAAAATGTATTTTTGACTCTACATTTTTGAATCATGCTAATAAATCCAAAATGCAAAGTTTGGATTTAAAAATCCTTCTTTCACTTGGGATAAAAAAGGACAAGTTTATGAATCATGACTTGAAAGATGTTCAGTTAAGATCAGCATTATAAACTTCTATCAAATTTGTGGTTGATATTCCAAAAACGTAGCCCTTCAATTCTATGTATCTGTACTCACACAGCAAGCCACTTTAAAAAAGCACCTGTTTTTCAGGTGAACATTCTAACAGCACTCTGTATGCATAAAATGAGGCAGAAAAGCACTTATAAGCCTGAATTATTTTCTTTGCAACCTGCAGTGTTTTAGAAAGCTGAGAGCATAGGAAACGTCTCAGTCTATGATGAATTTTAAACAGCACTCTTCTAACCCTCAGTGCATATTCAAGCTGAAGAAATAGGTAGCATTGAATGTAGGGCACAGTGGAGAATCTGTGCTGCTGGCTGCTGCTCAGGTGCAGGAATTTCCTGTTGAACAATCCAACTGCCACATCCACCATGCACCCTGCCTCGAATCATACATGGTGCTGCACTTCTTCCATTCTCTTTGCTCTAAACCTGGATTAGTATATTAAGGATGTCACTCTAGGATCATTTATGTAAGGGAAAATGGTCTGTGTCAGGTGCTGTCCCCTGTCACATAAAAAACAGGAAAGGCATCATAAAAAGTTCTGTAAGTTAGTTAGCCACCTCATGTCTTGCTCATGATGCTTTTTGGGTCACCCAGAGTAGCTGCTCACCTGCTTTAGTCTCAGGTATGAGCATTATCCAGGAACTTTGGCTGGATAACAAAGTACAAAGCTAAAAATTGTCTTTTTCATAAGGGTGTTAATAAATATATTCATTATTTGGTGACCTAGACTGATGTCTGAGAATCTGACAGAATCTTTGCTGCCTCTGAGATATTTTATGTACTATGAAATACAAGGAAAAGATATCAGAGGTAGAATTCTGTAACCACTTTAATAGGAATGCAGGTGGCACTGCAAGTGATATTTTCAGAATAAAATGAATGCTCTTGCCTTATTAAACTCAATCTGCTAGGTGAATTTTATATGAGAAGTAGTGTTGGAATGGACTGCTGTAACTGTGTTACAGTCAGAAAAGTGGCTGTCAGTGTGGAGCTTCTTATTTAACATATCAGCTATTCTTTGGGTAAATCATGACTATTTTTATGTCTAAAGTAGGCTTTTACAAACAGCTAACACTAAAGTATTAATTCAGCTATAGAAGACATTGGATTTCACTCCATTTCATGTAGGTGTTATTTTTGTTGATATTATATTTGACTGTGGTTCAAAAATCCGTATTGGAGATGAGAGTGCAGGAAAAAGAAGACAATATAGACCTATTTTCTAACTTCATTTTGACTTCCCAGGTTTGACAAGGAGGGAAAAAACTGAGAAAAAACAAGCATAGAACAAACCAAAGAACCCAAAACCATTCTCACATACTGTGAAACCTGTCACTCTCTTGTTTCATGTTCAAAATCATTTTAATGGCATTTTATCTAAATTCACCAATGTTAAATGTCTTAATTTCTCCTATAGGTTACATCTAGATTACTAGATTACCAGTCACCTGTTTTCAGAAAATACACTGCATTCTCCCTCTCACCATTTTTCCTAATGATGAAAAAAAATGGCCCTGTCATCCATGCTACCTATTAAGAATAGTATTTGGCCTTCTAGGTACCCTCTGGGGCAGAACTCATTGTCATGAGCCAAACTATGCCAGGGATTAGATGGGGAGGAGTGATGTGGGGATCTAGATCTACAGCTTTAACAAATGTAAATTAATGTAAGTTGAAGCATTTTTGTCTGCAAATTATGTTTTAGTGGCATCAAAAGATTAAAATCTTCTGAACACATAATTTAAAATATAAACCAAAAATTTTATTCAATAAAAAAGTCTACTAGGTACCTGAAATAAATGGAGATCAATGTCCATTGGTGCAAAGAATTACAAAGTAAGGCAATAAAAAATACTTTTTGACGAAACACTAAGCATTTCCTCCTCAAAATTAAATCTGACTGGGTAAAGTACAGAATCCTAAATACTAAAATTTTGAAAAATAATATGTTTAAACAAATTTTTGCTTTTTGGATCAACTTTAAATGCAGTGCCTGTGTTAAGAATAGCATTTTACTTGTTCAGAAGTGCAAGATATTGTTTTAGTATATGGAACATTATCTGGCATTGTACATCCAGTGTTTGTATTTGCAGGTAAGAGACTGGATGATGAGTAAGATTGAACATTGAGAAAGTTGCTTTGTTTACCAGTCTGTCATCTATAGCATCTTGTGGTTCACAGTCAGCTGGCTTGGTCATAGATAAACTTCTGACAGCTAGAGTCCCTGCATGGATCACAAAAAAATCAAACAGACCTTGGAAAGGTTATAGGAGAAATTGAAACAGCTTAGGATTTGATGCAAATTAAAGTTAATGTGGGTGGAGGGTATAAACTTAAAGTATGACTTTGTCAGAAGTCCCAATATATGCTAATTGATTTTGTACAGCCAAGATCTTAGCTAAAAAGAAACTTTCTAATCAGTTCTTTTTTTGGTCCAGACTAGAAGCTAAATTAATACTGCAAAAATCAGCATGGTTACATTAAAAAACAATTGTCTTTTTTTTGATTGTAGCAACATTTATACCATTGGTGAAGTAATTTTCACTTTAATCCATTTTTTATGTTGTGAGAATTTTACCAAAGGGCTTTAATGCAAAAAACAATTGAGTTCTGGTAGTGGTCACTGTTGCAAAGCACACATCAAAAATTCAGTGTAAAAAATAAAATATCATGTTTGTTCTCAAAAGAGTTTAGTTTTCTTAAGCAATGAACATGAATGATTAATCAATGCTTAATTAAAGTTATCTCAATTTGAATGCAAGAAATAAATAATAGTAAAGCAATATCAAAAATTCATGTGATAAAACATTGTTACAAATCATTTATGAAGTGTCTTGAAAGCTCCTTTTGTGATGCAGTGACATTATATATCCATTGTTTTTCCTCTGAGATCAGTCAAGGTTCAAGCACTGTCAATAAAACTACATTCACAGTGACTTATCCATCCTTCATGTAGTGGCAGATATCATCAATCATTTCCCCTTCAAGAAAAGTTCAGATCTGTCTACATGAGTTCTATTTGAGTGAACATAACTATTGTATTTGAGTATCTTAAAAAAGTAACATTAAGACATGGTTGAACAAGTGAACTGTGTTTGTTCCTACTCTTCAAAAATTTAGTGAAATCCATTTTTCCTTTTTCATTTTTTTTAACTTCAGTCTGTATTTGTGTTTTGAGCTTCTTTTGCTACAGAATAAGCAAGTATAATTTAGATTATGTTCTAATGATCCTATCATCTGGGACTTACACTGTTTTGACTAACATGATGCAGTTTATTTTTTCAATTTTGTAAAATGCAAGTCTGTGAGGACATGAGGATCATTAGTTGATATAGACTTTTAAGTAACTTTGTATTCATAAATAAAGTAAAAATACTTCTAATAGCTCAGCACATGAAAATTACTGAGAAGTAGACATGCATCAAACAGTAAAAAGCAAAATAGCACTAGTGAAAGGAGATTGTTTTTATCCTGTGCTGTTTGATAGCAAAGAACTTCACAAGCTCTCTTTGACTAACATTATTCCTCAAAAAGTACTGTAGTGTAGTCATTAACCACAGACCTCAAGGTTTATCCTACCACTAGAATCAACCACTTCTGTGTCCTTCTGTGGAATAAGATGTTCTCATTATTTGTCTTCATTTTGTTGATTTCAGACTCCAGTGAAGGCTACTAGCTGATGGTGATGCCCTGGCTGCAGAGCATCCCAGTGCCTGCTGCCTGCTTGTGAAGAGACAATGTTACAGCAGAGCCTGAAGAGTCCTCACTATCAGGAGAAGAAATCACCTCGAAGGGGAAGCAAACCATCCCTACTGTCATTGCAAAAGAAGTGACCTGATGAAATATTAATTCAGTACATTAATTAAGCTCTGCCCTTAGCAATTCTATGAAGCACATTTTTCATGATTCTGACTACCACAGAGTACTTAGAAACACTGATGTCCACACGTTGGTCATCTAAATGAAATTATTATCCAGTGTCCCCAGAACTCTCTACTTTCACTGACATAAACAGAATGTTCCTTGGGAATCATATAGCACAAGAGGTAAGGAAGAAAAACAGCTTAACAGTTACTTGCTATTATTTCTTTCCTGGACAAAAACAGTGGATACTCACTAGCTGTAGACACTCCAGACAGTTTGTTAACTTATTTTCAAGGAACCAGAATTTTCTACATACTATTCTAAATTATACCTTCACAGTTTCTTTTGGAAAAGCCAGATATGCCACAGATTTATTCTGCTAACCACAAGGAATATGTTTCTGAATATTGCATGGTTTCTGTTGCTCTTGTTACTTTAAAGGCCTTTTGTCTGGAAAGCTTTTAATTTTTTCCTCATAGAATGATATCTGGAAATGGTTTTCCCAAAATATTAACTCAGAATTTTAGAAATTTTCTCCAAGAAACAGGCAGATAGCTTTTAATAATCTGAAGAAAATATTTTAGATCAGTGGACAAGTATTTGGACTCGTGTGCAACTATTTGGATAGCTGAGCTACCAAAACCTCCTAGTAGTTTAGGGTAGTGGTGCCAGCCAGCATTTATACAAATAACACCACGCCATGCCAAGCCATGCCATGCCATGCCACATCTCACTGTATAGCTATTTGATTTTATTTGCACATACAACTCTGCCCTCAAACACTCCTGGCAGGACTGGACAGCCTATGGGGAGAGAAGCTGGAGCTGGTTTGCTGGAAGGACTCATGAACCTGTGGAAGGGATGCAGGCTGGGGCAGTTTGTGGAAAAATGCAGCCCCTGGGAAGGACTGACATTGGAGAAATTATTGGAGGACTCCCTCACGTGGGAGGGACCCCACAGCTGAGCAGGGAAAGAGTGGGAGGAGTGCTTCCCCTGGAGAAGAGGGAGCAGCAAAGACAACTTGTGATGAACTGACTGCAATCCCCATTTCCTGCCTGCCTGCACTGCTGCTGGGAAGAAATTAGAGAATTCATCAGTAAAGTTAACCCCAAGAAGAATGGTTGGGCTGGAGGAAGGTGTTTTTAAGATTCAGCTTTATTTCTTATTTCCCTACTCTGATTTGAGTGACATTAAATTAAACTAATTTCCCAAAGTTGAGTCTGTTTGGCCTATGACAGTAACTGGTGAGTGATGGCTTCCTGTCCTTATCTTGACCCTTTCATTATACTTTCTCTGCCCTGTCCTGCTAGGAGGGGAGTGGCATGGTGGCTTTGGTGACCACCAACATCCAGCCAGGGTCAGTCCATCACACATGGTCCCACCAAGGTAGAGGTGACTCCTTTATTTTGAATCCTAACTAGTACTGTGGACAGAGAGGCACCAAATTACCATGTAAGGCAAGAAAACAGAAATGCAAGAAATACAACCAAATTCTTGGAGAACAAAGCTGATATTTCTTTAGATGAAAAGGAGGTACAAATCTCAGGCAACAGAAAAGAACATTAGACTGTGACAACAGATGTCAGACCATATTTCCAAAAAGTATTTTAATTTAGAAGAGATTTTGAAGTTTCTGAATTCCACTACTTTAGTTGAATGATTAGTGCAAGAAAAGGTCTCATCCAAAGTTGATTGTAATAAACTGAAAATCTTCCACCAGTTACATTAGGCTTTGGAAGAAACCCAGGTTTTTATGATATATATTCATAATTTGCAAAGTCCCATTTCCCTTTCAGTTATACTATCTCATAAGCCAGATCTTGTAGATAATTATAAGCAGTAGTCATAAAACTGTTGAACCCATCATGTTAAAAAACCTCAGAAAAACAACTGCTCTGTGACTGCTCTGAGCTGCAGTCAGAACTGCAATCTCCTTCTTGTTCTGAATCAGCCCCAGACACAGAGAAATATCTTCTTGCATCAGCCACTGATGTGAGGCTGTGGAATTAGGGACATTAATGCACTCGTCCATCTCACATGAAATTCTATTATTAGCACCAGAAACAGCAAAAATATAAATGCATCGATGACTTAAGTGGAAATGGAGAGAAAGAAGCTTTTCAAATGCACAAGTGGAGCTGGCTACTACCACTAGTGTCTTACACAAACCTTTCATATAATTTCTTTTTGTACTCTTAAATTATGGCTTGGTAGAAGAATATCTGCAAGTGAACTGTAGCAAGTAATAGGTTTTTATGTTATCCTCTATCAGATGCCATTTATAAAATGAGTTCTTTAAGGGGTACTGAAAAAGGGCAAATCCCATCGATTGCTTGTGTTTAAAACAGAGCAGCAAGCACCTGAATAACACAGAGAGTAATTCTTTCCAGAGACAGATTACTTCTTTTCTAGTTTGAACAATACACCATTTTTCTGTACTGATAATTTCTTACAAGAATAATTAATGGTCATGTGTTTTATTATATAAATCATGATTAAATTTTTAAAATCACAACATGTGGCTTAGGATATTCTTGCAATATAATTTATGCAGATTTTATTAAAGAGTCAGACTAATATCTTTCTAAAGATATGGAATAGTCAATTACACTGTAATTTCTAATGACTATGGGGAAATCTGAATGCTTGATGCCTAAAATTATAATGATGTGTTGCTGTAGTCATTATGTGAAGATTACCAGTTTGATGGGGTGCACTGACCTCGTTTTTATAGTTGCTTTTCTTTTCTTTAAAGCCATCTTCACTATACATAACACACAGATGTTTTTACAATAGTTTGGAGATAGGGAATTTATTTTTAAAAATAATGAGATTTTTTCTTTTTTATTCACGTATCTTTTGACTCATGCAAATCAGTGAGATAATTACAAGCCAAGCATTTTTCTTTTAAGTATCTATTTATTATATAAATTTTGAAACAAGTCTTTCATTGACTCTAACAATGGAATATGCACTGTGTTCTGATACAACTACAGCAATTTTCTTATCTGCTGATATGTTATTTACCTGTGTTTACTGTCATTATCTGATCTATATAAAAGGCAAATAGACTTTTCTGAATTAAGTCTTTCTTCAGTGAGAATATGTCAGAAAAAAAAAATATATTAATGATATTAAATTCATCATTGGTAGGGGTTCCAGCACACAATCTGATAATGCACCAGTAACAATGTATACCTGCCATGGTTAATAGCTTAATTTTTAATAGATTATTTGTAGATAATTTTTAATAGATTTAATTTTTTAAAAACTTCACTGTATTTCAAGTCTGAATCTGTCTTGTTTTGAAATCGTAAAGGAAGAGAAGCATATTGATAGTCACAAAATAAGTCTTTCAGGATACCTATATTGAAGGTTATAGTTCACATATTTTATTGCTTTTACATATATATTTTAGGGAAAATATCCACAAAATTTGCTTGTAATAGAAGAAGTTGCGTGCAGCAACATTTTGCCAATTGGAATTTTTTGGGGGGGTCGCCTGTTATTATAATTTTTTCTTTTTTCTTTCTTTCATAGAATACGTGGGCTTTTTCACAGAAGACATATTGAGCTATTAGTCAAGAGAATTGCACACCAATACTTTATCTGAATGTAAGCAGGCTAATGACCTTTTGATACAGAGTCCTTCACACCAAGACACCTGGACACTTTAAATTAATATAATAAGTAATACCAGGAGGCTGCAGTTTCTTATCCTTTAGAGAGTGGAATTTACTGGAACATAGAATAGGGTAACCACCAGGAAAATTCTTAGACCATTTCACTTTAGCACAGCATAAATTCTGTGCATGGGTCCCAGTGTTTTACTGAATAAAAATGTCTGTTGAATTCAGGTTCTTTCCAGACAGTGATTTCCCAGCCTGCAATCAGTTTATATCGTATATCACCCAGCTTCAGTCCAATTTACCCAAGACAATCTGATAGCTGCAGGATTGAAAAACACGTTAATGCTATTTTCAAATCATTGTCATCGAAAGTTTTGCTCATTCTTTTGAGTTTTTAAATAGGAACAGGTTCTGGAAATGCAAAGTAGATAAAATAAATAAGTTTAAGAACACTGTAGCTTTGTGAATTTTGACTGTAAGGCTTTCCTTTTCTTCACCAATTTATATTTTTTGAGATGGGTAGCCCCTTTCTCCAGATCATCATCTTGTTCCCATGGGTCCAGTGATGGTGAACTGTTATATATAAAACACTTTGTAGATTTAAAGCAAATTGTAAATTTATTAACAATCCTTGCAGATCCACAGAATTGCTAACCTTAAGAAAGGCATAAAAATTAGTCTGTTTCCTGGGAGTATTCTGATTAACAGCCACAACATTCCTTTTTCCAAGAAAAATAATGCAATACTGTACAATCACTTCTGTTATGTGAAGGCTTTCTTTCTATCATCAGAGCAAGTGAAGCATAAATCATGTGTGTGATAAACCACATAAAGAAAAAGCAAAATGACATATTTCTAGGCAAATTATTTCAAAGCCCAGTTAAATAAATCTATGAGTAATAATCAAGGAAAAAAGGTATCATAAGCACAAACGGATTCAAAATAAATTTAAATTATTTAAGATTAACATATTTGAAGTTCATTTTTTAGGCTAGATTTTTTTTTTAAATCTTCAAACAAATTGAGATATTACCACTTTTGAAGACATGGTGAATGGATATTATTTTTAAAACAACAAAAATCCAGTACAGGTTTAGTTCTGAGCAGAAACAATCAAACAAACAGTCCCACTCAGCTCTTCCCTCCCCCCTCAATAAGATAAAACCTCCCACCATTTACACTGTGTATTTGTAGATGTGTAGCTAGTTCTTCAGAGAATTCACCACTTCTCTATACAGGAATCCTACCCTATCCTTTTGTTCTTAAATGAACAGAATTTAAAGGTAGCTGCTAGATGATATAAAAAGGCAAAAGAAAGAAACACATAACTCCAGAAGGCCTCCTGGGAGCAAATATAGAGAAGCTAAAGCTGAAGGATATTCAATCTGTGATGGGTTGACCCTGGCTGGACAGCAGGTGTCCACCAAAGCCACTCTATCACTCCCTTCCTCAGCTGGACATGCGAGAGAAAATATAACAAGTGGTTGGTGTGTTGACATAAGGACGGGGGAAACCACTCAGCAGTTCCTGTCACTGGCAAAACAGATTTGACCTGGGGAAATTGGCCTAATTTATTGCCAGATAAGGAGTACTTACACAATTACAGGTCATACATCACAAGACACGAGGCATATAAAAGTTCATGGGACCTGGAGTGGACCACTCAGAGTGCTGAGTGGTCTGGCAATGACACTAGAAATCTGTCATCTTCAAAGGGTGGCAATCATGGCAATCAAGGACAGTGGCTGGTAACCATCCACTTCCAACGCACATGATTTTGTGAAATGGAATTCAGCCATTCTTGGCCAAGGAATTCCAGTTTTCAGCCACTGGTAGGAAAAACAGAATGTGAAGGAGTTTGCCAACCCCCTTTTCTTCCATGGGAAAATGGGGATTTCCATTTTGATTTCCATTTCCCACTGGATGGGGGCTAAATACTTTATTGTACAGGAAGAGGTACTAAATGAGGGATGGCAGGTCATAGAAAATTCCTTTAAAGAGGTTTAAAGGGAAAAGTAGAAAAGCAAGTAATCAACACTTTGTCATGTCTTGTGGGATAATTTGTTTTGGGTGTGACAAGAACTCTTACAGAGCTTAAGAAAAAAAATAATAACGATGCTGGACCCAGAGTGCAAATTGCAAGAAGCTCTAAAATACATCAAGGTTTTTTTTTGCTTTCTAAACTTACAGAAAAACCAAATCTTGTACAAGAATAACTTACAAATTAACTTACAGAAAAACCAAATCTTGTACAAGAATAACTTACAAATTTGGTTGGTATGCCTACAAAACAAATTCTCTCTTAGAATTTGTTTGGAAATTTTTGATGACAATGATTGGTGGAAAAGCCCTTCTTTTTATTTCTTCCCAAGGTGAAGAAAAAAATTGTAGAATGCAAGAATATAAGCATGAAAACAATGGCAATGCAGACTTTTTTTCTTTTTTTTAATATCACTCTTTTCTTTTTTTGAAGTGCCATCTCAGTTATACCTAGAGAGTCAGAAATGTGAAGGTCCACACTCTCAGAGAAGTCCACACTTTGTTTGTTCTTACCACAATTCCCTGAAAAATAAGCTAAGAATAGCAGGAGCACTGCATAACATTTACATAGAAAGAATTATATGTGCTTACAAGGACAGTATTTGTTTTCTTCTATGTACTTAAATTTTACAATGGAAAATGAGTGTGCACTGAATAATGAAGTTCAACTAAAAGGCACAGTACAGGGTCAAATTACTATTTTCTTACAAATAGTCTAAATTATTATTTATTGCTGCAGAGATTAACTACCCAAGCACTAGTATCAGCAGACAGAAATCTGATTTATTTTCAGAAATTATGTTAAAAAAGCATTTTTAAAAAGTGGTATTTCTGTCATAAGAATTCTCTAATTTGTGCTGGGTTTTCTGGCTTTTTTTTTTTCTTATAAGAAATTATCTTATCTTTTGCAGTATAGTTCCTAACACTGATGATATTTCCATCTGTGAATCCAGGAAGCCAAAATAGTTCCACACAAATTTTCATCCAGAAAAGAAAAATGTCATATATGCCACACATAAATAAGGATATTACTTTTCCTTGGAAGACAAGGCAGCTGGATTGCAACTTGAATTCTCCTTTTTTGAGAACAATAAAAATTCCCTATTTGTCACAGCCTCCTGTTGGATGGATTTTGATTAGCTTTTCTTGATTTAAACTTCTTCATCCTAAGAAGACTGAAAAAGCTAAGAAAACTAAATCCCAGTATTGATTCTGAACAGAAACTAGCCACCACATCTAGAGTCTTTAATTGGTGCTCCTTCTAGACATAAACTAATCTGAAGACTTCAGCCCAAACATGAAGATAACTTCCCACATTTAAGTATTTTTGATTGCAATATTCCTCCTGCAGTTGTAAGAGAGTTTATTCAAAGAATAAATTAGAATATGTCTATCCTGAGAACAGGAACCAAATCGAAATATTCTTTACTTGTGATATGACTAGATAAAACCCAAACCCATGAAGTATAAAACTGCATGGAAAAAAATATACTTACTTTGTTTAATAATTTTACTTTTATTTTTTTTTTTTTCTGTGAATTGCTTTTTTAAATGACTGAAGTGTTAACTTGACATTTTCCTCACTTTAAGACTGGAATCTGCTGTGAGAGTTGTGAAGTTACTCTCAGTGTCTGATGACTCATCTCTTTTATTCCCTTCTTTTCCACATCATTGTCCTCTGTTTAGCCTGGTACACTTCTTATTAAATGCAAACTCTGTTTCTTTTTTAACTATCTTTTTTTTTTTTTTTTTCTTTTTTTTTAAATTAGCCATGTGGTCAGCTTTAAAGCCTCTGGGAGATGAAAATCCCACATCTGGAGATCAACAATTTCAGCTGAACAATTTTGAATCCAGGAGGGGAAAAAAGCACCCCAGAACTAAAACCAATCAAAAAAAATCCCACTTCAAAACCAACCAACCAACCAACTGGAAAAAAACAAGAACAGACTGGTAAATCCTTCACCCTATTGTTTTGTTAAAGAAAACAAATCAAATCATAATTCCTCAAGCTCAATATTTATTTATTTATGTATTTCTGCTATCAATAGCATTGTTACTGGGTAGCATATCTGGTTGTACCTCAAAAAAAAGTGATATTATAATAAAGGAAGGAAAATGAAAGGCCATACAGCAAAGCCTATTAAAATGCACATCAGGAGGTGCTTTAGTTTTTTGTGGGTGGATAAATCTAACAACATTTCAGCCTTTTAATGCATATTCTTTATTTTAATGTTAAAATGGAAGATTAGCAGCTTACAGAGGGCTCCATGAAAACTAAATCAGTGTTTCTTTCTCTGACAGATTGTTTTGAGCGAGATTTTATTAACATTTTAATTACATGGATGGAATGAAATGTAAATATATTATGAGATTTACATACCTCTAGGTTCACAAGAAAAGAAGTAGTTTTACTGAAATTATTTTTGAGAATGAAAAGGAGAGGAGCAATTTTTTCCTTGAGATGGTTGAACAGATGTTATTTAAAGAAGTCTACTGAAGGCAAGTCTGCTAATTATACCATTTTAGATATATATTTTATACTACAATTTTTTTAAAACAATAAAAGTTGTGTGCTTTGGCTACTAAATTTAGGAGTCTTGAATAAGAAAACCATAAAAAGAGAGTTCATATCAATAAAGGATGTGAACACCAGAGAGTACAGAAATTGTAATGAATAGTTTAGGACAATATACTGATGGCTAAATTTCCTTCGAAAATGTAATCCTAACCTGGGAGACTAAAAATGCTGTATATATGTTAATCATTCTAAGATGCCTTAATAATTAGTAGAAATAAGTGACCACTTTCAGATATATAATCTTGGAGATTTTTTTCCCTTAATACTTTTTAGTTTGTGACATTGTCATTTAGTAAACTAAGGTGACTGTTGAATTTTTTTAGAAATCTAATGTCAGCAATTAAATAACCCAGTTCTCATAGTTCTTCACTACAAAACTATTTCAGATGCATTTAACAATTTTATTGACACAGATATAAGAATGTTAAAATAAGTTTGTTTATCTTTCCTGTTCCAGATTCAAGATATCTATGTTCTCATCTTGATTCATTTCTGAGACAAATTCAGAAAGCACAGATAAATCATTGGATTTTTAATCCAGCTACAAGACAGAAACCTACTGTTGTCAAAAATATTCAATAGCAGTCTTGCCTGTATCTCAGATCTCATGCACCTCTGGATCAAAATGTTGCATTCTAAGCCCTCCATTTTTTCCCCTAAACAGCAACTCCATTGAAGAAAACCTTAGGTAAGCACAGGATCTTTATTTATACTAATATTCTTACAGTTATTTACATGTGTGAATGTTGTTGGAATCAAGGCACTTGTGAAACTTTGCAGAAAGAATGGACTGAGGAGAAAAAGAGCTGGACAAAAAACACCAGGTCTATTTGATCCAGTAACAAACATAGTTGATGCAGGAATACATACACATTCTAGTTTTCTGTTATGGATCTTTGAAGAAACAAATGTCAGAATAGGAAATATAATATACAAAGGAATTGCATCTGTGGAGTTCTGGTTTTGGAATCTGTCCAAAGTGGAAACCAGATAAGCCTTTGGACATGTTTCTTATTGAAATGTGAAAACTTCAGGAAGAAATATTTCATCAGATCAAAGTTTTATTTATTGGTACTTGAAATGGGGATGTTTCTAAAAATCTATTGAACTATAATTCTCAGTACCTCAGCTATTGATAAGATTCATGTAAGCAAAGGCTCAGTCAGACAATTCAACGGATTTACTCAGTGCAAGATTAGGATGTAATTTCTGCCAACATTGAGGAAATTGGGCAAATTTCTACTAGTTGGTCTAGAATAAATTTGAATGGTATTTGGGCTCCTGCTTTAATTTTTTTTTCTTCTTCTTTGTTTTTTGTTTTTGTATTTGTTTCATTAGTTTGTTTGTTTGTTTTTTGTTTTGCTTAGGTTTTATTTGCTGGTTCATTTGGTTTTTGTTGTTGTTGTTGTTTTTTTGTTTTTGTTGTTGAAATTTAAAATAATTCCTCTGCAAAAGACTAGTATTTGAGTAAAATAATGTTAGAAAAATATTCTAGCTGATGGGACTTTGGGAATAAATTAAGGTGGTTACTGACTTCGAAATATCTAAAATTACCTGAGGAAATGAAAAACTAAAATTAATAATACATTTGAGATTTTAAAATCAATTAGTGTCAAAAATATTTGGAATGTAATATCATAAATCATATAATAAACTTAAAGAAAAACGAAGGCATGAATGAGGAGGAGCACAGAGAGGCATCACTGAAGGGTGTCTCAGGGGGCTGAAGAAGAGACAGAGCAGCCTGGGGATGAGAGGCTCAGGGCTGGTTCAGAGAAGCCTGCTGGGTGGCCAGAGCCTGCACACAGCCAGACCCCCTTACACAGCCCTGGCTGCCCCAAATCCCTCTGTTCCTCCACATCCCTTCCCCACAATGCTGTCTCCAAAGTTCTGCACAGTCCTACTGACACAGTTCAAACATCACGCATCCCCATGTTATTGTTTCCTCTTTCTTATCATAGAGTCATGGAATGGCTTGGATTTAAAGGGAGTTTAAAGATTATCTAATTCAAACCCCCTGGGCAGGGACATCTTCCACTAGACCAGAATACTCACAGCCTGATCCAGCCAGGTCTTGAACAGTCCCAGGGATGCATCATCCACATTCTCTACACATTATCTAAGGGAACTCTTGGGACACTTCCTATCATTTTATCCCATATGTATACTGTAAAATCTTTGCCCTTATAAAAGAATATAGCAATCATAATAATAGAAAATACAGGTGGTATATTTCTATATATTACTATATATTTTCTATATACTTTTCTATATTTCTATTTCAGAGTAAATCTAGAATGACCTATTAACAAGACCTATATTTTGCAGTCAAGATTATTTGACTTTGTAATAACCCCTTTCTTTCCTCAGTTGTGCTGAAAACATTGTTTTAGGAATAAAAAGGTATATGGAAACAGATATTTGACAATAGAGTTATGGAAAAAATACTGTTCTGAATAAGTGATAATAGAAAGATCGTATGTGGTTAATATTGTAGATTTCTTGTTTCTACCCTCTGAATTAAATTCAACTTCTTGGGAGTATTATGTGTATGGAGATGCCCAATCTTGTACACTGGATATTTTTCTTAGTACAGAGAGGAGCCCTCTTTTCTTTGTGGTGCTTCAGCTCTTGTGCTGCTCCTCATTTGTAATCCAATGCACCGTAGGATTTTTTGGCTGATGTCATACTCTGTTGCAATTTCTTGAATATGTATGCTACGGTGTTTTTCACTATTGTAGTTAATTTTGTAGGCTCTCTTGCATTTTGCATTTCTCTCTTTTTGTTATCTCTTTCTGTTTTGCATTTCCCTGGCTAACTCTCACTTTAGTATCTCCTTCCTACACTCTTCCTATCTCCACAAGTAACGTGCTATTAGTGTAACCTGTTACCTCATTTTTGCCATCTGACCAATGGCAATGGTCTTATACTGTGTGTATAATAATTATTAATGCAACACTGTTGAAAATCTTAGGAGTTGCAAACTGCTGTGTGGCTGAGGGCAAAGGAGGTTCACTGACCCTTGGCCAAATGTAATTCCATGTGCCCAAGTCCACCAAGCAGCAATGGTGAGCCCAGCCTAAGACACACACACACACACTGCAGTAGCACAGCTGACCATAAAGCTGACAGAGGCAGAGAGCAGAACCTTTACAGGCATCTACAGAAACAGTATGAATGCTATAGTCTTGCTTTTCCTCTCCAGATGGTCAGGAAAGAAGTCCACTCTAAGACACACAGGTATTTCTCTGGGAGCTGATCTTTGATACACAGTCCATCCAGCACCCAGCCCCCAGCCCCCAGTATCTCTCTCTTCCAGTTCCTGATACCTGGATCTTCCAGACAAGAGTATTTCATGGTCCTACTCCAGCATTTGGAGCTCAGACCTGCTTTCTTCTTTCTATGTCAGGGTTCACATGTATTGACATACACTCAGAATGGACAGGACATCCCCACATAAGAAAGGTAAGACTAGAATTTGATAAGAAAGTGAGACAGAGTGAGTGCACTGACTAGATGGAGATTTCTCACTCAAGTGCACTGTCCAGCACTAGCTTATGCACATGTGGTCCTTTTTGTCCCCTCCTCCCTTATCCACCTTGTTCCCTCCTTTTCCTTGCCTTCGTCCCTTCCCTTAAACATTCCGTAATAAAATTTACTCAATCCAAAATGTACTTCCCTCTTGTGCCCCATAAAAAGTTCTAAATCTTTTTAGATGTTAACCCCCTTCAGTCTGCAATGTATGTAAAAACTGTACAGGAAATTCTCATTTGCTAGTTATAAAATATATGAAGTAGAAAAAATAAACTATGAGGCAGATTCTAATTTTCTTAGAAACAAAGGCACTGCTTGATTTAGGGCATATCTAAGTCATGACAGCTGTTACTGGGCACTCTGAAAGTTCAAAATAGGGAGAGATTCTCAAAAGTGATATGAATTTTAGCAGAGGGTTAATGGCTCAAAAAGCATCTAATATTGTGGATGCTGACATTAATTTGTTATTATGTTCAATATTACCATTAAATTTGTCCTTTTGGATTCTAGCAAAGAGAAATTTTCTACCAAAAGTATTTCCCTTCCCCAAAAAAGAGTTTGATTATCAATACACCATGTATACATACACAGATATTTTACGGAATGCACTATTAACATTGCTATGCACACAGTCAAGAACTGTTTCTAGTACTGCTCCAAGGCTGGAACTGTATATTGTTAGATTGGAGGATGTTTTATCAAATTTAAAAGAATCCTAATTTAATTAAGGTGCACAAACGCCAAAATGTACAACTGCAGCTGATGGACTAAAGACATAATCAGAAATGTATCCTTGATACAAATTAGATATAAATGTATTTAGGGGGCTGGCATCAGTAGTTCACTTGCCACCTTGTTCCTGGTTCAGAGAGGAATGTTCTGTCAGAAAAAATTCAGCATGCAGTCAGGTGTGTGATCAGACTGTCATTTTTTTTCCCAATCAGCTGCATGACTATTAGTAGCTGTTTTGATTGCTGAAATTCTGCCCCTGGCAAACAGAAGGTCGGGGTTGTTCTCCATTTCCGGTCCAACCTTATCAGAATTGATATCAGAAACCTGTAATGCAGGTGTCACAGGCAACTAAAAGAAATGTTGTTTGACTCATTAGCACCATCAATACAAGACTAAAGTCTGTTAAATAAAATTTACTGAAATATTCGTGTCACCTAAGATTTCTTGCCCTGACAGATCTATCAATCCAGTCCTGGGTTCATCACAAGAAAATGAGGAAGACTGTCAGTATTATGAATGAAAAAATGAATTATCTTTAATTTATCACAGAAAGGGAGGGCATAAAGATATTTTCTGGTTTAAATGTCTAAGACCTGCTTGTCTCCAGCAAGTGTGTGACACAGTTATTTTCTATGTGCTGAAAAATATCACCACACTTGCAATTTTTCTCTACTCTTGCCTGTAAGACTCTTTACAATTCTTCAGGATCTTCCTGAATGTCCTTATGTCTTCACTGAATTTTCTCTGGAAGACCTCAATTTATCCAGTCTTAATGAGTTTATCTAGGCAGTTAACTCTTATTGCCTGTAATCAAAACAATTAATTAGCAATTCACAACTTGGGGGTGGCAATTAATAGACCACCTGATGTACCTGGAAAAACAGGCTAGCATTTTGACCTGCAAGAACCTTCTCAGGTCTTAGTACCTCTATCTTCTCAATTTATATATGTGTGTGCCTACATATATATATATATATATATATATATATATATATATATATATACACACACATATTTGTTTGTTGGTTTGTTCATTTTTTTCCATTTTTTACATTATAATGTTTTGGAAGTAACTGAAATAGAACCTCTACCCTGCAATTTAATTCATTCAGTGTATGATCTGTGAACTTATCTTTCAAAGTTTGAACTGAAAAGTCTTTGAAAGAAAGTACCTTTGAAAGAATTGAAGGGATCTTTGAGATTAAAGTCTTCATAATTACACATTGACTGAATATCAGTAATCAAAGAGCATTTTCTTCAAATATCTACTTCCTCTGATTCTCACTTTAATAAAAGTCCCTGGGATAGTGATGTTCTTTAAAACAGAATAGTAATAAAATGACAAAAATTTCCTTTGCACTCTAGGATTATCCTAGACAATTTACCAGTTTTGATTAGAAGTGATCCACTGGTTAATCATTTGCCAGTCCCCTCCAAAATGATTACAACTTATTCCACTCTGTATTGAAATACATATCTTTAGTTTACCATTTGTATAAACTGTGCAAAGTATTTGGATTACTGCACATAATAACCTGTGATTAAACAGAAACAGCTTTGGAAACATTTCAAAATAAGGTTTTGTTCAGTTCCTGATGATTTATTTGATTGTAGTGATACTTAATGATCTTGATATTGATATTCAAAATCCTTGACAAGAGACACTGTGGTAATGGGGTTCAAACCAAAATTCAAGGAGAATCTGAGTGCAGGAAAATATTCAAAATGTCTTGCTGTGAAATCCTACCTTCAAAAGGAAAGACTGAAATAGAATATCTTCAGACTATAATGGAAAATATGCTTTTCTGTATGGTAAGTTAAGTGGACCTTCAGTCCTAAGTGGTGAATGCTTATTATATTTCATCAGGGCTGTGTCCATGTTTTATTAACAGCTGCATTAGAAACACATGAAATAGAAAAAAATGAAGCAAGTTGAGTGAATAATACCTAAAAAGAACTGGAGTTCATGAGTTCTTAAATGGAAAATAGTTATGAATTATGAAAATCAAGAGCAATAAATCAACAAAAGAACACTTCTAATTTTAATCTCTGTGATGTTAGCATAACAATTATTAAAATATTAGAAAAAAACCCTATGAATTATATAGGTATCTTAATGGTCTATATGGAGGTCAAATAGAGGTAAAGATATTAATATTTCTAGTCCAGCAGTTGAAGAAAATTGTTAAAAATTATGAACGCAACTAAACTCTTCTGCTGCCTTTAACTGAAAACTTAGGACAGAATTTTCTGTAAGAGTTTGCCTTTGTAACTTGCAGCTTTTGTGCATTTTATACTCTAAGTATGCAATTTTCCTTTGGCATTTTGCATCTGTATTTGCATAAAATGCAGTATGCCACAAGGACAGTTATTTAGTAAGAATTGCAATACACGTGTCATTTTGAGGACTGCTGCAAGTCACCAAGACAGAAGTGGAAGATGACATCGTCTTTATATTAGTTTATAATTCACTAATTAGGTGAAGGTGTAAAGAGTTTCTGTGCCATTTCATGCACAGTCTCAAGGAAACAATGAACTGGATCATTGAATCATAGAATGGTTTGGGTTGGAAAGGGACTTCAAAAATCATATAGTCCAACCTCCCCTTTTAACAGCAAAGATATCTTTCACTAAACCATGCTGCTCATGGCCATGAACACTTTGAGGGATGGGGTGTGCACTATTTCTCTAAGTAACTTAGTTCAGTGTCTCATCATCCTCATCATAAAAAAGTCTCTTCCTTATACCTCCTTCCATTTAAAACCTTTGATCCTGTAAAAAAAAATCCTCTTCCATTTTTTTTAAAGTCCCCTGTATACATTGAATGCCTGCAGCATGGTCTACACAGAGCCTTCTCCTCTCCATCTGAGCAACCCCAGCTCAGCCTTTTCTCAGAGGAGTGGCTCTCCAGCTCTCTAATAATTTTCATGGCTCTCCTGTCAAGTCTCTCCCACATCTTTCCTGTGCTGAGGAGCCCAGAGTTGGATTCAGTATTCCAGCCTGGGTCTCATGAAAGCAGAATCACCTTCCTTGACCTGCTGGCCACACTGCTTCTGTATTGCTGTCCAATTTAAGAACAAAAGACTAGATATTTAAGGAAAGAATATCAATGAGAGTTAGAAAAGGTAATTTCCAATTCAGAAGGGCTTAATGTTGATTTTACTAGCCTCAACATAAAGTGAAAAAAGGTTATGTCATACAAAAGGAAACAGCATTGATTAGAACTCCCTAACAGCATTATGATGCTAAATTAAATTAAGTAAAAGTACAATATGAGCAATTGAATCTGTTATAGTCAAATTATATTTGCTATATCATTTTAGAATCTTTATTCAACATGAAAGAAGAAATCCTCTGCTTAATAAGTAAGTTGCACCATTAAATGAGAGCTAGCAATCAATTAGAGGGCTAAAAGAATCATAAACAATTTAACAAAGTTTTGGATATTTTAATTGCTTATGCTTCTCTTTTATAATCACTTTAAAACATAACTTGTCTTTTTCCAAGTGTCTGAATATTGTGTACATTCTCTTGGGAAATCTGAAGCTAAATTAAATTTTCAATTATAAATACAAACATCTGTGTCAGAAGCACTTAAATTATATGATAATAAAAGACTTAGGATTTATTGTTCATGTCTTTTTTTGTGTCCAAGAAAACAAAGCATATATATTCTTTACAAGCTTTGCCCCATCATATACAACAAATAATTTTGCATATTAATTGATCCACGTATCCTGAAGATAAAATGGTAAGTAAAAGTGATATTTTTAAATACAATCATGACTGCCTGTAAATATTCCAAGCATGACAAAATACGAAATCCCTAGTTTCATTTCTCCTAGGAAACTTTATTTAACATCTCTACTTAGTATTAAAAAACTGAATCATCAAAAATGTCAAAAGGTTCAGTTTATAATAGAATAAGCAAAATAGTTTGTTCACAATTCAGACAATTTATCAAAGAAAAGGAAATTTGAATTTTGTATTTTAAAAACCAAAACGTTAGGTGGGCAGTCAGAATAAAAGCCATTTAAGGTTAATTATCTTAGTAATGCCAGAGAATCAACATCTCTCCAGTTCTCTTCTTTTATCTACAGCCTTCCAGATTTTGTCTACCAATCAGATATGATTAACTTTTTGTTTCTTCTTTCTATGTTTTTTTTTTTTTTTTTTTTTTTTTTTTTTTAATGAGAATAGCACAGCAAAATGAGTGGCTAGGTGTGGGAAAAGAAGAACTGCCTGGAGCTGACAGCTGTTCTTTACTTTTTTTCTTTCATGGATAGTTCCAAGTTGCAAGACAGTACCATATAGATGAAGAATTTCCTTTAGCACTGCTCTGTTGTGCTATTTGAGATTTAGGGAAAGAAACCAGTCTGTTACTGACCTGCTAGAATTCAACAGATAACATCAAAAAATGGAGGTGATAGGAATGAAAAAATAATTGCAGCTTAAAGATCCAAAATTCCCACAGATGCAGTTTCCTAAAAGTGGATAAAAGTACCCTTGTGGGTAGCACTGCTTCCAACCATGTTGCTGTAGAAAGTACATATTATGTAGCCCTGTACAGCAAGAATTTTGAAATTTTGTATGCAAGTACAAATAATCTATTTTCTGTGAATCTTGGGAGTCTGTATACCACACTCCCCTGCATCAGAACCTGATCACTCTAAGTTTTTATTGTTCCTTAGGTTATGACTACAGATAAATGAAATTTAGAGTCTGAAGTTTATTCATCAAATAGCGTAAGCATTGCATTAACCAAATTATGACTTCCTGACTTATACGTGAATCTAATGAGAAGGCCCAGAGGGAAAGGAAATATGAGAAAGTAAAAATAAAAGATGAGACATTCTACTTTTGTTCAAATGTAATGGAATAAACAGCATTCTGAAACTTAGGCTCAAGGAAAACTAGCAAAGCCATAAAATATCAAGAATTAAACCCTTCTCTGCATATAGTAATATCTTTTTTTAAAAGTGAAGCAATTCCAGGATAATGGAAAACACAGATTATTTAAACAACTTGAGTCACAGTGTTGCATCTGCACTGCAATCTAAGGCATTTCTCTGGGTTTCTTAGTGGTTTTTGGTTGTTTTGCTTCTGGTTGGGTTTTGTTGTTCAGTTTAGTTTAACTTAGGTTTGATTTGTTTTTTTTTTTAATCTAAACCCCATCATTTGCAGTAGGTAACTTGCATCAAAAATAATATATACATTAACATTTTGGCAGCGCTATAACCAAAAGACTTTTGTCAGGACTCTCAAGCATTGGGCAGTGTGATGCAGGCACAAAAATAATTCTGGTCTCCACAGACACGTTCAGCTTCTCAGCACCCCTGTGGCATTTTAAGGTCACTTGGCAAACATGAAGACATATCTCCATGTGTTCATATGATAATAGTAATGAACATACACAATCTCTGCTACTGTGCATCCCACTGTGTCACTGTGAACTTCTACCTTAGCAGGAATAGCTGCACTTTACAGGTCTATGATTTTCAGGTGCTTTGGACTGCATAACAAGGACAAGCCATTGAGCTCTCATTTTGCCTAGCAGTTCACTAGTTGTGCTGAGACATGGGTTCTGTCATAATAGATGCTAAAAACACAGAACAGTATCAGCAACAATACCATGATTCAATGCTGAGTGAGAAGAGTCACTGGAACTGTCATAGAAGAATGCTTGTACAGATGTTGGCACCAGCAGGTCATGAGGAAAATACTGGCTGAGAAACTTTGAAGAGTAGCTCTGATATGTACAAAAAGTGTATTTAACCACATCTTACATTCAAGTGTAAAATACACTGTAGTTCTTTTCCTTTTTCTTTTTTTTTCCCCCCAGGATCAGTAGATGTGCTGTGACTAAGATCAAGGGTGAAAAGACATCTGTGTATAGGTGCTGCCATTGCATGTTGTTAAAACAGGCATCACCTCCATCTTTCTTCCCATGAACTTTGAAAGCCTAGGTAGGACTTTGTGGAGGGTGAATTACTTGCAGATTCCTGTCTTAAAGTGCTTCCAAGTTGCCTGTAAATTATGTAAGGTTGTACAAGGTCTTTTGAGACTGAAAGCACATGCTCTTGATAGTTCTGTTGCTGTGATTATGGGCTTTAATTCTGTATAATTAACACCCTCTTGAATATGATTTTGTGCTGTGTTTATGAGAGAAAGCTATAGCCATAATTGCCTTGTATTATCCCTTAGCAATATCTATATACTGAGTTCAGAGCCTTAGCCATGCCTGAGTAATGGAAGATAATATTAAAATAATTAGCCCCCTGATCTTGCATTAAACAGCATAACTTGAAAGCAGTTCATGACCTTCTCCTAGCCTCACATGTGTTCCTCTGACTAACAAACCAAGCAATGCCATTGTGGAAAAACTTCAGATATCATCTTTGTAAATGCGTTAGGTGAAGATGAGTAGCAGAGGAGAATGACATCTCTGCAGAATATTTATCCTTCCCTTGGCTATAGAAGTTCGGTTTCCAAGTCTACATAATTATTTCCTGCATTACCTACAGCAGTTGAAATGGTTTCACTCTTTCACTGTATGATTTTCATTTTTTTATTTGTTGACGGATCATATCAGAAGGTCAATAGTGATAATAATGAAAGAATAATTTATCATTATTCTTTCTAAATTGTCACATGCTATCTCTACATAATAAATACATATATACAAGTTATAAACATATATACAAGTATATAAACAATCCTCATGGCTAAGGTTTCTTTTCTCACAGTACAGGGGGCTCAATCTCCTTTTGAGAAAAACCTGTGGCCTGTGAAATTTCCTGGGAAGCACTTGGAAGAGTTTCTAGCTGGTTAATGACTGCATGTCTTTGTGACACTATGTTCTTAGCACAAAATACATAACACATGTTAGGGCCCAAAAATGCTGGAAGAAAGCCTGAAGACTAAGGTAGGTAGAAGGACTGAAATCTGACATCATCTGGTTCTTATTGCCTGCAGGAATAATTGCTGTTTTCTCATAGTTGGAGTTATGTCCTTCCAGAAGGGATCCTGACAATCATCCAGCATAAAGGCACTGAAGGAATTATGTGAGAGGACAAGAAAGATTAATTCTAAGCTGAAAATATAGACAACCCTACAAGTAGAAGTTGTTGATGAAGTAATGCTAGGTAAAAGCCATCTCTTTTCTTCATAGAGTTATGTTTCTGCCTACAAAAGCAGTAAGTAAACTGGTGTCTAATGAATGGAAGCACATAAATGGCCAACAAAATATATCCAGTTCCTTTAATTGTTTGAATTTATTCAAATTTAAGGGTGATAAAAATCACTGTGGACTTGAACTTACATAGGCTTCAGATGGACATCTCCATGACTGCAAACTGTTGTTCAGATTTCATAACTAATGTTATTTTAAGAAGTATCTGAGGCCTGACATCCAACATAACAGTTTTTCTGCTTTTTAAAGACATTTAGAAAGAAGAAATTACAGTCTAATTTCTGTTCCTTTTTTTTTTTTTTTTTTTTTTTTTTGCCTATTTGATGTTAAATAACACTCAGAAAGATCTGAAGATTGGTCACTTTTGTAAAATATGCAGGTATCTATTTGCAAATGTTGTGGTAAAATGACCCAGGCATTAATTTTCATTTTTGATCTATTACCACTAATGGTTATAAAACATAATTTCATGATCACTTTGAGAGGTGTGTACCTGATTAATTTCTTCCTTCTGTAGCATTCTAATTTTGCTGTAGTTAACAGATTGATTTCAGTCTGAGTTTTGTTTTGAATGTACTGTGCTAGAGGTACAAGTCTTTCTGTGATAAATATGTTCTCCTGCAGAAAGTTAACTAATCACAATGCATCTCTGAAGTTTGGTTGCAACTGCATTCTAAGACACAGGCAGTAGGTGATCACATGTGAACCTTGCACAGTAGTAAGGAAATAAAAATTCTGATCTTGGTAAGCATCATTACTAAACTTTTGAACAGGAAATGAGCAATGCCTTAAAAATTGTGGATGGAAGACACAGATTTCATTAATTTCCTACTCTTCAAGTGATTTAATATTACTAGAGATTTTCCTGTCCAGTGAAAGCCACTGTATAAAATGAAAATTACAAATTATGACTGTATTTAGGGACAGTACTGTTCTAAGACAGGACTCCCTTCAGATGTTCAGATGAGCATCTCACCTGGTCTCCTCCAGCCACCTCCTCCAGTTGCACACTGATGGTTCTCATGCAACACATCTCTTCCTTGTGGTTCCTTATTGGACAATAGTTCCAGACCTTTCCTCTACTCTCTAGAGGCAAGAGAAAACAATAATGGAATTCTGTGGCAATTTCCAGATGAATGGAGGTATATAGGGTTTGGATATTTGTTTCAGAAATATATTGTTATTACATTAATATTATCAACAACAATATCATTATTATTGTTGTCATTGTTGCTGTATCACTTTGTGATTCTTATGATTAACACCACAGGTAATTCCAATCTCATTTTTATTTTGTTGTTTAGTATAATTCTTGAAAAACAGTGTCTTAGGTAACCTACCTAAATATAGTAAATACCAATCTAGTTTTATTTAGAACCTGCAGTAACAACTCTGCCACTTCTCACTTACTTTATTTTGAAAATCTGGAATATCTTTTAAGGTAAGATCATGGGAAATCACAGGTTGGGTGCAAGCCTGTAAGGAACCTCAGGATGTTTCTCCAATTTGTCTCGGAGTCAACTTTGCTTTTTAAGACTGGGAAAAAACGGGTCTTCCCTCAGCTACAAATAACTTTTCAAAATAACTTTTTTTTTTTCACAAAGTCCTGAAATAAAATATTCATTGAATCCTTACAATATTAAATAATAAATTAATTGGCAGTTAAATCACTTCTTAGCTAGCATACACTATAATTCAAATATGCACTGTATTGAAAAAAAAAAAAACAAACAAAAATAAAAAAACACAGAGTTCCAAATAAAATAAAATTATATAAAATTTAAAAAGGAAGCCAGTATAGTTTGCTAATGACTTTTTACAGACAGATGAGTTGTATTCTGCAGCACACTTTTTGAGACAAGATATGTTAACATTCTGAAAAAACCTTATCACTGTAATTGGTTACAGTATTTTTAACAAATACTAAAACCACCAAAAATCTTTCACAAAAAGTACTCTATAGGGTGAATGGTACATTAGTATAAGGGCTAACTTCAAATGAGATTTTTATTAATGAAAACTACCCAAGAAACCAAAACAGTGTTAATATTTATAATCTACCGTGAAGCTCCAGAAAACATCTTCCTAACTTAACTGGCTTGCATTTTGTTACTTATATCAAATTTCTTCCTCACCATCTTTCTTCACTATCCCATCTCATTTTATCTGAATAATCATTCACTTAGTCTTCAGTTCCATATCTAATTACATAGATTCACCATTGCCTTTCTGAAACATGTACTTAAATAATCCAAATTATAAAGTTGCAACTCAAGTACAGTGAGCATTTGCAAATGATGATACAAACAATTGGAATCCAGCTCAAGATGTTAAGACTCCTCTTATTTCATGATGTTTTTTCTCCAATATGAAAAACCTGAACAAAAAACCCTCAGAAGTGTGGGAGTTTCCAAAACACTTAAGGGAATCTCAACACAGCTTTAAATAATGCAAAAAATGGATTATTGCTGAGATTCTTTGGCTGCACTTTTTTTAATTTCTGGAGATTCATCTGTTTGTAAAATGTCATTGCTAAAAAGCTGAGACCCACCAGAAAAAATTGGCTTGTGCATTGCAGAAAGCTCAACTGAGTCATTGTTTGAAAGAGACTGTGAGGATCCTGCCATCAGGCTGGATACAAAAAACACTGGTTACACCTTTAGTAATTATTTCAGGACAGGCACAACTGGCATCATCACCAGTCCTTTATTAGAAACTTTTCATTCCTTTTTTCAGGCAACTCTGTCTCCTTTCCTTACCAGCAGCTCCACAAAGCTTGACCAGCTGCCCCACTCTTTTATAACCCCATCCTCACTGGGCAGGCAAGGCTGTCTCCTCTTCTCAGCAATCAGTACAGCTGGAATTCACTGAGGAAAATTGCCTTCTGCACCATCCTTGCAAACTATTCTCCTACATACACCAGGTCCTTTCCTATTTAGAGAAACCACCCTTTTCTCTTTTGTCCTCCTGACTGGAAAAATATGTTCCTGATGGGAAACATATATATTATAGTCACAGCAACAGGTTGAGTTTGTGGCCATGATTTCCATAGGATGGAACAAGAGCAGGACTTGCCCAGTGGGTATCCCAGGATTTTACTTATAGCTTGATTTGGGTAACTTATCCCCTTTTCTCAACCCTTCATTTTGCCACTCTTCTACTTCCCTTTTTCCACCCCAATTTTCTCCCCCCAAAAAACCTGCCAACAGTTGTTTTTACCACTTTGGTATTAGTTTAGAGCTGCTAGGCCTAACACCATTACCTAGGTAATCTTGTCATTATGTAGTTTTATAAACTAGTCCCTTCTGGTTCTGCAAGGCCCTGCAACCCAAGAAGGAGCACCCACATCCCTTTCAGTTACAGATTTCATTAATTCCTTGCAGGACCCCTCCTTGACCAGTTGTGCAATGCAGAAATTCCTCCTGACACTGTCTGTAGCTGGGTGCAGCTCTGACACCACTGATCAGCACTGGTCCTGCATCCTCTCCTCATTTCCTAAGTCCTGCTCAGTTGCAGTTTAACTCAGCCCAGAGCCTAGAAATCACCTTGTTATTCACCTACAGCTCTAGCATTTATTTTGAATTACTGCATGTTCAGAAGTATAGTTTAGTTGCACGTTTCAAACTTTCACATGAATACTGATTTCAGTAGTGAGTGAGAGTATATCTAAATAAAAATATAGAAACTCTTTAATATCCTAGCACTGATTACAGAGAAGTTGCTCCTCTTTACAGTAAGGTAAGATCTATGTAGCAATTCTACATGCAAAAACCTTGAACCTGTAAGTTATAAACATTCTCTCCAGCATAGAAAAACCCATCTGTCAGGCTTAATTTAAGCAAAAAACTTATAGAACATTTATAAACCACAAATTCACTGTGACTTGTGATAAAACATTGTTGAGGGACTGAAGAGTACAGGGAGTCCTGCAAGACTGCAACTGTCTGGATGCTTAGGAATTGCAGAGATGTTTGATTTGCTGCAGGTGGGAGAAACGTACAAGAGGAGAATCACAGTGAGCTTGCTCTATGTTCCTCTGCCTAGGCAATGGTTCTTGACTCTTGGACATAGATCCTTAGGCCAGGGGAACTCTGGGCTCCCTTCTTGACATTTCCAACATGAAGCCCACAGTCTCTTGAGACACAACCTGTTATTAGGCAAAAATTGATCAAAACCCAAATATAATAATTATGCAGTCGTTCCCCGTGGATTGTTATCCCCAGAGGTATTACTTTCCTTCTTCAGCTATCTAATTCTGTATGAAATTGCCCACAGAGATGATACCCACCTCTCCTTCCCAGCTGGGCAGGGAGTCATTTATATTCCTTTAAGATTTCTCATCTCTCTTGCAAAAATCCCATTTAAAAATATTTAAAAAATATGTTATCCAACTAAATATTTAGTACCACTGAAATAAGAAAAATTACAGAGAAAAAAATCAGACTGTATATTACACTACTAGGACCTTCATATTGTGGATAATATTAATATCAAATATCTTCTTAACAAAATATTTTTTTTTAATTTTGATGTATCTATGTCTCTTCCCAGCTTATTTCTAATTTTCATTCCTGTTCTTGAAATGCACCACAAATTGCCAATTAGGTTAAAAAATATGTTGCTCTTCAGGCAAGTGTAAACACAATTGCTGATTTCCCCACATGTCCTGCTCTTTGTTCATGAGGGCTTCATTCACACAGGCACATCTGTATACTCATGAATTCTAAATATTGATATATATATTGAGAAAAAATTCCCTTTGTTATATTTTATATGGCCTTAAATAAGAGAGTTCATTTTATGCATTTATAATGACGGATTATTAATTCAATCCATAAAATGAGCATCATTAATAAACAGAAGTATTATTCTTTACTGCAGACAAATTGATATAAAACCATACCAAAAAAATAAGATACAACTATTATTAAATCTTCTTCAAATAATTTATTTTTACATTCACAGAAAAAAATGCAGTTATATTTGGAAGCCGAGTGGAACATATGATGAATCACACCCCCTCTCTAGCCAGTTAAACCACATTGCACAGACCCCCTAATACTGAGAACCCATCTGCCCTCTTAAAACTCAATTACCATGATCCAAAGGAATACAAATCACTTCTTTCAAGTTTTCTGACTTAAAAACTGACAACTTACACGGAACAGTTTATAGTCCTGTATCCTGTCTTTTAACTCGTGCACGTTTTCTGGTTGACTCTAAAATAAAAGCTGCATTAATGAGTACATTAAATGATAAAATACAAATTTAACATATAAGAACCATTCAAATTTTAGGGGCAACAAGTATTGCTAAGTGAATATGAATATGACATGGTAGTGGAAAAACACTGATTTTATTGTAAAATAAATAGTAGCAAGACGATAGTAGCAAGATTGGGCTTCTAAAAGCCAGAAACTAAGACACAACAGGAGAAAAAATTCATTTGAGTCAGAATACAGAAGATTTTATAATCAAATATTGATTTTCAAACACTAGATTTATGCATTTTGATATATGTCTTATGGATAAATATTAAGACTATTTCTCCACTTGCATGTTACTATAAGTATGCTTTGAAATCATAAATTAAAAGTTCTCCAGTCAAGTGGTTTCCCCCCTCTTCATTACTTCAAATTATCTCCAAAAATTAGCAGACATTTCACTAAGAAACTGACATCCAAATAGAGTACTTTTTTTTAAAAAAATCTTTTGACATTTAGCAATGAGACATTGAAACTTTCACTTATGCCACTAGTTTTTCATTTTTGCAGTTTTTTATCATAACTTGCTGTGTATGGATCACAGTATTTCCTCTTAAAATGGATATGATAACTCTTCAAGAAAGGTTAAATCAATCTGAATAGTAATAAAAGTAATTTAGATTCAGACATACAAAACAGAAACAGAGACATGCAAGAGCAGCTTGTAAAACATCAGGGATTTATGCCCTGACAGGCACAAGAAGTTTTATTTGTGTGACTTACAAAGACTGTAATTTTTCTTTTGTACCTAAATGTTATAAGACTAATGACTGGCTGTAACACACATTGTGGAAATGTATGCTGGTTTTCTTAAAGGCTGATCCTGCTGCTGAATGAAGTGTCAGCAGCAGCACAAGCAGCATTTAAATTAACAGAAAAGGCATGCAAGGGGGCATAAGGACTACAGGAGAATTCATTTGATGGAAAATACAAATTCTATCTACTCAATGTATTAAACAAACCATTCTTACACACATTCACAGTCTTTAAAACATGTAATTTTACCAATGTTTACCATTCTTGTTTGTGTATTTGCTATTGGCATGTTTTTTGTGATACTCTTTTGGCAGAATGAGTCAATGTCAGATTTAATTTTGAACTTGTGGCTCCTGTAATGAGTATAATACATATGAATAACCAAGGTTGCTCCCTCTTTCATTCATTCTTACTGAGGCTTTTCTACTTTTTTCATATAGATGAATATTCATTAGGTCAGAGAAAGAGACTAACTTTCCACTTTACAGATAATGGCAGTTGCCTTGAATATAAAAGATGAAGGTTCAAAATTACTGTTTGGAATCATAGAGAGCAGAAAGAAACTAAGGTCTCCAATGTTCCAGGTGAGTCACTTTTAAACCCCTGACTTAGTGACACATTAAGCTAACTCTTGTTGCCTACCTCTTTCTATTTAAAATTTCATTTTGAACTGGAAATATTTCAGAAACAGAACAATTGTGTTAGAATTTGAGATTATTTTGTGTAGTTAAAGGTTCTGATGTGATGCATTATGTTGCAAAAAAATCACAAAAAATTCCTCACCATCGTTTTAGTTTTTATCTCCACCTTTTTTACAAAACTCTATTATATTAAAAAGACATTCTACCACCAAAAGGGTGTGGGCTGTATTTTGTGGATTTTTCCTGTAGTATCTTTTTAATTGGTATTCAATAAAAAGGAAAATACAATTTGGAAAATCATTTGTCATTATATGTTCATTATTTTCTCAAAAAAAGTAGGACCATCTGTAGAAACATTTGCATGGTAGCCCAATTCATTCATTTTTTTTAACCCTTAATGGTCTATCTATGTCTCAGTCAATGTAATGATGTTTTCTGGTGCTCACCTGATAGATCTGCTAGTGTTTTATTCCAAACTAGCCATGGTACATCCCCCTGTTATGCACTCCCAGTATATACTTTAGGAAATGAAAAATTTTTCTGAGATAATTTGTTAGGGAAAGATCATTTTACATTTGCACACAAGAGAAGAAAGAATGTAGATCTATTTGTACAGAGAGTTTCTGGATGTCATTGTGAGAATGGCCAAAATTAGGATGGGAGTTTGTTGTCATCCTTCTTACATTCCATTACATTACATTAACTGCATTCACTCCCTTAGCTTCTGAGAGAAACACAGAGTGGTACATGCTCATTTCTTGTAGATGCAATTTTATTTTCTCCTACTCTTGGTAATATTCTTCATTGTATACTATTTTATTTAAGCTAAGACTGTAAACTACTTTTATGTCCCTGCTGTAAAGTTATTTTAAATTAAATTTCTCTTGAACTCTGTATGCATTTTAATCTTGGGAGTGCTTTTCCTTGCTTGTTTAATTAGGAAGAACAGAAAAACTACTGAAGCATTATTCTATCAACTTCTGAAAATTAGAAAAGCAATCAGGATTGCTTCATAGAATCCAATTTATTGATATTCAAGACTCATGAGCTCGCTCTGTAACATTCAAAATACTTGATACTTTTCTCTACTTTCTCATGAAATGCCTTTTCAGGTTTACTATGCAAGAAGATTTTGATTTGTTGCTCATCAGTGTTAAAGCTTGGAGAACAAACATGAAAATATCAGTTATAGTAGAAGGTATATAGTTGTATATAAGGTATATAAGGTTGTATAGCTCATTTGCTATAGTTGTCTATTTTTTTTACCCCTCTCTGAGATTACTTATCCTAATATTTATGAAGTGATAGAAAGATTAAGTGTAGAAGCAAACCCTAGTGCTGGTTAGATAAGCATAGCTCCTAATAAAGTTTAGAAAAACTTTACTAGAGTAAGAGAAAAACAAAACAGTAATTCAAAAGTATGCATTTATAACATATGCATATATAACATTCAAGTTAATTTTTGACAGGCTAGATTTCTTAAAGTTTAGATCCCAGAGCTTCTTCAGTCCTTCAAGACAATTCCTATCAGATCCAGTGCATAGGTACATTATATGAAAATAAACATTTCAGCAAATTATGAATGCCCATGACATCTAAAAGAATTCTATCCCTGAACTATTTTCTCCAATGCAAAATAATTTGAATGTATTCAGTCTAGTTGATTGTATATTTTTTCATTCTTGATTTACTTCATATTTTGTAATAACTGAAAAGAAATAGTTCTTGAATGATCTGTAGAGTCATGTGATTTTAAAATTAAAAAAGAAAACAACAATATATCTATTATGAAACTGTTTCTTTCAAGAGTTTTTCAGTCCTATTTTTTCCTTACATAGTTATTTAGCAAAGTTCTTCATTATGGCCTGTTTGTATAAGCAAATGTATACACATAAAAAAGTGTACCCCATTGGGTACTTACACTATAATTCACTTGAAACATCCTGCAGGATCAAGGACTTTAATTCCCATTCTTGAGACTGAATAACTGAGAATTGCTCATCCAAGATGACAGAAACCATCACAGCAGCTTGAACATGTGTCCTGGCAAAAGTAAAATTGTCACTGACGAGGAAAATCTTGATAAATTACTGAATTGCTTTATTCCTCAAATTTTCTTATAAACTCATTAAAACATTGTCTCAAATTTTTACAAGTCTGTTTTCTTTTTTAATTGTTTTAGTTTTCCCTTTTCCTAATCATAGGAAGGTCTGCCTTGATCAATCAATGGCCTCACTTAAAAGCTCCTGGCAACATGTCCCATGAGAAGCAGCTGCTCACAGTCAAGTTAAAACTGCTCACTCAAGCTTGAACAGCCATTGGAACTAAAGCCTTCAGAAAGAACCAAGAGTTCTGGTGATATTGCTGCCTGCAATATCTTATCCTCTCAATACTGTGCCCATTGGTCAACAGCAGCTGGCTGTTTAAACTGCCTTTCTTCTTCAGGTCTTCATTAGAATACTATAAATGATGATAACAGGATAATATATGTATCAAATTGTGCTTGTATGGACATTGAAATTCAGTGCAAAAAACATAGGAAAAAATCCATGGAATTCCTACTCAACAAATATCTTTTTATAACCAGTTGTAGTAATTTACTAACCCCCATATTTGATAAAGTTTTAAATTGCTAAAGTTTTAAATACTCTGCTAAAATAAAAGAGTCCTGCTGCACAAGTGTTCTTGTGTCCTTATACTTTGTATACTTTATACAAATATATTAAAAAAGGTATAAAATACAACTTTATTAACATCTTAATTACCTCTGCATAGTAGATTTGGAAACACTCCTACCATTGCAATTAGGCAGTAATAGAGTTAACATACATGTACTGACCCAAACTGAATTCTGTCCTTTCATCTCAGTTAATGACATAGACAAAGGGATGAAGTGCACCTTCAGTAAATGTGTAGACAGCACCAACCCAGCTCAGGTGGTTGACACAACTGAAGAATGGGATTTGATCCAGAGAGAGCTGGACAAGCTGGAGAAGTGGGTCCATAGAAACATCATGAGGTTTGCAAAGACCAAGTGCAAGGTGCTGCACCAGAGTCAGGGCAGCTGCTGTTATCAGCACAGCCTGGGGGATGGACAGATCAAGAGCAGCCCTGCCAAGGAGGACTTGGTGGTGCTGGTGGATGAGAGGCTGAACATGACCCAGCAATGTGTACTTGAGTCCCAGAAATGCACTTGGATGGTGCATCTGGGCTGCATCCAAAGCAGGGTGGGCAGCAGGGCGAGGGAGGTTCTGCTCTTCTCTTGTGAGATCCCACCTGGAGTGCTGCATCCAGCTCTGGGGTCCCAGCACAGAAAGGACATCAACCATTTGGAACAAGTCCAGAGGGGCCCACTGAGATGATTAGAGAGATGGAACATCCATCCCTCAAGGAAATGTAAGATGATTGGATTTACTGAGTCTGCAAAAGAGAAGGTTTTGTGGTGATCTAGCTGCAGCCTTCCAGTACCTGAAGGGAGCCTACAAAAAGGAAAGAGGGTGACTATTTACAAGAGCATCTAGTGACAGGACAAGGGACAATATCTTCAGACTGAAAGAGGATAGGTTTAGATTAGATATTAGGAAAAAATGCTTTACTATGAAGGTGGTAAGGCACTGGAACAGGATGCCCAGAGAAGTTATATATGTCCCATTCCTGGGAGATCAAGACCAGGCTGGATGGGGGTCTGAGCAAGTGGTTTTGTGGAAGATGTCCCTGTACACAACAGCACATTGGAAGCAGGTGATCTTTAAAGTCCTTTTCAACAGAAACCATTCTATGATTCTACAATCAATGGATAATGTAAAGTGCCCTGGAAGTGTGACAAATGGTCACTCATAGACAATGACATCTTTTGTTCTAATGAAAACCTTGTGAATACTTTCAAACAGGAACAATATGTGTAAGCCAGAAACTCAAAAAACTAGTTATCATAGAAACACTACCATATGTGTTGTTTTGTACCCCCTTTTCTCTTACACTCAGGTTAATATTTAATGCTATAAATTATTTTATTCTTTAGTTAGTTCATAGTCTATCCAATAATCTCTCAAATTCTGCTAGAATGCAGCAGAAATTTATGATCTCAGTACACTTGTCTTACTTTCAGCACTTGTTTGGAGTCACCACAATGTGGTTTTTTCTTTGCTGTCTTCAATCACATCATCCCTTGATCTTCAAAAAACCAAAATCAGAACAGAACAGAGCTTTGGAGGGACAACTGCTTTATTAGACTCAGATATATCTATTCCCTTATATTTTAAATGTTTAGTTAAAATTAATTGCATTTGGAGAGACTTGGAGGCATTTTTGTTTATTTGTTTGTTTTGGGGGGTTCTGTTTATTTATTTATTTTTTTTTTGGTCATTTTGTTGTGGGTTTGGGGATGTTTTGCTTCTGTTCTTGCTCTCTATGCTAGCCAAAGGGCACTATCTCATTAATGACTTTTTTCCTTCTTGATCAGAATTAAGGGTCACTAAGCCTATTCTGCAGTCCCTGTGAGACAAGGGATTTCAAGAGTATGAATGAATATGTTAATATCTGAACAGAAAAGAGACTTGACCTTGGTACAGAGAGATGTTTTCATGCTCAGCTATAAAATTGCAGATACTTTTCTTTAATTTTGTTTAAGAAATACACATATATATAGTTGTTCTGTGCTTTTTGCAATATCATCAGTAAATATTTGCAACAATCAGAATCACAGAATCACAACATCACAGAATATTTTGGGTTGGAAGGGACATTAAAGGTCACCTAATTCAAATACCTCTGCCATGGGCAGAGATACTTTCCACTAAATCACTAAGGGGATAATTTTTATCAGTAGATTTCTCCCTTGAAACTTTCTGCTGAAGAATCCTTTGGAAGTTCCAGGGATGTGGCCCCCAATGCAGTGTTAGCTTGACTAGCATGGCAGCCAGTGAAAATCATGACTGGCAGCAGGGAACCACAGACCTGTGCAATTCCAGCCCCTACGTTGTGAATATCCAGAAAGTTTTATCATGTTTCATAGACTCACAGAACCATCAAGGTTGGAAGAGACCTTCAAGATCATCTACTCCAAATGTAACCCATAATCAGTTCTCAATGATATCCCCAAGTGGAGCACTCTTGAACTCTCAGAGAGAAGGTGACTCCATCATCTCCCTGCGCAACTTATTCCAATGCCCAATCCAGGGATTTTTTTTCCCCCCTAATACCTAATTTGAACATCACCTGGCACAGTTTAAGGCCATTTACTCTTGTCCTTTCACTTGAGATATGGCAGAAGAGACCAACCCCCACCTCAATGAATATTCTTTCAGATAGTAGTAGAGAGCAATGAGGTCCTCTCTGTGCCTCCTCCAGACCAAACAACCACAATTCCATCAGCCATGCCTTAAGGGATACATTTTCTAGACCCTTCATCAGCTTCATTTCACTTTAAGGTTTTCTTCTTTAGGCTAATGAATACCAGTGACATCAAGTTTTCCTCACCTGTTGACATGTTCTACAGCTGACATCCATCTGCATTTACAGTGAACAAAGGGGAGGAATTTTGCATATATTTTGACTGAGTCATCCATTAATCATTTCCAGTCTTTTTCTTGCATCTGTCAAGACTTTCTTGGTTGCAATCCTGTTCTCTGGCATTGCTACAGTCCTTCCTAATCTGCCTTCATCTAGAAATTTAGTACAACAGAGAGCAAATCAGAGATAAAGCCATCAAAATGAGACCTAAGACAGAACCTTGAGTAGCATCAGTCAATACATCCTTTCTAGAGAGAAATTAGCAACTCTTCTCTATTTCACTCGCTTGCTTACTAGGCTTAACAGAGAATAGGTCTGAAATTCAAAATATGTGACTACTGTGTTCTCTCTATTTAAAAAAAAATATGTTGCCTTCTTATGAAAGGATATAATTTACTCTTGACAAACCATGTTGATATTATCTCCTTGTTATTCCCATATATTAAAATTATCTTTCCTGTTTCTGGATAAATGTATTTTTATCAAAAATTTCTAGTGTAATGGGCTATGGTGGGTGTCCCCAAACCTTGTTACTCTACAGTTTTCTCCTTGCCTTATTGTGTTATACTAATCAACAGCTAATGATAAATGTAAAGTTAAGCATCACTAAAATGCACACTCAGCTCATAAACCATTTAACTATACCATATAAAAACCTTATCCACACCTTTTTATTATTGTTTTCCTGATAACAAGCAGTGTTTCTTGGAAAATTTCCTTAGTTTTATGTTGAATACCAGATACTATTTTTGATGCAGAGATTTGAAGTTATTTTCTTAACTGTTTGGAATGTATCACTGCTCATATATCATATTGTTATATGAAGGATGAGACTTCCTCTGACGTAATTACAGAATTTTAAAAATGTGGCAGCCAGGCTCCCTCTGTAGGCACTGGAGAGAGAGAGGCCCCTCTCTAAGGCTTTGTCACTTTCAGATTTACACCTCAATCATTCATCTTCATTGACCAGAGAAGTAATTTTTTATATTATATTTGCTGAAAAGGTCAGAGAAATGAATGCCAAGATGTAATGTGAAAGGTAGTACTTATCTCTGATGATAAAATATCTAACTTAGTTGGTAAGAGATACACCACTTAGCCATTCCTAGCCTTTGTGTGACATTTTGAGGGAACTTCTAAGGCTTCAAAAATTTTCATGAAACTCATAAAAATATCCTTTAACATGGTACCATGATATTCTTGAAATAGAATGAATAAATTTTTTTTGGATCATTAAGTAAGAAAATTGGATGTGGTGCCAAAATACTGAGGTAACCAACACAAAACTTCTCACTGTTTATTGTAAGTGCATGTGTATTTTCTGTACCCTGATTTAGAAATTTATTCTTAGGTTTTCAATTCAAATTTTTTAGGTTTATTCATATGCTTATGTTTTGAAAGATCTGTCCCTACTCAAAAAAACCTTTGACCTTGAAGTCAACATTAGTAAACTACACTGACTTAAATATACATTTTTTTATACATTACTGCTGAAAGATCTGTCTGTGCTCCTTACAGGGCTTCACAGTTATTTTATTGTTTTGGAATGAAGAATTAAAATACTACACATCTTCTCCATGACATCACTCATCTGTGTTCGTTAAAGATTTGAAGCATTTCTGAGGGAATCATGAATAATACTCTTAATGATGACTTGCAATTGTCTCCAAATCACTGTGGAATTGTACTGCAGAAGCTATACAAGAGAAAAACAATGTTAATAAAATTGTTCATATTGGATAAGAAACAGGATTTCCTTTTAAGAGTGTTGTCACAATGCAGCTGATTACTGCTGTCTCTTGATAGGCTTGTCAGGGTTGGAAATAAAATAAATTCTGTAAAAAAGAATGCTGTAGTAACATGTTTTAAAATACAGTGCATTTGAATCTACTGCTTTAGAAATCTTCTTCCTAGAGGGAAATGTGGGAGTCTTGAAATGCTCCACCAGAGTTGAATTCCAGATTCCCTGGAGATGTTGTGCCAGACTCCTCTGTTCCTTCTCTTTGATGCATTTAGTTTTGTAAAACTTGCAGTATATTATTAATAAATTATATAAAGTAAGAAACAGAGGAAAAAATGTATTAAAAAATTTATGCCACATGAAACTTACACATTAAGTAGATAGAAGTATCACCGAGTTCTGCTTATAGTAAATTTTAAGTTTTCCTACTAGGAGAAGTTTGAGAAAAACCTTCTGACAAGAAGCCCTGTATTCAAATTAAGGTTTTCTGGCAGCTTTAGTTATCTTCCTTCTCTAGATTTTGGAATATTTATCAGTCAGTAGCCTTCATCATGTTATTTAGAAAACAATGATGAGAGAATACAAATAGAAATGCATTCTTGAGAACAAACACAAGTGTCATCTGATATGCACAAGTCTGGTTTTTGAAACTTGTAACCCAAAATGTTTAACAGAATAGTTTTCAAAGTATATTTAGATATACTTCATTTGGTTCTGCTGATTCTTTGTTAAAAATGAGCCAAAATTCCCAGAACTAAAAGCAATCCCTCTAGCACTTGTTGCAGCTCACTGCTGGAGCAATTTCACTCACCCCAACAGAGTTCATGCCAGTAATACCTGCCTGTTTTACTGCTGGTGTGTGTCTTGTGTAAAGTAACAGCAGATGCTATCTGCTTTGCAGAGGTGGAAACAATTGCACAACACACACCAGCAGTAAAACAGGCAGGTATTACTGGCATGAACTCTGTTGGGTTAAGTGAAATTGCTCCTGAAGTAGGTGACTATTTGCTGTGGCTAAAGGTGTCAAAATATAATTCACTCTGACCCCCTTCTTTTGTTTTCCTGTGCAGGTTTGCAATTACTTTGCATTCAGTGTATATCAGCCTGAGATTACAGGCAATCCTGGACTACATTTTAGAAAGGCTGTTAATGTAGAAGACATAAGTCATCACAGGAATGTGTTACCAAATTTTCCTTCAAAGACTCTTTGAACCAGTTTCATAGCTTTTCTCACAGCCTTAACCTTAGCCTCCCTAAAGATAATTACAGATTGTAATCGATATAATTAAAGATAGTTACAACTTTCATAAAGACAGAGGTAGTTATTTACTTTGGTCCAACAGAATATTAACTTTGACTTTAAAAATTACTTAATTTTTTTTTCTGAAGGAATGCTAATAAAATTAAATAAATAAATAATTAAATAAATAAATAAATAAAAGTTACTGATTTGCTGATCTTGAATTCAGGCTGATACCTTGGAGGATGTGTAATGTTTTGGTCCAAAATTTTTAAAGGTTCCAAAATTTCACTTTGAAAGCTGGTACCTGAATAAAAATATGGGTCTTTTCTTTGCCATGAAGGCAAAAAATAGCATACTTTATCTGGAGAATCTTTTTATCAGCTGTGTAGTTAAACAATTTAGTACTGTGTGTTTCATGTCTATGACTTCTAAGTTATCTTTAAAAGCATCTAAAATTCAGCAGTCATAAGATTCATCTCTGTGTGTGATAACAGAACTAAAAGCTGCAGGTAATGGCTACTATTCCCCCTGTTTTTGTAGACACTATCTGAAGACAGTATTTATCTCATTACCTTTCTCCAAGGAAGAGTACTTTTTAAAGGGTGGAATTATCTATGAGCACACATAACCATAGAGTAATACAAAGAAGAGCAAAGAAAAATTATCAGATCTATCAGAGTACAGCCAGAGCTTTCTTGTTTAGGAGCACTAATTCTTCTAAGTGAAAAAAGGGTGAAACATATCACATCCAAAAGCTTTTAAGGTTTTACAACAGAATAAACTACTTGTGAGGGAGCATTTGATTATTATGTAAGGGAAAGCAGGTTACAGCTCTTGTATGACAAAGGGATTGGGACACCATTAACATTTGCCTCCACAATTTTGTTAGATTTATTTTGTCTTTGTATTTTTTTATTAAAGAATTTTTCTCTTTCTTACTTGAGCAGCAAGTGGATGGAAGAAAAAATATCAGTTTATGATAAAAGCTGTAAGAGAAGCACAGTGAGTCCATGCATTAAAAATGTAGAAACCAAGATTGGACAAGAGTATTTTAAAACCAAGAAGTACTTTTACCTGAATGCTTTCCCCTGAACACCTCAAATGGCTTGAAGGAGAGAGATTATTTTCTTGGCTGACTTTGAAGGCTTTTGGAGGAACACTGAACCAAAACTCATTCAAACCAATTGACAGTGTGTAGGAGCACATTCATTAAGGAGTTCTTCTTAGTGGGGCCAGTTTCTATAGAAGACTGTCTCTATCAAAATCACAATTAAAAAATATTTTGAAATAAAGCAATAAGTTTGGAATTGAGAACAAATGGCAAAATTTCCTTTTTTTTGCTGAAATAAATAAACATCTTTTTAAAAAGAGATCAACACTAGAGTCCTGCACATGCTTGTTTTTAGTGTAAGTTGGTCCATAATTTTAAGCTCCATTGAAATCACTGCTATTATTTAAGTTGACAATAAAGACCATAAAATAAAATGAGTAAAGACAATAGTTACAGAAAGCTGTAAACAGGAAGTTTGAGCAAGAGCAGGTGGCCATGTCATGTAAACAAAACTATGAAATATATTGGACTAATGGTATTGAATGGTACATAGGCAAAATTTTTTCCTCTTACTGTGCAAATAGTAATAAAAAGAAACATTTTAGAGAGGACCAAAGGCCTTTACAATTTTTCTCAAGTTTATTTGTATAATTAGATTATTATGTTTACTAGATAAAACTAGGTATATAAATGAGGAACCAAATCCTTCAACAGCCCTTCTCACACCTTTAAGAATCAGGTCGGCTTATCCCAAAAAATGTTTGTAAGTCTTAAATCTAAATAGTTGCTTATATCCATAACCTTGCATATATTGTTTTTTAATACACAAAAATAATAAAAAAACATACCCAAACCCAAATCAACTATCAAAACCTCAAACAAACAAACAAAACCCCCAAAACAAAGACATGAAAAATACAATACTTGTTTGTTCCTTCTCTTTAAAAAAAAAAAATTTAAAAAATAGAAAAAGAGACAATTGAGCTGCTCCCTACAGTTTGGTTATTCTTAGCAAGTTTTTGAGAGCTGAATGAACATTGGAAGCAGGTGGTAATCTTTTAAGTAATACTATCATTCCCTGGTGATAGAATTACTGTGCAGGGATATAACCCAGCACCAGGAATAGTGCACTCTGAAGCAGGATGGGCACATTAGACAGAACATGCAGCAAAGGTAAGAGCCTATTTCTAACCACAACTCATCAACCTTCAGAGGGTGCTGCCACTATCCTGTGTCTCTTGCAGATTATTCTGAGGTATCCTTGAAACAGCACAGGCAACAGGGGCAACAGAGGCAGCCACGTTAGGAAACCATTCTTGCAGAAGTCTCTGGGCTCTCCTTCAGGAAATGGAGGGCTGCTAATGACCTCAGGAAGGTTAACAAGGGAAATTGTGAAGTCCTGCATGTGCAGAGGAACAACCCAGGCACCAGCGATGGGGGCCACCCCTCTGGGAAGCAGTTTGGCAGAAAAGACCCTGGGGGTGCTGGTGGATGCAAGATGAACATGTCCCAGCAATGTGTTCTTGCTATAAAGGGGCTACATTAGACAAAGTACCAACAGCAGCTGGAAGATGGTGATCCTGCCTCTCTGCTCAGCCCTGTTGAGGCCACCTGGAGTGCTGTGCCCATTTCTGGGCTCCTCAGCACAAGAGGGACGTGGACATGCTGCAGACACTCCAAAAAAGGCCACAGATAGGGACTGCAGTATCTCTCTCACGAGGAAAGGCTGAGAGAGTTGAGACAGCTCAGCCCAGACAAAAGAAAGCCCAGGGAGGATCACATCAGAGTATACAAACTCCTGAAGGGAGGCTGCAAGGACAGAACCGGCTCCTTGACAGGGTGAGAGGCAATGGGCATTCACTGCAGGCTCCCTCTGAACCCCAGAAATGCTTTTTCACTGTGATGGTGACCTAACACTGAGGCAGTTGTACTGAGAGGTTGTGAAATTGTCCTCCTTGGAGATATTCAAAAGCAAAAGGCATCTGGACACAGTCCTGGACAAACAGCCCTCGGTGGCCCTGCCCGTGCACAGGGGTTGGACCAGCTGACCTCTGGAAATGCCTTCCAATTTCAACTGTTCTATGATTTTGTCATTATTTTAGAAAATATCATAATTTTTATAAAAATGTGCCATTTCAAATATAAGCCCACTACATCCATTGGAACATATTAAAATGACAAGTTCTGATTTTTTCTGTTTTATTTTTCCAGATCAGCCAGAATCGTGGATGCAGGTTTATGAACTATGTCATTATCAAAGACTAAAGTTTGATCTGGATTTAAAGACAAGAATGTAACTCCACAGATAAAATAAGTTTCCAAAAGCTGCGAGAATTAAAATTCAAGGTTTATTTTCTACATTCATTATTTCTTTCTAAACATTGTCTATTGCTTCAGTTAGCACAGCTCTTTGATGCAGAATGTTTTGCTATAGGCTAAGTGAACTAATTTGCATCATATTTTCAAGCTCAAAATGTTTCCTTTTTATTATAATATAGAAGGGGTTTATAATTTTAAAAATATCTACAAAAATTTACTTTGTGGAACTTATATTTAATTAGGACAAGAAGAAATCAAAGATTCCAAACAAGATTAATTGGATTTTTTTTTAGACAAAGCACTCAAACTCTTTTATTTAATATCACTGAGGCTTTCCTGTCAAATTATGTCACAATTTGCTCCTCTTTCCCTGTCATCTAGCATCTATTTGTGTTCCATCTAACAACACAAGTCAGTTTGATTATAAAGATGAGATGTGAAATGGAGCCCAGCTACAAAACTTTTCTTCACCCACTGCTTTTTCTAATGTAAAACAAAATAAATAGTGTTTGCATTAACAGAAGACACTATTATTATAGAATTTCTTTGCAATTTCATCAGAAAGATAGAAAATGGGCTGATCACATGCAGGAATGATACTAGTATAATGCCTATTTTTTTATTTTCTTTTGATACTTTCCCTCTCAGAATGTGTTTGTGGTAGAAAATCTATGACTGATTTTTCTCTAATGTATAAAATCAGGCTATATTTCTGGGTCAATGGCTATCTTCTTTTTCCTCAAAAGAACTTAATTTTCCTTCTTCCATCACCTTTTCTTGTCTGGCATGTTCTAATTTTTAAAATCATGTGATTTCTTACCTGTCAAGAATTGAGAAAGACATAAGAAACACTGAAAACATCCTCTGTTGTTGTAGAAGAAAGCAAGCAAAAGAAACAGAATGTAACTATGATATCAGTTTCCTTTTTTGATTAATATGAAAAATTAAAAATGTGAATAAATATTTTCACTTGTAAAAAGAAAAATGAAAAATTAAATATTCCTTTTTAAAATTTCTTTCTGTAGAGTTCCTTGTAGAGGAACAATCTACAATATTAGATCTACAACTGTTTCCTACGTTTTCCTCCCACGAGGCTCTGTAACACATTTTTTCTCATCAATTTAACACAGTATCCAACTTCTGAATACTCAGCACTTAGTTTTGCTTGTTTTTAAACATTTTCCTAAGTAGTGCCTAGTGTTATATACATTTTAGATCAATTAACTGTGACATCTCTGCTTATGACTGCAGGGCCAAAGTCGTGGCTTCTATGAAGTCTAAGCAATTGTGCTTTGTGACTGAATGTAGGGAAGAGTTGAAAAGGTGAAATTCTGTCTCCAAATGAGGTTTAAAGTGTGAGTCTGTAATACAGCAGTGCTTTCATCCATTCAACCCTATCACCCTGTGAATCCTCTGTTGTCAGTCTGGCATGTGAATCGTGCACAAAGCTAACCTCCATCACATTACGGATCCCAAATTAATTTCACATGATCTGAAGAGATGCTAGCCAGCTCTTTGCACCAAGTGCTGAAGTTCAAGCCACCCCATACAATCTAATTATTCAGGATGTACAGGGCAACTCATCTGAATAAGAACGTCTGTCGGTTTTACTGACCAGGACTATTAGATTACCTCTCTGGTCTGAAATTCTTCCATGTAATAAAATGCCAAGAATGTCTAGGGACCTACTTATATCATTAATAATTTTATTATTTTAGTCAGTTTCAACATTACTATTTTTTACATTCCTATTGTATTTTATTCCAGTACATAATACATAAGATCCACTTAACATGCTAGTTCTTGTTAAGAACATGCTGTACACTAAAAAAGTACAGAAATACAAAAAAGTATTTCTATGCATGTATGGAGCAACTTGTATAGAAGACAAGAAGGATATTATCCCCAGCAACTCAGTGCTAATTTGGACTTCAAAAATAAAGCTGACCTGATTTTCACAGAAGATTTTACAAGGAGATGACTATTTTTAAAAGGCAGTAGAAACATTAAGATGTGGTGCTTGTGCTACAAGCATAAATAAAAATGTTTTTCACACATCAATAAAGCAAAATAAAGCACAAACCTCACTTAATAACACTATCCAGCAGCAGGGGTGAAATTGTATTAGAGCTTTCTTGTGTTGCCAGATCTCCATAGGCACCTCAAAAATTCATGCACAAGAAATGAACTTCCTCCTACCCAGTTTTCCAGATACTGAGGTTTTTGAGTAGGAGACTATAAAACAGAAATTACTTTATGCTGACAGCACAAGCAGAAAAGAGAATAAATAAAGTTTTCTGCTTACAAAAAGCAGTGCAAAGCCATCTTCTTGTGCAGGTGAATGGGATTTAAAAGTTATCCAGACATACCAATTTAAGCATTGATCTAAAGACAAAATATATACAGGGTGCTAGGCAGGGAAATAACTTATTAACATATGTCATGTTGGCTTTCTTTCCATAACTTTTATGTTTCAGATAAATACAGTGTCAGCCTCTTTGAGAAGACCAGTAACTTAAAGAATATTAACTGACTAAACTTTAGATGAATTGCAGTAATTGGAGTAACAGAAACCATTTTAAAATAGTTTCTAAATTCTCAGGAAGCATATTGAAATACTAGTCTCAACTACAATTAGGAAATTTGTGTACTCAGGCTTACACAGTTAATTCATGTGAATAATCTTTAGACTGTTCACTTGAAATACTGCCTGAATTTCCTGTGAGTGAAGAGTAGGCTAATTTGGAATCATTAAAAAATTCTGCAGCTAAGTTGGTTGTTCATATTTTAATGTCCATGCATCTCTAATTTCCTCTGACATCTTACAAGCTATAGTACACTTGACAGCAATCCAACACAATAATCCTCTTGAAGACTTCCAAGATATATTCTTTAGACAGAAAATTTATATCTGTAATTCATACCTAGAAGAATTTACGTACCATGAAATGAATGCAACTTCAGCTGAAATCAAATGTTAAGCCATCTGCAGAAGAGATGTATAATTTTATTGTTCCTATTCTTATTCAGCAAAATAAAATATATATGCAATTACAAATGTGCAAGCTTTGAAAAGTTTTAAAAATAGCAACTTGGTTTTAGTTTCTTTTCACGGTCTTTGAGACAGAAAAGGAGGTCAATGTTCACTGGAGAAAGAGAAATGTCACAGCCACCTTCAAAAAAGACCAGAAATTAACCCTAGAAGCTACAGGATGGTCAGCCTTGTTTCAGTTTCTGGAAAAATTATGGACTAAGTCCTGTTGGAGAACATTTCTAAGCATGTGAAGTTAAACAGGTGACTTGAAGTCACCAGCATGGATTTACCAAGAGTAAATTATGCTTAACTAACATGGTTGTCTCCCATGACAATGACTGCATTTGTGAATACAGGACAATAGTGGATGTGGTTTGCATTGACTCAAGCAAGATTTTGGCACTGTCATCTATGATATTTACAGTCAGAGTGTTACATTCTACATGGCTAGACAAGTGAATGGATCGAATATGGGGCTCAGAAGGTGATTGTCAGGCCATACTTTACCTGGATGCCTGTGACAGATGGATTACCAGAGGCACCTGGGACCTCTCCTTGCTAACATCTCTACCAATGATGAACTGGAGGTGGCAGAGAACATTGTCATCAGTTTTGCAGACTATATCAAATTAGGGTACAAGTTATTAAACTCAAGGACAGGGCCCAAACAGGCTGAAGAGTTGGGCCACCAGGAGAATTATGAAACAGCAGAGACAAATCTCAAACTCTTTAAGCATTAAAACCTTTTCCTATTACAAGCAAAAAACAGCTCCTGCAACAATGCAATACTATGTGGAGATGGGGAGGCCATGAAACAGTGCTGTGGGAAATATCTTGGGGTGGAGGTGGACACCAAGATGGACATTAGTCCATGGTGTTTGCTGGCAGAAAAGGAATCCAGCAATCTCCTGTATGGACCATGCCAGAACATGGCATTCCCTGTAGGCTGAGGGAGTGGCTATGTGGCACTTCTTGGATAACATCTAGAGAGTCCATCTAACTTTTCTTATTTTTCTCAAGAGGGAAGACATGGACAAACTGAAGGGAGCTCAGCAAAGGTCCACTGATGTGGTGGAGGCAGGAGTTCTGACCATTTGACAAGAGAATGGAGCTGGGTCAGCCCAGAGAAAGGACACCTGCGATGCTCTTAACAGACCCCACAGCTGACACAAGACAGTCCTTGGATGGGGACAGGCTGGACACAGGAGGGAGGGCAAGAAACAACAGGTGTACATTGTGAAAAGAGAGTTTCAGACCAGATAGAAGAAGAAACTTTTATCTTGTGAGGACATTAGGTTGCTCTGAAAACTGTGTTGTCTCTGTTCTTGGAGGATTTAAAGTCCCAGCTGGATGATGCTGTGAATAGCCTGATCTCCCCCTGCTTTGGGCTGTGGGGTGGCCTAGAGGGTTCCTGAATTCCCTGACAGCCTCACTTATTCTTTGGTGCATAGAAAACAAAGATATGTGTTGGAAATATGCTTTGATCCTATATTGTGAAATAAAGAAAAATGACCCAAGGAAGCACAGAGTCACTGGAGCATGAAGACAGAATAAATAAGACTGGAAACAGGGTAAATGACATGCATAAATTGTTATTTTCATAGCATTAGGGAAAGAGAGAGAAATGAATACAGATAATTACATTTAGAATTTTGCAATATATATGAAGTACTCAGCACTCACACAAAGAAATACTGCATATTTTCTGGTGTAAAATGTGCTCTGTGATTGCAGAAAATTATCTTCCTTTCAATTTCAGTTCAAAGTTATGCGTTGTACTCCCATATGGAGATGTGCCCAGTGTTGAAGGCGTTGTAAGAGCATATAATTTCTAAAAAATATTCTGCATTTTTCTGGCACAGGTGCTGAACTTTAATTGGTTTTCTTCTGTCACTTTTTGTCGCCTAATTTTTTAACTTAAATTTGAGTTCCACGACTGTCTGAAGACCAGTGGACCACAACAGATGTGGCCCTAAAAAATCCAGAGCACTTTATTGCATAAGAACCTGTGTCATTTTAACATGGAGGAGAAAATAGCTTGGCAGAAGACTGAGATTGATTGATCCTGGAAAGATTTTGGGTTTTCTTGTGAACAGTTGGATTGGTAAAACAGACAGATGGATTGTTACTGCAAAGAGTTGGTGTGTTGCTAGGGAGACATGGAATGGTACACTGGGCAGGTGACAAAATTGTGAACTGGTGTTCAGAATAGATGTGGCATTATTTACATACATACATATATATGCAGGGACAATGGACATATATATTTATGTGTATGTGTGTCCACTGCTGATGTAAAACTCAGCATTATAATCACACCCACATAATCACACCCACATTTTTACTACATCCTGATTGTAAAGGCTACATAACTAAAGGCATCTTTTGACAAAAGCCAAACAGACATGGAGTTCAGAAGATAGAATTTTATAAACATACCAGCAATTGCACCAATTCCAGTATGTACTGAAATCACACTCAACTCCTATTATGATAATTAGTGTCTTATTTGTCATTTAAAGTCGTATAATTCTCATGCTTCACATGAACTGATTTCACATGACAGAACGCTGCAATCAAGGCACAAAACTAATTACTACATTCTGTGTAGCTAATGAGAAATAAAACCAAATCTTAAATGACCTTCCACCACCCTTCCCTTCTACCCTGCTCTTGATTTTCTCTACCTCCTCACCTCTAAATGGCACAGGGGGGCAGGGAATGCAGGGCTATGGTTAGTTCATCACACATTGTCTCTGCTACTCTATTCTCAGTGAGAGAACTCACATTTTTCTCCTGCTCCAGCATGGGGTCTCTCGTACTGGAGACAGACCTCCATAACTGCTCGAGCATCAGTCCCTTCCACGGGGTTGCAGTCTCCTTCAGAAACAGACTGTTCCAGTTCTGGTGGGCCCCCATGGGGTCACAAGTCCTGCCAGAAAACCTGTTACTGCTCCAGCATGACGTCCTGTCTCCACAAGTCCACGTGTTGTGATAGCACCTACTCCAGCACAGGCTTCCCATGGGATCATGGACTCCTTTAGGCATCCACTTGCTCCAGCCTGGGGTCCTGCAGGGGTTTCAGGTGGATCTCAGCTCCACCATAGATCTCCATGGGCTGCAGGTGCCCAGCTGCCTCACCACGGGCTGTCTGCACCACGCATTGGAGAGGAATCTCTGCTCTGCTCTGGAGCTCCACTGGCCCCTTCTCCCTTGCTGACCTGCAGGGTGTCTGCAGGGCTCTTTATCTCACATATCCTCCCTTCTCTATGCTCTCAGATGCTGTTGTGCTGTAGTTTTTAAATCCATTTCTCAAATCTGTTATCCCAAGGTGCTACCACCATCACTGATGGGCTCAGCCTTATCCAGTGGTGGATCTGACCTGGAGCCAGATGTTGGACACGGGGGGAGCTTCTGGCAGCTTCTCATGGGAAACCACTACTATAACACCCACTGCCATAACACCCACTGCTTCCAAAACAATGCTGCTTAAACCCAGTGCACCAATTTCTAATAATTTGTACATTTAAAGATTCAAATCTATTAATAGCCACAGTTATGGTTTTTGCAGCCTATCATAACAGAAACTAGGCAAAGAATGATGCAATGAGTCTAGTCTATGTGTAGCTGAACATCCCTCAGATCTACAGCTAGGTTTTATATCATTATAACTCTAGTGTTCGATAAGTATCCCCTGGCAAAATACAGGTAAATTTCTATATATTAAAAAACAATATACATTTAAATAATTGAATAATGAAACATAACCACACACTGCCAGATCACACATTTTTACAGAAAAAGATATTGTATTTTGCACTTCTAATAGTTTACAGAATATGCTGAATTTTTAGGGACTTTTCCTGCCTTTTATTTAAAACATTTTGGGTGGGCTTAATATTCTTAATCTTAGACTGTCTGCTAAATATCACATTAAGTGACAAGAAGAGGTCAATCTAGAATATTTGTTGTGTTAATATACTGTGTTACTTTCATTTCCCCTTACTGACTTTACAGAAAACCTATAAATTCACACGCTTCATTAAATATAATTGATTCTAACTTTTTAAACTATCCTGTGCACTCAGCCTTAAAAATAGCATCAAATGCATTAGTTGTATTTAAAAAAACCCAGCTTCTGCATTTTCAGTGTTTGATTTTTCTTATAAATCAGGTTTTTCCCCTATGTAGTAATAAAATAATGAGAAAAAAATGGCAGCTGTTCATGCTAGAGACATGATACCTCATAAGTACAGATGTATATGTATATATGTAAATTTATATCTATATGAATATCTATATGAATATCTATATCTATATCTATATCTATATCTATATCTATATCTATATCTATATCATCTATATCTATATCTATATCTATATCTATATCTATATCTATATCTATATCATCATCTATATCTATATCTATCTATATCTATCTATATCTATATCTATATCTATCTATATCATCTATATCTATATCTATATCTATATCTATATCTATATCTATATCTATATCTATATCTATATCTATATATCTATATCTATATCTATATCTATATCTATATCTATATCTATATCTATATCTATATCTAATTTATATCTAATCTATATCTATCTATATCTACCATGAAGTCATGGCAGTAGGAAATTGGAAAGCCACCTATTTTTTCTTATTGTTTTAATGAATTCTTTTTCACTTTCATTTTGGAAATTTCATTAAATGCAATAATGAAATTTTAAGCCATTTAAACAGTTACTCTTTTTAATAATATTAGAAAAGTGTTGAGTAATTAGTCTCTGTATATGCAAGATAGAATATACTGTTGCATTTTCCTACAATCCAAATCAAAGTGGCATGGTAAATTCTTTAGAGTTTTTAAACAAGTTTTAATTAATATTAGAAGTATATTAGTGCTCATATTTATGTTCATGGCACGAAAAATAAAAGTTCAAGGTAAAAGTTTATAAGACAACACATCCTCCATGTATCATCTATAAGTGAAACAGGTTTCAGCAGCATGATTAATATTTTTCTCCATATATATTTTTATCAATGCATGAAAGAATCAAAATATTTCTTTTTTTATTTTTAAATTAAAAATAGCGATTGTCAAGTTATGTCACTTATTGCAGCTGTTGAGGAAAGTATATGAAGATTTTGGATTTGGACCAAAGGGAAAAAACATCTCCTTCTAAGAACAGGTCCAAAAAATTGTACCTTCTTATTTGGCTACCCTTTTAAGAGAGTGAACTAAGTCAGTGTGCATAAGAAAATAGAAACAGATGGAAGAATACTCTCAGAAACCATTTAATCACTTTCTAGTGGGTTCCCATCTGCCCTAAGTTCTTTTACCTTGTTATAACAAAAAAGGAACAGACAAGAAAATCAAAACCAAAAAGCCTTCAAAAAGCTGGGTTTGAAATCTGCCATCAAATGAGTCAGTCATTCCTATCCAACTAAACAAAACCAAATTTGCTATTGCAAGTGCTTCCCAATCTCTGCTACACAGGCTGCAGTTCTTGAAAATTCAGTTATTTTCAACACTTACATGGCCACAGATTTCCATTCCACAGTTTCCTTTTTTATTTTTTTCCTAAGAGATATTTCAATAATTATGCCTACCAGGTTCAGTTTTCCTAGTGACTCAGAAAGGCCTAAGACTTAGCAATAAATCAGAAAACAAATGTGTTTTGGGATGAATACACTAGCATTTCACAACAAGCACATTTGATTTTGCTACTTGTGTTCTGTGTGATGATGAGAAGCTGGCACTTGACTAAGTTTCAGTATGAGCTACTCACACATCCCAATCTTTTGTTACTGAAATAAGAGCTGCTGCTGAAAGTAGGTCATACAGGAATAAATATTAGTCTGGAAATATGTTATTTTTGAACAATAGACATAAAGTGATGCTTTTGCCTTGTCAACACTGGTTCTGACATTACTGAAATATTGTTCAACTGGCTGACTCTTTCTAATTTGTATGCCAGCATATGTGGTGATCCTATGTAGAAATACCATAGGAAACAGCCCTTGCTGTAGTCGGTTGGTGACTAATGGGCTGGACCATCTGGGATGTAAGGAGAGGCTGAGAGAGCTGGGAAGACTCAGGAGGACATTATTCATGGGTATTAATACACCATTGTGGGAGTAAGAAAGACAGTCAGTGCTCAGGACAAGAGGCAATGGGCACAAACTGAAACACAGGAAATTCCATCTGACTTGCAGAGGAGGTTTTTATAATGTGAGCCACCACTGGACAGGCTGCCTAGAGATGTACTGGAGCCTCCATCCTTGCTGATAGTCAAAACTTGACTGGACACAGCCCTGAGCAACCTGCCCTATCCTACCCTGCTCTGGGCATAGACCTAGATGAGAACATCTCTCGAGATGCCTCCAGCCTCAGCCATCCTGTGACCCTGTGTGTGATCCAATGTAAAAGTCAGAGAAGGGAAACTGATCATAGCTGTAAGCCAAACAGACATTCTAACCCTCTTCTGCAGGATGGCCTTAGTCAGTGCTTTTGCTAGCACTCGTTAACATTGTCAAATGTCACTCTTAAATAAGCTGAATTACATGATCATATTTACCACTAGGTAGGTTAAAAAATAAGAATGGATTTTCTTCTAGGTCTTTCATAATTTCAGAAGCACCCTAATAAGTTAAAAGTACATTTGTCATCAATTATTAAAAGAAAATTACTATTTAACTCTATTAAGCAGTTAAAGGAAAGTTTATTTCCCAGGCCATAATGTGCTGGACAGAACAATGTTTTGCATACCATCTTAATTGCAAGCATTGTCTAAGACTAATGCAATATTAATTTCAGTGAGTACAATAGATTAATAGGACAGTATAGAATATCTGAAGTATTTTTATCAGAAAAAAAAAGACTGAAACTTTCATAGGCAGTGCATTTTCAAGATTTATGCAATTTCATGCCAAAAATTTGGAGAAGATATTAAAGAAATGTGACATGGAAAGAGAAAAGCAACCCATATGCTGGAGCAGAAGGGAAGAAATACAGTATCTCAAAAGAACTGCATCAGAATGAGGCCATATGTATAATCTGAGACTCAACCATTCCCCTATTTCTGGAGATTAACACTGTGGTAATCTGGAAAAAATTTTGTGCTAACAAAAGTACTGGGAGATACTCTTACCCAATGGAGCTTTACACCAAGATCCAGCCAGATTTAGGATGATTCAGGACAGCACACCACCTTGAGATAAACAGTGTTATTTCAACATGATAACAGAATGTTCTTCTGCTAGGATGTATTAATAAGAATGCAGATATTGTTACCTCTTCGAGTGTATTACTCTCCCATTTTAACACTTCTGCCTGATGTATTGTACATAAGGACCATCTTTGATGGCAGGAAACTTACACTGCCCTTTCACATATAGTATTTGTTTTGTGTGAAAACACCTACATATAACCTCAACTGTTCTAATGGTAGAACTGTGTGCAGTTGGCTGCAAATGGCACTACATTTTTAATTTCTCCTGACAGTATCTGAAAGGCTACAGATGACATAAATCATCTGAGTTTGTATTTAAGATATTTCATTTTCATCATGACTTTTTACAGGAATAGATGGCAATGTCAGCAGTGTTAGTCGCTTCCTGGAAATTGTATTATTTAGCATCTCTGGTTTGATGACCTTGTTTTTTACTGTAGTCAAATTAGTCATGATATTTAACAGTTATCCCTAATATAAGCTATTATTATCCCTATTTTATTCAGATCAGAAACATATACTGAAACAGGATGTCACCTGTAAGGATACATGTTGCTATCAAATTCAAAATTTATATTTAGTATTTGTGTAGTACAGGAAAATGCATATCATTCAAAAGAATGTTCTATACTGATTAGAAGCACCAAACAGCTGCTTAGCTAAAAGCTTGACTCAAAGCCCTCTGAAACAAATGAAAAGATTTTCATTGATTTTACTTCTTCCTGGATCAGGTCCAAAAATGCAGATTTTTTAGTTGAGAGAGAAAGCATTCATTGAACTGGATATTATTTTATCAGGAAGAGAAGATGCCAAATGGAAAAGGAACTTCTCCGTTTGGAAAAAGTAAACACCACCCAAACAAGGACATTTCACTCTTGGGGTTTTTTAAATCACACCACACATAGAAAATAAAGTAAACTAATGTAATTATTTAATGCTGTAGTTTAAATGACTTCTATGAACTATGTCAGAAAACAACAGTTTCACTTACAGTGCTCAGCATCCATGGTTTTTTACAGTATTTCAGGGGAAAAAACAGATGACTGAAACAACAACATTTCAAAAATATAAAACTCTGTTTACATTGTTCTTCATAAATTGATTCATTTATCATTAAAAATATCTGCACAGTACTGGAACTGAAAATGAAAAAACTTTTAATTTTAAAGAGGCAGATGAAAAAGAATAGATGAATTCTAGTAGAAATATTAGCATTTTTAGTTTGTCCTTTTCCTCACATACTCGCATACACTTATACATAATTTTTCAAACACAAACTATATCATTAAAAGAACCTACGAAAATTCTAGTCTTGCTGATACTTAAATATTGCTTGTTCAGTAAATTACTGATAGCAAAATGAAACAATAAAAAAAAAAAAGTGTTTAGGACTGTTTTTAAGAAATAAAATCTGTGTACTTCTATTTCTTACTATTATTCAGAAGATATCACAGGTCTCCAACCTTATGTCTATTTGATCTTTGACTTGGCTGATATGTAAATTTTTCCAAGATCATTGTTCTAATGTGGTATCATCCAGAATATAATCTTCTTCATGAAGTTGTTTGAAATTTGCATGAACTGAATGTTAGCTTACATAGCAAAAACATTTATGACATTCAGCTCCTGCTAAGAACAAAGAAATTGTGATTGTTAAGCTTTAGTTTGCCAAAAAACTGGACAATTTTCAACAACAGTGTCCCTTAAAATGAAGCTGTTGCTTCCTGAACAGGAAGCAGCTATGTGCATATTCATTTACTAACATCATATTTATGCTGTTATGGCAGACAGGAATTGCTGCAGTACAGAAAGGCACAGAAAAGTGGGACACTCTTCCTTGCTTTTGCCTTCATTATTCTCCTTTCAACAAAGAAGAGGATGAAGAGTGATCTCAGTAGAGCTCGGTTGTGTCTCAGTACAGTTGCCAGAAATTCACCATCTTATGCACCACTGGTCACCAGCAAAACATTTATGCTTTATATTTGATATTCTTTACTTTGTATGCTCAGTTTTTCAATCAGTCTGAACATTTGCACTTGTCTTGAGAATTGTATGCACTAAATAGTATAGTCATACTTGTGAAAGCAAAAATATCTCTCTTTTTTTCAAGTTCCAAGAAAAACTACATGTGAAAAAGTGAAAATTTCAGTTTGAAGCCAGTGACTCACTTCACTCCACTACATCCCAGTGGCCGTGGTAGTAATTTGTGACAGTTCCAGGATTCCTCAGAAACCTGCATATTTTCAGACATACTCTTCTACTTTTTGAAAGGATTTGAAATATGTTTGTTTTGTCAAAAAGGAATTTATTTTGAGTACATCAACTTCCACATGGTAATAAAGTTATCTCCCAAGTAACATTCATTGTAATTAAAGATTGCTTCAGTGGGCAAGAGCACATCATGACACAGCATTTTCAGAAAGATGTTTGTCTTGTTTCTGGATGTTAGGTAAGCTTGTGTTTATCAGCATCTTTTAAAGAAGTATAAGAAAATCTGTAAGCTACTAACATAAAACAGAATCTTTAGAAAGGCACATTTCTTTATAATCCATTTTATGGAGTGAATTTATGCAGTGAGTGGGCTTTCTTTTTCTGGAAATGTATTGTAGGACACTACCCTCTTCTTTATTGTACACAGACTGCAATATGTAGACAAAATGTTGCTTTAAAAAGTGGCTGCAATTAAGCCATTGTGTCTGTGACAGAAAACATGGCTGATTGTTGTGTTGGAATGCATTATTAAATATGTTTGCAACTGAGCCATTGAATCTGTAACAGGAAACATGGCCAACAACAAGGATCTAGAATGCATTATTAAACCATACTCCCTTGCAAGTTGCACTATTGACCCAGCTTTACAAACAAAGCAAGTTTGAAGTGGCAGGTTAGGGAGTGGGTTTGTAGTATGTTAATTATTCATTATGTATTACCCATATGAAGGGTCTTCTTCTCAGTTTAATGAGTGGAATAGGGATAAGCCATGCCAACTTTGTCTTAGGATAACAAGAGCAGGCTGGAGCAAGTTCTAAAACAGTTTTAACTTATCCCCTATATTGTTTGCATAGCATGACATTAAAAGAAGAAGAAAAAAAAAAGAAAAAAAAAAGAGAAAAAGAAAAAAAAAAACTAAATCAAGAATGTAATGATGAGAAAACAAGAAATCCAAGCCAGTTCCATTAAACCCAGCCTTTTTGCCTTAACACTGCTTTCAAGGACAGCAGTATCTGCAGTATCAGTCTGCAACTTTCTATCTCTAATGATGCACCAACTGCATTGCATTTCACTTTAGGAGATGCAAAGTTTTTCCACAGTCTTGGTCTACATGCAAAGCATATAAGATAATTCTATTTTGCTATAGACAGTCTAACAAAGCTTAGGCTTGTTAAAGAAAAAGCACCATTATCCACAAAGATCAGATGCAACATTTTCAAACATCTGTCAGTGATTGGAGTGAAGGTTTCTGTCTCTCTCATTAATTTGCTTTTTTTCCAGGCCATCAAGATGATCTGAGACAAATGCTTGAGCAAACCAATTACTCGTGATTTATTTGATTTTTTGAAAATATTATATTTTAGTTTGAAGGGTGAATTTTTTAAGTAATTATTCATAGTGGTTTTAACTCTCTAACAGCCTCCCAAAATCTTAATTATTCTCCGTGGACAACAAACAAACAAAAAAACCCCCAAATAACATTTAAAAATTACAGTCTTTCTCTTGCTGTCAAAACTTCAATAATTTCAAATAGGCAAAAACTGAAAAACCACTCAGGGGTACTATAAATCTTAGTATAAAGATGTATTTTTAGGTTTTTTTTCTCCTGAAAAAGTAAACCACTTCAAAATGCAAGAGCTGGTTCCATTAGCTTCTGTCAAACAGTATACTGAAGTAAATGTTAGCTAGAAGCAAGCCCCTGTATCCTTGTAATAAAATGAGAGACCTTAAATACTTGTATAAAGTATTTAATGAAGATAGGAGAGTGGAGACATGCACTATCAATTGAATGAAAAGGAATCTTTCATTTCAAACAAGAATCATGAAATAAGGTGCTCAATTCTCCTTCAGTGGAAGTTTACCACCAGCTTCATGTACAACAGAGCAGAATATTTTTCAATTCTTTCATTTATATTCCCTCCCCTGTTCTGAAGAGCACTGTGTTTAGAACACAATATACAATATTTTCTTATTTAATACATATTTTCTTGGACAGATTCCTGGAAGCAGACTGGGGAGACAAGCCTATCAGTTACAAAATGCCACAAATAATTTAACAAGTGGATAGTTGTTTGGGATACTGGCTCCTGGCCATTGAACATTGTGCCTATTTGCATTTGGCACAGGGGCAGGAGGTAACAAACAGGAGATTTCAAGACTGTGAGAACGGAGTTAAATATTTAATGGTTTCTAAATGTTCTAAAGTTTGGGTTTTTTTGGTGTAGTTGTAGACAAACTTTAGTTTGTCTAGTGGGGTTCATCTTCTTTCATAGGTAAAAAATTAGTAAAAAGCTTTGCATCACTTGAGCTAGAGTTAACTTCCAAAGAATTGTGTATTTTTTCCCCAGAATGTTCATGTACATATATTTATGGTATCCTTTCTCCCTTGATTTCAAGGCAGGATTCCCAAAGCTAGAAGGAAATACTGCCCTGGCAAATTGTACAGGGAAGTGAATAATTCTGTCTGAATTGTCAGTAACCTCTCTCAAGCATGAAGACTCCATAATAGTTTCCTAAAATAAATTGTATTTACAAAACCTGATCTATTTCTAGGATGTCATTTTTATATATGTTAGATCTGTCTCAGGCTCTGAATTGAATTTTCTTTTCTTTTAGCTTTATTTTGTTTACAAAAATGATTAACAGGAACTAGAGCAGGTGGGTTAACAGACCTTTTTATTTGGAGAAGCTATGATAACAATAAGATTTTTTGTGATGATATTCATAAACTAAAATAAAAACAGATAAAATATGATATGAAAATTTATAGAAGCACAGTCCAAGGGTAAGCTGTATAAATCACTTCCAATTTTGCCTCTCCTGAGAATTATAGCCATGGTAATCTATGAGAATAATATTTATATCCTATCATGCAACAATATCTATTTTGAGTATACAAAGACAAGAAATGTTCATTTCTTGAAAGACAAGTGTAATCTATGAAATCTTTGGAGTTTATCACAGTATTTTTCAGCCTTTTTTGATGATAAAAGCAAAAATTTCATGTTCAGAAATAGATTTATTAAAAAACCAACAAAACCTGAAGAGCAGCTTTTGGACAATTTTACCTGATTAAACCACTTAAAATTATTTACAGAATATTTCCACACAAGCACGTTTTTCATGACTTCATTAATTTCTTAAAGTCATTCCCAGACTCTCTATACTTCAGCCTACTGTGCAGTGAGCAATAGCCTGAGCAGCTGCAGAAAAATCAGCTCCTGCAGTTGTAGCTTGGAACATTGTGCATATCATTTAACCTGCTTCTCTGGCACACTTCTTTGCAAAGAGCTTAACACAGACTTGCTAAATGCACTGCAGAAAGAATTATGATTTTTTATGTGCATATATATATTTTTGCATCACACCACTGGGGTTTTTATCTTGTTATACTGCATGTGCCAAATTACACTGCAGTAATTCCACAGTTATGCTGGCGAGTTCAATAGAGGCAATCCAGATTTACAATGGGATGACTGATTAGAATCTGTGTAATGACTCCTTTCCTGAAAAGCTCTTGGTTTGAGGCAAGATTCAATACTAACTTCCATTGAGATGGAAACTGAGAAAATATGATAAACACTACCTTTATCTCATCCTGTATATAGATCAACTACACAATAGTTTGCTCCAGAAGATTACTTCTTACAAGCAATATTCTTGAACTATATTAATCCTTCTGTAATTCTCTATTATTTATGTGAATTATCTCTCAGTGATGGAGAAAAAGGAAGACTGCAATTATTTATTACTAATGCTGCCTCATATCCTTAAGCACATCAGAATACAAGATTTCTGGTGGGAATGGATTTTGGCAGCCCTCCCCCTATGTGTAGTGTTATGTACAAACACAATATAAACAGAATAGAATTTTTTCTTCATGAACTTGAAAGATATTTCACGAGACTAAAACCATGGTTAGTGTTGTCTAGAACAAGTAATTAATTACTAACTCATATTGATTTGTGTTACTTAATATTCATGATAAGCCTTTTTAAGCTTTCTATTAGTAAATTAAGACTGCTATTGATCTCACCAAAGACAACACGAATGCAATTAAAATTACACAGCTCTGTTTTGGGATGAAAGAATTATATTTTAAGTGGATATGCATTCATACCAAGCTAGTTTTTATGATAAGCGCAGCATAAATAATATATAATATATGAGACTTACAGATATGCAGAACTTAAAAATATATTTTTTGACAGAGCAAGGGCTATTGAAATTAGAGAAAACATTTTTGCCATGAAAACTGTGTCATCTGCATGAATTCTCACTGTGTATTAATAAGCCAGTATCATCTCTGCCTTGAGTTAATGGAGAGTTGTAGCAAATATTTTTTTGTTACTGAGGAGAAGTGGAAGATTTATCTCACTGCCTTGAACACTTAGACTTCCTTATGGTGCTCACTTATTCTTCTTAATGGGGATTTAGACAATGTCTTTTACCAAACTGTTGGCTCAAGTCTGAGCAAAGTAATTCTATTTTTCATGCTCCAAACCAAAGCAGTCCAGTAATGATAACAATGCATAAAGGGATATTGCTATATGACTTTTGCATGCAAATCAGAGACTGCATTGTATGAGCAATCCAGAAAGCAAAACAAATTATGGTTATGGATGTCTGAAGACACTTCCCAGAATGTGAATGATATCTATGAACAGGCACACACAACAGCATTTGCAAGAAATAAGTTCTTTACTCTTGAAACCTGATGTACAAAATGAAAATATAAAAGCTGGTTTTTTGCTGTACTGTATCTCAGAAAGGGGCCTGAAATTGAGTCACACAAACCTAATGTTTAAAAGAAGGTATCCAAATGAGACCATTGTGCCTCATCTAAATGAGTGGATTTATTACAGCAAGCTACTGGCATTAGGTATGACTGCCAAAGATTCAGAAAGCATCTCCCAAATGGAATATTTCATCTTGACAAACACACACACACACACACACACACACACACGTGCACACTACCAACACCAGCAGGGCAAAGAGGAGAGAGTTTTATGCCTCACAGAGATTTTGGCAGTTAAGTATGTGATGGAACAAAGAGGCATTTGAGCCACATAAGCAAAGATGAAGGACCAGAATAAATCTTGGATAGGGAAGTGCTAAACTAAACCTGGAGTGGAAGATTAAAATCAACCTGAAGGGGTTCAAAAACATATCTAGGTCTTTCAAATAGGACATAATTGCATGTGCAGTCCATCAAGAATTTTTATATCTTGTTTTCATTAAATAAATTTTAATTTTATTTATTTTGGTCAAGTTTACCAGCACCAGTTTTCCCTTAAATATATTTATATTTATATTATTTATATTTATATTTATATTTATATTTATATTTATATTTATATTTATATTTATATTTATATTTATATTTATATTTATATTATTTATATTTATATTTATATTTATATTTATATTTATATTTATATTTATACCATAGAATTTATGTAAATATAAAAATCTATGTATATTTATGCATACACGAACATTAAAATTGTACATATAGAAACGTTATCTAATGCCTCAACATCAAATTCCTACAAACCTCTATTTCTGTTGATCATGACCTTGCAAATCACTAGACCTCTAGCAATTTTGTCCATGAAGTGTGAGTCTTTCACAGTAACAGATGAACTGAGTGTTGTTCAACAACTTCATCACACAGCACAGTGAGGAAATAAAGAAATATAGCTACAATATGGCAGAGTCATTTGGTACAGTGAAAAAAACCATGCACAAACAAGAAAAGAAAGAACTAGTTTAAGAGAGGAAAAGTAGTTTAGGAAATTTTAAAACTATGGATCATTTTTAAGACAGAAAAATTGCTTTCTGGATAGGAAATTTTATTGTCTTTTAAGTAGAATTTCAAGGTTTGCAGAGGGAAGCCTCCATCATATGTAAAATTTTAGACATAGAGGAATTCAGTCAGACTTTTGGCAACTTCTTTTTTTAATCCTAGTAATAATATTAATTTAAATAAAATAGTGAGATATAACAATCCTATTTCAATCTAAAGAAAGCAATAGTTAAATTGATTTGCTACTTAGCATTCAAGCTCTTCCTGCTAAATTTTGGTTTCTAGGGAGGCCCAAGTTAGTATCTGTTTCATACCTTCAATCTCACAGCTTATTTAGCTGAGCTATAGTTCAACTGGTCTAAGCTAACTCACAGGTTTGTGATAAAATATATGTAAAGTTTATATTTCATAGAAGCCTATTAAAAATTGGAATGAAATGATTGGTCTACATATATGCAAACCTGTACACGTTACCAAGTACCTTAAATATTTACATCAAGCATATGGGTCAAGATCCTAATCAATTTGGATTAAGCAATGTCACTGAAATTCTTTCAGTTGTTCAGAGCTTGGTGCTAATGACACTGAAATTGTGGCTTCACTCCACACATGGGCCATTCACTTAAGACCTGGACTCCATGATTCTTATGAATCCCTTTCAACTAAAAATATTCTGTGATTCTGTGATTGCAAAATTTATATCACAGGTTAACTTTTTGATGTCTACCAAAAATTAGTTCTCTATTAAAATGCCCTTGATGAATGCAAGAATTGCTGCAAGAAATTATACATTTCATACCTAGTAAATCATTCTGTAGTACCATTCTACTGACAATGTTCTCACTAACTCATGTAGAATAGCATACACAGAATTATAATATAAAAAATGAATAGATTCTTAAGGAGCAGGTTTCCTTCAGACATCAGTATTTCCCAGAAATTATTATTTCTCTTAAAACTTACTGTTTAAAAGGTTACATGTTTAATTTTTTTATGGCATTGTGATCCTTAATTACCTGTGAGGCAATGGCATCCTTAATTCAAATATGCTCTTTCCTTTTTCTTGTTATGGCCCAATAGAATGGTAGCTGCAACTATCTACTATCTATAAGAAAAATTGTGATAATTTGGTTGTATCAAACATGATATATTCCTTTGAACCCACAAACACCTTGGGTTTTCAGTTTATCATTGGTATAAGGAATTTCTAAATATCTGTGTATCTGGCTTTGCTTGGGTCTTTTCAAGTTTGGCAACCAAAGATTTTGTATATGGAAGCTATGGAATCAGTATTATCCTGGCCTCAGTCTTCAATTATCTGACTAATTTTGTCCTGCCAATTTATTTACTAATTTATGAATGGGAATTTTCTCTTAGAAATAGGACAAATTCCTTAGGGCCATCAAATATTTTGTAATGAATAGTGTTTCCTAATTTTAGGCTCTTATCCTTCTGCCATTAATCTAGGGCTCTGCTCTTCTGTTTATCTGTGAGAACATTCAAGAGAACTTGTTCACTTTCATCTCCCTCCACAAGTTAGTAAATTCCTCTATGACAGTCCACATTGCTGCTGTGTATCATCAGCAATACTCATTTATCTTTAAAACCCTGAAATTTCTTTCTGTGTTGAGAAATGTCCTTCTGGTTGATGCTTTCCTATTCCTTCCAAGGCAGCTAAATTTGTTTATTTTCTTTAAAACACAACAAAATTGGCTTTTCAATTGTTCTTCAATTTGAAATCTTATTGGGTAAGTTAATCAGCTTCAATATCACAGACTTGTGCTTTTCATTTATATTCCTATTCTGCCTGAGTATTCAAGCTCTCACCTTTGATTTAGAAGTAGGGAATAAGAAAGGCAGTCTAAACTCAGTTAAAGCTTGTGTGAATAGTATTCTGCATATGAAGACTCCTTTTCTTCTTTGGCCAAAATATCTTCTCAGGTTATGAGTTTCACCTGGTCTGAATTAATAATAGGTTAGGTTGTTTTCTAAAGTACAGAAATTTTTATATATGTTCTTATAAGTTGGCTTTTTTTTTTTTTAATATGTCTTGGCATTGGATAATGCTTCAGTACTTCTAGTTATTTAGGTAGGATGAATAAGCACCATTTTTTATTGTGCAATGAATCTATACTGTTAATTTTAATTTCCTGCCTGTAATTGTCTGTTGTCTTGTTTGCTGAAAGATCAAAAAGCTGGTTATTTCAGACATCACTCTGCCACTGTATTAAATTATAAAATGAAAGTTAATGTCTTAGTGATTGATAATAGCAAAATAAAACCCAATATTTCTTCTCTGCAAATTACTAAAAATATAGTGTTGAATACATGGTGTTTCTATTGCAATATAATAATTCAGGAAATTAAAGATGGAATTGTAAAACTTTGAAGCAGGAAAGGCCTGCAGTTTATATTCTATATCTTTGAAAAATCATAAACAATACTTAAGTTTAATTTAGAAAGGCCAAACAAAGATGTTTCTGTATGAGGTAAGTCATCATTCAATGGTGTAGAGAACAACCTAGGGGCAAGGAGGCATTATTATTTTTCACTAAAAGGAGTCAACCTTGAAGATATGGTTAGACATCACTGTACATGTAGACAGTGGTGGACTCTTTATTATATATTGTCACTTAGAGAATTCAAAGCCACAGTTTCTTATCTCTCAAAATGTCAGCTCTGTTTCCCCCAGCAGCCAAAAAAAAAAAAAAATATCAGTGTGAAAAATTATTGAGAAAGGAACTAAGAGTAAATCAGAAAAAAACTTTGTGATATTAACCATCGCTGGTAAGTACACACCCTGAATATTATATTAATAGATCTGGCTGCTCCAGTTCAAAAAGAAAATCCTTTAACTAGAAAAGTGTCGAGAAATTATGAGGGATGAAGAGACATTCTGTGAGAGCTAATTATTTAGAATTTGGTAGACAGAATAATTATTCTAGAAATCGGATCTCCTGCCTGAAGAGCCCAAAAACCAATGAAGACATATTCCATATTCCATATTACAAGAATGAAAAGGAAATGTCAAGACAGCAAAGCAGCAAGTTCTTTTCTTTCCCCTCATATATAGGATGAATGTGTTGTGCAATGCATTGCTGACATATACCAAATACAACAAAAGAGGAGATGTTGAAAGAGAATGTTTATTGCTGGACAACATGTTAAAACAAAATAATTTAGATGCAGTCTTCAACTTAAAAGGCTTTGTCTAGGTCTGTCTAGGTTTGAGACAAGTTCAGGAGGAAATGTCCAGGAATGAACATCTTCTCTAAAGAAGGCAGGCTTCTGCACTCCCTCTCCCAGGAATCTCTCTCCCTCTCCTATGAAAGGAGTTTCTTGGTGGAAAGTGAAAAAACCTGTATTTTTAACAAGCAGAGTGCAGGCAGGCACAGGAGAAAAACAATAACTGTTAATATTTGAACCTTCTTGCTGTGGAGAAGGCTGGTGGATTTAGAGTTCTGCTCAGCTTCTCCCGAGGTCTGGAGCCAGGCTGCAGCACCCCAGGGCAACCTTGTCAGCTCCAGTGATGGTCTCTTCTTGGGCCAGAGCTGAACTGAACAGTTCCAGAATAAGCCCCAGAAGTCAATGGAGAGATGCTGTATGCAGTCCCAGGAAAACTTTTTGTCTCAGCTAACAAAAAGAAGCTAACTAAAAGCAAAGAATGCACTCTCTCTCCACTGCACAGCATAGCTGAGAGAACAGTATGTGTATATGTGTGCTTGAACACAGACCCTGAAAGAATTCCCCAGCTTCCCCTCTCTCTTGGACCCAGCTTAAAGGATACAATATTATCATAAAGTCACCCCAAGACAGGCTTTGAACTTTTGATTCCCAGGATATGACTAATATAATAGGATTACATTTTCCTCAGAATCATCATACCAGGTGGGGTGGTATTATTGTCAGACAATCAAGATGTTCTCAAATATTAATGCAAGAATGTTTAATTATTTTAACTTCTCCTGAATTCCTATGTATTCCATTTGTCCTGAATTTGGGTAGCTCAGTCTAGTTAGAGAGCAAGCAGACCCTTTCCCTAGAAAAAGAAACTTACACTGAGATAAGCCTGAACTAATGAGAAAAGTTCTTTAAAACTCTCTTGTCTGCCTTTTTTAATCTTCTTCTACCCTTAAGAGATTATAAACCCAACTCAAAAAAGAAAAACAAAATAAGAAGCAAGAAATTCTTCTGGAAGTAGATGGGTCTATATCTTCTAAGGGAATGTCTTCATTGCATTTAAAAGTAGGTAAATATCTTTCCAATAAATATCTCTAAGCCCTGACACATCCTTCCTTCTGGGAGAAAAGTATAAGGTACTTTTGATTGGCAAATCATTCAGTCATTGCAAAAAGCAGCTAATACACAAGGGGCAGGGAGTATGTGGAGCAATTCCAACTCTTTAGACTGCAAAAACTGTTAAGATAACTGAAGGAGAGTGACATTTTAATTGCATTCATATTGAGAAGTTAAAAATATAAATGGAGGACGCAGGTTGCATATCTTAAAGTATTGCAAAAAAAAAAAAAAAAATCCAATAAGTACCAGGCAAGGCTCCTCAGAGTGCAGAACATGTATTACCTTCTGTGGAAAAAGAAGTGGAATTCATACAATTGATCACAAAGAAGCTTTCATTTGCTTTCATATTGCAAACAAGAAAACAAAACATTTGCAGAAGATTTTTTTCACTCAAGCAAATGTGATCTCGATGGATTTAGTTAGTTTAGTTAGTTTAGTTTAGTTTAGTTTAGTTTTGTAGCAACTATACAGAATAAAACACGATATTATTAACAATGACAAGGCTAGCATTAAGCTCTCATTAGGCTGCTACAGACTGCCATAGCACCAGAAACTTCATGAGAAGCAGCAGCAAACTCAGAATATGACCTGCATTGGTACAAAAATTGCATGATCATTCACCTGAGAATATTTTGCTGACATAAATTTCAGATAGTCTTATGTAAGCCATCCCTTGAGAACCAAATAACATATGTGTGTCTATTCTCCAAGTTCTTTTCTAGAAATGATCTTGTGATCAAATAGTTTGATCACACCACACTGAAAAATCTAAATAACTCTTTAAATATCGTGAATTCTGAAAGAATCTGACAAAGAAGTGTGTAAAGCAGAAGTAATCTCTGCCTAGCCTTTTCAAATAAACACTTCTATGATATCTCCAACCAGTACCAGAAGATTTGGACAGTGTTTAGGAACTGTCTGAAAAAGGTGATGCTACCCATGTTTATATAAACAACTTCCCTGATGCATCCACAGCATGTAAAAGTACTCATAAATCACATTCATAATTCTGGTACTAAAATTCCTGAGGAGAACCATCCATGGGTTGATCAGAGCAGTTGTGATGATTATAGTCCAAAGACCTGAAACTGTCATAATATATAACAGATAAGTCTTCTTTTTTTTTTTTTTTTTTTTTTTTTTCCACAAGGATAGAATGGCCTTGCTGCATGGCTGGATCAGATTCATCCAAATGATTTATTTTTTAGATCAGCCTGAAAGGCTTGTGTCTTTATAGAGAAGGAAAAAATTATCTGAGGCTAAATCGTGGAAGAGTGTACTATCTTCCCTTCGGCTGTTTTGCACTGAAAAGTTAGAATCACACTTGCAGGATACCATGGAGGTCTGAGCTAGGAACCACCTAGCCTGAATGTGTTTCCTCAGGAAACTACCATTAGGGCTAAAAAGACACATAAAGCACTTGAAATGTGAAACAGGTGTACTTGGGAGATAGTGCTTGTGTGAAAAAATAATGAAATTACCCTTGAAGCCCATTAAGATACATGATAGGAGAAAGGGAATATCTGTACCCCTTTATGAGAACCCTTCCTCAGATGTTTCCCTGTAACAACTATGAATTTAATAGAAGAGCTGGAAAGTATAACTTCTATGTGTTGGAAGGGAAATTGCTCTGAATTAAGATTAAATTGCAGACACCATCACATATCTGTTGCTAAATGAAACTGGACAACATATCTTGTTTGGGTATCACTTAAAAAAACAGGAATACTTAATACAATTTGTATTCATGATGCCTATATATTTTCAAATGGCTAAATTCTAAGCAACTCAAAGTGAAGCACTTCTACATGGAAGGAAATTGACTTGAAGGGTAGTGCAAAAGGTGAAACATTTTAAAAGAATTATTGGTATGCACATGATATTTGCATTTCCTATTAACCTTCATTTGCACAAGCAGAAAACCTGCTTCGAAATGGTGAAGGGCTCAGTTCAATTTGCCTGTTTATAAAATTTAATTTAACCAAAAACCTGCAAGAGAGCAGAAGCTGAAACAAAGTCTACTGCTGATTGGTTTAATGTGAGGAACCTGAAATTGATGTTGACATTTTGCCTGCCTGCAGCAATCACTACCCTGCATCTCTTAATTGGCTATGCAAGCCTCCCTCCCTCTCTCACACAGCAGCAAACTCATGCTTGCAGCTGCAGGAATCTCCTGTTGTAAATACTTACATGGCCAAACCAATTCAGCTAACAAAAGACTCCCCTTCCTGGATAATCCAGTTAGCCTGTTAAATAACTGTGAGCTCTGCATAAATTCTTGGTAACTTTCTGCATTATGTGAGAGCATGAAGTATGACATTATTAGCTTCATGTGCAGCTTGGAAAATGTATAAGGCATTATGGTGCAGTCACACTATTATCTACTAGATTGAGCCAGGTTTATTAACAGTGACAACCATTACAACAATAAAAGGCATGCAAAACCAAATTCAGTTATCAGAACCTTATGGGAGGCTTGCAATCATATTAGATTATTTTCTTTCTGAAAGGCTTACATTCAGAATTTTCCATTAAAATGGCCACTTTTATTAGTTTCATTCTGTCTTTCTGTTAGAACATACAAAAGTTCAGCAAATATCTTTTATTTTATGTAGACTGCCTTTGTCTGATGACAACATCTACAGTTTGCCAGATAAAATTGGAGGCTGCCTTAAAAATTTTGTTAAGAAATAGTTTTTTCTTAAAACTTAAAAATAAATTCCTTTCTGCTTGCAAATTCAAACACAAATCACTGTGCCTTGCTGTAAAGACTGTCAATAAAACATGTAAAAATTATTAGGTTGGGAATAGTCCCTAGGTGGAAGTTCAGCTTCAGATTTTTTTTTCACCTACTTTCCATATAATTTTGTGCTTGCCCTACAAAAAAAAAAAAAAAAAACAAAACAAAACAAAACAAAACAAAAAAAAAAAAACAAACAAACAAAAAAAAAAAAAAAAACCAAAAAAAAACCCAACAACAACAAAGAGAAAAAAAAATCCAACCAAACAAAAATCCAAGTAGATCCTTCCAATACAAGGTTATTTTTCCCCTGCCAAATGAAACTCTAAACAGCCTTGTGATAGCTACAGTAGTGGTACACAGATACTTGACTGAATGAATGTTTGTGTAAATGTCCATTTACATGAGATATAAATTATTTAAAGAGAGATTTTTAGTCTAATCCTAAAGTGCAGGTATTTTTTCCTCAGAAACACATGGAATGATTGTTGTAAATTATTACTTGAAATATTTAACTTGTGAAAGTGGCTAAGTTTAGAAAGTTACATCAGACAGTAAGGTCTAAAGAATTTTAAGTTGCCATAGCAACTTTTTTTTTTTTTGTTCATAATAGAAGCTTTTACCACAAATGTTTAGGCTTTACCACTTTAAAATGAGGTTACTTTAAAAATTAAGAACTTACCTTACTGCATGAACACCACAAAGGGCAAATTAAGTTTTCTACTGTCTGTAACTTTTCTTGGCAGAACTTGCTGTTCAGAGCTCTTCAGAAATTTACATTGCTTTGCAACCTCTTAGAATTAGAATATGGAGATTTTCACCAGATCTGCTTTGCTATCAGATATCACAAAACTTATTCAAGGTGTGGAAGTAGGAAACAAGAGCTCTTATTAAAAGTATTACCAGCATGAAAACAAATAGAATTTCAATATCTTAAACTCTAGCTACAATATAGATCCATAGAAATAACCATAAACAGATCTTCTACCAGCAGTAACACACAGTGAGCTGCTTTTGACTGTGTCTACTGAAAACCTTGTCAACAAATGTTGAAAACCTGAAAGGAAACAGGAACATTTCAAAACATGTAACTAACATTTACAGGCATTGCTGGAGTGATAGTTAGGTTATTTCATTTAGCCAAGACACATTCATGCATGTCTGGCAGTGCAGTTAAATGAAAAACCATACACCTGAGAACTATAAATACAAGCCTCACTGCCATAAAGTAGAACTGCATTTCATTCAGCAGGGAAGGCATGTGATTTTGGTAAGTGAGAAGAGAAGGATGAGACCATAATAAAACAATTTAATTTAGTCTGTAATTAGATTTTGAAATTACTGTTTAGAAAATGAAGAGAAGTCACTAAAAGGGGCTGTGTAGAGGCTTTGTTGTGTATGAGGGCAATTCACAATTTGCTAAAGCTAAACCCAGCTGTCAAAATAGGAGATTTCTGTTAGGAAGTTGTAGCTTTCCTGTGTAAATGTACACCAATAAACGATTGTAACTAGCCTCAATATCTCATACATCTCTGCTGGTTGAGGTAGGTTACATATCTAAAAATGTGGGTTTTGGCTCACCAGGTATCATGGGATTAAAACAGTAAACCCTTGGTAAGACATTACTAACAAACGAGATCACTCTAAAGTAAAATAATATTCATCCATGTATTTTTAATGTAATAATCCATAAAAAACAGGTATAAAGCTGGTGATTCAAATTATGTTGTTTAGCTGGTAAGGGATAATTTAAGATAAGCATGCCATGGCTATTTGGATTGTTCTCCCACATTTGCTCTCTGGAAAACTCAATCTCTTCTGTATTCTCTCAGGAAAAACTTAGAAAGATATCATCCTAAAAGCATGACTGAAAGAAAGCCTCCAGTGTTTTCAATCCTTTTGACATGTGTGACATCTGCTTCACACCCTTTCATTAAGTAAGATGTGAACACTATTGACCTAAATGTGAGCTACATACACTTGTCTTGGGCCATCTTAATCAAACAGAATTCTATTACTGTGACAAGAATTTTCTTACTACAATCACTTGAGCTAAAGCACCTAATTTAGAACATATATAGATTTACACAAAATAATTATATTTTTATATACATGGGGGAAGAAATCTGAGTCTTTTGTTGTCCCTTGCTGTGGTCAAGAATTTTTTGTCTAGAGAAATAAAATAATTAACATGTATACAAATTGTTTTATTCCTGTAGGTTGTAGCTAGTTTTGGTGTTCTTGGATGCAAAAATTGATTTGTGATGAATTCAAATTTCTTTTGATTTCCTAGATTATTCTCCATTTATGATTTAATGCAGTCCGTGTTTCCTGTAAAAATAACTCACCATTTTATATAGGTGATGTAGAATGGGTGATAAAGTCTTTCAGAGGTCAGAGGTAGAACAAGAAGGAAAGGCAATTGGTGGGAAGCAGCAATGATTAATAGGGTTTATCTTTCAGGAAGATATGCAAATATTAATGCCAGATGTCAATGCCTACTGTATGAAGATTTTGAAGCTATGTGCAGTTGGAGTGGGTTGCTGTCCTTAAAACAGGAACCCATTTGAAAATGAAAAATTTGACACACTTAATGATTTGTTCCTCCCTCACCCCAAGGTTTAAGCCATAGGACTGCCCTTTATGTAGTTCAACAAAGCAAAGCATGGTTCATGAGAGACATGCAAAGGTCTTGACATTGTAATACACTCTCACCCAGTCTGACCCAGGTCAACTCTTCTCAAGCCAAAAGGTCTGTTGGATAAATTTTCCTGAGAATATTTGAGATATTAAAAAAATTCACAATTTCCTTGTATTCTTTTGATAATAATAGCAGTAGTGAAAAACAATAATCCTCACACATACTGTTTATTCTGAATAGTTTGTTGAAATAGAAATATATTTCCTCTAGATATAAGATTTTTGCTATTTTAGGCTATACATTCATTAAAATGCTTTTCATTAACAATATTCAAAAGTGAAATTGGTCAGCTTTTAATCCTCACAAATACCTCTCTGCTGGATGTATTGTGGCAGGTACTACCCCACAATTATTCTGATAAATCTGTATTAAAAACACTTAAATAGCCTGAAACTTTTAATTGCGAACACAGGAGAAAACAAAATAATCTTTGAAAACCAGACACCAAGTGAATTTCATTGTGATTTTTCATGGAGAGGTAATATAATAAAGCCATCAATGTTTCATTAACACTGAAAAATTCTCAGGCATGTTGTCAAAAGCAGCATCTTTTCTAAAGTAAAAAAGTTATTTAAAAAAAAGAATTGGTATTACTTAGCTCATTTGGATGCATTAACAGCAAAATAATTCTTCCTGATGATTTTTAAAAGTCATAATAATAAAACCTGATAATAAATAATAACAAACAACAATAACAGCAGAGCAAAATAACATTCAGTGAACTCTTAATTTTCACTTTAAAAAGTTTTATATTCACCACAGTTCAACTGACATGTCTACAAAAAATTTAATGAGTTGGATGCGGAGAAGACCAATATCAATATAAAAGTCTGAGATTCAATTCTACTGCAAGTTCAGTTTCTCAATGAAAGCCATCCAAATACAATGACTTCACAAATTTGACCTGGAAGTATTGTAAATAAATGAGTTCCTTGTGACACAAGGCAATATTTTCAAGCTTTTTATAAACTCAGAAAAACATATCTGGTTCTGTGATATCTTCAGTCAGAAGTTTCTGGTTTTTAAAATATACTATAGGAGCTTGCCAGAATATTGCAAAGCATGTCTTTAATTTTAAATGTAACTGAATGCTTGAATTATTTTCTTTAGATTTCAAATTTGTTTGGAAGTTGTTTTTGAAAGTGAAATCACAAAGGAAATATGAGACAGAGATGTGAACACAGCATATCAAATTGACAGCTTTCTATACATACTCTGCTTCTACAATTCTTGATTCATTGCAAGAATAGAGGCTTCATGGTAATCTTTGTTGCAAATGTATAATTCCTGACTTTGCTATTCAAGTCCACAGTAGTCAAAAAAAAAAAAAAAAAAAAAAAAAAAAGAAAAAAAGTTGAATATAGTTTGCCAGTTCACTTAGTAAACTGACAGAACATTTAGCAAATTACATGACCTACGTGAAACTCATGTTTGAATTACATGGCACAATAATTTGCCTGTGTCAGTCTACTGACTGGCATTTCTTTATGAAAATGACAAGTCAAAGTTTGCAGTTGTATCTTCATCTAAAATTAAGAAGCCATTTTCTCATCTTTATAGTTGCAAAAGACATTCTGAACAAATATGAATCAGGAATAACCAGAGAATGATGTCTGTCAGTTTTAACCTGAGATAATAAAGCCTAGTTATTAAAATGCTATCTCTTCTCATACCTCAGTGATTCTTTGATATTCAATATTAGCTTATATGAAAATGTAAGTGTTTCATAGCTCAGATTCCCTTCATACAAACCAATATTTCAATTCTGTATCATCCTCTTGACCTTCTAGCTAAAGTAAGGTTTTATAAAAACAGCTGAGGTTGTTGATCATGTGAATAGGACACAAAGTACCCCTGATGCTCATCTGACTCTGCAGTGAAACTGTTTAATGATATAAGGCATCAAAAGCTAATATCATAGTAAAGAACAGATATTTATTGAATGTTCAATGTCCTAAATAACTTCAGAATCAAACCACTTCCACTATCATCAGGTGAAAACACATGGGAAACATTATCCAAGAATGCAGAGAAGAAGAAGCAGAAGGATTGAATCACTGAGCAATTACATGCTTTTGGAGCAGCTCAGCTTTGTGGCAAATCACAATAGGCTGAAGAGTCCTGATTGGAAAATTACTATCCTTCCTGTGGGAATTAAAGAGAAGCAGGCTTCTATAGAATGATTCAAGTTTCAGGAAGACTTAGACCCACTGAATGTCTCTTGCCTTACAAAACAAGACTATCACACAGAGCTCCTGAATTTAGTGACTAAGGCTGGATGGAAGGAATTGAGACTTGCCCTTTACTTTGACTTTCAATAAGTTTTTATTATTTCTGTTCTCTTTTTCCTCCTGTATTTGTTTAGCTAGCAGAAATCAGAGTTATTTTGACATGAATTCACAGTTAAATGAAAGTAATTCTCCAGCTCTTCACCTATGAGAAAAAGTTGAAAGATTTAGTGCTTCTTCAAAATTGTTATTAAAGTAAAAAAAAATGCTCATGACTGCAGAAAATCTCGTATTCACTGTAGTGGTATAACCTTTTCGCCTTAACAAATAGTACAACCAAATTAAGCACTTCAAATTCAAGACTTAATTATTGCACCTTGCTCAGCAATTAAAAGAGAATTGCAAAAAAAAAAACTATGGCATATGTCATAATTAAACAAGCATTTTACAATAGTATTTTTGCTCCCCCTTTTTTTTTATTTTATAATGATGCTGATCAAAGCAATAGTGGGAAGTGAAAATTGTGTTAAATAGAGGTGCCTAACCTTCAACACAGAACTTGCAGCTTCTTAAATCAAATCAAATCTTTATGTGACTAGAATATTAATTATAGCACTATGTTTTTATGGATATGAAATGTAGAAGTGATGCTTTGGTGCATAATAAGAAATCTTAAGACTAACTCTTATGCAGGCATCTATTTCATCACAGATGGAGAATATGCCTGTGGAGACAAGTATGTTGACAAATGTATTCTCCTCTAAAAGCTTTGAAATTAGAGCCACAAACAAGTAACTTTAAAGGCTCTGAGATAGCATTGTGATCACCCCAGACAAGACAAAGTGAATGCATTATGACAAAATTAAACTCCTTTTCACATTGCAAGGTAACTCTTATATGTGTGCAGTACATGTATTTGTTTGAAGATGATTATTTTATGCTTTTTCAATAAGGGAGTGGTTATATTTAATCACTACTTCAGTTCCAGTTCGATGTTGCTATTCCAGTATCACAATCCTTCCACTAAGGCCTGCAGTTAACTTCTGGAAATGCTCAGTTTTCTTTAATACATTGAGCTCTGCCAGAGAACAACAGTCAAAACAATTTTTTTATTTTATCACGACGTACTTAAGTAATTTAACAATTGAATATTATTTTTTTATTTAAAAATGCATGATAAATATAATTTTGCAAGATCACCATGCTTTCATACTGACAGTGAAGACCTACATTTTAACTATAACTCAGTATAGACCTCTCAGACCTCTTTGATTCCATACAGGGTGCCCCCAGCCATAGCTCATGGCAGTAGTACCAGCCATATAAGTCAGTGGGAAACTCTATGATCCATTTTGTACAGGTTTATGATGACACCTGTTCTGTGTAGACATAAATATCCCCAGAGCACTGAAATGCAGCTATGGTAGAAATGAACAAGAATAGTATTTCTAAAGTTAGCTACATCCAACTTATGCAGGTGCACAAAACCACTATTGACTGCTCAATATTTACAGGGGAAAGAATACCCTGCCTAACTTGAAAATATCATTATTATTCATGACAGAATACAATGATGCATAAAACTAAACTTTAATCAGCAGCACACACCTCTTTAGTAACAAACGACCCTGCATGGAAAAACCAAACCATCCCCCAAGTTGAAAACAAAGCTTCCTTTCATCTTGTCCAATTTCAGATCCACCAATGATCCCTAAAATCCTAGGTAATTAATGGTTTGTAACAATTTAAGTACTAATCAGATATCAGTTAAAAGAAAAGTTTACTGAAACCTGGGGTGGTGATGTCTAATCTGTGCTCACTTGTGATCAAATCCTATCATGACATTGCAGAATTGTCATTGAAAAATTAGAAAATTCTCTTGTGTGCAACATTCGAGCATTATTTGTGTCATTTTGAGGGCTACATCAATCAAACAGGAAAACAAAAAGGTAAAAAAAAAAGCCAAGGAAACCTAAGAAGATATAGAAGGAAGTCAGAAACTTGGATGTGTCCCTACATATTTTAGAACAGGACTATAAAGATCATTTAACACAAAAGTAAAATGTCAGCCTGGATAATGTCAACCTGAGTTGTTGATGTCAGATTTTCAAATACTGATTAACCCAAATAACATATTTTGTGGAAACTTAGGAGTTTGACAAGCTTCTGAGCAAGTCCTCCTGGCACAGCACGTCTCCTATGGGCTCAACAGGAATATTCTGCCAATGTGACTGTTACTGTTTGGCCATTGACAGCTGTTCTGTATTTCAACACAGGTGAATGTGGAATGGGGATGGGGATTGGGATGGGGATGGGGATGAAAGTGGTGTTCCCAATATTATTTCTGTTATTAAATCTAAAATATGACTAGTTTCTAGAGCTTTATTAAACACCTAAAAACAGGATCTGGAGATACATATCTTTGCCATTTTCTTTGACAGAAATCCTGGTACATGCAAAGAAACCTTGTACCAAATTATTTATTTCATAATTTTTGTTGTGTATTTGTTTAGGTTTTATTTTTAAAATAAAATTTTCTGAAGAGTTAGCACTTCTTTACAAATAAAGGAGCTAATTCATATTCAGAAAAATTTTGCTTGCTAAACCACTTTGTTGGCTATGATATTTAAACATAAAATCACAGAATTATTTAGACTGGAAAAGACCTCCAAGGTTGTTGAGTCAAAACTTTGACTGGCCATCACTTTGTTAATTAGGCACATCCAGCTGTTTCTTGAACATCTCCAGGGATTGTGACTCCACTTTCCTGGGCAGTCCATCCCAATGCTTCCCAACCCTTTCTGAGAAGAAATTCCTCTTCATGTCCAGCCTGAACCATCCCTGGTGTAATTTCACACCACTTCTTTTTATGCTGTCACTGGTTGCCTGGGAGAAGAGACTGGCCACCACCTGGCTAAAATATCTTTCATGTGGTTGTAAATTGGAATAAGGTCACCCCTGAGCCTCCTCTTCTGCTGGCCAAACACCTGCAGCTCCCTCAGCTGCTCCTCACAGGATTTACTCTCCAGACCCTTCACCAGCTCTGTTGCCTTCATGGACTCACTTCAGCACCTCAATGTTTTTTTTGAACTGAGGGGTCCAAAATCAACAAACTGCTTGAGGTGCAGCCCCACTACTGTCCAGTACAGGAGACACTTCCCTGGTCCTACTATGAATTCTTTCTGACAGGTTTTTATTTTTTCATGTGTTTTTATATATAATAACTACGATTTTAGTCTGTTACTAGATGAAAAATTGCTCCCAATGATTTTTCATTAAAGGGAATTCATTGGGTAATAAAGCTACCATTCTTTGTTCACATCATTCTCTTAGTGCAGTATAAGAGATACAAAAATAATAGTCACTGAAAATGTCTGTTATTCATTCTTTCAGATAAACTTACAATGTCAGTAAGAGACACCTAGTATAAGACACAACACCTGGTAATGCCCTGAGCATCTTAGACTCTATTCCAACATGGATCATATAAAACCAAAAATATTAGCGTGACTTTAGTGTGACAGTATCTCCACTTTTCCAAATATTCAAAATTGTTTTCTTATTGCAAGTATATTTTTGAAAGATACAAAAAAATTGTGTACAACTTTTATTACATAGCCCAAGTAATGAATTGTAGATTGTCTGTTCTGTTGTATCATGTGATGAATTATCTGGGCAATTGCGAAAGAGCAAATAATAATTTTTATTTTACTGTGGGTATTGTAAGAGCAATATTTTCTGAATTTCATATTAACCCTGCTAACTTCTTCTGCTTTGCAGCAAAGCAGAAAAGGACAAGCAACCAAGGACACAGTGTCAAAGTTCAAAACATTTGAATTTCCTACACTTCAATATTTATTAATACTTTTCCAAATATTCACAATGGAATTCCATCATTGCCTTGAAAAGTCAATAGACAGTTTACCATTCAGCTATAAAATAATGAGAAACTATACATAATTTTTGATAGGCTAATGGCTTTGGGCATATGTGGCTACAGATCTGCAACAAATAGAAAATAGATCCTGAAATTTCTCCTTAGAAAGTTGAGTTTCCTCAGGCAAATTTTATATCTTATTCAATACCATATGTTTTGTCTGTCATAACTATATGAGATAAAACATTATTCTCAGAAAATAAGGTTTGGCAATAGAAAGTAGTCATATCTGAAGATTGGTTTATAGTCTATCAGTACTTTCAGAAATATATTTCACACTTTTTCTAGTAGTTCAATAGTGAAGCAACTCATATATAGATTCAATAAATTCAAAGATTCACTAAGTTCTTTATATACATTACACAAAAGCGACCTATAGACATTTTTGATCATGCATACAGGGGTTTGCCTCAGAAAAAGTAATTTTGGAAAGGAATTATCTCATTTTTTGGACTTGGCTACAGAATTTGTAGTTCAGAAAATCATGGGAGGAAGAAGTGCCTGTACTATTCCACCCATTTGTTCTTGCCTAACTCTGTCCAGATGCTGAACAGCACATGCTGTCTGAAGGAGAGTGCTGCATGATTTCCCTTGAAAGCTGGGTGAATCTTTAACTTTCCTAAACTATATAAATCTTAAAGGAACCCCATTTCCCTGTTCATTTTAACTGTACAGCTCTGAAGGACTTTTCCTACAGCCACATAGGCTTCTCCAGGCGTGTTAGTAATGGGTTTTGTCCTATTTAAAGAGATTTTCATCCAAGTTCAGCCTTTCTTGAAGTATTGAAATTATTCTAGAAAGCTCATACTTGATAAAACATTTCAAACTCTTTCCATTTGTGTTTAGGGAACTTGCAATAGAAGTGAAGTTGGAATGAGACACTAGTTTCCATATGTGGAAAGCACTGGCTACTTAGATTTTATATTCTCTATATTTTGTTCTTTACTCAGCATTTAATTTTCAGGCTGCTGAGTGTTAAAAGTGAAACCTGGACCATTATGGTACTTCAGTAAGAAAAGTATGAATATGAAGAAATATTATTGATTTTTTTTTTAAGGTGTGAAAATCAGTGTAGATCAGGGCAACATGGGAAAAAGAAAAAAAGAACAAATAAACAACAACCCCACCCTTTTGTGGAGGTTCCTTTGTGTAGTTTTTCCTTAATTTTAATAGTTTTAGTGACAAAAAATACCTTGTTATTGCGCGTATGAATATATGTCCTTCAACTTTTTTAAAATCGTCCCAATCCATTACACAAAATCTCTCTGCTGCACAATAATAATTTATACAAGACTCTCAGCATGAAGGCCTATTATTAGATAGATTACTCAATTTACCTAGCTTAAAAAAATGTAGTTTTGGGTCTCTCATCAGTTCACTTTATCTTGTTTTTTTTCTACATCTACTAAGCAGTAAATTAATACTTTCTCAGCTGAAGCTGGGACACCTACACAGAAAAAAGAATAAACACAACTGTATAAAATGCATTATTGCAGTGACTATAAAATTTTGAAAATGCTGTAAAACATTTAAAATATTATCCTGACATAAACTTAAGGTCTAAATGTGACATTTTCTCTATTATTTGCAGTACTTTTACATGTTATTTGTAAACCAGAAAGGACTTTCGTATAGTCAAGACTCTTCATATAGATAAAACTCTTATTTACTTCTGTCATATAGATGACAAAAAATATGGAAAATGGGAATAAGTATGATCTCTCTCCTAGTTTTCTACCTGGCAGTGTTCCATTCACATTTTTGGTACATTATGGATGTGTAATGCCCCTGGTGGCTTACAATACCTGAGATCAGGTGATTCTAAAGGGCCTAGCTATGTACAGAACATTAGCTGAATAATTCTTCTCTAGTCTGTGTGGGAACTTGGACAAAGAAGGACTTTCTACCCCATCTGCCTCAGGACTGGGCTCACCTAGTCTCATTTGGAAGACAGTGTCTCCAAAATAGCCTTCTAACACCATGGGAAGGCATCATCTGAAAAATCAGCATTTCACTGGCCAACCCAAAAACCCTAGTTCAGTAACCGGCCCCACTCTTCTTGAACTATGTACCAAGAGTCTTGGAGTTTACAGGGACTATGCCAAAATTTTTCATGTTGTCTGAGAACAATCATACTATCAGAAAAGCAAGATTCATTAAAGAGAAAACTATCAGTGTTTAATAAGCATAAATATGCTGTTTCTACCCATAAAATCCATACAAATTGTATTTTGAGGTGCTGGGAGAATATATTGATGGACTTATCACTGTGCATCAGCCCTTCCTCCTATACACTACCTCAACATCACCAATTTGTGCTGGCAGTGAAAGAATTGCTGCCTAGGTAGACCTTCAGTATATTTCACTGAAACCATTCCCAGAAGAAGGTGAAAGCTGTGAACACTTTAAATTTATTTGTAATGATCCTATAGGATTTATATTCCTGAATAGCCTAGGGGTAGCAGGAAGGAAGTTGGTAGTAAATGGAACAAGTCACAGTGTGAAGCATTTCAGCACTGTCTTTACCAACTAGTTCATTATCTCTTAAAGGTTTGAAAAATACAAAGTCTGTGGAAGATATCACTACTAAAATTGAAGTTGTCATTGTAAGCCATCCTTGAAAAACATTTTCTTTGAGTGACTTCATGCAACTGACTGTGTCTGAAGAAGCACTGTGCAGAATAAAACTGGTAGAAATGGAACAATACACTCTGCTTTCAGCCTTATAATTTGGGGAAAAATAGAAACTCCCACGCACATGATACATTTGAGTTGGTCAGCATATCACCGTGACCTGTTTGTAACATACTCCTTATATAACCACTATGCGGTCACATTTGCCAGTAGGCTGAAATAATACATAATGCTGCAGTAAAAGTAAGATCTGCTTTATCTGGGTTTCAAGAACTAAGATTTATATTTTACAGCTTGTTAATTATGGCTATAATGTTCTGCTAGCTTTCTGCAAATGAGTCCAAAAAAACTGACCATAAACACTCAGCGTATGGACTGTGCTAGTGGTACCAAGCTGAACATCACAAGTAGCTGAACAAGGCTGAGGGATAAAGGTCGTGAAATCTGGAGGTTGAAATTTTATGGACAATAAATATTTTATTTTTTTGCTAGATTGGAGCAAGACAATTTACAACAGAAGACAGTGATGGACACAGTCTCCAACGACTCCACTGAAGGTCTCCTAAATAGACATGCTTGTGTTACTGTGCCATTTAGACTACAAGAAACAACTATGATTAGCTTCATGCCTGTACATTCTTTCTTGGTGTCTTCAGCTAACATTAAACAGGGAAGAAAAATTTTCCTTGACAGTTTTCCTTAAGTTTCTTAATGAACTGGAGAGGGACATAAAATCCTTCCAATTTCTATAATTTCTTGTGAAAATTTAAAGCATAAATATTGAATCCCAAACAGAAAAAAACAAGTATTAATATATCACAGAATAGTCATGTTACCTATATCTGCCATCTGAAGAACAGAGTATCTTTTCTTAACTAAACTACAGTAAAATTAGGATAACCTTCTCACAAGAATATTGAATCAAATAGGTACACACTTCATCAAAATCAATAAAGACAATGTAACGAAATGTAGTACCAACAAACTAACAGAGAAATAATGTTGTGAGCAGGTACAAAGTCAATACTATAAAAATGATTAAATATTCAGGAAGAGATTTGCAATGAATGACTAAGGGTTTCTGGAAAGTCTCTCCAGGACTTTTCTCCAGAAAGGAAAGTAGTAGATATGCTATGTGGCAGTTTACATGTGCTATCAGAGCCTGAACACAATGTGTTCTGTTACTGCTTTATATTTTGAAAAGTATAGTGGAAATGCATACCAAACAGAATCACATCCATTTAAAACAGATGGAGGAAGCTTTCAAAACATCCTCCTTTCATAGCATACAGCATGACTCCTCATGTCCAGATATGACAATATTTCCACATAAATAGGAAATAAATGGCAATAATCTAAGACTCTGTAAGGAAACCTACTGTTCTTGGCTGTTCAGGAGGAGCTTTGAATTCTGAAATGATACTAGTTCCTCTGCTGACTTCTAATGAGACAGTCTCTTTCAAAAAACTGTAATTGCAGGATTGTCAGTTCTTACATGGGAAGAGTCTGTACTTCCACTTTATTGTGACTTTCGTTGTAAACACAAGCATGGATTTTGAGCATAAATATAAGGTCATTCAAAGGATTTTATATTTTTCTGAAATATTATTAGTAACTTTAAAACCTAAAACTTAGCAATTAGTGATTCCAGAAATATGAAAGGAATTGGAAACAAGCAGTAAAAAAAGTCTGAAAAATGAAGACTTTGCCTGAACACAATTATGAATGTGGTGCTGTTTTTGATTCATTAGAGGAAAGACTTTACCAATTCATATTAAGTATTTTTGAGAAAATAATTAATATGCTCTTCATCCACCATGACGTAGATGAAGAGGAATATATTTAGTTATTGGATTAGGAACTAATTTTAACATAGTTAGGAATACATAGATCCAGTATTTAAACAGATGTATAGAAAATGTTCATCTGTCAAAGAGCAGAGCTTAAGTTTTTCTTAAGTTTATGAAAAGAAAAATTTGCAATAAATATTGGATTTATCATTTAAGACTCGATATTTGCCAAGGTTTATTGAATTTTTAGGCATAGAAATCCAACATTAGAAATCTATGATCCAAATCTGAAATGATACAATTGCTTGCAGACATAAATTCTTTCATGCAGATTCCCTGGATGCTTGGCTGTAGTACTCCTCAATTTGGATATTTTTTTTCCAATATGTACTTACAGTTTAGGCAACTAATAAGTTCTTCAATTCTGTTTCTGTTCCACAAATTTATTTTAACTAACATTTATATCCTGATATGTGCTTCTAGGGTTTCTCTTTTTCATTGTTAAAGAGAATATATTCATTCTAAGAAAACAACACCAAGGGAACAGAAAATTAAGGGTTTTACTCTCTCACTTCACTGATGGACCCAAAGTGGTTGATTTTTGCTACTTAACATTACTGCTTTTCATAAAAGATGAGGAAGGGAATAGAGAATTGACACCCTCATACCTGACAGACAGCAGACAGACCACTTCATTTTGACTTTTGTATTGGACTTCCAACATCTTGAAAACTCTGCTTTGGATTGGTTTACCTCCAGATCTTAAATTTGATAAAGAAGCAAAACAGAAAAAATATGAGATTTATGGAAAATAAGGATTTCTCATACCTAACAAAAGAAGAAAGCTTGTGAATGCTTACCACATCAAATTTTATGTGAAATAACACTAAAGTCCCTTCAGGTCTTTCCTTCTCTATCCTCTTTCTCCCTTTATCCCATTTCAAAATAGCTTAAAGCTATCTCCTGTCCAAAAAGAAATGATCTCTCACTTTAATTTTATACTTTCAAAGCAATGATACATAATTTATAGGTCTCACAAATATCAACGGAATAACAGTTTATTATAGGGCTTCTATATTTATGAGTCAAATCTAGTTTAGCTTGTCAAGTCTTTAAAATTAGCTTTGATTTTGTTAATTCAGGGAGATTAAAACCCCTCCAGCTAAATTCTGGGATAAAATCCCCAAGAGGTATTTGGATTTATCTAGTTCTTAAAGAAAGAAATGTTAAATTATTAATGGGCTTACATACAACTAACTAGAATACCCTCCATGTTCAGATGTGGAGGAGAGGGAAAATATATTTTCTTGCATATCTTTGTTTTCTTATGTTTAGCCTAAATGCTCTCACTTATATTTTCCCATTTACAGATTGCTAATACTAATTAGGATATTGACTTTAATGAGAAATGCAAATGAGCTATTCTTTTATTACATAAGCAGGACATTTGGGAATGTTAGACAGATTTGGGTTTCTGTCAGCAAGAAATTTGGTTATCCTGTAACTGTAGTCTTGTCTTAGTGTATTTATCTACACCAAGAGAGTATTGAAGAAACTACTCTGCCTGAGGTATTTAAGCTTTCTCATCTAAAATGGAATGGGTGTTACACAAGTATAATGTGTATGAACATAAACTAATACATAATAAATTATCCTGCAAAAATATTCCCTCCAAGAGGATTTGAAATTAAGCAAGCATTGTTCTAATTCTTTATCAGTATGCTATATGTAACATTTAAACAAGGGGTAGGTTTTCTCAAAAATATTTTTAACATATTTTTGTTGTACTCATTCTGATTTGCCCTTTATCTGCTTGTATTTTACAGAAGCTATTTCAAAGTTATTTGCATAACGTCTGAAGTTTTTTCATTATTTTGGCATAACAGGGGCCAAGTACATGTATTATATTATAAGAAAGAATACTAGATTTCCTTATTATTGCTGAAATAGAAAAAAAATGAAATAAAACTACTTTGCTTATTCTCCATCTTTGTTCTTGTTTGGAATTTAGATAAAGGGTATAAAGAAGTCTAAGATATTTTCTCCCTAAGTGTTCTTATCCTCATTCAGATCAAAGAATAAATATATCAGGCATAAAAAATACCATGTTCACCCATGAACATGTGCTGAGCATGAGTTTCTCACTCTCAAATAGAAGTCCTTATATTACAAATGCTGAAAGAGAACAGGCTGGAAAGAGCCTCTAGAAAGATAATTATCTATCTATTTAAATTTAACTGTTAAATTTAGCTAGTATTTCTTGTAGAAATTGCATTCATATCCCCATCATTCTGTGCTTCTGTGTTGGCATAGCTCTTACACAGAGCTCTTAATTAATGTTTTGTCACTGAAAGAGACAGTGTTCTATGAGAACACTAATCATAAGCACATATCCATTGTGCAGAAGCCCATCTAGAATAAATTTGTCCCTGAATCCACTTGGACATGTTCTTATTTACATTGGATGCAACCCAGATATGAAGAAGAAATTTTTTTGCATTAGTAGAAAAATAGATAATTATGTTAACACTATTGTCTGGAGCAAGGAAGAAACAATCCAAAAGAATCTACATTTTATTTTTCAAAATGCATCTCCCTGAAGCATTTTCATCTTTTCAAACTATGAAGTAGTTTATTTCTCTACACTTGTTTATTAAAGCTCCATAGGTTCCACAAACAATACTTTATCAATCTGTATTTGTATCATCAGAATTGTTCAAAGGAAGCTCCTTATCACCCCAATATATCTTTATGGTAGAGTTATTAAATAGAAATATGATATCAAATATTGGATAGAACTCAAACCAACTTATTCATGAAAAATGTATTTTCATATTTATGTTTTTTCATGTTTATACCTGTTAATCATGTTTTTTATGTAGATTAAATGTGTCTGTGTGTGTATAGTGGCACAGTTACAAAAAGAGGAAGTAATTCCCAATTCTGTTATCCAAGTTAGCATAGGATCCAAGACTGACATTTAATCTACTAAGCCTGAAAAACAGCTTCACCTGGGGTTTCTCAGATAAGAGTGACAGCATGAACACCACTCTATCACAGCACAAATATCCATTATTTTTAAAACTACTGTCAGTGAGGTCTACAAAGAAGTGGGACCACAGGCTGTGTATTTCAAGCAAAGAAGAAGTTCCATAAACATCAACCAAATACTGAAGAAATGAAGAAGAGTCACAAAATTTGCCTGTACCAAGTATCTAGCCTACTGGCTACTTACAGCAACCATTTTCCAGCTAGCTGCATGTTTTTGGTCAACAGGATCAACAGATCCTTCTTCATTGGCACTGAGCAGAAAAAGCAGACTAGTGAAGATACAAGTCCCTTTTCCACACAGGCTGGCAAATTGCAGGAGAATAAAAAGGTGGTGCAGAAAGTCCTCCTAATGACTTCACTATCATGTACAGATATTCAACAACCTCTGTAAACAGAATTTGCATTTTATGTACAAGTTTAACAGAGCCACATTAGCATTTATCATATTTATACTTATTTTTCATGAGTTCATTTAGGACCCAAAAGGGCTCCAAGTAGATTTTGCTGGTTTTGTGACTTTGCTAGACACTTCTCCTCCTCATCTCAATAACACTATTTACCCTAAACCTAACCCTATGATGCCTCAGGTCACTCATGTACAGTTCTGTGACAAACAATTTTTTGTGTATTTAGAAATTTGGTATGCTTTTAAGGCATACAATCTCATGACCTTTCAAATCCAAAATACATGGTTATAGGAAAGTATTTATTTTCAAGAATTTCTGAGATGTCAGATTTTCTTTACTAAAAAATTTAAAAAAGGTAGAATTTGTTTATATCTTGGATCTTTTTTTATCTTCTCTAAATATTCTATACTTGTGCTTTTTATAACTAAATTTCCATATTGTGCATACATAAAATAGCCCTTAAGTATTTTGAAAGGTTATACTGCACATAGAAGGCTAATTGGCAGCATTCCCATGCAAAACTGAACCATGGTATAGTTATGATGTAAAAATCTTGCCATTCATGTGGATTGACCTATATATGTCATGGAAGGACTTTCTTCATGCCTGAGGAATAAATATAATATGTTATTGCCTATGTAAAAAGAAAAAAGTTACAGATGACCACTGTGTGTGCATGTCTTCTCTTAACCAAATACAACACAATGACATCTTGTTATATTGGTAACTTAAAAATACAATATGACCTCTGAATTTCCAGAGACATGAAAATTAATTTTACCGTGGAAAACTGTAAGAAGCACTTAGCCCTAAAAACTCTTGTCCCTTTCCTATTTCCTCATCTTTGTTTTGCTTTATGCATTGTGATGCCCCAGAGGAGATTCACTATGGGTGCAGACAAGACCTTGCCTAGTGGGGCTACCTCCCTACATAATTCTGTGGAGCCATCAGAGAGAAAAATCTATTTGTAGCCCTTGTGAATTAAGGAGCTCAGAGAATTTAGACACCTAGACAAGTACACAGAAAAACATTTTTATTTCCCAAAGTCAAATCCCTCTTCTACTCCTGCAAAAGAAGCATGACAAGAAGTGCTGGATAAAATCTCAATTTTGCTATCCTAAGGGATCTGTACTTAATATATATGGCATGAGAATATATTTCTCTGTTCCCAGAAGTTCATCCACATAAATCATAAATTTCCACACTATTGTCCACAAAGATATGGCAAATGATCCTTCTGATTAAATGAAACATATTAAAAAAAAATTCTAATATTGCCTTTAAATTTTTTAAAAATACATAGCTGTCAGGGAGAAATTTTGAATATTGATAGCTTTCTTTTATATCTGTCAACTAGTTCTGTTAACTGGTAAACAGTGTCTATTTAGCTTTACACATTTATACTGCAGTAATCCATTGCCCTCTCCCCAGTACTTTTTTTTGAATTTGGAATTCTGCAATGCTTTTTATCTAAACATTGGCTCACATTTGGAGCTAGGAGTGTGTCAGTACTCTCTAGTTTTGCCCATGTAGGGAGTGATTTATATTCATTCACTCTCCATTGCAATGCATGTTATTAATTTTTATAATATTTCCATCATAACAAAACAGAATTTCAGATTGAGTATTAAATTCCTTAGCCTATTTTATAAGCATAAAATCAGTGGACTTTCTGACTGCTAAAGTCTCTGAAAAATCGGTCATTTTGATGCTATAAAATGATAATTTTTCTCCATCACTCAGTTTCATTTCAATTTAATCAAATGGTTTCTTTTTTTTAATCATAAACCTAACATTTCTAATTTTTAAACTGAGTCATACAGTTCTAAAAGCTGTGATAGTCTCTTTGGGAAATCTCTCTGCACTAGTTGGAGTGACAGGCACTATTAACACAAAATTGTTGCTTTTTTATCTTAAAGACCTTTTCCCTTTTTCTATGCAATAGATTTTTTTGTTGTTCCCCAATAAACATGAATGAAGACATAAACATGAATGAAGATATACACATGAAACTGTTACACATTTGCTTGTTTGATATATTGCCATGGTTAGCCCAAAACTGTGTTTGCATTCAATATCTGTGCTACATCACACGACCCAAAATTGTAATTGCTCCTGTAAAGTCCTGGGCGCCGGAGTTGTCTGGTCCTGGATTTGGGAGATCCTGGGGTCTTTTTTTAACATTTGGGGTTGCTCAGGCAGAAGTCCCTCACACTTTATCTTCCATTTCCACCAGGAGACTGAGACAGCACAAGGCAGAAACCTTCATTTTCTCTCCGAGCTCCTTGCCTGGCTTAGATCCCCACAAAACTGCAGTTTCTTGGCAATCCCAGGCTACTCGAGGGCGAATTACACAAATGCCTGTCTGCAGCAGGACCTGTGGAGGTGGGAGCTGCTGGTTTTTGGTGCTCAGTGGTGCCTTTTCTTCCCCTCACACATTCCCTGCAGCACCAGCAGCTCGGAGTGCAGTGCCAGCTGAGGGAGAGGCAGAGAAATTGGCACCACAGCATTGCTGCTGTCCCAGTTCCTGAGTTCTTTTCCAGCTGACATTGTTTTCCAGCTGCTGCCATCAGGAGACAGAGAGGTCCTACGCAATGGCCTGAAGCAAAGAGCTTGAGAAGCACTGGACTTTTTGGACTCCAGGTTCTCTTTTTGTTTTGTCACTGTGGGTTATTTTTTAGGGGGAGCTTTGGTATCGATGGAGGTTTGGTTGCTGTGCTGTTTTTTCCTCTTTGTTCTCTCTCTCCACAGGTGGTCAGGAGAGGGGGGCCTGTCAGCCATTTTGCTTGTCTCACACCATGGTGCTGTCTGCAGAGGGCGCCATCTTGAGGGGAGCGCTTTCTCCGCCATTTTGTTTTCTTTGTTCCTGGGGAGCCTGCGGGATTGAGCAGCTTTGTTGGTAGTGATTATTACTGTTCTTTTGCCTGTTGCTGTTTAATTTCATTCATTCATCACCAGGGACGTGGTGGAGTCACCATCCCTGGATGTGTTTAAAAAAGACTGGATGTGGCACTCGGTGCCATGGTTTAGTTGAGGTGTTAGGTCTTGGGTTGGACTTGATGATCTTGAAGGTCTCTTCCAATGTAGTGATTCTATGATTCTATGAATTCTGTGAATTCTTTAGTGAATTTTTTAGTAAACTGATTTTTCTTCTCTTCTATCTTCCAATATAGCTCTCTGTTTATTGGTGACCCCAGAGTGGTTAAAACCAAAAGGGGAGGTAACACATTTTGAACTGTCCACCCCGCATAGTTGTCTTAAACCAAGACATAAATTTAGCAGTTTTATATGAGGCCATTGCACCAGATTGCTTGCCCTGTGAAATTTTATTGCCCTTCACACTGATTGCAGCATATTAAACTTTAATTCTGCAGAAACCTATGTTAATATAATGCAATAGATTGGACATAAATTTACTGATTTCACAGAGCAGGGGTTGACTTAAATTTCTTCCATGACTGTTAATTCTATAACTGTTGAAACACTCCAGCAAACAGCATCCATTGCATAAATGCGTTTGGTCTGCACTTCTTCTCTTGAAACAGTCAGAGCTTATACAGATGACAAAATCTTTTGTTATTTTTATGTCAACTGTAAGAGGACAGCCAATACCTGATTAAGCATGAAGTTAAAAAATAATGAATAAACAATATTTAAAATTTTACATAAAGCCTGACAGGGAGATGATAACCCACCATGTATTTCTGGAAGGATTTCAACTAACGCAGTGCATTTATATCAGATCATCATTTTGTATCATGCAGTTATGAAACTTTGGATACAGTACTGGAAGCTCTAAAAAGATTTACTGTAAGAGTGAATCATGTCCTGCTGTTCATGCAGTTAATCTCATATTTATTTTCAGAATTAAATTATTTTACATATTCTTTTTATAAACATTTATAAATAAGTTTACTGAACAGCAACTAAGCATCTAATAAGATTCTTTTGCTTATTTTGTGGGAACAAGGAGCAAAAATTATAAGGGCCCAGTTTAAGAGTGGGGGAGAAATAGACTAGAAATCTTAATCCTTTAAAAAGACCACCTAATTTTCTTTAGTAATAAAACAATGTTTGCCACCTGTGGAGAAATAATAATTGTAGAAAAAAATAATTCCAATGTGAAGAGAGAAAAAATCTTTTTTTTTTTTCATTTTTTATGAAATAGAACACTTTTAGAAAGTTGGTTAATATTGCATAATTGGCAGGACAGGTGAAGTGAAACGGTTGAATTGTAACAGCATTTTTAACTTTTTCGTAACCCCTGAATTGGTCAGGTAGTTGTATTGGATGATTGTTGTAGGTCCCTTTCAACTGAAATAGTCTATTCTATTTTACTCCAAATATCTAAAGAAAACCTAGATTTCTGTCTTTAAGATCAAAGACATAACTGCATCTGAAGAAATACCAAATGAACTTCTTATTTTCTAATCTGGAAGAAATCTTCTTCAGAAATCTAAAGGTCTTAATTACTCACTTATATAAAAATGGCCACTGCTGTGCCAAATCTGTTGAGATCTTAAAATCCAGCTGAGGTTATCTCAGGGCAATATTTAATGAGATTATTAATGATTACCATATATTTATTTTATTTGAAAGGTTATGTTGATAACATTTCTTACATGTCCAGCACATAAAAGCCACAATGAGTGTGTCTATATTTATCTTAAATATTTTTACTGAGACTTTCTATTGTAGATATTTCATGCAATATGAGAATATTTTTCTCTCTGATTGTACTGTTGTATTTGTAAAGGTCTTCTGAAGCTAAGGATTTTGTTTTTGGAGCTGACATGGACAAGCAAAACTTTCTAAGGAGTTGTGCAGAGATAAATATTTATTAAGATATGTAAATATTTCTCTAAGCCTCTATCAACAAATATAGAAAAAGCAGTCACAATTTCCATCTCAAGAAGACAAAAATAAAAGTGTCCTGTTACATCTCGCCATAGTGGGACACTTGCTCAAATGAGCAGGGAGCAGTCACACAGCATGGCTCTTTCTTCAGTATAATTTTTGACTGTTCTTAAAAATGTAAGCCCAGAGAGTCAGCCTGGCTACTACTTATGGGGAGACACAAGAATGAATTATTAGTTCTGCTTTTGGGAAACAAATGTAACTTCAATGTTGACATCCTATTTATCCCCTGTTGAGGAATAAAATATTCTGTGTATTGAAATGATGAATTATAACCGTTAAACAAAAATGTAATGCGTTTGTTACAGCCACCAAGTAGACAAATTACCATTATGCTGTGCAAGTAATACTTTATAAACCCATTTGTCACACAGGAGAGGTGTCATATGCAATCTGATTCACCCAGCTTAATGTATGAAATGAAACCTTGATTTTCTTCAGCAGATGTAAAACAATAACAACTAGCTTTCATTCAGATCCAGTGATAAATACTTTGTTTTCTCAACAAAGTAAACAAACAAAAACTCAGCATCTCTTGTGCATTTGCAAAAAGAAAAAAAAAAATTAAAAATCTGGGGTTACATTGCATTTTAATTGGTGGTAAGTATACTGGAAGCTTCTACATAGCCCACAAATCACAGCAACTACCATGTTACAGTTATCAATTCAACAGAACTCGCTAAACATCAAATAAAATCAGCATGATAGATTGTTTTTGGATGGAAATCAGCAAAGATTTCATCAATTTATGTACAGCTACACTGATTTATAACAAGTTAAAGTGACAATATTTCTATCCATGTCACTAAAATTTAATCTACAATTTATAGCAGTGATGACAAGGCCGTAGGTATAACTTCCAGTATACACTGAAAATGAGACTTGGGTAAAAACTAATTTCTGGGTTGAGGAAAAGGGATCTAGAAAGATCCCTTCAACAACACTCTCAGGCTGGAGATGCCTAAATCAGCAACTTCTTTGCCTTGAGTGTCAACTTCTAAGCCAAGTGCCACCCCCATGCGGCAGAATTTTTTTCTGCCTACTCAGGCACTGAGTCCTACCCTAAACTCTCCAAGTATTTAGAAAGAAGAACTAAATTCAGACATCTATACCACAGGCTTGCACATAAAATTTATTTCTCTAGGTTATTCTTTATTATGAAAAGAGAAAAATTAGGATCTAGAGTGAAACAACAGATGAATCTCACTGTCTTACTAGCTCACATTCTGTTTGTTTCCCTGAATATCCCAAAACAGTAGCCTATCTTGGTACACAATGGATGCAAATAGCAAAGTTTATATGTGTTCAGCATAGCACACAGTATAGGTACTTCAGGGGGAAAAAAGAAAGGAAGAACAAAAAAGAAGGAAACCCCAATTTTTTTTTTCTATAACAGGCAAGTATACACAGCAATCACCTGCATTTTCTTTCCTTTCCAACTTTAGGATAGAAAGTGTTACTTATTTCCTTCCTTCCAGCTGGGTTACCAATACCACAAATATTATGAAAACAGACACAACAATTTTGTTTGAAACTACTGGTCTGGATATCTTTGTCATTTTCAGTTGGAATTTGCCAGGCAAGTTCCTAGCTGATATTTGATGAAATAGAGTCTTTTGTTTTAATCTCAATCATAATTCCATACCAACAATGTTACTTCTCTTTTCCCATAAAAACAGTGCTAGAAGCACTCATGAAAAGTGACTGTCTTCCATTAATTTGGGTCAGAGATGAAGCAAAACAGTAACCACCATGTCGGCAACCTTAAGTGAGAACAATAAAAACTGTACATAAAATATAGCTGTTGGGCAAATGCAGTAGCAGAAACAAAAAACTCTTGAAAATTAAAGATACCCATTCTAAAAAGTTATGCCTGACCCTGAGTCCTATTGTCATCAATGAGAGCTTTGGCTCTGAGCTCCAGGGAGATGTAAGCCTTGTGATGTTAGTAAATAACCTAAATCTATGTCTTTTGGAGACTCCTAATCTGTGGCTCAGGAGCCATAAAGGAATTTAGTAGATATTATTATGAGAAATACTAAAGAGTCTTTATGTGTACATATATGTATGTGTGCATATATATCTTTGTCCTCTTATCTGATAAAACTTCCAGTTATATCTTTGGAGAGCCCAGTGTAACAGGCTCACTCTGTGCTAAGTGAGAGAGAAAGAGAATTAAAAGTGATCAGAAATCGCAACCATTTTGAGAAGAAAACTATGATTTAGAAGTTTTGTCTTTACAAGAGAACTGAACAGGTCTAGGTAATAACCACACAGATGCCAGGAAGAAAAAATTACCTATGTACAAGGAAAAGTCGTTCTGTTATACTTCTCCATGGGAGAGTTCCTGTGAGTGTGTGAACAGGACAGAGAATGTGTCTGTTTCAAAAGGGAGAAAAAAAAAGTCAGTAAATAGTTTGGGATGCAGAGCTCAAAACAGGAACTGAAAAATGACTTTGCAGGCCACTTTATCATGGATCAGGGTGCTGTCACACTGGAGCATACGGTGAATTTACAAATTTTCCAACCACACCAAGCCCAGTCCACTTTCTTTTTTCAATGGTTCACAGCAATTTTGTGTTCTCGTAATCTGATTTCTGGTGACTCTAATGAATGTAAAAACACAGAAAAACATAGCAAAATATAATACTGGAGCTGTGTAACAGAATAAAAATCTTTGGTGGTCCTGTTCTCCTTCCTATAGCACATGATGGCAAAAAGAGATTAATATCTTGATGGTAAGTTTTGTGGTGGGATATTTTAAGTGTGAATCTCATTTTTGACCTTGAGTTTTCTTTCTGACTTCCTTAAAAATCTAAGTTTCCCAAGTGTTTTAATTCTCCTTCCATTCCTGTCTGTGTAACAGAACTGGTCTTATTCTTCAGGGGTTACTCAAAGACAAAGTTTAGGAGGGCATTCACTTCTCTGTAAGACAAGTGAATTTATTCACTCCTAGAAATTCATTTAAACAATCTTTATCTAATTTTCTTGTCCCCAAATGGATTTCTTTCTATAAACAGTGTAACTGATCACTGCTGGCACTATTTTAATACATCATACTGCCAGAAGTCTTTCCTCTCCTATCACTCATTTGTCATTATGAAAGTTAAAAAGAGCTGTATATTTTGGGGTTGTTTTTTGAGTTCTCTTTCTGATCCAGGAGAATTTTACCATGTGTGAGACTGAATAACTGTATAGAGATTACAGTGTCTCATTCTGGCATTGTTACATTTTCATTGATTCTTATCTTGTTTTCTCTAAAGTCACCTGAAAGTACATCAAGACTGTAAGAGGAATTTACTTTGCCAGAGTCAGCAGCTCTTTTGGGTTCCTGATCTCTTTTTAGCAACACTGTGGAGGTCCAAATTGAAATCTCTACACAAACACACCAGAGCAATTGTCTTGAACAATACTAAAAAACACAATGCTATATTCCTATCAAAAAACTAGAAATCTCAAAGTATGAAGTCAATACTAATTTAGAGGGGAAACTAAACCTGTACTGTGCATGCACAAACTTCTCTGATTTATACTGATAACACAGTATGGTATAAGATCTCTCTCTTTTCAATGCTTTAATGAAGATTGATTATATATTGAATGGGATTTCAGTATCATAAAAAACAGGGTTTCTACACCACAATATTAAACTTATAGATTCTGGTTTCTTCTTAAAGTTCTGTGTCAACACTTTAGAAAAGGTCTGAGCATTACATTCCTCTCTTAGCACTTTTAATATGTTCATATCATAAAGTTGAAGGGTGATTCAGCTATACTTTTTTTTTCCTAAATTACTGAACAAAAATGACTACATTTCAATTACAATAAGCACATGTAACAAATGTGTGCCTTTAAACTGTGAAGTCTGTGAAATTATGAACATCTATTTTTAATGATAAAAAATTCTGACTCAAAAAACAGTGAGTTAAAAAAAAAGGACTCAGAAAAATGGAATTACACATATATTAAACGTATCCCACTTTACATTCAGTAACTACAGAGGAACAGATGTTCACATGCTACTGAATAAACCTGCAGGTGAGGCAAACAGATCCACACCATTTTACATCTTTTAAGGACTATGGAACTGTTTATCTCTAAAGAGAATAAGAAAAATATCATGCTTTTTTAAAGATGGACAGACACCAGGTCTTTTACTACTAAGGTTCATAAGAGTCTTTTATGAACAGCCCTTATATGCTTACAATCACTCAAATACTTATATTTAGATTTGGGAAAATGCACAGTATTTGAATCATAGAAGGCTTTATTCAGATTCAGAACAGAAAAAATGAAGAATTGCTGAAGGAAGTAAGATAAATAAAGTAAATCCTAAGACTATTTCCTAAGATATTTCAAATTGTAGCAGGGTGAGTACCCAAAACACAAGAAGTTGATAATAAGAACAGAATTTTCTCAAAGAAAGGAGAGTAACATACAGAACAGAACAGCAAAAGTAAATGCACAGTTGCTGTAGAGGTAAATTAAATTAGAGAAAATAGGAATTGGACACGCAGCTTGGATGCTTTTACTGCCTACATAGACATGTGCATAATGTAATCCTTACATAAGTACAACACAGGATATGTATATACTACTTAACATTTGTGGGAGCAACTTTGTTCTTCCTCAAGCTTTCTTGTACCAAACCCAAGAAGCAACATCTTTTATGTAATCTTTAAACATTGTCTCTATATATCCTAATAACCTCTACTGAATGCAGTCTTAACCAATTTATCAAAATGAATTCCCAGATTTGTAAATACTATTCCTGTAATGCCTTATTCTTGCCTAGTGACATGGCCCTCAGAATTTGATAACAGAAAAAAATAGAAAAGTAATTTTCTAACCATTAGTTTTTTATGAAAATACTTGAAAAGTTTTCAACAGCTTCCCAGGTACTGGTGTGGAATAATTTAAAAGATTTTTACTGATTTTCATGTGCAACAAATTAAATAATATAAGCATATTGGAATGAAACAATAATTTAAAAATAATTTGAAGCATGAATAACATAAAGATCAAACAACATGAAATAAAATGAGTAATAGGAAAACATATTTTGAACTTATTTTCTCTTAGACAATGTTCAGGATTATTCTGACTGGAAATCCTGGACATTTATCCATCACTATTCCCTTTGTATCCTGTTTCACTTTCAAGCAGCTTTTAGCGAAAAGTCAGGAAGGATAAAGATGTGTGATTTAATTTTCACCTAAAAAAGTAAAGAAGGTCTTTGATTTTCAAGAACCTTGCTGAGGATTCAAACTCTCCCCCATTTTTATAAAAGTCATTTAAGTTCCTGCTCATTAAATACGAGTAAAATAACAGAAAAGCAAAAATTTCTTCATCTGCTTGCAATCATTCAACATATATGTTTACATCATAAGGCAGACAACTGTTTTGTGGAAAACCTTTGGAGGAAGCATGGTCTAGGAAAGCTCTGATTTGGTGCTGGATGCCAGATTAACAGCACACAGGAATGAAATAGAGGCTGGACTTCTACTAGTTGTGCCCTGATAACAAACACCTGAGTTACCTTCACTGAGTAAACCACCATGTTTTCTGTTACTTGCCAATTTTCTAACACTATATCCTTTCAAAACAGTTTTTATATCCATATACCATAACTGAGGTATTCATTTCCATATATTGCTGTACTCTAGGAATAAATATCAGATTTTTTTTTTTTTTTAAAAATTCATCTTTAACTGATTTAAAATTAGCCTCTTTTCCAAATGCCAAAATGTCCCAAGTTTTTTGGTTTTTAAAAGTTGAAAACACAGCCTTGGGGGAAAAAAAGAATACTAAACAATTGCCCAGCTGTCCCACGTACTGCAACACATTTTGCCATGTAAAGCAATAGTTCTCAAATATTTCAGTCTATATGTGTCTTCTCTCTAGTATTTATTTTTTAATACATTTTTAAAAAAACTAATTAATTTTTGTTAGGAGCAATAGTATAGCATACCTGTCTGGATATTTTAACTATTTCTTGTACTTATATGGGCTTTCTGGAGTGTAGTGAAAGCAGATTTAGGGAAAGTGTATATCTTACACCATCAGGCAGCTCAGTCAGGAACAAATTTAATTAAAACCTCTCTATTAGTAACAATGCTGACTTGTCAAGTAAACAATATCACCACAGACCATGAAGAAAATAAATTATTATTAACTCCTGCAAAATCCGGAATTCACACAAAGGACACCAAGAAGTTAGAAAAGTGAAATAAAACCATTTAAATCCCATTAAATAAATTGTGATAACAGGTGCTTTAGGTGTACTTTGAGGAAGTGGAGAATAAAACATACAACGAATGCTCATATACATCAAAAATTATATTCCTACATTCACCTTCCAGGACACTTCAATACTTTTAAGTTTCAGTCACCAAAACTTTATTCTAGGTAGTATCCTGACTCATTGCTAAATATGAGTTGCAGTTTTGTAATCCCCATCCCCAGATTGTTCTTCCCCAACAAGGCTCAAGTTATCTCACCCCAAGCCCTTTTCCCTCATTTCTTGGTGCACTATCCAGCTGACCCCTTACCAGGTGTCTCCATGGTGATAATTAGTGCCTTTTCTCCTGACTCTGCAGGGAATGACTTTATGTTTTATTTCTGCTCTTCATGTATGTCAGGCTATGCCTCCCAGTGAGCTCAGCCACAGCTCCTCTGCTCACGATGAGACAAGGCAGGAGCCTCTCCAGACTGTGCTGCTGGACCCCCTGCAGCCACACCCTCCAGGCTCTCACTGTTAACCAGTCTGTGTTCCTCTCTTAGCAGCAGTGAATCCTGATCAATTTATTAAAAAAAAAATTCTTATGAGTTATGTCCCAAAGTCAGGGAGCCAAAATGTTGTTGTGCCAGTTCTCACTTACATTAGACTCAGAGTTTCCAGTTAAGTTAATTGCCTTTTGCAGACATAGGAACAGTTGTGAGATATTCTCTACTGACCTGAGTTAAATAATTTACTGAGGTGAGACTGTGATTTCTTTTCATTTTTCATTTGAAAAAAAAATAGACATTTGAAAAAAAAGAAAGTCCAAGGAAAATGGATCCCACCCAAAATTGTTATAACCTAGTAGCTAGAAAAAATTGTCATGCAATATGTAGTCTCTTGTCTCTCTGGCTGGGGATTAGGCTCTTTTAAATTTATTTCTTGAGTGAGAAGGCTAGTGGAAAAGAGATTGTATCTCTCCTTACAACCACAGTCTGTATTCACTAACCAAAACTAGAACCCAAGCCTGTTTCTCAGGTGAAGGTTATAACTTCCAGGCAATTTCCCACTCAGTGTAGTTTTGCCTCTCCTTTCTGTCTTGATGCTGAGAAAGCTTCCTGATTCAGATGTTATCAAACCAATGTAATTCTGCAACTGTTCAGATGGGTTTATACATACATTTTCTAAAGAAAAAATAAAACCCCAAGATATTGTTGGAAAAAGCTTCTTAAGGCTTTCTACTAGGGAATAAACAGAAAGCCTATGGTAGTATCTAAATGAGCATATGAGCACCACCAAATACTAAGTCATAAATGACTTCTCATCTTGGCCCTATTAATTTTAGATAGAGACATTATTACCTTTGGCAAAAGCATATAAGCTCTGCATCTTTCCAAGATCTTTAACAGAGGAGCATTGTTAGCATTTGTTAATCATTTTAGTGGATTATATACAAATAAATGGTAAGTTTTCTTATAAAATCTGGGAGAAAAATAATCTATAATTCAATTGAGTAGTGTTAATGTTTGTCTGCTAACCATAATTGCTTACTTAACTTTTCATTATTTACATTCTAAGTTCCATTGACTTTTCTACATTTTACTGTTAAATAAAGGATTTCCACTGAGAAACACAAATTCATTCAATTCCTAAACTTGAAAATGAGCAAGACTTTTTGGGTTTTTTCTTTAAACAAAAAACACCTCTAAGCAACAGAAATGTAGCTTTTAAACATTCCTGTTATTTAATTAATTGAATTATAAACTTAAAAACCAAATGCAACAGCTATTATTTTAATTATCTAATTAGTCTATGAGAAAAAACTTTCTGAAAAACAATGAGCCAACTGATGTTAGCTGTTGTGTCTTATTCACATTAGTCAAAACCTTTGCAAATTTTCACATTCCTATTTAGTGAAGCAGTTTGAACTATTCAACAGTGCTATCAGTGGGGTTTGGTGTATTACATTGCTTTTGATGCTTCTCAAAGACTCAGTGAGATGTTTAGGGAGAAAATAAGTACACCTGAATTGAAAAATAAAGCAGGCAACCATCTCAGTTAGCTCTCAAGCTTCAGCATCTTGCCCAGAGCTTCAGTGACACATTTACATGGACTTGAAGTTTGTGTCCTTGAAACTTCCTCTGAAATTATGAGTCACTTCAGTTGAAAACTTGGGAATGAAGGAAAACATGTGCATGAGTAGGAGAGTACACCCTCACGTTTGCCTGAAGGAAGAAATGATTCCTCCTCTTTTGCAAGCAGTGTTAAAGCTAAGAGCATTCATCCTTTTCAGGGCTGAGTCCTGCAGCTCCTTTCTTCCTCTCTGGCCCTCTTGTTTTGTGGACAGACAGCATGATTTTAAACTTTGTCAGCTATTCCTGAGGTACAAGTGTTTGAACCTTGCAGCTGTACCAAAAGACAGGAGCAGGCAAGGTCTGTGCTGGTTGGGTTAGAAAATGGGAGCAAAAGCTGCAAGCTCATGTCTCCTAGCACCAGGGAGACAGTTCCTGCTCCTCATGTTCCACCTGCAGATCTCCAGCTCCTGAATGGGCTCAGTGCCCTGGTAGCAGCAAGTGCCTGGGAGCTGTGGGCTGTGTCCAATGAAGAAGCCAAGTCAGCTGAGAGTGAGTCCCAGCGCAGCACCAAGAGAAAGTTCTGAGTGGCAGCAGAGGGCAACTGCCTGCTGAGCAGTCAGGCAGGTTTGTTGCTTCCAGGGTATTAGACATTAGGGAGAGACCACAATGGCTCAAAATCCAGTCTCCATCATTGGAGATACTGATAACCCAGCTGGACACAGTCCTGGACAATGTTCTATCTGTCTGTCCTGGGAACATAAGACTGAGGTAGGTGATTCCTAGAAGTGCCTTCCAGCCTCAGCCATCCTGTAATTCTACTACATCTGAGGTGTCAGATATGTCTGACCACAAGAAACACAGGAAAGAGCTGTCGACCTGTAGTCAGGAATGGAGGATACCTTCCCCACTGTAAAATGGTTTTGAATAATTCAGCTGTGTCATGAAACCTCTGTTTTAAAAATGAAGACAGGGTCCTTTGGGCACACTAGAATGGTAGACCAAGGCAAGTTTGCACATGGAGGTACACATATAATGCAGAACATTCTGGAGAACATAGACATGACACAGACATAGATATGCCTACATAGATATGTAGGCAGCACAGAAACTTTAAGGTGCACAAGTGAGATGATAGAAAATTTAAGGTGCAAATTGACATGATAGAAATTTTTCTTAGGTGATTATTTGAGGATAGAAAAGGTTTCAGGGTACAGGTGCTATAAACTGGGAGAAAGGATGAGAACAAGTTACTACTCTTAGAGATGTTCACAAAGTTAGTAAATGAAAGTATAAGAAAAAATAAGCTTACTTTAAGACCCTACCACTGCTGAGCAGCAGAATGGATAAAATAATGTGGCAAAATACAAGTATGAAACTGGAATACCCTTACCAAATGGGAATGAATAATATTGAAGGAAGTAATGTAGGGTGTCAATGTGCACCACAAGCAGGGTCACCTAGTATATGAACAGAGAGGATTGAGAAAATTATAGTGGAGAGCTATAGGGGTCTGAGATAATGTGGAAAAAGCACTATGAAAATTTTAATAGTTTCATGGAGCAAAGTTCACAGAAACAGGTGGAAAAGAAATGAGCAGTGGTTCATGAGTCATGGCTTATTGTACATTGTTGCTAAACACAGACACTTCATTTTCTAGGATTGTAGCTTACATACTAGAGAATAGTGTTCACACTGGATAAGCAATTCATCTTTACAATAATGACTCTATCAATATCTGCTCATATTTCATAAGTACTGTAGCATTATTAGCTGGCACTGTGTATAGATACATGGAAAGATGGAGTAGCTACACCTATCAATAATACTGTGAACCATTTTCTGAGCATTAGATTATCACTGCTATCAATTTCAAGAAAACCTGAACTAAATAAATAAAATTAGAAATTAAATAATGCAAGAATTAAAAACTAGCCACCAAGTTTGCAAAAAATAAATGTAAACTTTTTGCTAGGAAATCTCCATGGGGAATCCATTTTCATTCACTATGTCTCTGTGTACACAGTGAAGCATTTAATTTTCCCAGTGGGTAAACTAATTAAAATCACAGAACAATACCAATTCTTGAGCAGAGAACTGGGATAACTTACTATAGAAAAAATAATACACATTGCTTTAAACAAAAAATGCCAAAAAGAAATTAGAAAGCTGAGCACACAAAGGTCTTCTGATTTATAAATACAATGGAAATGTGTCCTTATAATTTCTTTTTGTCTATTTACTTGAGAACAGTCTCATTACATCAAAAGGACTGTCTGAACACCATGCCATTCAGCTAGGCAGCATGGATAATCAATTTATAATTAAAGAAATAACATTGATAGTTACTAAATGGGTTTTTTAGGGGAAGAATTTGGATTATCTACAGATAATCCTTTTCTAGATATTTGAAAAGGTGATGAGTGAACTGAAGAAAATTTATGTGATAAATTATGAATGTGCTTGATGCATATCTTTCAGTTATTTTGTAGCTCTTTTGAATTGCTCTAACTCTGAAAGTACTTTGAAAATAAAAGAAGCAACAAATGAGGCCAGTTTTGTTTATCTAGGGGGTTACTTTATTTTAAATTTTACTAAAATGAGATTTTTACCTTTTTTCAAAATTACAATTAGGATGCTAAGAATTAGAGTTTTAGTGTCAATTCTCAGGAGGGTGACACTCAGGCTCTGTGGGAGGTAAAAAAGAAAGTCCCTCAAGTGGATTAATAGATGACAGGGAAAGCAACAGCTTATTCAAACAGACTAGCAGAGAGCTTTGAAAAGAATTAGAGTAAATAAGTGTACTCAGTAAAATTAGGTGATAGCACTTACACACCTGTTTATCTAATAGCAGTTTGCATTTCTGCAAGTTCTTCATGGTGGTAGCTTTAATCAAGGTCCTAAATCCATCAGGCTTAATTTTACATTTTTGAAGTGGCAAAGAGGACACTTTATATACACATTATCACTTGAACAGCTTTTTCTGCCCTTAGTGCTGTTAACCATTGTCTCTCACTGAGACACTATGGCCTATTTAATCAGTGTAGAATTTACCTTGAGTCCATAACAAGACCATTTACATTCCATTTGGTTCTACTTTGAGCTCTCAAATGGGACCTAAATGTCCATAGACCTTGTACTTGCCCTTTGAAATGGATGAATTCACTGTCAACGAAAAATAAAGATGCCCATTAAACAACCCTCTACTATTAGAAGATATTCCACTGAAAGCATTACACAAGGGTGAGATGTTTGTAAAGCTGGATCAGGAGAATTTTCCAAGTTTTGATCCATTATAGGTTAGTGGGAAAGTGTTTATCTCAGTGCTTGTAGCTTTAGGTGCTCCCATACTCTTACAAAGTGTTATGTAGTAAAATACACAACAATGACAGCAAAAGGAATTATCACATCCTACATTTTACTCTGTCTAGGTGAACTTTGCAACCACCAATTTCCACAAACATTAGTAGCAGTCTGCAAGTAATAAGGAAGCAAAAGATTGGTAGATGAAATGATTTTGAAACTTAAATGCTTCAAAGCCATGACTCCTATTCATGGAGGTATAATGGTAAAACAGAGAGTATGAAGGCTCCATCTGACCCCAATAATGTTTGCTATTACTAATGTTGGAGTCCTTTGATTTTTCTCCTGAGAACAGAAAGCTTTCCCTTTGTTGCTGTCTATATATTGTACTATTTGAAATGTCATAAGGGAAATCAGATACAGCCAGCCTACATGTTTACACATGTAAACAGTGTATAAGAGAGAAAATTTATTTTACTGCAATCCAGTAGGATAGAAATAAAGATAATAGTACAGGGAATTTATATATGTGGAATATGCTTATTTTAACCTAAATACAGGTAGAACTTTAACTTACCTATGTACCAGAAATCATCACTGCATGTTGACTATATGCAACTTGTATAAAGGATATGTGTCTCCACTAGATCCAGAATCCCTTGCATAATATCTCTTCCAGATTCACTGTTTTAGCATTGATGCTAACATACAGAGACAACTGATGTGTCCTGTGCCACCTTGTGAAGATGACTTGGAAACAGATTATCCAACAAGGGTTATATCCTCCTATATATTATCAAAGGATAAAAAATGATTCCTTATTGTAAGGGATAGCTCTACAGCAGGGAGTGTGGAGAGAATTGTTTAAAAAACAACACAACATGGGCTCAGATGTGTGTTTGAGTTTTAGTTGACATAGCTGTGAACCACATACTTTGCTATAACAAGATCATGGCCACTAGATCAAAAGTTATTTTCTCCCTCTACTGGGCACTGGTGAGGCTACAGCAGTAGACTGCTCAGTTTTTAACTCCCCTGTTCAAGAAGGACATAGTTAAATCAGATATTGCCCAGAGGGAGTTACTAGAGTGTTTACAGTCTAGCTGGCATCACCTGGAAGGAGAGGCCAAGGAAGCTTGTCTTGCTTAGTCTGACAAAGAGGAGGCTAAACTGTGGTATTGCACAGCCTGCAGTTATCTCAGAGGCAGTGGTGAACTCATGGAGCTAAACCTCTCTGGTTAGTGCAAGGACACTGATAAAAGGAACAACGGCTAAGATTGCATCTTGTGAGTGTTAGGTGAATATCAGGAGAGAAAATTCACTCTGCAGCACTGGAATGTCTTACTCAGAGCAGCTATGAAACCTCCATCCTTGTAAACTGTTAAGATTAAAATAAAACCAAACCATTCTGAATGAACTGACTCCTGGCAGCAATCCTGCTTCAATCAGAGCTTTGGAATAGTGATGTTCCTGCAGTCAACATTTCCACAAACCTGTGATGTCTAAAACAGTACATATTAATGTCTGATAACCAAAAAAAAATTTATTTTATTTTAAAATTTATCAATGGTGAAATCATAGCTCTGTCATGGGTATTTGTACCTGAACGTTGTGGGGCTTTGAGGTAATGTTATTTTGTTACTAAAAAAGAGCAGATTCATTCTTTAGCTTACATTATGGAAAAGGGAAACTCAAAGGAAAACTGGAAATGTTAATAACGGTCATCTTTCACTTCTCAGTCATACTTTGATAAATGTCAAGAGACAGGTATTACACAATCCAATAAATAAAACAAGTTAGTAGATTAGTTTGACGTAAGTATTGATTCAACACCTAATCACTATTAAAATATTCCATTTTATGAATCTTACAATTGATCTGTTCTTGCATGCTTATGTGTGTCAGAAGGGTGAACTGTATAAAAATGCAGATATGCAAGTCTATTTTCTGTTTCCTATTTAACACAATTAAAAATAAGTAAGACTTTAAATCCTATCTTAAAAAGAACCCAAAAACTTTATGCATATTAGCAGCATTACTCATTTAGTACTTAGAATGTTCACATTTAATTTCCAACTAAAAATACCAAAAGAATCATTCCCTGAAAAATATCTAAATATAGGTTACTTCATTACCTGTAAATCAGTCTCAAAAAGGATGCAGTCTGTGAAATGCTAAATGAGAACCGACTGGTTAAATGCTGCACTTCTTGCAATCAGAAGGAATAACAATTACAGTGCCAACTGCTAATCCTAAGAAATCAAAACACAGTTAGGCAGCCACTAAATTCTATTATAAAGTGTAATTATTATTATTATACTTCTTTCAGAAAATGAAGAGATAGAAACATTATGCAAGTACTTAACCTTTTTTAGTAGCTAGGGCATTGTTCTTTACTGTGCTTCTAAATATATTCATCTTTTAAAAGAAATAACACTCCAAATTCTGAAAACACTAGTTGGTTTTTCTCTTTAATGCTTAATCAGAAATGTTGAGATATTCTTTTTTTTTCCCCTGAAGTGGATGAGATTGAAAATGAAGATATGTTAAGCAGGCAGAATGTGCAGTATGTTTTGTAATTAGCACAATACAGACCTTAATGTTTTACACTACTGATGATGTATGTACTTCTCACGTGGGTTTTTTCAAATACCTAACATAATCTGTCACTACAGTGCAAAGGAATAAAACATGACCACAGTCTCTACACAAACTTATAACTTTGGGCAAGTAAATAGGTATTGAAGGTTTAGTTTTACTAACTAAATTGGAATCACAATCACAATTAATTTTTTTTTCTTTGGGTTTGTTTTTATTTTTAATCCATATAGGAAGTTAAAAAGGTCTAAAGATAAACGAACAGATGCTACACCTATAAATTGTACCCTGGGACACTAGCATGCCTTTTTCCAGCCTAAGAAGTATTGATCCCCCTGATTTCTTGCATTTTGAAACACCTCGATTTTTCAGCCGTTTATCTATGCAGTGATGTCTGCCCCCTTACTCTCTTCTTGAGGTTAACCCTGGTTAGCTAAAAACAACACAGCTGCTTCTTCACTTCCCTCCACCCCCAGTGAGATGGGAGAAGAGGAGATAAAAATAAAAACAAAAAATTTGTGGGTCAAGATAAAAATTGTTTAATAAGTGGAGGAGAAGTGGAAGAAGAGAAAAAAAATACCAAAAAAGTGGTGTAAAGGCAACTACTCCCATGGATAGATCTGCTTCCATCCAGTTTCTGAGTAACTGACTACCCTATGAACCTCTTTTTTCCCTTTTTATAGATGAGCATGATGTTGTAAGGGAGGGAATGCCTCTTTGACAGTTCAAGTCATATGCCTGATAATGCATCCCAGCCTCTTGTGCACACACACCCCACTGCCACCCTCAGTTTGCTGGGGAGACAGAGTGAGAAAAAAAGCCTTGACACGGTGCAAGCACTGCTCAGCAGTCGCTAAACATGAGCATTTTATCATCACTGGTTTTGGTGGTCAGTCTAGAACACAGGCCCAGGTGGACTGCTATGAAGAAAATTAACTCCATCCCAGCCAGTTCACCTCTCCACACGAGAAGATTTAAAAAAAAAAATAAATAAAATGGCTGATGCATTTTATCTTTTGTGTCAATTGAACAGTAGTTTCTTTGAGAAGCTCTACATGCTAAGAAAAGTAAATCTATCTCCTGTATTTTCTTGTGAATTATTGTTGACTATTTTTATCCAAATCACTGCTCCTAAGATGTTTCCAAATTTGTTCCAACAAATTGTTTATAATAACTTCCTCACTGGGAAGTGAATCTAAATTGGTTGGATATTGATCCCTTTTCTGAGCTGAATGTTCCATGGAATTGTATTTGCCTTGAAAGTCTGAGCTTAGTAGGAGGTGGAAGTGAACTGCTCTACTGGCAGGTTCTCCTTGAACCTAATTTGTGATGACTACTTCTAGATCAATCCTACCCATCTTCCTAAACTGATGGCTGCCATTGGTTGTTTTATTTCTTGCATTTGTTAATAAGCTTTATTCATTCAGAGCTTTCTAAAATTTTCTACAGGTTTCAGCCTGTCAGCTGCTTGAGGACAGCCTGGCTCTGGCATCTCTGCCTAGAGCTGTCAGAATGCTATTCTTCACTGACCAAAAGTGACCATCCATCCCCTTTTTTCTTTTTTTTTTTTTTTTCCCTTTCACACCTGGAGAGTGGAAGCAGGCTGTGAATTCATTATGTGAATTTATTATGGCTCTACAAGATAACTAGCCTGGATTTGATCTTGTCTCTCCTGCACCCAGACCTGTGCAATGAAGCTATGCCAAGGTATTCCTTGACCAGGATTCTGGTTGTTTGTTGCCTTTCTGGAAGGAGCACCCTCTCTGTGCAGGTCTAAGTCTCTGTCTGGTCTTCAGTTCTAGGGACTCCTCTTTTTTACACTCTATCATGTACTCTAGAAGCTACTTCATAGTATGATAGATTGAGGAAAATCATGTAGAGGGCACATAAATACAAAGAGTGAAGGACAGATGGAGACAGTGAGCACTGTCTATCTAAGCTATCTTAAAGCCTGGTCACAAATTTAATTTGCTTTTCTGACAAACACTCCTTTTAGGGAAGGACAAACTGGGGTTACAACAAAATACAATAGAAATAGAAATAGAAATAGAAATAGAAATAGAAATAGAAATAGAAATAGAAATAGAAATATAGAAATAGAAATAGAATAGAATAGAATAGAATAGAATAGAATAGAATAGAATAGAATAGAATAGAATAGAATAGAATAGAATAGAATAGAATAGAATAGAATAGAATAGAATAGTATAGAATAGAATAGAAATTGTTCCAGCTGGAGGGGACTTACAACACACACCTAGTTCAACCACTGTGACTGGAGGTGTTGCAGGACATAAATTAATTTCAGTTCTTTTGAAGCCATAATTTTTTGCTATTCATTCCTATTATAGTGCTTCCCCAATCTTCAAGGATCTGAACAATATAGTGAACCATTCTAAAATTCTACAGTGCCACCATCAGTAATGACACTTCTTAGTGTACTATGACAAAGAACAATGTATAACATTTCAGAAAATGTGTTACCTAACCATTTGAGATGTTTAGATTTCCATTTTCTTCTTATTTAGTTTTAAAAGTATGTGCTAAGTTTGGGGTTTCTTACTTTCCTGATGGATTTCCTGGTCTGTCTATTTTAAGTGCTCTGAAATCAGTTTGCATTTTATCTATATAATAGATACATTTCTCTTTTTAAAAACTGGGTTTATAATAATAGAGTTTGTTATGAAGGGAAAAAGCTTCTTATAAAACAGTGAGAATTTAAGCTGCTCTTTGTCTATTAGAGAAAAAGTAATTTAATAAAGTAATTCATTAAAGTAATTCTATTCCTGCAAGTTTTCTGTTAACAGAAATTAATAAAAAATCTTCTTAAAGATAATAGAATCATTCTAGAAGGCCAGAGCTTTTCTTGGAAACTCTAATTATTTATATATTCCTTGGTGTAACAGGCATGCAAGCTTAGGAAAAACTGATTCTAAAGATAATACAAGATTGTTTTCTTGCATAATTTACTTAAAATTTATATTTAGAACAGATAAGCAACAAAAAAGCTACTCTGTGTTTTGAGCTTGAAAATATATCTTACATAAGAGAAAGAAATATCTGTCATATTAACCTAGCATGCATGTGATGCTTTTTAATAAAAAGGGCTGTTACTCGTTTAATAATGTATTTATTTTTTTCTTGAAAGAGTAAAATCAATAAAGCAATAAACACATACACTTCCTTATGTGTAGGCAGCTGAGAATATGCCAGCTGGCACAAAAATACTTCATCTTCAGTTTTTCCCTACATATGAGCCACATGTCAGGTAATTTGGACTATTCATAACCTTAAATCAGTGTCTGTAACTCCCATCCTCCAAGTTCTTCTTGCACCACCATTTTTTCTGTCTTTCATTATTTTTTATTTTGGTTTTGGTTTTGTTTTTTGTTTTTGTTTTTTGTCCTAGCCTGGGTTCCCAATCTACTTCTCTAGATAGAACTGCAAACAAATGTAACTAACTAACACAAGTAGTTAATATGAATAGGGTGGCTGGAGCCCTGGGAAAAAAATCATACAGTAACTTGCAAAATAACTAGTCCTTCATTACAGTTTTTAATTTTTATGGTGGGTTTTTGGTTTTTGCTTAAAAATAATGATTGAGTGTTGTTTCTTTAATGTTTTTCCTTAGTGCTGAACATATGGGTAGGTCCCTTGCAAAACAGGGATGGTGAAAAAAACTCCAGAAGATCAATACTAAGGTAGTAAGATTTCACCAGAGAATGCTGCAAACTGCAACCAGGACCTGAATCTGCTTTGTTATGTTTCTCAGCAAGCCAAGTACAATTACAAGAGCCAGAGAGATTTAAATTTTTTTCCATTCTAACCTGGGAACTCTAGTGGTTAGATTTCAGCACTGTAAGATTGATATAAAAAGTATTAAGTACTGTAGAAAAAGATGTGTTATTTCTAAGTGCTTTGGAAAGCTGAATGATAATTTTCAGAAGCTTTTGTGGATCAGCCTATGGTTTGAAAGAGCTGTTAGTTTGCCTGTAGGTCATATCATCCACGTCCCAGAGACAGCATGGTTTTGGACTGTCAGTCTCAGACTATGAGGCTTCAAGTGATGTCTGAGACAGCCCCAGTGAAAGCAGCTCTCACCCGACCAACAGCCCTTGGCTTCTTGTTGCCAGTAACAGAGCAACACTTCTCAGTCATTCTCACACCAGTATTCGTGGGATGAAGCACTGAAGAACTGATCTATGCAGAAAACCTTCTTGAAATAGAGGTGGAAGTGGAAAATCTCTTTTAGAAATGTATCAGCCCCTGGCTGTCTTCCAGGCTGAACTCAGAAGCAGTTGCTCCAGCACAACTGGGAGGTGTCACACAACAGTGTGGGAGTGAGAAGCCAAGAGATGTGCATGGAGACAAAACTTTTCCACTGAATGCTTTCAGTGGTGAAACTATGGTTCCCATTCCTCACCTGTAGCTCCTTGAAACAAAATGTGTTAGGACCCTGGAATTTCACAAAAAACTTTATTTAAACAATATATTTTATGATAGGTTTTAATGAAGTGTGGCTAAAACATTGAAATCTCTTAAATCACAGCTTTTAAGCCTACAAAGTTTACTTGCTCTGTGCAGACTGTCTATGCAGATTTAAGTTCCTTAAACCATAAATAGATTTTTTGGATGCTCTGGTTTCCAGCAATGATTTTTTTTCAGATTTTATAAAGACCAACTGCCTGGAATTAAGAGATTTTGATCTTCACTGTATCTTTTGAGTTTTCAGAGTAGTTGCATCTGTACAAGTCTTTTGAAGATTTAAAAAAATTGGTTGAACATCATTGTAAAGCTTTTTAGCTTTTCATGAGAAAAACAAACATTTGTTCCCATCTGTATTGTTAGGGAAATTTTAAAAATATCCATGCCTTGAAGGTATGTATGCTGACTTTCAAAGAACAGGTCTTCAAAAGCCCTTGAAAATATTTAGACCACATGGCCATGGATATGTTTATGCAGTTCATGATTAGTGGTATGTACTTATGCAAAATACCAGAAATAGTATTCTGTTTTGAGAAATCAAATATGAAGCTAACAAAAATTATTGATTTTAATTACTTAGTCACAATGAAGACACTAGGACTCAAACTTTCACGATTTTTAGAATGTGGTTCATCTCTGTCTAACTTTATTTATTTATTTATTTATTTATTTATTTATTTATTTATTGTAATGGGACATTTTTATTATACAGATATCTGAACAAAAATTCTGGCTCTCTACAGAAGTAAATCTCTTAAAGGAAATGCCTAATTTTTCTTCGCCATCATAACAGATGAATAAATCTCTGTGTGAACATCCAGAATAAAATCACTTAGGTTAAGTTCTTAACATCGGTAGTTTAAAATTCAAAGCATTCCCTTATTTTTCTTCTAAGCAAAATTAATTCATGCCCTGCCTTGATGCTAATTTATGTAATTTCAAGACCAAGTAGAGATAGATTATGTGGCAGGTACTACAAAAATTAATTGTATCTTAATTTCTGGAAGTTTAAGATAAACACTGAAAATTGTCTTTCTCTTAGCTTAACTTATTCTGTTTTGTTAAGATAAGGTAGAAAAAAATTCATGGTGGCATTCCCATGTTTGTCTTTAGAGGGAGAGGACAGTGAATTTAATTTTCAAAACAGATAAAATGATTAGTCATTCAAGTCAGCTAATGAACTGAAATTTCAACTTGCTTGTTTGAAAGGAGCCAAGATCAAGACAATGTGACTAGTGTCAACAATTTCTATATAGGTCCAATATGTGATGGAAACTCTAGTCTACAACTAGGAGAAAGAATCTGTGTAGAAGTAATCAGGAATATTTTGAGTATAATTTAGTATTTCAATGATGATTGAATAATGTCTTGGATATTTCTTAAAAAAATATTACTATATACCCTAAATACCAGCTTAAAGCTTCTGTGAGCAGTCCTTCAGTATTCTGAAGCATGCAAAGGATGATATTTGCATAGTGAGGGCCCTGTAAAGTGTCTCAGATATCTTCATGCTATCAGTGCATTACTTTACAAAAAACTTTCCAAGTTTAATTCTAATCAGTAAGCAGAAGTAAGACAATGTTTCATCTGGGATATCAGTATAAAGAAGTAACAGAGCATCTACAGGAGACAAGATAAACCAAGGCCAGAAAAGATCCATTAAGTCACTCAAAATTTTACTAACCCCCTATATTTAAGATATCAAATTGAGCTAATAGGTAACTGGTTTAGGGTTATCTCTCAGATATCTCTCTACAGTACATTTCCTTCTTTAACTACATCTCCATTGAGACAGGGCTTGGCTTATCTGTTGCTACATTCCTATTCACTCCTTAAAACATCTGTCATAAAGTTGAACCCTACACGTACTGTTTAGAAATCTGCAGAAGCAATTCTGCAGCAGGAACCTGTGGACCTAGTGTTGTACTAAAGACTTCAAGATGGGATGGACAGGTACAAAGAGGGATTTATAGGACATCTGCAACTTTCTGGTGCACAGTCTGGAGCCCAGGTAGAGTATTCTAAAGAGCCAGAACATTAGCCATGATGACAGATTGCAGGATATGCACAACTATGTCTCTATGCTCCTTAGTGAACCTCTGAACTCAGGAGAGACGGAACATACTCTCAGCTTCCTAGTAACATGATTATTTCCACTACTTGACCTTTTCTGTACTAAAAGTAAGCATTAACTTAGTTTTGGTATAAACACAGTGTGCAAGAAGACACTCTTCCACAGAAACAGACTTTTTTATATTATTGCATTAGTTTCATCTAAGCTCAGGACTACTCCTTTGATTTTGTGAGAAACAGTTTTTCCAGCACTGCATGTAGTCCTGTTCTTCTGCTCTTGAACTCATGTTTGTTTCAAACATCATTATTCGAATTTCTTGCAGGTGTAGAAGAAGGGATTACAGATGACCCCACCCCTGATAAATCGCATTTGTACTAATTACCAAAGAAGAGGAACATCCTTGCCCTTAATGGGTTGCAGCTGTGACTAATGAAGACAAGTGTGATAAAAGGGGTGGGCTGGCTAGTCAGGGGATCTTGGAAGAGGGCCTGGAGAAAGAGGACCTTGAGGAGGTAGAGGAGCCCTGAGGAAGAAGGAACGATCCAGAGAGACACAAAGAATAACAAAACAAGGAAGAGTTGCTGCAGTAGAAGACCAGCTGTGGGGTCAGTCTGGGTCTGATGGAGCTGGAGCCTGCAGTAATAGCTGAGCTGAGTGAAAGCCTGTGTTCAAAGTCTGCAAACCAATACTTGCAGTCACAGTCCAGCAGTCAGGGTCTGTAGTTGGACCCTACAGTAGGAGCTTGCTGTAGTCAGAGTCAGGATGGCTAAACTATAAAGAAGAATAAACCAGGACCCTTTTCACGTTGTTGAATGAGAGTCTTGGCTTATTTCTACCCTTAATGAGAGATCTGCTGCACTATTTCTGTTATAGAGCTGTACAGCTAAGTGCCATTTATGGACCTAATGTTAATAAGCAAAATAGCAGAGAAATATTAATACAATTTTTAATGCTGATAGCACTATGTACTTTTATCATAAATCAGAAAATAAGTTTGCATCATATTATCAACCAACTGAACCACTCTAATTAAAAATTTTTCACTACAAAACCTCAAAAATACTGTATTTAACAGCAAACTCATTTGTAATAGACATGGTTCTAAAATCAGTTCAAATAGGTTTTCCTATAAAACTACTATCAGATTGAGAGAAATTATGGTTATTGCTGTTCTAAAAGTAGGAGCTACATCTCCTCCCACAGGTCTATTCACCTGCCTTGTATTTACATCATGTACCTCATTTAGCACATACAATTCTGTCACTTGGGAAATAACACATTCATTATACAAATTTATATAAGAATGTTCAGCTCAAATATTTACAAAAGCACAGAATTGGAGCCACCTCTGAGAATGAAACAGGAATCAAAAGGTGAAGAGGTGTTGGAAAATGCGCTATAAATGGAGCAGCAGTGTGGGACCTTTTAATATCCAAATATCAGAGAGTATCTTAATTTAAAATACTCACTACAAGGCTGATGTAGAACAGGAAATTTACATATATGAGAATAATACCTGATTCAGATATTTGAATTTTTTATTTATCCACCATATAAATATGTACTACAAGTGCTTTTGAATAATTGATTAGTATTTTGAAGGAAAAGTGATTTTTTATGTTGAAAATGTATTCTGTAATTTTTCAGCTCTAAAAAAATTTTGAACTTTGGTCTTTCTTAAATTTTAATTTGTTATTTTATTGATAGTAATAATTTTCTCCCTTTTTGACAAAAAAAAGTTTTCATCAACAAGTACAAGTTACAACGTCAAAGCATGACCATAAAATGGAGCACATAATTTGCATTATATGAACATTCAGTGCCAAAGATCTGAGAAGCTTAAATTTCCTGATCATGTTCTGTGTGAAAGTCAAATTTTGAGCTTTAGTCTTTCTTTGAAATAGAATGCATTTTTAATATTTAGCTGAAAAACAGAAGAATCCCATAAAAATAAATTTCTGAAAGGTGTTCTGAAATAAATAGACAAATTCAAAGTTTCAGCTTCAGAGAAATGGGGGCAAGAATGAAAAACTACAACCTTATAGCTATTAGTTAAAATAGGATTATATTTGACAATATTTTGATAATAGTTTCAGCAATTTCTTATTGAAGAGGCATTGCACACATATGAATGTGCATTTTACATAATGTTATCCTTGCAATAGAATTAGAGTAGAGTTAGGTAAATGAGGAATAATTTTGAGCAATTAGATTATTCTCAGTCTCAAGGTTTCAAAATCATAAAAATACAGTGAAAAATAAAATCCCTAAATACTGAAGAAACTATGATACTTTGTTCTTTTTTTTATTAAATTTGAAAGATTTGTCCATGCAAAAACTTTTTTACTGACACATTATGAATATCATAATAGTGAAATATCTTTATGCAAAGAACTCAAATAAGGATTTTTTTTTTTAGTATGTTCCATTAAGTCATCGAAATTGTCACTGCCATTGTGACAGCTGGGCACTAAGATCCCAGAAGAAAGGCAGGTCTGTTTCTCATTATTGTGTGTCAGAAGTGCTCTGTTTCTGAGCTAGTGGCAATAAGTGTGAATGTGCTGGCTGCACGAAGTGTGCATGGTCACAGTCAGTGGAGAAAGAATGAGAGGGTATTTGCAATTAGAATAATTTCTATGTGAAGTAACCTTGCTGATTCAATTAAGAAGGAATGTCTGTTCCATGAGTATTGTAATTGTATTTTAAGCAATGTGTGCTAATTCTTCATCTTCACCTAGACTTGCAAGAGTTGAGTGTATTATAGTATAAAAATGTCAGAAACAAAGACCTACTTTTCCCTCTGAGGGTACTGACAAATGTTGAACAGGACTCAAAAGTCATGATTCTTTGAGCAACCTAAAACACTCTTTGCAACAACCCCCAGGACAGAATAGAATCATGGAATAATTTAGGTCAGAAAAGACCTTTAAGACTATCAAGTCCAATCAGTAACCCAGCACTGCCAGATCCACCACTCTCCCTAAACACAACAGCAACACTTCCTTTGTGCACTTCTGGGCATGTTGCAGTGATTTGTGTCTCTGGAATTGCAAGGCTGGCAGCACACTTTTTTTCAAATATTTTGAGTGTTTTAATAGATTCTGCACATTTTAGAAGTGAGATTACAAAACATTGGAGGTATCCACAGCCCATGCTATCACACACATTCTGCACTCATATCTACTGAAGCTTGGGGGAGGTTTTTGGATTATATTCTTAAATAGTTGTTTAACCTTAAACAAGACCTGAACCATATGCAGTAACATGCTGTTTCCTGGCAAAAAGAACCAGACTGGTTTCAAGGGTATTCAAAGGATATTAAAAATTTTTAAATTCTCAAACACCAAATGCAATCAGTCTGAAAGAGAAGGAAGAGGGAAGGAAGGAGTTTATCCTATAGGCTGACTGTTGGAGAACAGGCAAAAAGTATAATTAGTAATAGGTCCCAAGATGTATCTCCCAAAGTACAGAGGTGGCAACAATGCCAAGAATACTCACTGGATTAGTTTCATGGCCAGGGATTCTATCATGTAATAGGTGAGGCCAATACTAGGAAGTACAATAAAATTATAGTCTTAGCCAAGACCCATGAATGATAAAGATCACCACAAGGATTACTTGCTGCACTACCCTGAGAACAAGTGCAACTGTGAGTGCAAATAAATTGATCAGTGACTATTAAACCTATACAGTGAGTGCTTATGGCAACTTACTTTTAACACACTCTGCTCAGAATTGTTATCTCAACATTTTGTGCTGCACATTGGGCAGCAAAAAGGACTGTCATGCTTTAACACAATCTGGAAGTTTAGTACTGTGCAGAAACTTACTCTCTCCCCCACTATCTGTGGAATAGGGAGGACAATTGACAAAAAAATAAAACCTGTAGGTTGAGATAAGCACAACTCAAGTACAGTATAAGTTTATAACCAAACCTTATAGGTAAATTTAAAGTAAAATATAATAATACTAATAATGCTAAAACTGCTAATATCAATAATAATACTAGTAATGAAAGGGAGAGGCATATAACTTAAACCCAAGAAAGGAAAGTGAAAGGCACAAAACAACTGCTCAAAACTTTGCTGATTGATGAAGTCTGACACTGAGCAGCCATCAGCCTTTCAAAACAACTTCCCCCTGTTTGTGTACTGGGCATGACACTGTATGGCATAAAACATCCCTTTGACCCTTTTGGGTAAATGTCCTGGCCATGCTCCCACAGCTTCTTGTGCACCTGCTCACTGGCAGGGCACAGGAAACTGGAAAGTCCTGACCTACAGTAAGCACTGCTCAGCAACTACTAAAACTTCAACACAACTTCAGTGTGTTATCAGCATTATTTTCATATTAAAACCAGAACACAACACTACCAGCTACTAGGAAGAAAACTAGCTCTACCTCAGATGAAACCAGAACAAAATGCATTTAGCATTGCCTCTGCTCTGAGTTATTTTTAAACTAGAGCAAGGTGAAGGCAGTAGTGCATGAAACAGACAAGTAGAAGAGCTGAGGAGGGTGTGCACATGCAAGTGCAAACTGCAGTAATATGCTCTGTAGTCTGAAATGAGACTGGCATGGCCTAGAGGTACTCTAAGAACATGTCATGTTACAGGAAAAAGGGCATTGCAGTGTGGTAGGTTTGCACTGTGACTTCAGTTTCTACTGTTTTAGCATTCATGTTCTATTTATTCATTTTATCCTGAAGTGGATAACTTATTTTCAAAAATCAAAAATTATAAGGCAAATATAAAGACATGCATGGAAATTAATATAGACAAAGAGATTTAATTATTAAAATTATTGTATGGCTCTCAATGATGAAGAAGAGAATTATCTTCCCCTTCATGTACCACGCATTCAACTGCATTATGGGGGATTGTCAGGCTCTAGTCATATCATTTTTATATTGCTGAATCACAGAATCACTGACTGTACTGGGCTGGAAGGGGCCCACAGAGATCATTGAGTCCCAGCTCTCAGCCCTGCACAGGAATATCCCCAAGAGAAACAGGATATTGTCCAAATCCTTCCTGAACCATATTAGACTGGTGCTGTGACCACTTCCTTGGGAAGCTTTGAGTTCCAGTGCCCAACCACCCTCTGGGTGGGAACCTTTTCCTGAAATCCAGCCCAAAGCTCCCCTGAACAACTTCAGTCCATTCCCTCGGCTCCTGTCTTTGATCACCACAGAGGAGATCAGTGTCTGCCCCTTCTCTTCCCCCCACAAGAAGCTGTAACTGCAATGAGGTTTTCCCTCAGTTTCCTCTTCTCCAGGCTGAACAGACCCAGTGACTTCAGCCACTCCTCACATGGCTTCCCCTCAAGGCCCTTCATTGCCTTTCTTTGGACTCTCTCCAATAGTTTAACATCTTTCTTATATTGAGGTGACCAAAACTGCACAGGGCTCGTATTTGTATGACCTGGCTCCTTTGTGCACAGTGGACATGAGGTGCACATTGTAAAAAACTAACAAGCCTACCTAGTTCTAAATCTAATTGACTAAATATTGCTGAAATGGAGGTGAACAAAGGTGAACAGGCTATTAAGGTTTTACCACTTTCATCCTAGAAGGAAAGAGAATCTTTCTTAACCCAAGCAGATAGTCTCACCTCCAATATCTTGAGTCTCTGACCTTATAACATGATGAGGGATCACAGTGTAGGAATAAGCTGTGTTTCTTGTCAACCTCCAGCCATAAAATAGCTGTAAACTATGAAAAGGAAGCCAAAGCTGCACAACTAGCACAGTGTTTTGTCTAGTCAGTATGAATCAGTCATCTTGAGGTGGAACAGAAAGATCTGTTTTGAGATGCTTCCCTTTTTTCCTAACTCCTTCCTAGGTCATCTTTTGTAATCCACACCACTGGTCAAAGTGGTTTTCCTTGTAATCAAGGACTGCTTCTGTTCCTCAGAAGGAAACCAAGTTTTGAAATAATTTGTCCTGACACTATATTTTTCCACTTTAAGAAATAGAAATTTGTGTTAATAATACATTCATGTCTGCAGATTTAGATCTTCGACAAATCTGTAAGGGGTGAATGGAAAGCTGTAAAATTGCCTGGTTCCATGAGTAGTCAAACTTCCAGTGGAACAGTTGTTGTAGCCTGTCTGGACTACTGTAGCTCTTCTGACATCAGCAGAATTTTTTACCTATCAGAAAGAAGTAATGCAGTTATGAAACCAGCTAATATATTTATTCAGAATATTCACATCTCTTTCACAACTGTCAGATTCTTATTGCTGAGTTAAGCCAAAATACTAGTAACAGCCAAATATATTTTAGAGCTATTTTTGTCTTTTTGTCTTATGTAAGTAAATGGAAAATAGGATGAAGCTGAACTTGTAAAATATCCCATTAAACTGTAATTTTCATCTTCATTAAAGTTCAATTTATTTCCAGATCTTGAGGGGAAAATATCTTTTTACATGTTTTGTCTGAATAGGAATCTGTGCAGGACTGAGAGACATATGTCAAATTAATTTGCCATTAACTTTATCTTTCCTTTATTTTTCCTTAATCAGAACTACCTTCAAAACTGAGAAAATTAGCCAGATTTTCCCAACCCTGTGTATAGCTAATATCTTTCAGGACTGAATTTAGCTTCTGAGATTTTTCTAGAGTTGCAGAATATTCCAGTAAAAAGTATTTATAGTGGGTTCCTTTTTTTTTCTAAATCCTGAATGCCTGGGGAATTGATTTCTGTGATGGGGTGTCTTGTCTTGCCATACGCAACTTCAAAGACAATGATTTCAAAGCCTTTCTATTTCTTGCCCTGCTCTTGAAGTACCTTATATTAATATAGTTTTTCTTTGACATATTGAGAAACAAGTTATCTTTGCTCCTGACTCATCCCTAGCTGATTGTCTTATTCTGTTAAAGAGTTAAAATAAATATTAGTGTATTTAGTTTCAACTACACCATTTGTGTTTACATGTTGTGCTGGTTTTCTGCAGCATTTTCTTTTTTTTCTTTTTGTCCTTTAGATTACAATGTGATAAACACTGAAAACCTCTGACAATTTTGTGACTTTTCTAAAAAGTCACAAATGTTTTGCATCAATACAAAAAATTACAGAAAAATAAAGTGACTGGTTTTGAGAAAGGCAGTTTGCTCTTTATATTGGTACAACCTTAGTGAAAAACTCTGTAAGAAAATTAGAGAGCTCTGAATTTTCTACTTATTGTTCTAACTTGATATTATTTTAAAACCATAACTTGATCCATGGGAAGTTCCTCTCTGTGAGTAAACCTTACATTGCATATGCTTATATATTTTCAACTCTTCAGTGCATTTCATTTTAATAAACTTGAATTGAGTATTCCATTAATGACATAGGGTGGCTTATTTCTAAGTAGAGACATATTTGTGTTCACCATGGTTAGCAATGAAAATTGCAGTGTGCCATTGGTGCTGTGCACTTGTTGACCAATATTTAATAATCAGCATATCTGTTACATAGTAATTTCTTTTAGAAGCCAAATAAATTTAGTTCCCTTTCACAAAGTGCATTTTGCTAGCTAACAGAGGCAGCAAAATTGTAAGAAGTGAACCATGTATATATCATTCATTATGTCATATGTCATTCATCATTAGTCATTATTATTATGTGAAGGGCATGAGTTTTAAGGTTCTTGTAATCTAGAAACATAATGCAATAAATTATGTGATAAAGATATATTATTGTTGTTTTCTGTTTATTCTGTTTGTTCTAATGAAATGAAACCCTAGTTTCAGTTCTGAAGACTGTAGACCATTTGTTTGAGACCATAAATGTTTAGTTTATGACCAATTGCAATTCTGGCAGAGCTGGTTTTCACCTGAGCCCTGATCAGTACTCTACTTGCAGTAGAACCATTATAGCAACTAATATGATGCAATTTTTTTCATGAATATATTTGGTTTTTTCCCTTTCCAACACTTAATGTTCTTCTCAGATCAAATGTTTTTTCTCACATATGTCTCAGTTCTGAATTGCTGGATTAACCATATTTTAATCTGCCTGGCTGATAAAGGACTGCTAAATATGCTAAGCATCTACTGGAAACAGACACTTTTCAATCACATTAGAGATCTGAAAATCACCTCGTAAACTTGGGACATGTTTTTCCTACCAGCTTGTATTAGATTCTCATGGCAATGTGACTATTCTGGTAGTGGAGAGGCTGCAGAGTGTCTTGGGTGAGAAAAGTCTGGGAGCTGTCCCCACGTCAAAGTCAGTTTCAGCCAGCTACAAAATAGACATGCTGCTGCCCAAAGCTGAACCTATCAGCAGCTCTGGTGGTATCTCTGTGATAACCTTTTAAAGAAAGGGTTAAAAATATTGTACAGCAACTGAGAGGATTAAGAATGGGAGTGAAAGGGATGTTCCAGATGCTGGAGCAGGGAGTCCCTGGAAGCCCATGAAGACCATAGTGGAGCAGATATCCACACTGTGGGACTGTGGAATACACCAGAATTGGTGGATGTGCTGTGCAGCCCGTGGGGAGCCCACGACAGAGCAGACTTCTGGCAGGAGCCATGCAGAGCAGTCCACACTGGAGATCTTCTGGCAGGACCTGCAATTCTGTGGGGAGCCCATGCTGGAGCAGCCTACCCCTGAAGGAATGTACCAAGAGGAAAGGATCCATGCTGGAGCAGTGCTTGAATAACTGCAGCCCTTGAGGACTCACACTGGAGCAGTTCATGAAGCAGTGGAGAATCTTCTGTGGGAGGGACCTCACTCTGGAGTAGGAGAAGAGTGTGAGCAGGAAGAAGCATTGGAGGCAAAATTAATTCCCCATCCCCCTGTGCCACCTGGGAGGTAGGAGGTAGAAGTGTCAGGAATGAGGGTTAGCCTGGAAGAAGGAAGTAGGCTGGGAGAGGTATTTTTGGATTTGTTTTCATTTCTTCCTATACAACTCTATTTTTAATTGCCAAAAAAATTAAATCAGTTTCCCTAAAGATGAGTGTATTTTGCCTGAGACAGTAGCTAGTGAGTGATCTCCCTTTCTTTATCTTGACCTTTGATCTTTTCTTCTTATTTCATCCCCCTGTCCTGCAGGAGGATGATGGGGAGCAAGAGAATGTCTTGGTGAGCATCTGGTGGCAGCCAAGGTCAGCCCACCACATCACAGCATGGAGTAGAAAGTGTATGTAGTGCAGTACAATAGCAAACATACTTTGGCATTTTCTAAGTAATAGTGACATTAGAGAAATTAAAATTTTGTTTTAGATTAATATGGCTGACTTATCTACTTTCATTAGCTTTTTTTTATACTGGATTTAAAGAGCTGAAATTCAGTATCTTTCCTAGGCTTTCTGCAAGTAGTGAGCTCATTTTGTGCTGCCTTGGAAAATGTGACAGCTGTATGAAAATTTTTATGTAACTTGTCTATCCTTCTGTTCTAGCTTCCATCTTTGATGCTCCCTCAATTTCTTGAGCTATGAGTTGTTTCCCTTCATCCCATTGCAACAGGGTCATTTTGCAGAACATGGGTGGCTGTTCAAGGGCTCTTCACCTGGAGCTTCATGTGGTTTTTGTGGGATGGGGAAGATGACCTCCGAATGAGAGGTGGTGTCAGGATTTTCTTAGAAGTTTCAAAGACTTTGGGATGGCCTGGGGGGCCATGCACACATTGTTATGTTCAGCAAGAAGCCCCTGGGGATCTCTAGAGTTTACAGCAGGGCCTGCAATGTTATGGAAATCCAGTCTTGGGCTCTTCAGGAGCAGCTCCATAGCAGTGAAGTTGCTTGTGAATACATCCCACTGATTTCTAAGTGCCAAAGAGGGGGAGGTTTTACCATGAATATCATAGCTTGTTGCAGTTTTCTTATTATTAAAATTGGAACTCTTTTCAATTTAATGGTGTTTTGCAATATGCAGATTTCAGGACAAATCCATAAACCCAATTTACAAGAAGGCCCAGATTACAAAACTCATGAATCAGTGCCTACATTTGCAGTGGGCAGTATGGCAAAAGCTTAAAATCCTGAAAGCATAACTCAATACTCCTAAGTGCATTCAGAGCTGTTAAATGTTTCAAACACCAAGTGGCTAACTAGAATGAGAATAGAAATGTGAAATCATCCAGATAAGACTTACAGAGTGAATACACTAGAATTAAGTGTTGGGGAAGATAGACTCTAAATTCAGTGAAGTTAATACAATTCAATTTCATGTATAAAGAGTAAAAGTGCTCAAAGCAAATGCTACTTGTACTCTGTGAGGCATAGTGTTACCATTCCTCTTTGAGGGATTACAGTCTTGAAAGCCTACTCTGAATTTTACAGCTCACATGCATTTTCAAATTAGAAACATATAAGTGCAGTCTCTTTTGAGTCAGGGACAACATGATACTCAGTGTGTTAATGTATTAATACATCACTCAGTGCCAGTAGTACTTCAGAAGCACAAAATAATATCGTGCAGAACTCCATAGGCTGAGGCAATTCAGGCACCTTTAACAATGCACTAAACACTCCTTAGAAATTTAGTGCAGAAAATCAGTTGTACTTGAGAGGGTGTCAAGATGTTATAGCTATGCACTGTCTTTTCTCAGGTCAGACAGCAAATAGAACACATAGTCTTGAAAATTAAATGTGTTAAGAAAAAAAAAGTTGCCAGAAGCACCACTGGAATAATTTAATTTTAATGTGCAAATTTTAAATGGAAACTTGTGTCTTCAAGATATGGGGGAAGGGCCAATGTATTTTGTAAAATTCATGAAAAATGGTTGCTATTTTTTATCTGAAGAAACATTCAATATATAACACCCTGTCAGCTAATGGAAAAGTTTGAACTCTACAGAGCTTATGGGTTGCTATTGCCTGTGACATGTACATTCCTGATGTTCCATAGGATTTCTCCTTCTGTCAGAGAGCTTGGCCTCCCCCCATGGGAGAGTTAAGGACTAGCATTCCTCCTTAAGGATAGAAAGCAGAAATAAAAACTGACTGACTGGAGCTGATGTGCTTACTAATTCAGTCTTCAAATGTGGGCTTTTATGAAGACACGACTTCTTGCAGAACAAATAAAATCTCTTCCGTGAAGGGTGGTGATTATTTCTCTTTCACTTCAGAGAAAGACTTTAGTAGCTCAAAAGCTCACAAAAAGCAGTAATAATCACCCTTCATAGATGAGATATCCTGTAGGTATAAAATGCACAGTTGTCACCTCTCTGAGCCTTCAGTTGAAGAGTTGACAAACAAAGAGAAAAGTCTAAGATTCCCCTTCCACTTACAGACATCCTTACTTCTTTAAATCTTTTTTTTCCCCTCTTATTTTCTCTTGTATCCTTTAAAGTACAGATCAGCAGGAGGAGATTTCTCTGTTGTAGGAAAATGAGAGATTACCTCCATGAAACCTCATGTGGACCAACAGAGCTTCTAAAAAAGTCAGCTGAAGGTCCTTTTCTCATTGTACAAAGTCTGTTTTTCTTTGGTTTCTGTGGCAAGCATGCCACATTGGTGGGACAGTCAGTGTTAAGGATATGTCAGGATGAAACAATTTCTCTAACAAAAGCGCAGTCTCACATCAAAATTCAAATTCTTTTGATAGCAAATATGGGCAGTAGGTAGAACTAACCAAGCAAGAACTGTATAAAGGCAGGTTGGGGAATGAATAGACTGAGAGCAGCTCTGCCAAGAAGGATTTGGGGGTGCTGGTCAAAGGGAGGCTGGACATGACCTGGCAATGTGCCCTTGCAGCCCAAAAAACCCTTGTACCCTGGGCTGCATCCAAACCAGCAGGGCCAGCAGGGTGAGGAAAGGATCCTGCCCTTCTCCTCAGCTCTGCTGAGAGCCCACCCACAGTGCTGCACCCACCTCTGGGGTGCTCAGCTCATCAGAGCACAGGGACCTGGTGGAGCAAGGCCAAGGGAGAACCACAAAGGTGATCAGAGGGATGGTGCACTTATCCTGCAAGGAGGGGAAATTGGAGCCCTGCATTTCCTGAATGTAAATAAATAATAGTTTAAAAAAGTCTTATGAATCTATCATAAGGAGGTTTACATATTTTATAATTGCAAGTTTGTGTGACAATATGATTTATCAACAATGTAATTAGTTTTCTCTTTTTCCATTAATTAAAAGCTACTTTTGACCCTGAACTTAGATTAAACATGGTGTGTAAATAAAAACCTATGAATTTTTAATCTCCAAATTCTTGGGCTGTTGTGCTTTAACCTTCATTCAAGACATTAAACATTGGGGAATATTTTTAAAACTTTTTTAATAGCATATAAACATTTATCTCTCGTTTAAAATGATCCTGTGACGATTAGTATATATTTGTAGGGCACTTTGGAGATTTTCAGCACCAAGTACTATTAAGTGCTATTATTTCTATGCCTACTTTTATTTGAGTTTCTCCGTTTTCTAAGCCTTTAAGGGAAGTAAATAAGATCAGAGTCTTTTTAAGGACAGCCTTGAGGAAAGGCCTTAGGCAAGTTATGAAGACTGCATGTTTTTAACAGGTAGATAACTCATTCCCTAAATTCTCTCTATTCATGGCCACTGCTGTCTCTTTTCTCCATCATGGTGAGACTGATGCAATTAAGGTGGAAGCAATTAGTAGCTCTGCATATTCTTTGAATTGCTTCACTTTTCAACAGCTTTTGTGGGTTGTTGATGTTCTTCTTGATTCAACTTTGAGAATTAGATTCAAAGCTGGTCAAATCTCAGATTTCTGCACGAAAAATACATGTTTTAAATTCAAAATATAATCTTTCCTTAAAGAAATTTTTAATAATAAGAAATATCTTCTGAGAAATTTTGGATTTGACAGCAATTAGATTTGTTTTATTTTAAGTTGCATAACTGATTATACTTTTGCTAATTCTTAACTAGTCTGTGACAGTATTACATAAGATATAAAATTGTAAATGACTACTAATACACCACGGCATGTTTAATAATTTAAACTATCTTTTTATATAAATAGAAAAGAAATAAACATACCTGCCACTTACTTTGAAACAAATAATCTTATTTTCTCCATTATATTATTTTCTGTCTGTATTGAAAATTTGGACAGAAATTAAAAGAAAACAATAGGGAAGTAAATATAGCTGTCATAGTTTCTCTTATATTGTCTTCCAATGACTTTTCTGTCAATAGAAATAGCCTAAATTAATTTCCACCATCCCACACCAAAGCCAAGACTATCAGCAGCTCTGATAATTTTGTTCCTTCCAGTAACATACTACTCTGGGGAAGGAAGAAGCCTCTGGTTATATTATTGCCAAGTTAAATAAGCTTCCATCCATGGAAGATATAAAGTTTTCATAAGTATAGCTTCATCTCTTACAATATGTATAAAATAAGACCTGAGGAGGTTTTTGTAAAGCAAGAGGAAAACCAATGGATCTTGAGGAAGGATGGTTACCAGAGCAACCTACAAAACATTGCTTTATACTATCAAGCACGCACATAGCTTGCGCTGCTGCTGATAATTGTTTTTACTTATAACCCAGAGGTTATTTTTGTGGAAATCTTGTAATGTGTTCTGGCATCTTGAAAAATAGGTAACTTCAAAACAGCTACCAACACCCAAGGAAGGGAATGTGATTCTGAATGATTCAGTGTGTGACTTCTGAACTAGGAAATCTTGTCTTAGAAAGAATTTAAGATTTTAGACATTTTAAATCATGAAAAATCAGCAAATGGAGGGAGAGAACATATACCTCTTTGAAATAAAAATAATATGCCTTTATTATTTTGAAGGTTAGGTTCCTCAATGCTTGTATGATACTTGAGTAGACTGTATCTTTATATCTTTTATTTCCTCTTCTCAGCTCAAATACAGTCTTAGACAATACCTCAAGTACTTCTTGTCCAACTTCTTGACAAAGAACTGACCAGACCTAAAGCAGTGAACGCCTCTGTGTGGGCCAGGCTCACTGGAACAGAAATGCTAACTGATTTAGGTAACAATCAGATCAAACTGTAGTATGCTGCCATGAATCTTGTCTTCTTAGCACCATTCAAATCAGTACAGTTTGAGATCTCTAACAACCCAAGTTTACAGTCATGTTTATTCTAACTTTGCTAGTCTCCAACCAGCTGCTGAAGAAAAAATGATCTCCAGTAAGCTATAATTTAGGCAAGTGCTGCTAATACAATAGGCAGAACAGAAGGTAGAAGCTGTCATTTCTGAGAGCACTACCATAATATGTCCATTGTTATATCCCACTTATTGTTCTAGTTTTATCATATCTGACCTGTGTGTTGTCCTTTTGGAAAGAACTCTTCTTCTGCTTGTCCTGCATCTGCTTGTGCATTCAGTGGGGACAACTCCTCCCTTTGTTTTGCTAGTTGTTTTTGGCCTCAGTCAGAGACATCTTCTAAGTTAAATGGACATCTGGCAACTTTACTCCTCTTCAGACTTATCTGAAAGGAATCTCATTTAGCTGGTGCACACAAAGCCATTGACAATTTACTGACCAATGAAAAAAATAGGTCAGCCTAGACTGAGCACCCTTCTGAGCAAGACATTACATGCCTTATAAAACAGAAAATTGGCAATCAGAGAACAGTGCCTGAAACCAGACACATATGTCTAGATGTGCTATTTCTTTTTTTTTTTTTTTTTTTAAATACAGAGATTAGTATGTCAGAAATAGAAACCAAAGACAAAGATGTACGAGTACTGACTTTCCCATTTATACTTCTGTACTCTGCTACAAAATATATTGGTCTAAAAAAAAATTTTAAAAAGGCAGTAATCTAAATGAGGCCTCTGCAGTTACAGTTTTATATTTCAGGTATGCAATCTGCCTATAAGGCAGAATGTGTCCAGTTATTTATGAAATATGAGTAAGACTATGAAAACTGAGTTTAAACAAAACTGTTTTAGAAATGTTAAAATTCCGATAACAGACAGATCACAGAAGGGATGGTTTTAGGTGAAGACATTATTTCATGACACATACTGATTTTGGTGTGTGACTCAAAATTTAATGATAATAAAGCAGCAATAATTTCTTAAGTATGTTAGATCAGATCCTGTTGACTGTTTTTAAATTCTAAGACGTTCAGACTGCAATTCATACACTCAGCTGTTTGATTCATCTAATGAAGAAAATAAAATCTTGTTGTGATAGGCATACATTGACACAGAGGAAATAAAGCAATCATTGTAATGCTCTTCTAGGATGATGTAGAGACATCTACTATCAAAATTCGGCCTAATATTGCTCTCAGCTCTGTGTCTAGAACAAATATTTTGAAAATTCTGAGTTGATGAGAGCATTTGGAGCTATGATTCATTCCTAAACACCGAGTATTCAGAATTTTGCACAAATGTCTCCAGATGAGCTAAAGAGAGCAGAATGTTACATAAAACTTCATTTAGAGTATAAAAGTATGACCTGCCATAGGAAAATGTGTGTTGAACTCTGAATGATCAAAGCATATCATAGAATCATAGATTGTTAAGGGGTTGGAATGGCCTTAAAAATTATCTCATCTTTCTGTTTAGAGATAAATGTCATTGGCCTAGGAATACTTTCTCCTAGAAGTAAGGAAACAAAAATTATTAACAGGAAACAGATTTTATCATTAAGAAGACATTTATTCCTTTCAGTTATCAGCTCAGAATGAGACTACAAGGAGCAAAGTTGGTAAAGATAATAAGGGTATCCCTGTGGTTGCTTCTACAGACAGGGATTGAATGGCGTTCAGTACACACCTAAATTAGTCAGGACTTGATCTAAATTAAAGGAGTCCCAAGGTAAATCTCTTGTATTTCTGTATGTACACACAAATTTCTCTATTATGCTATTGACACCTTTGCTACTAAATCCAAATGAGAAAGGGACCAGGTAAGTTTAATACCCCTTAAATGCACCAGATATTCACGAGACAACCCAGGACCAAAAGCTCTCCATGTGGCTCTCACTAATCTGCACTAGAGGGAGTTATCCCCAGGCAGAGACAGCATGAGCTCCTCTGTTTCTTTTATGGGCCTGGAGGACAAAGCATGACCTGGAACCTCTACATTCAGCAGTGTAGTAGTCTGGTACATGTGTGGTATGCAGGCTCAGAAACAAATTAAAGGGGAAGTCAAATATCTTTAGGAATACAACATGATTGTTTTTTAGAACACCTTGTAGACTGGGGCTTTATGAAAGAGACAATTGGAAATCTTTAGAAATGCAATAACTAAAATTAATTTAAATATGCGTATAAGGTCCAGACATCCAAACCTCAGCTAATCAGCCTGGACTTCCTTCAAAGACAATGGAGAAAAAAGGGACACTTGTAGATAGTGCATTATGGTTTGTTCTAATATCTCTTTAAATAAATCACACTATTGAGGTGTTTATTGTCTCTATTGACTATAACTCAGAAGTCTACTATATGTATCTAGATATTGAAAACACAGAATGTGTGAATAGCCTCGGGGAACAGACATGGAGAATGAATTTTCTCAGACAATAACTTGCTAGATCATTTTTCTAGATTCCTCTTGAACTGTAATCCTGAAAACAAATCTTCCCCTGGAGATTTTAGTGAGTGATGGCATAAGTGGAGTGTCTGATGATGATCTTATTACCTGTACCACACTTGTACTTCCTGTAATTTGCACAAGTTCAGTTACCTTTTCATTTTGTCTCTACAGCAGACAGAAAATTTTGGAAAATTTGTCGGGAATATAGCTGAAGCTTTTTTGTGGGAACTCTTTTAGGGAACCTACACCTGAAAATTCCTCAGAAATTATCTGAAAGAATGAATAACTGAAACTAAAATCTGTTAATTTCAGAATGACCATAAATCACTGAAGACTACCTTAAACTCTATCCATGCTGTTATTTTAAAGATACCTAGAACAGCTGTATGGATAAAACACAGAACATTATGGACTTCTTGGGACTAAATTATTATGTTACTACTTTGCTTTTTTGAGTGCCTTAGAGTCTCTTCTCAGCTATGCAGTATCCCATGTGCTTGTGTCTAGATTTTTTCACACATCAAGATAGTTGATTCCATGATACTTCCAGGATCTTGTATGAGTATCTTCATGCTTTTATGATTTTTCAAGTAGATACTAATATTTTATTACTCTCCTTACTATTTTATTTGACATGTAAATATTTTCTTTAAATAAAATTATTATGTTTCATTGCTCATTGTTCATAGTGAAGTCTATTTATTTTAATTTATTATTTTTCAGACCATAAACAATTCCTTTATTATGAACTTCTAAGGACTTATGCAGCTTCAAAGAGTTGAATGTATTGTTTGCCACATTTTGAATTATCTTATTTTTTCTGTAATTAGCTGATTTATATTTATTTGGTTTTACTAGTTCATGTATATTCATTGTTGATTGTCAATAAAAATCAATAAACTTATGTAAAGCATGACTTCATTTAAAATATTGCTCAGTCAGAAATACATCTCTACAGGGAAAGAATGGTCTAATGGAAGAACTAGTTAATGAGTCCTAATACAATTTCTGGAATGGGGTATTTCTGATGGACCTTGTGCATTTCCATAAGGCTCAGAGTATATCTACAATGAGAAAGCTGCCTGCAATATGTTGTAGGCAGAGAATTTGGCAATCAGTCTTATGCCTTGGTAGCAGTACCATTACATTCTTCAGAGCTTACAGAGGGCTACAAAAGCCACTGAGGAGACTAAATTAGCTTAAGTACCAACCTTGATACTGCTATAGCTATAGCAAAGTCCTAGGAAATAGACATTGTTTGTGCTCTTCGTAAAACGTCATACAGAAAAACAAAACATATTAAGTATTATGTGGTAGATTATAAAAAACTTAATTCAGTGAAAAATAATAGACTTATGATGTTAATAAGTTCATGTAATAGAGTAAGATTTACCATCTAAATTCTGTATAGGATTTATTGTCATATTAACTTCATTAGGAAGAAAAAAATGGCGTCTGAAAACAGAACAACCACAGGCTGGTAAAGTTTCAATTAAATATAATTGTTATTAGCTTTCAATACTTTTCTATTTCCAGTCTTCTAACCAATATTCTATCTTTTTTTTTGTTCTGAGGGAACATCTTAGTTTCACAGTAAGCTGCCTCTGCTGAGAAAGGCAGGTTGAGGCAGGGTGAGACTGTCAAACCCATGTTGTGTTATCTGCATGGAAGTAGAAAATATGAGCAAAGTAGTTGCACATGTGTCTACTGAATTAAAGAAGCTGAAAAATATTTCCTGTTAAGGTGCAAAGAAGCAGCCTGGGAGCTTGAGTTGCCCGTGGTGTGTTTGTTTCTGTGAAGGCATGTCCTGTGCTAGAGGAAAACTCTTCCTTGTTTTTCTCCAGGGAGCAGGTGGCTGAGAGACAATTGTGGATCTGGATGTACTTCCAATGACTAGCTCAGTCTCTCCTTTTTTCTTGTCTTGTTCTCTTCAGTTCTGGTTCAGTTTTATTCTAATTGCCAAATTCATTTTACCTGTTTTTTCACTCACTGAAAGATTATATGCTTGCTGCAGGGGATTTTTATATTGTTAGGGTTGAAAAATGTGTGATTTACTTGGCACATATAATACAGAAGCAGTTTCATAAAGCCTGGTGGGAGAAGCTGGTTTTTGCATCTGTACCCTGTTGTATTAAGAGAAAAGATGCACAAAGGTAATTTTAAGGCATTTGGCACCTCAGCACATGGCAGGGCAAAATAAAAGAATTTCTGCAGCCTCCAGTTCTTTACATCTACTTCCATATGCATTCCTGATTTGACACTCTGCTGAAACAGAGTTCTCCAGAATTCTCCAGAGCATGAAATCTTAGGACTTTTACTGGTCCTTTATTAGGGATATTTTGATTTGTGTGTCAGATTACACACAAAGTAATCAGTGTGACCTGCTATTTGTCAGACTTTATAAAGTGATTGATAGCTAAAAATCTGAGTGTGTAGAAATCTCTATAAGGAGTTGTTCCAAGAAATTCTGATATTTTACATATTTTTATATATCACCATGCCATATTATTTCTCCATAGCAACTCCATTTATACGTCATTAAAATTCTACTTCAATGACATGTTTTAACAATGCTCAGCTTTTTAAAAAGACCAGGTTAACTTTCATGTTGTCTAGCAAGGCATATGTGAGGCATTTATGAGCTATTCCCTGAATTTGCATTTAACTTTAATTCAATTAATCAATAATGCACCCCAAGCATGCATATTATGAACACAAAAGGATGTCAGACAGACAAATAGACATCAAGCAGATACAGTTAGCTTAAATGTCTGTCTTAAAACTGTCTTGTAAATTTTTGGTACACTGCTAATGATGTCCTTACTTTCAAGAAAATTTGTTTTTTAAAAGCATTTTCACATTAAGAAAAATAGAACATAAACAATCTGTTTATATAGGACGAAAAACCAAAGTTCTAGCATTTACATTTACCAATTCATTGATATTTTTAAACAAAACTCACAATCCACTTTTAGCAATACCTGCTTTATGAGTTTTGAGTGTTTTTTTATTAAGAGAGCAAACAGAAACCTTGGTGGGGAATTCTATCCAAGTTCTCTGTATTAGACACTGCACATTTCACTAGTTAAATTATTTCTCCCTGTGTTTTTGTCCATTCAATTCTGAGCCAGTATAAAGCATGACAAGAGAAAATTTTAAACCAAAAAATTTCATAAGAAAACATTTGGGAAATGATGTGATAAAGGGAAAAGGTAAAATATTTTGATATTACTGTAACTGCATCTTTTTTCTCATATAACCATTACATCAGTAATGATACATGTAGGAGGCTGCATGAATTTGGTACACAAATGTTTAGACAGGAACAAATGATGTGGAAAAATTGCTGTTCATAATGTTAAAATAATGATGTTGAAATGGAAGGATAGTGGGGACAGTCAAAATATCAGTCTAATTCCTTACCTATCACTGTGGATTGGTTTGTTTGGAAATGGTTTGTGTGATGTGAAAAGGTAAACATAGGAGTTCTTGTGTCCAGGAACAAGAGCTATGGTAGCACCAAGCAAAACCAAATCCTAACTAATAAAATATCTTCATGATAAAGTATTGTGGAGATTATCATAAAATATGAAAAATATGAAACTTGGAAAATAAAATAGCTCTGTTTTTGGCCATGTTAAGTGAATTCTAAATGGATAACTAGAATGAGATATTTAAAAGGAATTCAGGTGGAACTGAAGGAGGTAAGGCTATGACGATGAAAATCTGCAAGTTCCCAAAGCCAAACACTGAAACTGTAAACAGGGCTTCTCTCAGGGAGAAATCCTGACAAGAAAATGCAAGAATATCCTGTAGACTCCCAAACAAGGAGCAGAAGAATGACAAAGTATATGTGAGCAGAGGGATATGAGTGAAGAATCATACACAAAAGCCTTAGATAATCAAATCAACTCTGGCTTTTACACGTTGATGAAAGAATAATATTTTTTATTTCACCATTTCTGTGCTACAGTTGTATAAGCACTTTAAGAAACTGAAGAGCAAAGAGAAGGAAACAAAATGTTCTTCCAGCTTTCCAGTTTAATGAAATCTGGTACTGAAAGCCACTTAGTGCCGAAATTAAAAAAAAAACTATATGTAAATAGACACACCCTCACTTTTTGTTCGTAGAGTACTATGAACAAATGACATGCTCATAGACATCAGTGAATTCTGCAGTCTGCCATCTCTGTATCCTACAAATATCCTGATGACATGGTGTTGTGCCTGCAGGAATCTCGTATATAAAATATCACTTTCTTACCTGAAAACAAGAAATGGTATACATGCATGGTATGAATGAATATTAATTGATTCAATAACTAAAGAAAGCAAACTGCATTTGAAATTCTACCAAATTCAGATCACACTTCACATGAATGGTTTCTTACCACTAAGTGTTCAATATGAGGCTGATCTACTAAGGCAAAATCTCAGATGCATTTCACAGAATCAGAGAACATTTTGGGTTGTAATGTATCTTTAGGATCACATAGTTCCAACATCCCTGCCATGGACAGAGACACCTCCCACTAGACCAGGTTGCTCAGGGCCCATCCAAACTGGCTTTGAAGACTTCCAGGGATCAGGCATCTACAACTTCTTAGGGTAACATGTTCCAATGCCTCACCATCTTCACAGTAAAGAATTTCTTACTTATTTGTAATCTAAACCTGCTATCTTTCAGTTTAGAGTTATTTTATCCTCTTGTCCTCTCACTACATGCCCTTCTAAAAGGGCCCTTCCCACTCCAGGTTTGTTGTAGTTTTTAGGTACTGGCAGGTGCTATTTAGCACTGTGTGCTTATTGTCATAGTTTTTAATTCTGATAGCAAGAATTGAGTTTGATGAAGTCTTATGGTAGAGACATGTAATAGTAAAAAAAATTTTCCTTAAAGGGGAAAATTTAGAAACATTAGTGATTTTTCAAGCAATATTCTAAATTTAGAATTACATTAACACTTTTCTGAAGTACTTCTTAATATCAAAGTGACTATGAATGAACTAAAGTAGAAGCAAAGAAAACTGGAAGAGAAGCCCATTTAAAGATATGAGTAAAAGTGGTACCTTCACTTTTTGATTCACATACAAAGTCTACTTCAGTCCAAAGATTTTGTAATGGGTCTTCTGACACTGGAATGCCAGAGATTTTTTATGCTGTGTTATTTATACATTTTGGTTTAAAGAAATTAGTCCAACTATTATAATAAATAGTATTTTAAAACAAAATATATTCAACAGTAAATCCAGCCTTCATAAGATCTTGGTGGCCTTTATCTTTACACACAGAGGTTAACAATTTTGAATATTCCCCTTCTTGAGGCCATTGCTTTTTTGTATTGTTTCTGTGCATAGGATCAATGTCAGCCCAACTCATCCACTTGATTATGTGTGAGCCAAATTTTTTTACAGTTAATGTAAATCTAGCCATGTGGTCAAAAAGGTTTTCAGTTCACCCTGAGATAGACAGTGAATGATTGGTTGCATTGCTCTTTAGCCAGTTTTTCTGAGCAGAGCTGCATTAGAGAACAACAGGGAGGGACTTAAAAGTATAATGATATTTAGTTCAATTAGTTTATAGTCAGTAATGGATTGTTCCTTGACTGCTAATCTGCTTTAGGCTGTTTGCTCCTTACATACAGCAAGCAAACCATTGTAGGTACTGAAAATTTTCAAAATTCAGTAGCTTTTTCGTGTTTCTTTGTTGTGACTCCCTCCTTTGGACTGTGCAGCAGAATTGGAGTTTGCAGATGTTTCTTGGACAAGAAAGTTAAATTGCTGCAAGTCACTTGACTCAGCAATAGCCCCAAGTTTCTGTCTTTAGTGAGTTTCTAATTGATGTCAAAGAAATTGTGGAGGATGTGAAAATTCTTTTGATGTTTTCTTTCTAGTATACAGAAAGGAGTTACTGGTCAGATTTTTTAAGCCCTGGAGCCTTCTTATTCTTCTCATGGTTGTGACAGAAATCCCCATTAGCAGGATAGCCCTCTGTTTAAGGTACTTGGTCATTTTATAGTCTAGTGTAATGGTCAGAACATGCACAGAGAATGTGGGAGTTTTTATTCTGCCTGAGGAAATTAAAATTCCTCATATTTCTTGGTGGATCAGGTAGTCAGTAGTGTAGAGGTTTTTTGGGATGTTCAATATTAGAAGCACTTAATATTGTTCCAGCTGAATCTTTACAGAGAAGAACTCAAGAATAATTCAGAGATAAGAAACAGAAGGATAAATAGTATTTTGTTGACAGTTACTAAGTATCCACACGAAATGGGGAATAAAGCTTCACTGCCTGATCCTAGGATTGCTCACATGTTTAGTTTGTGCAAATTACTAGAACAGGGACAAGCACTCAAAATGAATCTGTAAGTAGTAGATTACTGCACTGTATATCCTTCTATTTGCCTAATGTCTTCTTCCTCTGTTGATCCAGACATGTCACAGATTTTTAGAAAAGAAATGCTTCACATTTTGGCATATTCAAGAAAAAGTATTTGTTGGATTTTGTTTGTTTTTGGTTTTTTGTTTTGTTTTTTTTTTCCTTGGCCATATTAAAATGCTAAGGCTAGACTGAATTTAAGAAAAAATGTATTCTGGTTCTAAGCACTCAGGAGTCTTTAAGGAAAAAAATAACATTAAACAATTATGATTAGTTTTTTTTTTGTACTAATGGCTTTAAAGTCACATTCTGACAATGAGAGATAAACGTGAGCCCATCACACCTGCATAGCTAGAACAGAGCAAGAAGGAAACACAGGGTATCACAGTGATTCTGTGGCTTTATTTCAGTGTCATGCGTTGAATTTATTGCAGTAATTAGCACAAGAATATTTTTTGTTAAATTGCTTAAGACTCTCCTTTTATTGTATGAAGGAATTGTTTCAGTGAAAAAAAATCTTTGTCTTTGGCTTAGTTTGTTCTAGTTTGTTCTAGTTTGTTCTAGATTGGGAATTGCTATCATAATTTGCTTACTTAAACATGAGTCACAATGTAGATAAGGACTTCCAGAGTAGGGCAGAGCCTGTTGGTCCTGACAAGTTTCTGCTTCTCAATACTTATTTCTTGTGGAAACACCCTAGGAAATAGAATGGGTCAAGGAAAAAAAGCAAGAAAACAAAAATCCATCACATTTTTTTGCATAAAATCTAGTCTTGGCAGAACAAAACATAAAGATATTTTTTGAGAAGTTCTACTAAAAGACAAGACTGATTTGGGGACTCAGCCTGGGGCTGGCAGCTTGCCCTTGGGCAATGTGGTTGATGAGGTCTCTGCTGTGTCAGGTCTAGAGACTTCAGTTCCATAGAGCACCTGGGCTGTCCCAGGTATGACATGGCTCAGTGTGTCTGTCAGGCCTGTCTTTGTGACAATTAATGGGTTCAGCTCTTCACAGAGTCTTCTAATTGAAAAAATCATCTAGAGTTTGAAATTCCTTTTTGGTTTTTCTTTTTTTAAGAGACTGAATATCTTTTAGAGACTACCTCTACACTTGAAAATCAAAGTTATAATTTGCTTGGTGGTTCTTTTTTTTTTTTCTTTTCCTTTTAAGTTTTGGGTTTCTATTTCCATTGCAATTAGACATGAAAGTTTTCTCACAATGTTAGAAATTTCTACACATAGAAATTTTGACCATTTCCCCAGGGAAGGACAGCATTATCTTTGCAGATTGAATTGACAAAGATACCAAAACCGTAGTTCAAGCTAAATCACAGAAGACAGAGTTTATCCATTTGCAAAGAATGTAAAAAGATAATGAGATCAGAAATTAAGCTTTTAAAAACTTTTGTGCATTTAAATACATATCGAGATCAGAAAAATTTTAATTGGAAACACAACCAGCAGACAAACCTGTAATACTTTGGTAGAAGAGAAAAATTGAAAGCAGAAAGAACAAGTAATAAAGTAAAATTCTCAGACTATAGGGGAACTAATTAATAAGCACACATTAGTAATTTTATGTATACCTTATGGACACAATAGAAAAAGATAAATGTAAATTTCAGATAGAAAATACTGAGTAGAGAGAAAATGGAGAAGAAAAGTAATTTAGAAATTTTCATCTTATGGTTGCTGACTCTGCTTTAAGCAGCAGGATATGGAAATATTATAATATTTATAATATTTGATATAATATTAAAATAGGCAAAGTAATAGTGCTTTACAAAAGATACTACAAAATCAAAGATATTTATTATTACTGTCCTGCAAATGAGTTACATTTAGTGTAACTGCTTACAGTGTAGCAGATACATCTGCTTGCCTTTGATATTACTTCATCCTTTTATCTCTAATTCTAGAAAATTATGGCAATTGAGATCAATTAAGACCATAGCTGTTACTAGTAAGGGCCATAACTATACAAACCATATAACTATACAAAACAGTATAATCTTGTGTTTTCAAAACAGCCTATTAAATTTCTTCTATTTTTCAAAGTTAATTATTTATTTTTCTTCCTGGTTATTCAATATATAATCCTCCTATTTTCTGAGTCCTGTGATTGTAACAATTGTGCATCTACTAAATCTCATTTTTTCTTCTGGACTTCTCTCTGCAAGGATTGTATTTCAGGTTCTCTTACATTTTCTCAACTTTTCTAGTTCATTTTTTGGTTGGTTGTTTTTGTTGTTTTGCTTTTTTCTGACATTCAAAGTGAAGATTTTCAATTCTTCTGTAATCCTGTCTTTCTAAATGTTCTAAACTCTATATTTCTAGCAGGCATAAGAAGCTGTTGCATGACTCCCATATACAATTTCTCAGTCGCTTTAAATTCCAGGATCACAGTTCTGGCAAATACAGGATAGGTTTTACCATCTTAGTTCCTTGTGTATCTAAGATTTTTTTTAATAATATAAGTTCAACTATGATGATATTTTTTCACTTTTTTATTTTATTCCAAACTCTTTACTAATTTCTGATTATACTTCAGCATTTGTGCATTCTTTCCTATTAAATTTCTATGAAGAATTATTGATTGTACAGTTAAAAGGCTGTAAATATTTCATTGACCATTTTTAACAGAAACAGAGGGCTTATCAAAAAAATAATCTTGAGGATCTTTCCCTTTAATGACTGTCCTAATAAAAGAAAAATATTATAAAATATTCTATTCCAACTTCTAAAAGTCAAAGTTTCATTCATCAATTTTTAATGTGAATGTTATTATATTTAAGAAAATGTTAAACAAAAAACATTACAAACTTGAAATTTTTCAAACACCCCTATCACCTTTTCTAGTTAGCAATGTCTTTATAGAAACTTAAGAGATCAGTTTTCAGTCCCATTTCAGGGTGGAAAAACCCTCAAATAATCAAAAGTTTTTCATGGACCTGCTTTCTATGCAGAAATAGACAGCTGTGGCCAAAAGAGAAATATCACGGGTGGATGAAGTGCCCAACGAAGGGAAAATATGTTAGATTTCTTTTGGGAACTGTTCCTGTGCTGGTGTTCTGTGGCAGGCATAAGGAGCCCAAAAGTCCAGTGCAGTCTATGGTGGAGGAGGAAAGACTAGAAAGAGATCTTGAGGAAGTGAGGAAAGAGCAGTGAAACGGGAACTAGAAGTGTCCAGCTTGCCAAAACATTCTGCTGCTGTTCAGCCTGTCATTAACACATTAACAAACAGATTAGTATTTGCAGATTAATGGAAAAAGTAACAGCAGCAGCAACAACAGCAGCAAAAATGTACATAAAGGGCTTTCTGCATCAGCCATCAAAATCAGAAGTCAATGTTTTACCACTATAAGGTTATATCATATCTATTATCATTTGAATCATGTCTATTATACATATACATATACATATACATATACATATACATATACATATACATATACATATACATATACATATACATATACATTTGTTTCTATATCAGTAAGTAGTATAAGACAATTTTTAAATGTACTTTCAGTCAACATTCTAATACCATAGAATTAGTAGATTCAAGATTGCACATATTTTTTTAATAGAAAAGTGTTAACACAGCCTCCTCATTTTTTGTGGCACCTTTGCAAATACAAATCTTTGCATATGATTCCACGTTGTCCCATAAAGTCTAAGATAAAATAAAAAGAAGAACAAAAGAAAAATACTGTAGACACAGAACTGTCTCAAGAGAATTATCAGGCTATGAGAGAAAGGCATGAACTTGTAGGTAATGTAGAACTAAATCAGGTTTTTTAGAGTCCTTCAAAGGATTGACCAGAGCTCTAGCACCACAGGGAAGTTAGAGTTGCCTCTGGAAACAATGATGCATAATGCACCTTCTGCTCAAAAGGCTGAAAACTAACCCCAACACCATAAATGCAACTTACTGCTTTCACACAGCCTGCTGACTTTAGTACCTTAAGCAGACAAAAGACAGGGAACCAAAAGTTGTGCATTCTACAACAGCAGAGGGATGTTACTGCCACAAAATCAGCAAAGAGAAGCTGTGACTATGGGAGCATTTTCACCATCACTAGTGATTGTATACTGGGACAGGAGACACTGAGGACAGTGTGAACTTCACAGGAACTGCAATGAAAGTGGAGTTAGTTCTTTTTATGTCCCTAGAATGCATATCTCTACAAAAGACAGTTGAGAAAAGTATTTGTGTTTACTGTTTTTTGCAACAAGGATAAAGTATTTTTTTTAATCTACCATTGTCTTGCTGATACTTATTAAAATCAAAGCTAATTATTAAATGAACCTATCAATACAAAATTATGCCATTTGTCATGCCTGTCTTCCAAAGCAACTGTGGCAGAAAATGCTGCATATTCATTTGCCCACCTTTTCAGACTGTATTGTTATAATCTGTGTATACAGAATAGTAACCTTTATGACAGAAATAAAATCAAGAAGGAAAGATACCCTGTGCTACAGAAGTTTGGACGTGCTAAATTCATGTATGGAACTGCTTTGAAAGATAAGAATTTGTATCATGTGTGAATTCCACAATCCAAAACGAAAAGACTTCAGGCTTTATTTCAACAATTTTAATCATAGCCTCTGATAAATTGAAAACATTTATGATCATGCAGGATTATATCCTAGAAGTCAGGGAAAAAATAAACTTTTTGGAAGAAAAGGTAAATGTTCTATATATCACAGAAAGAAATACTCTGCTATAGTCTCAATCAAATCAGTTTGTATATCACAAGTTTAGGTTTGTCTATGTGGACATAACGGCATTGACAGTGATCTACCACGTTAGAAAAAATTATCAGGGTTGCTAGACTCCACAGAATCACTGGAAACTCTTGAGAAGACCACAGAAAATAGATTTTTCCACTTGTCTAAACACTGTTAAATCACGGAGAAGAATGTGTAGTAACAAAATGTGTTTTATTTAATGAGAGGAACTGTGTGACAGTTACTTTGAAGGATGTTTCTATGTCTTAGCCAATTTGTTTTAAAAAAATTAGAGTATATAATCTCACCTAAGGTTAAACTTTGTTAGTCTGGATCTTTAACTTGAAAGTCTCCAGTTGGATTTCCGGGTGCTAGGCATCATGGCAAGCATGATGGAAATGGTTCTTTGAATGGGAAAAATGTTCTTTGAACTGGGTTCAATTCCCCAGCATCTCTGTATCATAACCACAGTCTTGAATACAGCCTTCAAATGGCAACTGCAGATGCACAATCATGTGATGATGACAAATGAAGGAACAATCTCTCAGATACAGGCTTTTTGTGTTAGCTCCAATTTTTGTGTTAGCTCTCAATTTTAACTTAGTGAGAAGGGAACACTCTGTTCCAAATTTGTTAGTCAAGATATGGTCACACAAAAAAAACCCTGCTAAAATGTTACTGTGTAAACAACTAGTCTTATCCAGAAATTGTATCTAGATATAATATGAATAGTTGAAGGTAAAACCATTACATTACTGCTAAACAACTTCTTCTTTATTGACAGATGTTCCTTGAGGTACAGTAAAGCAAAGTATAAAGATCAGAAAAAGCACAACTTTGTAGTGGAGTTTAAAATACATCTTTCCTCCTCCTACTGTAAACATTTCACTGGCTAAATTTTATACCAAGAATCAAAATTATAAGATATATTCAAAGTACAGAGTGGCACATGCTAAGATGAAATAATTTACTTTTCAGTTATGAGACTACTTTTCATCCTTTGACCACTCTAATTTACATTTTCAATGCAAATTTCTTGCTACTTTTCTACTTAATGTAATAGATATTATCAAAGAGTTACAGTATGAAATGTTTGTCTTGCAAGCATACTCCCAGTTCATATGAACAAAAGATATGAAAAAATGCAATATTTATTTCCAGATTTTAGAAGAAGAACTAAAAGTGTAAAAGGAGCTAACCCACAGTTTGGGTTTGGAAGGGGTGGGGGGTTCCTTCAATATTGGGAAAGGATTGGGAACAAAAACTGACCCAAAAAAAAAAAAAAATTTAAGCTGAAGACTTGAGAACTATGATCAGCCAAGAGTTTGCACAAAATGTGCTTTGCCAGAATCTCCATTAGTGCTATAAAAGGACCAGCATCACTCTTATGCCTGGAAACTCGTGGAACACTCTAACCATCATTTTGCAGCAGAATTATCAGAAGAAGTTAATGGAAGATGGCTATTCAAAACTTTTTTTGTACCTTTTATTCACACTGAAAATGAACACTGAGAAACAGATGAAAAAGTCATTTAGATCAGAGTATAAAACCAGGTGGAAAACGAAAAAATTTTGGCCTTGAAAGAAGATGTTACAAAAGAATGAAGAAAGAACCCTAGAAAAATAATTCAGAGGAAAATTAATTAACTTTATTTCTCTAGTGAGAATGTTAAATTCTGTGTTATTTTAACAGACAGGTTACCAAGGAATATTTGATGATGAGAAAGTGGAAAGGAAAGGAGTTTGAATTATCCAAATTGTTAGTCTTTGAAGGAATATAATTTTTAAAAAATAAACTGTCACTATGGCCAGACATGAAGAGATAGAAAATTATATTAGTTTAGTTCATTAAGTTTTGCATCCGGAATGAGGAAACTGGCAAGAATGCTGCAAAAGACAATATTCTCATATAAGAAATATAAGTTAAATGTATGCCAAAGAAGCTGGCCCATGCTTCAGAGCTAAACATACTGTATTAAAAGTAATTTTTGTGGAAATCCTGATTAATTGTCTCTGGAAGGATCATTTCTATTCAAATGAATTTCTGAAATAGCCTTTTATGATTCTTGGATAATAATCATATCTTGTATATCTAATTTTGTAGCTACACTGCAATTAGCCTTCTGCAGGACAGAAATTTGAGAAACGGAGCATAAAACACAAAATCCAAAAAACAGACTCTACCCTAATTGCATTCTCCCAGTTACAAAGATTAGCTGTGGAGACATTTTTTCAATATTCTTCACTCTTTAGTGAAGACTCTTGGTAACTGGACATGGTAACCTCTCATTACTCTCTGTGAATTGAAATTGTGCTAACTAATACTTTCACCTAAAATTTCCCCCAGAGGTTTGGAATTTGCCTTACCAATATCCTAACAGTGCTGGGCAGGTTAGTGTGGAAGAATTGTGTTCTCTCTTTGGCTTCTTGTTCTGGAGTGGTAGTCACTGTGATAGCCAGTGGAACACAGCATACAGACACATTTCCAGTCACAGCCCAGAAACAGGATGTCTGTAAAATACCAGTCACTGCAAACTGGAAATAGCAATGCCTGGCAGGTGCAGCCTTGCAGAGCCATGTCTCACAGGTGACAGAAGAAACTCTCACTAGCTGGGGCTGACTTGGCTATAGAGAATAGATTATACATTTCAAATGGAATCTCTTGTCATTTACTGGAAGCAAATTAAAGCTCAGTATTTACCTCTATAATGAAAAAATGTTTGCTCAAGATAAATTTTCTCAGTGTGTATGCACTTCACACACTTATACAAAGTGACTGAAAAGATTTATCTCACTGTGGGTTTCCAAAAAACATGATAACATTGAGATGAATGCTCCATCCTTTTAGAGCTAAAGAATGTCATGATGAGTATCCAAAATATTAATTTAGAATATTTTTACTACTTCTAGTTGCACAGTATATATACACTACCATCAAGAGCAAACTGGTGAGCTCTAAGGGTAATCTTTGAGTTTAGATTTCTTAATTCCCACTACTTAGATTGAAGCTAACCTCTTATGAACACATCATCAGGCAACTAAATATTTAATAATTATGCTATATTCTAGAAATAGCTGCAACATCTCAAAATCCAATACATAAAACCTGTATATCTTTGTTTTATTAATTTTCGTTAGAAATCCTATTAATTATATAAATAAATGAAAAGTTAGCATTCTTTATCAATATCTCACCAGAACAATGCTTACTATATGGTTAATTTTGTCTAGTATACCTCTGCTTCTAATATGTTATTTGGGAAAAATACACACACATACACACACACTTACACACACACACACACACATATATATATATATATATATATATATCTGTAGCCCTTGTTGCTTGTTCTAATGCCCAAGGAAACTGTTCTTAGTATTTAGAACTATAAATTCCTTCTCATTTGGTTTGTGCTGTCATTCAAAAAAAGATAATCAGTTTTTGAATACACTTTTTAGAAAGGTTTGGTTTGTTTTATTTTTTGAGTCCTGTTATAAAATATCATTCTTAACTTTTGCTATAAAAGAGACAAGGGAAAACAAGAATGATCCTCTATGATTTGCAAACAGTGAATGCCTCAGATATAAAGCACTAAGGAGTCTCTTAAAGAGTTGTAAACCAATTCTGATATGAAGATTTTATTTTCTAATGCAAACAATATACTGAAAATACCACAGCATGATAAGAATAGTGGAAAAAATAAAAACATCATCATAATGTAATGTTATTTTAATTTTCCTCTAGCAGAGTCAAATCTGTTGTATTTTAGATGTAAAGTACTATTCATTTAAAAATAGTTTGCATAAAGAAGTCTATAAGAAGTAAAAATATCTATATGAACTACAGACCTGGTATCAAGAAAGATCCAGAAAGATGTTAAAGTGTCAGTGTAATTGGTGTGGGACCAGACCCTTGTTTACTTTTGATTTGTATTTATTTATGGTAAAGCAGTATAAGTCCAAACCCCATTATTTTCCTTATGTAGAGAAAACCTAAAACTGTATCCTTCTCCTAGGAAACACATGCAGGAATTTTTTCTAAACCACTGAGTCTAAGGAAAGAAAATAACATCTGTGCTTCCTTATTTACCTTTCTTTGCTCCTTTAATTACAGGCAATATTTATTTAAAGTGAAGATGCAACCTGAAGTACAATATAATTTGATTAATTGCAGGTGTATTTTACATATTGTAAAAAAGCACTTCAATATGTGGTAATGAATTTTCTTTAAGAATGCATTGAACATTTGACAGAATTTTTTTTACACAATTAATTCAATCTGAACAGAAGAAAAAAAGAGAGCTGGAAAAAAGAAAAAAAAAATCTGGAAAAGTACACCAAAAATTCTATGCCATTGATATAGGAAATTATTTCAAAGTTTAAACTTCCAGATTAAGCATGTCTAAATCTCAGTAAACTCCTCCTGCAATAATAATTTTTTTGTGATCCTATGTGGAGATAGCTACAGTTTCTAGACATTTTTTGAAATGTCATCATACTGTGATATACTCTTTTGTTCTCTTGTCCTCTTTTTGGCTGCTCTGAAGCTGAACAGTCACAACAAACTAAATTTTCCTAGTTACTTTTTTCAGTGACAATTGAATCAAGTGGTTTGAACATTACACTTCCTCCATTATGATCAGCCATTTTGCTGCAAAACAAAACAGCATATTTCTTATTTTATATAACATTTATATTTATTATATTATATTACATTTATTAATTATAAATAAAGTATTTATACATTTTCTTATATTTAAATTATGTTATTTTCTATAGGATATTATAGAAAAAGTTTATATCAAATAAAATTTTTTAGTATTATTAAAAAGAAAATTAATGAAAGGTATGTTAATTGAAGGAAAGATATGATATCCTTCACCTAGGCTGTCAGATTTTGTCTGTAGTAGAAAAGTAAATATGTCCAGAAGATTTACTATTCTCTAGCATTTAGATCTACTGGCATGCACGGCCTGTGTCTGCATGATTAATTGCTTTAACTCCCCCAAAAATGACATTTGTATGCAGATTGCATATTGAGGATTATCCTTTGTCTTTGCTAACTCCTATGAGTCCAGAAGATGACTGTGAGAATGTCTTTTGGTCCATTGCAAAAATCCCAGCAGGGACCATTCTAACAGTGTAAGAGCATGGATGGCTGGGTTCCAGCATCCAGGATCACTCTTCAGTTCTCTGGTTTAGAGTAGCCAGTAAGTGCAGCTAAAGGACAAGTCCTGCTCTCTAGGTGTAGCTGTGGGAAACTTGTCTGTAATCAGAGATATAATGGTTTTCTTTGTGGAAAAGTGAAGGGTCTGTGTGTTCCTCAAAAACCATCACATCAACACAGGAGGGGAGGCCAGAGCCTTGTCTCATCCTTTTAGAGCAATGTAGTGAATCTCTCAGGGCAACCTATGGAGAAATAGTCTCACTTTAGCAAAAGGCAAAGAAAATCAGTACAACTATTATTGTTAACATGGTCTATCAAAGTTAATAGAGGAAGAAACTAAGGTTTTGGGTATAGCTCATCTGGTTAAACAGGCATCTGCTTCTGAATAGTTATGTTATTTTCCTGTTTTAGCTAGCAGAAAGAGTTGCTATAGATTGGGCTCTGTATCATCCTCAAACAGACATTTAATATAGGTTGCATGAGTCATATTCTAAAATTGTCAAAATATCCCCACTGACTATAAAGGTAGCTGAAGTTTCTGGTTCAGCAGACACTTTTTAGGTAACCTGAATTCCCACCTTTCCTCCATGCCAGTTTCTTGTCTCAGCTTTCATGAAAAATAGCCTACATTTCATCTTTGTGTGCTTTTTTTAAACTGTCAGAGCAGGAGAGTGATACTGTCTGGGCTTTTTGTTTTTCACCCTTGTTCTATTAATGCAAAGACCATCTACATTTAGGGTTGTGATGGAAAACTGTGTAAATCAGACTTATCATAGTCTGCTTAAATGAAACAAGAAAATTAAAAGCTATCCAATAGATTTAAATAAAATTAGAAATGACTACTTAAATTTTGCTTTATTGTAATTTTTATTCTTTAGAGTTTTAATCAGTAACATATCTCATTTTCCTGTCAGAAGACTTGTAGTTCCATTAACAAGCATTGCAGCACACAGAGCAAATATAGTCATTAAAATGCAACATGAAGTTTCACAAATATAAGACAATTATAATCTAAAATCTAAAAAGAAATAAAGCAAGAATTGAAATTTTATTCAGCTTATTTTATAAGCATAATTATATAATAGAATATACCAATAAGCCATCATTGGCGTTATTGGTTTGTTCAGTTTCTCTGTACTACCTTTTAGTCTTACAACAGACAGTTGGAGTTGTTCAAATTTTAGAAAGAGGAAAAAAATATTAGACTTAGAATCCCATATAATTTTAAAATCTGATGTTTTTCCTGCCTTTTTTTCTCTTGGTGAAGGGTATGTTGGGGGTTTTTTGGGGGTGTTGGGGGGTTTGGTTTTTTTTTTTTTTTTTTGGTTTGGTTTGGTTTGGTTTGGTTTGGTTTGGTTTGGTTTGGTTTGGTTTGGTTTGGTTTTTGTTGGTGATGATGGTGGATTTGGGGGGAGGTGTGTTTCAGTTTTTATTCTTCCTGAATTTTTATATGATGGTTTTGATGTTTTTTCTGACAGTTTAAGCTAGAAACTCCGAAAGAACAATTAGGCTCGTGCAAATTAGAATTAGAATTAGAATTAGAATTTTATTTGATAGAGTGCTAGGAAATGATCTTTGATACTAAGAATTGTTTGTTTTCCTTAGTTAGTTTTGTTGTTTGCCTCTTATGAGTACATGCCTTTTTAAGTATTTCTGGTTAGTTCTCACCAGCTTTAATTCAGTACCTAAAGTTAGGAGTTATCTTGGAGAATACAGTGTTAAAAAGCACCTCAATCACATTAACTCAATATAATGTACAGGAAGCAGGAAGCAATCCTCTGCCAGAGGTTTGAGATAAACATCAGAGAAATGCCCATGTCACTGTGAAAGCACTCAACTCAGACTAATGTATCCTGAACTCAATGCTGAATTCCCCACTAGTCTCTGGATTGTCTTGGGACAGCATTTAACATTGCTAACTATGTCTACACTTCCTATTTTCAACAGTTTTAGATATATGCCCAAAGAAAAGTGTCCTGGCTTTCCACGGTATTTTGAAACACACCCATAATCAGAGGATTCAGAGGTCATGCAGCAGTCATGAATGATCTTTCCACAAGGTGCCTTAGGACCCTTAAAATTATGCTGAGAAGGATGCACAATGGGGCTCACACTTTGCTGTCACGTTGATAAGGCAGAAGATTAAACTCTGTTTCAGTTACAGAGCGTGTGCCAGTGATTTCTGTGCAGCAGGATAATCCCCTCCATACTGTGAAGGAATCATGTTCCACATAATCAAAATACTGTGAGCATAATGATTAATAGAACTGGAGCTTTCCCTATGCATATAGACTAATAAGCATAGAGCTGCTCACCTGCCTCAACAACACCTTTTTCCCTGATTTTGTGGCTCTGAGAGAGGGTACCTCACTTTCTCTGCAAACCTTATTCCACTGCCAGCATTGTGCTGAGATCTGGGCTACCCAGTGCTGCAGACTTTCCTAACCAGGAGTAATGTCAGAATATCATAATCACATTACATTTGGAAGGGTAGTGAAGTGCAAAACATATATGTATTTCTAAAATCCTTGGTATCTGTTCTTTCAGCATTTAACTGTAGGCCATGTGCAGTACAGGTGCAAAATGGAGAAAAGTGTAACCTTCTTTACCTGGATATGGACATTGTCTCTGCTGCACAGCCTGTGACTCTACTGCCTTCTCACACAATTGCCTCATGCTTCCTATCCCCTGCATGCCCTGCCCACAAATTGAAATGCTAAAAAAGTCTGATAATCACATGACTTTTATTTCCCACAGGAAACTTTGAACTTCCAATCCATGCTGGCACAGAAAATTCTGGAGTATACTAGGTACAATTGTTAAATGTTTGTGCTGAAAGGACAAAAATGGAAAGTGCATTGGGGGATCTGCTATGCACATACATAGATAAAAATTGATTATCTGATGATGGCTTTGACTGATGTGACTGTGAAATGGCAAAATTTAAGTCTCAGGAACTGCAGTAAGACCAGCTGCAGACTGGAGATACCAGATTTCCAACGAGCAGATTTTGACTTGAGTGGAAGTTTCCCATTCTTGGGAGCAGCTAGAGCAGGGCTCACCCCAGGGAAGGTGACTTGGGAGCCACAGGTGATCCAGTACTGCCCAGGCAGGATGGTGCACTGCTGAAACAGAGCACAGTCCGAGCAGGGTGAGCAGAACAGGAATAATGACAGCAAGAGATACTTTCAATGCTCCAGTGACCATGGGAGAAGCTGATGTAGTGAGTCCAAAACAAAATGGTAGCAAAGAAAAATGGACACAGGTTTACTCATAGCATAGCTTCATGTGCCCATGCTGGCAGGGGACTGGCTAGCTGAGGAGCTCTGTGGAAAGAGATTGCTCACTGAATCACCAGTGCATCTTGCAGTGATGAAGGCTAATTGAATCTTGGACTGCATTGTAGGATTACAGCCAGCAGGTTGGAGGAAATTATTTTTCTTTTCTGCTTACCAGTTGAGAGTCTTCATCTTGAATATTGTACCACTTATGGGCTCCCTCCTGCAAGAAAAATATTGATAACTTGGAGAGAGTGGGTAGGGAAGTTAGCCTTGAGGAAAAAAAAAAAAAAAAAGCAGGATCTAATTGCTCTTTTCCAGTATCTAATGGGTGGTTATAGAGAAAGCAGTGCTGAACTATTTTCAGGTAGAAATTAAATAAGCAAGTGGTGCAACTGGTTGCAAAACCAGAAATTCTGACTGGAGAAAATGTCATCAAAAAACTTTTTAAACACTGCAACAGATTGTCCCAGAAGGTTGTGGAATCTGTCCTCGGAGATATTTAAAACTTGATTGATTACAGCTCTGAGCAACCTGATTTGACTTTGAATTTAACTATGCCTTGACTATCTGACTTCCAGAGGTCACTTCTAAGCAGTTGCATGGTCTTGGAGCAAGGCAAAAAGCTAGGAGTAGATTGATGAAACCCACCTAGAGCTGTCTCACATTCAAGCCAAGTTTTAGTTAATTTATGAGTACACATAAGAAAGCTAATCCAGATATGCCATGCACATGCTGTGGCTAACTCACAACACTTGTAGGTCAATACAGTCATTCCTAGCCAGGGTCTGCCATGTGCCAGTTCAGCTCTCCTACCTCTGTCACAGTCCTGCCCAGAAACCTGTAGCCTGGCTTACATACAATATCCACCATCCAGGAAGACTAAAAAAATTGCTATCCTCCCCTTTAGGGTTCCTGGCATATATCCCTTTTTTAAGGGCCAAACCAGGAGCAGATTTGGAACTATCTGCATGCTAAGAGCATCTCTCTTTTTTTTTGCCACTGTAATCATTACTAAAAATCAGGTGCTGGGCCAGCTAGAACTACCCTGGCTCCCTCAGGGAAGTTCTGGCAAAATAATGCTATTAAAGTAGGTGTCCACTGCCAACCTCATCTTCTCCTGATCTGTGTAGATTCTGCAAAATTATAAAATAACTCTCTTGCTAGATTCGCCTGAAAATTCTGAGGAATGCAAGACTTTGCTGACATTTCTAAAAATTAATTAATGGAAAATATACTCTCCAAGTAGACTTTGTCCTGGAGTTAGTTTAGTTTAGGTAGCTGTGCACACTAAAGCAACTATTCACTTTATGTACCACAGTCATGTAGGAAAAAATAAAGCTTACCTGTTTTTCATGGGCTTTCTTGAACACCTGCTCCAAAAAAGACTCTGAGAAATCAGAAACTCAAGTGTTAAAAATACCTTATGAACCTCCCTTCAGGCCAGCTACAGTTTGTGAGTAAATATTTTGCTGTACTAATTCTGGGGCCTGAGGGATGTAGAATGAAACTTCATTTTCTTTTTGAAAGGGGATTGTGTTGAACAGCCACAGAGATGGTTTTTTCCCTCCCTTCCACATTATTCCTGCTGCCTTTTCCTGTATGGAGGCATTTAGAAATCTTCCAGGAGAATCTGTCTTCAAGATAAGTTTTGTTAAGACTTCTGTCCTGGGCAGATAGAATTATGTCCCAAAGGTTCCTGAGATATGTCTGCTGCCTAGTTTAAAAGATATGTAGAGGAAAATCCAGACACTCACTCTAATGGTAAAATCTCTGAAGATAAGTTATGGGAGTTTGCTTGGGAAACGATGTATTCAGCTGGGAGAAGTGCTGGAGTTGGACAGAATGTAAGTGGGCATTAAAAATATCTATATGCAGTGAAAATAAAATTGGAAGGTTCACTCTAAATCCAGCAGCAGTGGCATGGTCTCATTTGGTCATCTGTGCCTTCAGGCATGCCTGATTTTCATGTTTTAAAGAAAAAACACCAATTCCTTCTTTCCCCACCCTCATTATTTACTCCTTTAATGAGTTTTTTGGGTTTTTTTTTTCTCCACAGAAAATACATAGGCATTTGAAATTAAATTATCCCAGAATGCAACTCTGAACTGTGCACTGGAAGAAATTCCTTCTGACTCCACTGCAGTGAACAACTTGTGCCAGAGGCATGCTATCTAATTACCATACACTCTCTTGACTGGTGTTGTGGGGAGGGAAAAGGTAGTGTGCAATCAACTGAAATATGAAACAATAAAACTGCAAGAAGTAGGAGGAAAAATGAGATGGGAGTTGTTTTTGTTAAATGTTTACTGTTCATACACTGCCTGAGGCTTAAATTCTCAACTGTTGGAGGATTTCACAGTTTTATGGATACCATCAGAAGATTTTAAAGTATTGTGGTATGTATTGCAATTCTTGTTGAAAGTGCACATTCCTTGCTTCTCAGATACTATATCTAGTTTGGTGGTTTATTATGTGTTTCCTGAAATCATCCTTCAGCCATTCTTAGCTCTAAACCCAATCATAATTAGGCTGATTTGTCCAAAAAATAAATGCTACCAGAAAATCTCTGTATTCCTTTTCACCTTTAAAGACCTTACTCTTATCGTCTCCATAATTAACTTAGCAAAATCATTTTCAAAGCCTCTGGTTCCCAATAAAGGAATAATTGTACTTGAAGACTGAGAAAAATTCTGCTTCTAGTCACGATTTTGTAATTATTTCCTCATGCTCTTCCATTAATTATGAATTTATTTAGAAAATAGCCTGCTCATCAATAGTTTAGTAGCAAAGAAAAAGAAAGGATCTTTACATAAAGAAGAACATGTCTCAAAAATTCATTTAAAAAACCATTTTTTCTGTAGGACAGATATAAGTCCCTGTATCCCTTTAATGTAATCACAAGTCATTGACAGAAGGCTAGAAGTTTTCCTTTATTCACCTACTTTCTCTCATCACATACATTTCGGCTAAAAGATTGTCACATATGAACTGATACACACAGTATGCATACAAGGGAAAATAACTAAACAGACATAAAATATTTTGCAGCTCTGCACAGAAGTAGGAAATTGCCTGCAGACTTTAATCTACATTTGATATTCTCTGATGGGTCAGATACCTCATTTCTTACATGCAACAATGGAAAGTAAGTGACTGCAGACCATTCCCACAATAGTCATTATTGAACTTTGTTGCTAATACAAGCAATTTGCATGAGAATGCCAGCATGATCTATCTGCTTGGTTGCTACAAATTCCTGAAAAATTTTAAATTTGGACTAAACTAAGACCATTTTTCTTTTTGTGCGGATAATTAACTAAGCTTCCTCAAGATCCTAGACAGAACTCAGAATTTCAAGTATGTTACCTCACCACCTCACCCATGCAGCAGTGATGAGAGCAAACACCCTGCATGAGGCTTAAAACTCAGTTACAAATTGCCTGGGCTAGGCAATGTCTTTTTGGTTTGTTTGTGTTTTTTGGGGTTTTTTTTTGGTTTTTTGACAAACACAGGAAGAACTTTGCAATTTCACTTTAATGGCAGAGTAATGATATGCAATTAACTCCCAGTTATATGACCAAGCAATCCTTTCCATTATGAGGTGCTTAATATACAGACATATTAGAAGGGTGTGGACAGGAAAATGTAAGCTCCCATTTATACATAAATTACTAATCATAAGTTTTGTAGTGTATGAAGTTTTTTATCTGAGGGGTTCCCTTGTGGCTTAGTCTATGTAACATCAAACTGCAATTTCATTTGAAAAGCTGAAACTGTTGAAGTAAACCTCTGCCTGTTAATAAATCAAAAGAAAACTCAAGGGGTCATGAACAGAAGTAAAATAAGTAGATAAACCCCTTCTGTCTCTGTATGTCTTGCAATTAATCTGGTTAATACATAAGTTATGGGTAGGAAGGTTGTGACATTCTATGGACCAGGCACAGCATAAGGATGGGAAATCTGCCAGCCCGAGAGCTGTCAGCCTCATGAGGCAATAGTACAAGGAAAAGAGTGATCCTTGCTTCTTAGTCTGAAGCCTTCTTTCCTGACAATGAGGATGTAACTAGTGTGCAGAGAATATTTTCCTCTGGATTAAAGTTTGTTTCAGAGGACGAAGCTAACCCATTCTGTACTGGTGTGTTAGGGCTGAATGATGGGGCATGGCAGCATATTCACCATGTTCACCATAGGCTGAGCGTAAAGACAAATTAAATCTTCATTGCTACTCTCAATTTCATTCCCTCTCTCACAGAAGAGGTGTATTTAGTACATTTATAAGAGCAGATCTGTATTTTTAATTTGACATCATCAGTCCTGCTTTTCCAGGAGTGTTCAGACACCTATAGTGTACTGCTAGAGGGAATTTAAGAAGGATGACAGCTAAGGAAGGACAGGGGTCTGTTGAAGCTGTAGTGCTTCTTGGGGATAATTATTTGCATGGGTCACCTCACCCCACCCACCTTGTTTGATATTTTAAGCAATTTTCTGAATCATTCTTTTTTGTATGAATGTGTTTTATGTATGGTAATGTATGGTTATGTATGCATGGTATTTATCTAAAAGCTAAATAGTAACTCTTTTACTTTCTGATGTTCTGAAAATGATCTTACTGTGTTAATATGCTCAGTGACTATTGTGTTATAATCACTTTCTAATCATACAGTTTCTTGAACAAAGCAATCTGGGAAAATTAGAATTCCCTCTTATGCTGATAAATCTCTATCAAAAACATTAAGGTGTCACTGCATTCCTCTTATTTTAAGGTATAAAAAACGTGTTTTCTGAAGTTTTTAGATGACATGTAACTGGCATGAAGTATATAACTGCAGAAAATAAAATGGAATGACTTGCAAAATATTGCCACAGCAATATTGCCACTCAAACATTTAAAAATATATATTTGAATTGTTTGCTTGACAAATTTTAATTATTAAATTCAAATCTGCTATGGAAAGCCAGGAATGTTATTTTTTAGTTTAGTAATTGAATGTTTCACTTTTATTTCATAGCGAGATAGTTTTGGCAGTAGGATAAGGCTAGAAAATTTTGTATGCTCCCAACTACACTCCTTACTTTGATGTTAGTTTTCAAAATGTTGTCGAATACCTGTACACAATATTCATTCTTTTAATAAGACTTCTCATATCAGCAGACAAACTAGGATCCAGCAGGGATCTGTTTTCCTTTTGTTTACATTATTAGCAGCACTACAAATTTGGCATGTAAAGTCAGCTGGAAAACCACAATATTTTTTGTAAGCATACCTTCTTCTTAATGAAGCCACAGGACAATATTAAATTAGCTATGGAATCTACTACATTTTACTGTAGTAGTTGATAGTCTGACACTCTCTTCTAAGCTGTGGTAAGTAAATAAATTACTGTCACTACATTTCAATAACCTACAAATATGTGATGAAAGATTAAACTTACATAAATTATTTTAGACAGTAAAAAGTTTTTTATATGGAATTCCATAACACTAACACCAGTCTGGAAATAAAGTAATTTGAAATTGTAATTTATATTAATAAGAAAACAGAAAAGAAAAAAAAATTATCTTCCTTACTTCAATAATAGAGAATATGATATAACATCTTTTATGTAAAATTCTTATTGATTCTAATAAGACCTGTACCTCATGACTGACTGATAGTAAAAAATGTGGATGTCATTATCTCCACATTAATTTCTGAAAAAATCAGCCACATTTCTAAGTTTCACATCCATAAGATGAGGAAACAAACAATTTGTTATAGCATGTATCAAATAAGACAAAAACTTCTATTTGTTAACAAGATATAGTGCAAACAGAAAAATCATGTGTAGTTCTTCAGAAGAACTGAAGAAATCAGGGATTTCATCTATGTAAAATGGGAATAAGTAGGGAAAGGCTGTGTATGAAGTTCTTAAAAATAATGTAGCTAAGATCACAGCCACATACTCACTTTTTAAGCTCTGCTTAGGCCAGAGTGGATGGAAAGAGGAGAACAGAAGAGGGGAGGGAGGCTGCAGTCTTTCTTGTCTGGAAAGGAGTCAATGAGCAGAACTCCCCCAAGTAGCCATCTACCATTCTGCCCACCTCCATGGATTGCCAACAATCTCTACCTGAAATCTTAGGATTGTCTGTAAGTCTTCTTCAGAACATAAGTTCTTAGATTTCCCATGACATCAATTACTCCACCATGCAATAAAACAGAAAAAATTGACAGAAAAAGATGAAAATGTGCAGCAACCAAAGGGATAGAGCAGGAAAAATTGTCTCAAAACCTTACAATATGATTAAGCTTAATTCCATGTTTCCTGCTAACATGTTTATGCAGGAAAAAGATATTGTGATGTGATTGGTGATGCTAATCTCTTTCTTAATGCCAGCAGCAGTTCCATTAGGTCAGCTGCAGCTCAATGAACTTGAGTATTGTGAGCTTTTTGTTCAAGCCAGATGCTATTGAAAATGTAAGGCAGTAACTATTCCATTTTCCTGTCTTTTCTGTCTTCCTGTCTCTCACAGGACATGTCCAGATTGCCTCTGTAGTGCTGCCAAGAAAGTAATGTACCCCTACACGTCACCCTCAGAATTAACAGTGCAGCAGGAATTCCTGTCCTAGAAGAGATTTGCAGTCATAATTCTATGTCTTGGCACAGTCAGAGGCATCTTCCTAACCAAGAAGTTAGGGTCAGCACTAGGACATATGTCCAAGCTACTACTATTTTTATAGAGGCACCACCATCTTAGATCTGTTGGAGCCAGCTGGAATCTGCTATGTCCTGATCAGGGCAGCTCCTGGCCTCTTCCTCACAGACACCACCCTGCCACCAGTGTCTGTACACTTACACCAAAACTATATTTTATATTATATATATTTATATCTAAATATTTAAATGCATAAATCTATAGATATATAAATATATAAATGTATAAATATATATATATATATAAGTATATAAATATTATATATATATATATATAAATTATCTTTATGGTATTAATATATCTAATCCCATATATGTTAGAGATATCCATAGTGATATAGATATCCATAGATAGATAGTTACAGATATAGGTATAAATATCGATGATATAGATATAGATACAGATACAGATACAGATACAGATATAGATAGATATAGATTTAGATATCGATATAGATAGATAAATATATAGATATAAATATATATATAGATGATATAGATATAGATTAGATATAGATATAGTTATAGTTGATATATATAGATATAGATATAGATATAGATATAGATGATATAGATATATATAGATATAGATTAGATATAGATGATATAGATGATATAGATGATATAGATGATATAGATATATATATAGATATAGATATAGATATAGATATAGATATAGATGATATAGATATAGATATAGATATAGATATAGATATAGATATAGATAGATATAGATATAGATATAGATATAGATATAGATGATATAGATGATATAGATGATATAGATATATAGATAGATATAGATATAGATATAGATATAGATATAGATAGATATAGATATAGATATAGATATAGATATAGATATAGATATAGATATATAGATATTGATAGATGAGATAAAGATGAGATAGAGACAGAGATAGAGATGATAGAGATAGAGATAGAGATAGAGATAGAGATAGAGATAGAGATAGAGATAGAGATAGAGATGATAGATAGAGATAGAGATTAGATAGATAGATAGATAGATAGATAGATTAGATATAGATAGATTAGATATAGATCGATCAATCCTTATCGGTTCAAACTTTATTATGAAACAAACATTTTGTCATGTTTCCATGAGAAGCTGTCTTTGGCTACCCACCTTGCTCTTGTCTAATGGAGTTTTACTAAACCTAGAGGAGCAAACAAATGTATTTAGCAGTGTTGTTTTCAGATTCTTATTAGAAATTGTTGAGATTGTTGTCTTGTGGACCCCACTCCAGAAATGCTTGAGGAAGGGAGTGCTTGCTGATTCACAAGAGTTTCAAGCAACAGCTATGTATGTGGCAAAAGCATACTGTAGATATGACAAGTGGTAAGTGAATCAGTCTGAGAGGCTGGGGCTGTCCTTACTGATCATGTGGAACAAGTATGGCAATACTGACATATATCACTGCCTGCTAACTGAACCTAACTGCCTTGTGAATGCTGATGTTACACATAGTCCCAGAGTCTGAGGGAGCTGTCAAGACTGATTTCTGCCAAGCACTAGGATGTCTGAAACATCACAGTAGATGGAAATTATGTGCTGCTACACGAAGATCAGTGAATTATGAGATACTACTAAAAGCAGTATCCGCAGCACAACATTAATAAGCTACCTATGGACTGAAATACAGTTGCTTAAAACATTAAATTTGAAAAAAAATCTCAGGTAATTTGTACAAGCTGAAAGCTTTTTGTTTGGAGTAGGAGAGGTTAAGGTGGTTGTGGAAATGGCCTACAGCAAATAACTGTGTAGTATGAACTGTAAAAGATAAGTTTGTCTGTGGAGGTTGAGGGCTGAATCAGCCATCTGCAAATTAAGCCTTTAATCAGCCATCTGCAAATTAAGGCATTAACTTTTGTCTGAGAGTGTAAGGTGCTGAAAAAAAGATGCTGCTGGAAGTTACCTTGTAATGTTAAATGCTCTCTACAAAACTGCAGAAGTTAAGGAAACCAAAGCTCAGGCGTTGCTAAAAGGAGTAAGAGGTGTGAAGAGCAAAAAGAAGGATGCTTTTAAAAATTGGCAAGAAAAGACTTTAAAAACTGAGACAGATTACTGCCTGCTTTGCCTTAGTTTTCATTGGTAAGGTGACAGCTTTCTCACAGGTCTAGTGGCAGTGCATAGGCACAAGCATTACACAGAGCAATATAAGATGGAGTGAGGGAACACTTCAGACTTCTGGGCATACTCAAGTCAATGGGTCCATCCAAGGGTGCTGATGGATGTGGCCCATGTCACTGTGAAGCCACCATCTATTATCTGAAAGATCATGGTGACTGGGGGAGATTCCTGAAAATGAGAAAAAGGAAAAGCTCCCTCTCGTTTCAAAGAAAGGCAGAAGGGGGAACCTAGGGAAACAGACTGCTCAGCCTCACATCAATGCAGGAGAAGATGATGGAGGAACTAATGCTGTATGTGCTTGACAGCTTTAGAAAAGGCAAGAAGGTGACTGGGATCAGCCAACATGGTTTTATGCAGAGGAAGTAGTGCCAGACAGAACTTTCTGCTCTTTTGCTGTTAGATGGTGCACTGGGGACCAAGGAGAGCTGTGTGCTGTTTGCCTGGGGTTTAGTAAAACCTTCTATATGGCTTCCCATAGCACTTTAGCAGACATAGGAACTGGACAAGCTAGTCAAAAGGTGAATTGGATTACCAGGGGGGAAGGTTGTGATGAGCAGTGCAAAGTCCCAGTGGTGGATGGTTAACAGAGATATCCCTCAGGGATGAATACTGGCATTAGTGGTTTTTGATCTGTTTATTGACTACCTGGGTGATGGGGAGAGTGAAAGTCTGAGCATGGTACAGAACTGGGGGAGAGAAATGCTGCTATGTTTCAGTGATTTGGAAGCAAGTAAGGAAAATCAAGGAGCAGCAGGAGTCTAATGGCTGAATGAGGAATCAGATGCTGAGATGAGCGTCTGGGGAGAAATTTGAACTGCACAAAGGTACTTGATTCAAAACCCAAAAAAGAGCAGTGAAATGGGTAATCCTTCAGTTTTCCTTGATTCTAAATGAATTGTTCATTCCACATTTACTTTTTCATTTCCTAATTCCTCAATGTTTGATACAGTAACCTTAAAGAATACTTCCATTTTCTGAAAGACACAAGTTTTCTTCCTATAACATGTACTAGAAAATACTTATATTTTAGCATGAGATGGAAGCCAAGCATAGTCATATTATTGAAATGTTCATTTCCTACATTAAACCCTCCCCTCCCTCTCCCAGCTGTAATTTAGAGGTGTTCATCTTTTATTTTTTCACCCAAGTATGTCCAAAATGTGCAACAGAAAAAATAAAAGGCAAAGCTAAGCTATTCAAAATGCTTATAAAAGACAATAAAAGCAGTTTAGCAGGTGGGAAAAAAAAGAGTTCTTGTTCACTCATATCATATAAATTAAATCAGTAAATTAAGTCAGTAATACTATGTCTCTTGAAGTGGTCTGTGAATATGGTCTCATAAATGCATTTATTGGCAGCTGTTTTCCCATAATTTGTAGCAATCCACCAGAGTTTGCTGACAATAAGCAATTCTTTGGAGGATTCAGCTTTAATACAACATTTAAGTTCAGAAAAAGTTTTCCAAAAATTGCTTGAATCAAAAACAAAGAAGACAGCTGGTGGATAAACAGGTCAATTTTTCTCATTAAGGTAGGGAAAAAACAGCTTGCTGCATACAGCCTGCCCTTCTCAGCTACTGCAGTGAAGGCAGAACAGTCTGATCAGGTAAGGTCATTCTGCATGGCAGCTCTACAATTTCTGTCTCACCCTGCATTAATCCACAGGGGGAACCAGTGGGAATCCAACAGCTCTTCATCACTTCTGTATCAAGAGACATGAAAACAGCTTGTCAGGAGCCTCATTTCCCTCCACCCTATGTGACTAAGTAGAAATAGTAAGAATACAACAAAGTAAAACAAAAAAATACAACCCACAAGCAGTGGAAGTTTTACTTCAGAGAGGGAAGCATTATCTTTTTTCTATTAATTTTCATTCTTTCTTGTTTTGGTCATTGATAGTATGATCCACATGTGTATTTTATCTAGAAGAAAACTGAAAAAGCCTATACAATAACTTCAGCACCTTTTTGCTACTCAAAATTTTTATAGACTTATTGTAAAGAGCTTTCTGATACAAATATTAAAGAGTGGTTTTGGTTACTGAAGTAAATAGATACCTCTTCTTATAAGAATTGGGTAAAATATGGACGCTTAAATCACAATTGCCATCATACATTTTTATTAAAGATTTCCATGAACTAATAGTTTAAGTTAAACTTTTTGCACAAGATTTTCCATATCAATAAATATTCGTGGTGTGATGCATCATATCATACAACAACTATTCTTAATATTAAAATTTCATACTAGTAAAGATTTACTAGTATGATAAAAGTAGTATTGTTCTGTATTTCCCTGTTTTTAGCATTGCAACTCAGAAGAAGTATAAGCAAGATGGTGAGAACCTGCAACCATATTTGGGCAGAAATTGTTGCTGGGCACTAGTGAAGGAAAAGCACTAAGAATATGTTGACAAATTCCCAAATCATCCCCTGCTTGTAGCAGAGCAGTGTGCTCTCTGTGTTTCTTCCATCCATGATGTTTACTCCAGCAGCCCAATGCTCCCCAGTGACAGCACATGAATAAAAGACCAAGCAGTAAACAGTCAATTTATCATGACTCTACTAATGCAACCTCCATGTGGTGTTCCAGCACTTTCTTCCTTGATGCTTCTTATCTATGTTTCAGACTATTTGCCAAAAGCTGTTCAAAACTCTGCTATTCCCAAATATTATGTAGCTTACCACAGACCACAGAAATCCAGTGGAGACTGTATAAAAAAGCACAATTTGTCATCCAGTCAACATAAATTTTAATAGGACGCAATGCAGTTTTATAGCATTCAGTGTGACTTTAAACTTCTATTGATAAATAATGTAAAATATAGTTTAGCTGACAATAAAGGTGAAAAGAAAAGCTACATAACATGTGGACTTTTTTAAAATAAAAATTGGGGAAAACCAAATCAGTAATGTAAATTTAGGAGACTTGTTGCAAAAAGGGGAATCTGGATGAGAAAGATGTTCGTGTCAAACAGTATGAGTGGTTTGAGAGAGTATGCTAATAACACCAACACCAGCCCTAGTCTATTCAACTCTGACCTATTTGATGTTATCTCTTTGTACTGAGTCTCCTGTGAACAAGTGGAAAACAAGGAAAAATTTTAAAAAAACCTAGCAAACTGTATGAGTGAAGCAAGTTAGAAAAGAAAAATAGGCCAAGATCTAGAAGTAAAATTAATTGTGGTTAAAAGTTGTTACCTGAGCCTCAGAACATAGATGTTTTTCCTACTTGAGTAGCTACAAACTATGTGTCAATAAAATTTTTTATGATTTAATACTGCTCCAGTGAAAAGTCAGAGTGGAGCAAGGTAGACTCAAAATGGATACTTAGAAGTTTTCTTTAAAAAATAAAGTCACTACCACCATTTTTTCTTTAATGATCTTACCATGAATATCACTTCCAGATACCTTGCAAGGTGCAGGGGTACATTGCTTGCCAAGTTTCCTTAGCATGAGAGCTGGTTTTCTGATTGCCTACTAACTGTCCAAATAGTTTAGTCAAAGAATAACCTTATTAATGTAAAATTGAACTGGACTGTGTAAAATATTTGAGAGGGATTTTTTCTGAATGGCTTCATCCACGGTGTTCAAAAGCTGTGCCTTGATTTCATCAGAATTTATTTCAGGGCAATAAACCCCTGCAGAAATGGTGACTGTTGGCCCCACAGCAGTTTGCTGCTAGTTAAACAACTTTCTCTGAAAACTGATGTTGACTTGATACTTTCATCTTACCATCAATGGATGGCAATCAGAACTTCTCTCATAATCTTATACTGTTAATTCATTCAATAATTCAGCCCTTTAGAGAGTTGGTTATTTTGTTTCATTTAGAAATCACATTAAATTTGTTTTATGGATGAGAGCTGTGAGTCTGAGTTTGTGGTTTTTCTTTGCCTTCATGATCTGGTGCTATTTTTCATCATTTTCATAAAAAGGTATATTTTTTCATTAGTACAGAATTTTCATTAGTGGTCTGTCATTTAAAGCTTGGAATATGACGCCTAGTTTAAGAAAAGCAAAAGGAAAAAATCTTAGCTAAATGACCTCAATATGAATCTGATTTAACCAACTAAAACTTCAGTAGTCATAATTTTAAAAAAGTAGGGACAAATATTAGCAGGGCCTATAGCCCAGATGCCTGTGTGTCCTCAGGCTTCCTGATCCTGCCTTTGCTATCTCAGGGATAGGTGCCCCACACCACCAGCATTAGTGTGTGGAGTAGAAAAAGCAGGGACTAAAGTAGCAGGGGGTAAGTGCCAATGCCAGTTCACTGCACACCTAACATACTGCAGAAACAGGAGATTGAAGATGTTACTTCTTTTGAGATTACTTAATGCCAGCAGGTCTTTTGGTTATGTGTATTCCAGACCATCCTCTGTTGAGCACAGCAGGCACACCCATCTCACCTCACCTGGTTGCTGTTTTCAAACTATCCTAGCTTACCAAAATGGAAGATGAGAGCTGTAATTATGGGAAACATTTTGTCTCTGAACCAGCACTTCCCTGATGATTTCATCCTATTCAAATGTGATTACACTTGACTCTCTGATTGTCAAGGGAGTATTTCAGGAAATTTGTTTTGCCTATTTACCAGCCATTCCCTTCTCCACTACTCATGGGCTTTGTTAGGTTATGTTGCAGCCACAAATCCATATGTATCCTACTCCAAGTGAAGCTGTTTCCCAAATCTTTTTTCCTTTTTAATAACACATGCACATTCTTAGGAATAGAGGGTATTTTTTTCCTTTGATTTAAGGTTCCCATGAACCTGACCTGTGCTTAATGAATGAAAAAAGTACAGTTCTCAAATTTTTAAAGAGCCTGAAGATACTTCTTTGTTTACCCCACCCTCTAAATTTTACTCAATACTTCTGGTGAGTGGATCAGCATGTCTTTAAAAAATCCCAACAAATAATTTTTGCAATTTCCCTGAGGAAAGCACAATTTTCTCTTCTGATTTTCCTTTTGTATTACTCTTGAATATGAACCATATTGTCATGATGTTGTTTATTTTTCACTGAGATAAACCTTTAAATGGCCTTCATAGAACAGTAAAAACACATCTTTCCAGAATGCAACCATTCAATTTCTATAAACTGATGGCAAAAGTGTCACATGTATGATGTAAATGAGAAAAATTTCTAGTCCTTATAGCAATGCCTTAGCAGGGGAAAAGAAATGAATACTTGAGCTCTCTTATACAGCATCTTCTAATAAAACTCTGTCTCTAAAAGACTGTTGTGGAGTAGAAAGCCTCTGCTACTGGCACATTATCATGAGATAAAGTGAAATGACAGCAGGAATGTGAGCAGCACAGCTTTAGAGAATTGTCTGGATGACAAGAGAACCATTTCAAAGTGTTTCATGGAGGGTGCTGTGCTTTTCTGTTTTAGCTGTAACATTTCAGGTAGGGGCTCCCCCAACAGGGATTGAGCGGCAACAGGGATAAGGGACATTGACTGTCAAATCAACTGTCTCCATCTCTGCCCCTGTCTGTCTCTGTTTCTGTCTCTGTTTCTGTCTCTGTCTTACTTCTTCTAAGAATAGAATAATCACATCTTTTCATAATACAGTGACATTGCTCAAATTTTTCATTATGCCTGGATTAAGAATAAAAAACGGGGGAGGAGCTGTGAGGGGAGAGCAACTTTGGTTTGATTCTTCTTGTTCAACACCTTCTCTCTTTGTACTTTCCTGCCTGATTTGAGATTTAAACCAACTTCACCTTGGGTTCTTTTAGTTTTAAAGTTTATTAACAACTGCAACATTAACCTGCTCAGACCTTATTTTCATTATCTCCAACAGGATGGCAGGATTAAGATAGCTGGAAGGAGCATGATGTGATTTTGTTCTGTTTGATGCTTCTGCCTTAGTAAATGTCAGAAGCAGGGAACAGAGTATTAATAATCATTTGCATCCAGTATGCTAACAGCAGATCTCCAAGAGAATGCACTCTGTAAAATAAACCTCCAAGGTAGAATTGCCCCTCCTCCAAAAAATAAATGAAAACAAGGCCATTCAAGATATATCTGACAAATGCAGGGTTAAATTAAGACACTAGTATCTATTTAAAAGCCGAGAAGCAGTTTGCTGGAGCAGTTATTTCATGTTAATCACTTTGTATTTACTGCAGCTTGAGAAAGACACATTTGTTATGCAGACAGTGTTCATTGTCGTAGCTTCATCATTAATGCACTGCTGCCAGCAACAAAATGAATTAGCTCTCTGAATACTAAACTGGGAAACTAATGTTGAACCAGAGAGTGGCACAATGACACTTACAGGATTAAAATATACTACCCAGCTATGAGAGGGTGCATTTTTGGCCTTTGTTAATCATCAACTATTTTTAAGATTAGTATTAGCATGAAACCTCTCTGGAATGGTTGAAAATTGTAGGACAAACAATAGTAATCATTTATGTTCCCCATGGGAGTTTGCACTCTTTCTGGAATATAAATTTCTCATGGATTATTTCCCATGCTTGACCACAGCCATTTTTCCCCCATCAACAATTTATCATTTATCCCTTTGCATGCATGCTTTGAATTTCTGCAATTCCTAGCATACTGTAGATCCATAGCAGCACTGTGGCAAGTGCATGAATACAAAACATGAAGGAATCAAAGCCCCACTGTGTCTGTGAAGAGATGTCACAGGCATGTGCAAAAGCACAGTAACAAAGCAAATGCCACCTGTCACTCTGAGTGTTTTTACATGGCTTTTGATGTCCCTATGTCACAAGAATAACAATGTTAATCTCAGGATGGTACATTTTTACTGTTAGCTATAACTTGCTCTGCACAGGTCACTGAAGTCGTAAGGGTTAATTGTATATTTAAAATAAAAAATGGGGAGGGACAGGGGTCAAGAAAGAAGAAAAGGGAAGAAAAACAGGAGGAAAAATACCTCAATCAGAAAAATACACCTATTTTTGAGGGAGCTTGGGACTTGCCCTGTAATAAAAGACATTGAAGTGAGAGCAAAAGGCAGCAGCATTTCTATCCCCTAAAATGTCTGAGCTTGATTCCTTGAGATATTGGAAGAAAAACATCCCCAGACATTTAAAAGGGAGGAAAGGAACTAGGAAGCTATAAAACACTTGTTCTATCTAAAAGTGTCATGTGCATAAATGGGCAATAAATTCAATCCTAAGGATCAAAAATCCTGAACTAAGTTCTATAGGAAAAAACCAGATTCTTCTTGAATCTTGAAGTACTCATGTTCTCCTAGAAAGGAAAACAAATAAGCAGCACAATAATCCAAACTCCTTTGGGAAATCTTTCCTTTGCAGTTGGAAATAGAAGTTATTTGAACATTTGTATGCAAAACAAGGCATGCCAGAAAACACAACACAGCCCAATCACCTGATGCAGAGAAATGGTTATGTTCAGCTATGGTATGGTTGATGCTGATGGCTTATTTTTGTGCATTAGTATATTTTAAACCTAATATTTTATAATTTAAATCGTAATGGACTCTCGTTCTATTTGCATATGTTCTTTTTTAGAAATGTCCATTCTCATGTTTAGAAAGTAATTATTCAAGATTAATCTTCAAGAATGAAAATAAGCTGTGGGAGTAGGAAACTGTCATAACCATTAATGCAGCTTTCTGACCTCAATGACTATTATCTAGAATAATAATAGTATTCATTTACTAGCAAAGTAACACTCTGAAGTTAATGAGATGTTCATACAGTATTTAAAAATTACTAAATAAGTATATTTCATAAATACCATATTTTCAATGAAAAAGCAATGCCAAGCTCCATGGAAGTTGATCTGTGTAGTTTTTCACTGTGTTCCAGCTAGTTTTCTAGTAGAACATATCATCTGATTAGCAGTAGAAGGCAACTTGAAGCAACAGAGGATAATAGAAAAATGATACTTTGGCTAAATTAAACCTACTAGTAATACCTGTAAATAGAATGTAGCTGTCAAAATTTGAATTTGACCCAGTTATAGTGACAAACTCTTAAAGAGAGACATTTCATAACCAATAAACTTGAGTGAAAAATATGCTGAAAAATTCTCAAAGGTGAATCTTGTGGTTTAACCTAAAACCAGCTGGCAGATGAACCCCACACAGCAGCTCACTTGTTCACCCCTGGTGGTGTGAGGGAGAGAATCAGAAGACTAGAAAAGTTGTGGGTTGACATAAATTTAGTTTAATAGGTAAATGAAAAGCTGTTCATGCCAGCAAAGCAAAACAAGGGATTTATTCACTGTTTCCCATGGGCAGGTGGATTATGATCCAGGCTCCACCACATGTAGCAGCATCTTGGAAAGAAAACACCATCACTCTTTACATTCCCTCCTTCCTCCTTCTTCTCCCAGGTTTACATGCTGAGCATGATGCCATATGGTGCAGGATATCCCTCTGGCCATTTGGAGTCAGCAGTCCTGGCTGTGTCCACTTGCAGCTCCCTGCACACCCACAGCCTCTCACTGGTAGAGTGAGAAGCAGAAAAGCCTCAATGCTGTGTAAGACTGCTCAGCAGTAATGAAAACACCCCTGTTTCAACAGTTTCCAGCACAAATCCAGAACACAGCTCCATCCTGGCTACTATGAAGAAAACTAATCCTGTCCCAGCAAAAATCAGCTGAGTAAAGCAACACATTTCATTGTAATAATTCCACTGCACTGTGTAAATTACACAATGATTTATCTTTATAGCAAGGTCCTGTAATGACTTGGGGTAATCCAAGAATGGAAAATGGATTGAGGGAGACTCCAAGAAGGACTTGTTGGTGTTGGTTGACAAGAAGCTCAACACAACCCAGCAATGAGCATTTACAGCCCAGAAAACCAACCATGACCAGGTCCATGGGCTGCTTCCAAAGCACTGTGGCCAGCAGGTTGAGGGAGGTGATTTCTGCTCCTTTACTCTGCTCTGGAAACCCCACCTGGATTTCTGCATCCAGCTCTGGAGACCCCAGCATGAGAAGGACATGGACCTGTCAGGGTGAGTCCAGAAGAGGCCACAAAGATGATCAGAGTGCTGAAGCACCTCTCCTGCAAAGACAGAGTGAGATGGTTGGGGTTGTACAGACAAGGGAAGAGAAGGCTTCAGTGAGATCTTATAGCACCTTCCAGAACCTATAGGAGCCTACAAGAAAGATGGAGAGGAATATTTTATAAGAGCATGTAGTGATAGGACAAGGGGAAATGGCTTCAAACTGAGAGTATGTTCAGATTAGGAAAAAAATCTTTACTGTCAAGGTGGTAAGGTGCTAGAACAGGTTGCCCAGGGAAGTTATGGATAACCCATTCCTGAAACTGCTGAAGGCTTGGTTGGATGAAGGCTTTAACCAATCTGGAAGAAGAGTCCCTGTCCATGGCAGGGGGATTCAAAGTAGACAATCTTTAAGGTCCTTAAAGGTCTTGTCAATTGGTAATGAAACACTGCTAATGATAAAAAGTTAAAATAATTCTTCACTGAATAGTTTATATACTTTCACAGGGGTGGTTGGGATTTTTCACTACATTTTTTTAATGGCTCTGAGATTCAATGAATCATGTCATCATTTGCCTTGTAGTTTTAGTTATATATTGTTATGCATCTTAAGACCTACAGGCATTGAAGTCATGATTATAAATGCTATTAAGAAAATGGACATCATATTTATCTTTTTCCAGACAGACTATTTGTATCTTAAATCAGAAATTAAGTATTACATCCTTTACTAATACATGTATCACTGAAAGAAAAGAAATATAATGCTGGAGGATATGTCAATGTCATTTTGTGGGGAGAAATATCACAGTAAGGAACAGCACAGTAATAGCACAGTAAGGAACAGGTTTCCTTATCTTAAAGAAAATTAGGCCCACACCTTAACACTACCCAAAGCTGTGTGAAATATGAGAAAATACATATAAAATCTACTGAGCCTATCATGCAGCACAAGAATGATTTCTTACTGATCTTTCTGTGCATAATGCTGGAGCATCCACTGAAGTTCCTGAGATATTCCTTTGGATTATTTTGCCTATCTCAAAGTGAATCTAAAAACTACTTTGTAAATATACATTTTTTAACCCTTTTTTTTTTTTTTTTTTTTTTTACACAAAAGCCCCCAAGTTTCCAGCCTTAGAAACAAACTCATCTATCTCCAAATTTTAAAAAAAATATATTTTGGTAGAAACATTGGTGAGTTTTTCTTACTTTTCTTCACCTTTGAAAAAGCAAAAACTCAGTAGTCTGTGTTGGTATTTAGAGGTTGTGGGAGGCTTTCTTTTCTCTTTTCCTCCTCAACTTCTAATTCTTGGCTTTCATTCTAGAATTTTAAAAAATTTTTAAAAGGCAAAATAGACTACTAGGTGAGACAGGGTTTATTCTTATTCTTTAATTTATTTTTTCTTAATATATTTTCATGTTTGCCTTTCTTGCATATTTGGGCCTTTTCAGGCTGTTACTATGGGTCTCCACAGTATCAATCTATGTAGGATTTTGAGCTTTGTCTTTAATTATCCTAAAATATAATTACACTGCATTGATTTTTCATGGTTTAATATTTGTTATCCTTTTTTTTTTTTTTTTTTTTTGTACTGACATCATAAAAATCCTGATACTTTTGTGTTGACAAAACTAAAAGGTAAAAATATTTTCTTTAGACTTCCCATCCATGAATTTCTACCAGTTTCCTTCTGCCCACCTTCCTCTTTAATAGTTTCTTGCTTAGCAGAATTCATTTCTGTGCCATTACAGAGTTTTGTTTAGGGGGTTTGTAGATTGTCCTATCTTTGCTTCATTAGGTACTCCTAAGAAGATCTTTCAGTGTGTCTTCAGTCTCATAAATTGTATTAGTTCCTCTCACTGCCCCATTAATTTTGCTCTTAATTTTGCAAAATTTCCACTCATGAAATCTAGCTCACTTGTATGGCTGCATAAAAGAAGTTAACTCCTTCACAGGAGGAAAGAAATTGAACCAAAGCTATCTCCCAAATAACTAAAAAGATTTAAATTGGGGGTATTGGGTAAATTCCAGCTGTGGTAGACATATCAGAGGAAGAGTGTTTCTGTAAATGGTTACTGCACAATGGTTGCTCAATCTTACACACAAAACAATCACAGGGTATGATAACATTTTTATTTTATGCTCAGGTTCTGAGAATATCTGCACCTCAGTAGACACCTGTCTTCTACATCCCATTTTTAAAAGTCTGTCTGGAGCAGCTGGTGCAAAGGTACTGTCATGCTGATGAGCCATTATTCACCTTCTCTGCTGCTGCATCTCAGTGTTTATCCACCTCCACTGTAATACCAGAAGTGCTTGACTGAGAAGAGAGACTGAGAGAGAAAGTAGAAGGAGATATTAGAACTAATGGAAACATTAAGAAATAGCTCCCACCGAAACAGTAAAGAAGGATTATTTTTATTTTCCCTCTATTTTTCATCACAAATTGTGTGGCTGCTACTAACCATACCACCCATTTCCTTTTCAAGCTGCAGTTATGTGCTGATGAGTAATTCCTGGTGAAGCTCCAAGCATTCAGTTTTAGAGGCATTTCTTTAAATAATGCATATTTTTACAATAGGGAATCAAAATATTGTTTCACATTAAGAGACAGAAATTATCTGTCTCTGAATTAGTCAAATAAATACACGAACACATGTGTATGTGATTATGTGTGGGATTCTCTTTCTGCAAGAAAGAAGCAGAATAGAAAAATTATGAGAAGAAAAATTGAAGAAAGAAAAAAATTTCCTTGAATGAATATTGCAAATGTAAAATTAATTCCATGACTTACAGCACAGTGCAACCATTGTCCTACTCATTACAATATGACCTAGATCCCAAGGGTTATGTTTATGATGTGGCAATTAGGGCATCACATTGGCAGCAAATCTGTACAACACACATTTGACATGCACACTGTATGCATTCACTCTTGGTATGGCCCAGTATAAATAAAATCATTGATCACAGGCTTAGATGAACCTGCCTGCACTGTAAATATTCAACATTGCAGGAGATGAAGCCCACCTACTATCCACGAAAATCATCAGACCCCCATTTGCAAAGTGGGCCAAAGCTTCTATGTAGCTGATGAAATCTGCATTTCATGCTGGGCATGCACTGTGCTTTCAATAACATTGCATTTATTGTTGCAGGATATTGAGTTCAGCTTGTACTGTTTCTGTCTAGCAGTCTTCTGCTACTGAACACCACAGAGGAGATGCCATCTTCACCAGGTAATAATGTTGTCAGATGTAGTAGTCCTCAACATCTGTACAGGCATTTTATTCTTCCAGCCTGTTTTCCCTTGATATCTGTTAGTTCACACCTCTGACTTATTTATTGCTTCAGTATCAGCAGTATTTATCTTTTCTACCACCATCACTCTTATGAAATATAAATGCAATTATGCTAATTGAAAGACTTTTTTTCTTCTTTTTACACATAACACTGTAGGAGAAGGGAGAGCTTGATTTCAAACAAAAACATGTGCTATTGTCTGCAAAACTTTGGGATTCACTTAATAGATGTGATGCAATAAATCAGTTAAATTTTTAAAGAGAGGGAGAGAATACATATTTGAACTGTGAATACAACTGTGCCTTTATTTGCATAACCAAGTTTTATAGTCAAATATCCCTTTCTCATGAAAGTACCCCAGTTTCTTTGAGAAATGTGAATAGCTTCGCATATTTATATTATTTAAGTGGTCCTCTGAGCCAAGTACAAGGTGAAAATCTAAAAGTGACAAATGGTAACAGAACTAAAAATTTCCTTTTTTTTTTTATTGTTATCTTAGAGAGTCATCCTCAGCACTAAACCTCGGAAATCCATGTAGCTGAGTGGTCCCTTTTTTTTTTTTTTTTTTTTTTTTTTTTTAGAAATTTTGACTTGGCATCTGTCACCCATTCTCACTTAGGACCACAGCTTTACAGAAATATTTATACTCTACTCATCACTGCACAGCTCTAAGATTTTTAGGGAATCTCTTTTCATATCACTCTGTGAGATAAGATGGTCAACAGAAGCACAAGGAAAGGGAAAGGATTATGGCATTCATTTCATATACTTTTATTCACATGGCAAGTTCAGCCATCTGTTTCAGTCAGCAGTTTAGGCTGTCTGCATGGCCAGGGACACTGAGCTCTGCTGGACAGTGGTTCAGACCTTCAGTGAAGGCTGCTGTGTAGAATTCTTCTCAGTTCTGCTGGGAAGGACTGGGAGTCTTGGCAGATGGCAAGTTGACCACAAGCCAGCAGTGTGCCCCTGTGACCAGGAGAGCCTGCAGTACCCTAGGATGAGTCAGGAATTGCCAGCAGGCCAAGGGAGCTGGTCCTGTCTCTCTACTCTGCCCTGGTGAGGCCACATCTGGATTGTCCAGTTCTGGGTTCTTCAGTACAAGTGCACTAGGAGCTACTGGAGAGGGTCCAGTGGAGGCCACAAAGACAATTAGGGGTTTGGAATATCTCTCCTCTGAGGGAGCTGGGCCTGTTTAGAGAAGAGAAGACTGAAAGGGCCTCAGTGTTGTCAATATATATAAATATCTCAAAGGTGGGTGCCAAAAGGATGGTGCCAAACGCTTCTCCTTTGGTCCCACTGACAGGATGAGGAACAATGGACATAAAACCACAAGAACTTTCACCTTAACACAAGGAAGAACTTTATATTGAGGGTAGCAGAGCACTGGAACAGGCTGCCCAAGGAGCTTGTGGAATCTTCCTCTCTGGAGACCCTTAAAATCCACATGGACACATTCCTGTGTAACCTGCGCTAGGTGACCCTTTGGACTGGATGATCTCCAGATGTCTCTTCTATCCCTAATGATCCTGGGATTCTGTGTTTCTGGTTGTAAATACAGTGTCCTCCATTCATCTGAGTATTGGCTTTGGATGAAATAGGATTGCAAGGCCTCTCTCTTGGCACTGTGTGTGTGAGAAAGTGGGAAAATGGAACAAACCCTAGAGGACTAGCTTGAAGTAGGTTTTTAATCTCTAAGCATGAGGAGGACTACTGCTCTTTTGAATTATTTCTCTGGCCTTAAGTGGCCCCTCTCTGTCCTGTCTTGTGTTTCAGACTTCTAGGAATGTTTCAGATACCTCTAGAGATATCACAAATAAGACACCTATGTTTGTTCTATTGAGTGGTTCCCTAGAGTAAAGAATGCTGAATAAGTGAATTTCTTGAAATAAGAAAAATGGTCAAGTTGGGATGGGGGGATTGAAATCTTACCTTAATTTCTAATCAGTGAACTGTATTTCCATATCTGATGCTCATTTATAACATCCAAAATTCCTGTATTACTCTACCTAGGAGAAGTAATCTTAGATAGATCTCTTAATCTCTCAGGAAGTCTTGATTTCTTGAAACAGCTCCTACAACAGGATAATTTCTTACCTCTTGCCATTTTGTTCTCATGTACTATCAGTCTGTGCTGTAACAGCTATGTCTAGAGAAAATAAAGAACAAGTGAGATGGATCTGTGCTCTAAACTTTCCCCTTTTTTACTTGCTTTACCTGACCTGAAGACTCAGGGTTTTCTAGTCATGGATTTAAATGCAGCTAGATTAAATTATTTCTATAACTTAAAAGATAATAGTGATGAAATAAGTACACTAATATGAAAATCTCATGACATGGAATTTGAAAAGAGACATGTTTTGTCCATTTTGCCTTTGACCTTATTTTAAGAATAAAATTACTAATCCCATTGAGAAGATCAAAGCTTATATTTATAACTATTATTTCATCAAATAGTTATAGAAATTAACCGTGTACTTAAGATAGTACCAAAGAAAATCAAAAGGCACATTTATTGACCCTGGACAATAGAATAATCATAGGTGTTGTAAAAGAAACAGACTGGAAATTAAAGCAAAGAAATATTAGGGCTGTTGCAATACAATTGTGTGGTGATTTAGTTTACAGGTAGAAATAAACAGGCCAAAAGGGACAGAAAAAGCAATCAATAAAACCCATGTTATGGGAGATGGGGAGTGGATTCTCACAGATAATAAATGAAAAATCTATTTATGCCTTTTAAAATTATTTGTAGCTCAAATCATCAGGGTTTTTTGATTAACACTATTGATAATAGTAACAGTAATAACCTAGAGAAAAAGTGAAATCTTAACACAAATTACATCAGTCCTTTCATCCATAAATAACTACTTATATGATGCTGCTCTGACCTATCAGCAACTGAAAAAAATTTCTCCACATGCTAATCAACTGAGTAAGTAAAAATTAAACAAGATATTCAAAAGTCTTTCTGTTCCTCAGATATAAATTATTTTATTTCATTGGCTTTACTGCGTGTATTTTATACCCTTTGGTAAAATAGAAGCATGTTTCACTAGAAATTTACTCATATAAACCAAAATTAAAATATTGACACAAGAAAAGGAAACAAAAATAAAATATTAATTCTTATTTCAGCCACTATCTCACATCAACCAGTCTGGTGAAGTCAGAGGACGTCTGGAAAAAAGCAGATGAATGAATTATTTTCTTACGTGGAAATACTTGATGAATACATAGTAAAACTGCTGTTATCTTGGTGACAGGAGCCTTCTAAGTCCACTAACTCTATGCAGTAAATTTCAGGCCAGAATCATGCAGTATAACAAGAGAAATTCAGCATTTAGAGGTGTTATCTAAACTGTTCAAATTTATAATGAAATATAGTAAATATGAATATTCCAGTGGCAAAGGGCAGAATAAAACATTATTTCAGCCAGCTTCTGACTGTCCTTCTCATGCACCTGAAAAGGTTGAAAGATGTAGAACTTCTGTCTTAGCTCCACACTTTGCAAGATAATGAGTCAAATGTTTTTGTTTAGTATTTAAGGAGCTGTGGGTTTCTATATGTTCCTGGGAACAGCTGACAGACAATGGTGTGCCTACACATTCTTTCATTATTTTAAACACACTTAAAGACTACAAAGGTATAAAATGCACCAACACTAATTTTGCACTGGATATCCTTCATCTACTTTCTTGGTGTTCTTCCATTTGACTGCTGTGAGCTACTGAACACAATGGCTATAGCAGGATTTGGGAGGAATCCTTTGCTAGAAGTTTTCCATGAAAGTGGTAAGGAGGGTCTGTCCTCAGTAGTAGTCCAGGCACAGTAAATTAAGGTGCAGACTCTGAAAAATATGTTTTATGCAGATAGTGATCTTAGCTCCAGTGATGACAACAATTTTTTATGAAGATAAAAATATATTAATTTATTTGTACTTGCTCTTCCACTTTATCTTCTTCCTCCATATGATGTGTTCCTTTGAGGAGATATTCTGTCAAGCCACCTAGATGGACTCCAAGGCCAATGTTAACCTGTCAGTAGAGTGACATTTCCTGCAAGTAGCTTGGTAGCAGTGGTAAATACTTTTTGAAAGCTGTTAGAACATAACAAATATTAGCTCTTCAAGGCTAAAGGGGTTCACACAGCCAGACATGATGAAAGAAAAATATATACTGTTCACTTAGGTGTGGTGAAATTAAAATCTTCCATTAGAAGGGACTGGAAGAAAATCAGATTTTATTGTTCTCTGTTTCATTAAAACCTTTACAGTTTTAGGTTAGTACCTCATCCTATATCATGGATAGTTCTACAGTGCTGTACTGCAAAGAGGAGACGAGTGAAGTTTCAGTGTGTGAAGTGTCAACACAAGCTAAGTAAAAAGTGTGTAAACTCAGATTCCTGTGAGGTAAAATGTAGTCCCCAGAATGTATGAATAAATACCTATAAAGTTTGAAACACTATAAAATAATTTAATTCTGTTAAGAAATAATTATTTCATTTTTGTGTGGCCAACTGTCATAACACTGTTGATCGGTAGACTTTTTTATAATACATGGCCCCACTAAAAAATTTATTGCATTTTCATGTACTGTAACAATTTAGGAAATCTAAGGAATCATATAATCACAGAATACTTTACATTGGAAAAGACATTTAAGCTCATTGAGTCCAGTCACTAACCCAGCACTGCCAAGGACACCACTAAGTGTCACATACACAGATCTTTTAAATGCCTTGAGGAATAGTGACTGCACTACCTCTCTGGGAAGCTTGTTTCAGGCTCCCTTTTAGAGAATAATTTTTTCTTAACATCTAATCTTCTACAGCAGGAGCTAGATTAAGTTCTCACTGGGCTTTGGCACTTCTAATTTTCACCCTCCATAATCTCATGATAACCTTGTAGTCCTCCTGAGTTGGCTGCCCCTTCATAAAAAGGTAATTAACTGTCCTGTTTTTCCCTGAGTCCAAGCCAAAGTCCTCTATTTAACCAGTCCTCTTCTGTGATAGTCTTTTGAGTACATCTCCTGTACCTTGAAGATTTCCTTCTCAAAGATTTTCCAGCCCACCTGGACTTTTTTGCCATTCTGGACTGCTTCACAAGGGGGGGTCTATGAAAGAGTCTCCTAAATATGTAAAAAACCTGGACTCTGGAATTCCAACATAACAGTTCTGCAGACCCTGCTTCTTTCTTCTCAAAGAAAACTATCATTTTGTGATTGCTGTGTCCAAGATGACCTCCAGCCATCAGATCACCCACCACTTCTCTGTTCACAAACAGCAGGTCCAGTGGGATACCTCCCAAAGCTGGCATCCTCATCAACAGAAGTTAAATGATGGCATTATTAAGAGCTGTACAAAATTATGGCACAAAGTTAACATTAATTTATAGCAACAAATACCTCCAAGTCCTTCCCCTCAGGACTGTTCTTAAGACATTCATGAAAATTACTCACATAGTAATACATTTTCATTGCTTGTGGACAGGCTCTTAAAACCTTATTAATTAAAATCCAATTGAAAGCAATAATTTCACAAGAGTTTTGTCATGCTTAAACATTCATTGTCTCAAATATAGTGTGGTTAACAAGGATGTGTGAAGTACAAATGTATGAAGGTGTTTTTTTTCTGAAATTAAAAAAAAAACAGAAAACAAACAAAAAAACAACAAACAACAACAATCAAACAAAAACAAACAAAAAAAACCATAAAAAGATAATTCCACATTGCCTCCTTATGTCCAACCTCTCCTCCACTCCCAGCAACATTGAATGCTCCAGTAAATTCCATTCAAATAATTCCTTTTATAAAGTAATACCAAGTGGGTAGAAAATAAAAATAAACACTTGGCAACAAAAAGACAAGAATTAGAAGAAAAATACCCATAATAATTTTGATGCTGCATTTTATTCAACTACTGTGAGCTGGGAATGGATACAGTTTTTTTTATTAAAAAGAGGCAAATGAATGGAGCTGAGATACTTTATAAATGAAGCTTCAGTTATGCTCTGTCACATTTTTCCATTACTTAACTCATGTTTACCATAAAACTGATTTCTTTGCTGATTTTTCTATATCTGTGGTTTATCCACACAAATTAAAAAATATAATGCCAAGTAACAAGTCTGCTTTCTACACATATTTGACTTACTATTTGTTTACTAAATGATGCTTAAAGGATAAAAATTATATTTTCATGCCAATGGTTCTAGTTTAAGCTCTCCAGATTGTATTCTTACTGTCACTGAACATACTGTAAAAATATTTAAAACAATTCCAGTAGTCTATTGTACTCACAGAACTGAAAAGTGTTAAATCCATTAGGCAATTGGAAATTGGTCTATGTCAGCCATAACTACCTGTCATCTTCATATATAATCTTCTCAGGAAATCAATACAACACAAGCAGATTTCTAGCTATTGATCTAAACCACTTTACATATAACAAAACCTGATTCTGATAAATTATAGTACAAAAGGAAGACTATGTGTAATTTGCTATCATTTGACAGCTAGCATCTATATCATCTCTCTACTTACAAAACAAAGCAGATCATTTTTCAGTGTTTGAAAGACTATCTGGTGTTTGAATGCCTCTGGATATTAAGCAAACTGGTGTGTGTTGTTATACATAACCTTATAGTTCGTGTCATTGACCTATGAGCACCAGAGATCTACTGACATGGCTCTTGTTCTATAGTTGATGGGCAAACTCTTAGATTAAAGCTTATCCTTTTGTCAATACAGAGGTCTTTCTCTCAAAAAGTTGTAGAAAGGCTGAAGTGACTCAAATTCTTAGCTTTGTGTATTCCATAACCTGTCACAAAGGTAGATACTTTCCATCATGTTAAGCTTTGAGGATTTTACTTTTGAATGCACAATGATTACAGACAGAAAATAGAAGATATTGATCTTGGCTAATTATGACAGACTTCAATTTCCAGATTACATTACTTTCAATTTATTGTATCTTGAAGATGATGATTTCTCTCTCTCTCAAAAGTTTCTCACAAAAGTAAGTAATTGCTGTAAACTGGCAGATGAATTATCATTTAAGACATTTCAGATTTCATTAACTGTCACCAAAATCAAGAAAGGCAGAAGGAGAAACTAGTTTATAGCTGATAGACTTCAGGTCTACCCAGTGTATACTTCAAAAAGTTCTGAAAGCATAATGTTCTGGGGCATTCTGACAAATAGTCTTTTCTGGAGTACAATAAAAACTTACTGGATATCAAAACCTTTTCCAAAGCCAGAGTATTCCTGAAGTAACCCTTCTTCCATTCTTAGCTTACAGGTCTCTTTATTTCAGTCCTGAGAATTTAAACTAGCCTAAATGCAACTTCCATAAATAGCCTTAGTGATTTTCCACATAATATTTCCCTTCTCCATATGTAGTACATTTATGGTTTTTTCCATGACAACAGGATAATTCACTGGGAATCAGTGAATATGGCTTTGAACAGACATTTCCAGAGTTATGCTCTACCTCTGAAGACTCTCACCATCCATGAGAAAAGAAACTTTGCAATCTCAGGAGCCCAGGTCTTGTAGCCTGATGAAAATGAAATAAATTTAAGTGAAAAAGGTTAACTATCTTTAAAAGTAGCATAAATTAAGTGATGTTAAAATATTTGTCCAAACATACGCTGAAACTGTATTAAAAAAGTTGGAAAAACCATGGAAGAGCCCGTGTTTAAAAAGAATTCAAATGTGCATTTGAGGAGGTGAAGAAACAAAAAACCAACCTCGACTTCAATCAGATAGAAAGGTTATCTGAGCAAATACAGTCTATGTGTAAAGAGGCTGTATAGAAACAGGTGGAATCCAGAATAAGGAGTTTATCTAAAACATAAACTGCTTAATAGCCCATATTAAAGATAAATAACTGGCTTAAACTGAATATGTGAGCATTACAAACCCCACTTAATTTTGCATGTGCCTTGTCTCTTCTGCTCTGTCATTTTTAAATCCAGTATTAGCTGTGACATAAGCAATTTTTACTATTATTATTAAAAGGATTTCTTAAGTGTCTTGTTGAAAATTGTGTTGGTTGTGATCAATTGGTCTATTTAGGCTCCTCTGAGAGCTGATTCAAAAATCTGGCTGTAACACAGGACCTTTGCACCACGTTAGCCAACAAGGGACTAAGGCTGGAGAGCTCAAAACCATATAGGTCCTGGAGATTACAGACTAAATCCTGGTTCTGCTGTGAATATAGCACTTTGAGCATGAAAGCACCAGTGTTGGTGGCTTCAGTGAAACCTTTGTCACTGATTTGAACTCAGTTTCTTGATAACCCAGAAAGTGAGTCAGAGATATGCTAAGTACAGTATAGCCAAGAAATTGTTTCATTTTTAAAAGCTCTGATTTATCAGTCTCTGCTTCTCCTTCGATTCAGTGATACACAGGAAAAAGCTATAATTTTTTATTTAAATAGCATAAACACTATTAAAAATATAACAGGAAAATAAAGAGGCACTTTTTAAGAGAGTGTCTTTGAGCCTCACATTGTCCTTGCAAAACTGTTGTCTTAATCCACTTTTCCAGTCACAATTGTTTTAGCCCTTAACAGGACTTCCCTCATTTCTTCCACTTAAACTTGATTTTCCCTTAATAGTTGAAGGACACTTAGACAGCATCACATTAATTCCAGTGGACATTGAGTTTTATCTAATTCAGCAAGCCAGCCTTTGTTAATTAGGCCTCACAGGGCGAGTGATTGTAAAGAACATCTCTAACTGTCACTGATCAATACCACAGAAGAAGCAGTTCTAGCAGTCAATTACTTGTGTATCTGAGAAGGAAGAAGAGTCCTATTCTTGTTAACTTCCTGAACTTTTTGAAATCACAAGGCCCCTCAGCCTATCTTCCTATCAGGTTCAACCAGACACATACAAATTTCATTTCCTCCTCCTAATGCTGAGGCAGGTTCATTGACAGCAAAATCTTCTAGAGCCTAGCAGTGCTTTTTAGAAACTTCTTGTGCTTTTAAAACCATGAGCTTCACTGATGGGAAAGTCAACGCTCCAACAATGCTAACAGAGATTCACTGTTTTGGCCTAGAGACATGGACTCTGTTTGCTTAGGTCCCAGAAGAATAAGCATATAGAAAGGAATTTAACAAAATGCTACACTGCAATTTTTCAAAGATAAGGAGGAAATAAGGAGGAAAACAGAGCACAGCAATTAGCATTTCCTGGTCATTTATTTCAGTGAGGATATACAAATATCACAGAATCACTAGATTGGAAGAGACCTTCAAGAACATCGAGTCCAGCCCATGCCCTAACACCTCAACTAAACCATGGCACTGAGTGCCACATCCAGTCCTTTTTTATGCACAACTAGGGATGGTGACTCCACCATCTCCCCGGCAGACCATTCCTGTACTTTATCCCTCTTTCTGTAAAAAGCCTTTTCCTAATATCCAACTTATATTTCCTTTGGCACAGTTTGAGACTGTGTCCTCTGGTTCTGTCAGCTGCTGCCTGGAAAAAGAGACAACCCTCACCTGACTGCAACCGCATTTCAGGGAGTTGTAAAGAGTGATAAGGTCAGCCCTGAGTCTCCTTTTCCCCAGGCTGAACATCCCCAGCTCCCTCAGCTGTTCCTCACAGGATTTATGTTCCAAGCCCCTCACCAACCTTTTTCCCTCCTCTGGATGTGCTCAAGCATCTCAAGGTCCTTCCCAAACTGAGGGCCCAGAACTGGACACAGCACTCAAGGTGTGGCCTCACCAGTGCTGAGTACAGGCAAGAATGAGCTCCCTGCTCCTGCTGCCCACACTGCTCCTGACACAGACCAGGGGCCATCGGCCTCCTTGGCCACCAGGGCTCACTGCTGGCTCATGTTCAGTGGCTGAACCAGCACCCCCAGGTCCCTTTCTGCCTGGGCACTGTCCAGCCACACCATCCCCAGCCTGTAACACTGCAGGGGTTATTGTGGCCAAAATGCAGGACATGGCACTTGGACTTGTTAAACTTCATCCCATTGGACTCAGCCCATCCATCCAACTGTTCCAGGTCTCTCTGCAGAGCCCTCCTACCTTCCAATGCATCAACACATGCTCCAAGCTCAGTGTCATCTGTAAATTTTACTAATGAAAGACTCAATACCCTCATGCATGATATCAATGAAAATATTGAACAGAACTGGCCCCAGCACAGACCCCTGATGCCCATCTGGATGCAGCACCATTCCCACTCTCTGGGCCCGGCCATCCAGCCAGTTCTTACCCAGCACAGAGTGCTCCTGCCCAAGCCACGGGCTGCAGCTTTTTAGAGTTTGCTGTGGCAGGCAGTGTCACAGGCCTTGCTGAAGCCCAGGTACAAAACATCACAGCCCTTCTCAAGTGCCCCAGGTGGGTCACTTGGTCATAGAAGGAGATCAGGCTGGTCAAACAAAACCTGCCCCTCCTAAACCCACGCTGGCTGGGTGTGATACCCTGGCCATCCTCTAAGTGCTGTGTGGTGGCACTCAGTATGAACTGCTCCATAACCTTACCCAGTACTGGGGTCAGGCTAACTGGCCTATAGTTACCAGGATCCTCCTTCCCACCGTTTTTGTAAATGGATGTTACATTGGCCAGCTCCCAGTTATCTGGAACCTCCCCAGTGTCCCAGGACTGCTGGTAAATGATGAAGAGAGGCTTTGCCAGCTCATCTGCCAGCTCCCTTATCAGCCTGGGATGGATCCCATCTGGTCCCATAGATTTATTAACATCCAAGCAGCTCAGCAGTTCTCTGACTGTCTCCTCCTGGATAACAGGGGGGCCATTCTGCTCCCTGACACCATCTACCAATGTAGGACAGTTGTCCTGAAAACAAACCATCTTCCCACTAAAGACTGAGGCAAAGAAGCCATTAAGCTCTTCTGCCTTCTCCTCATCTGCAGTTACTAAATTCCCTCCCTCATCCAACAAAGAACAAATGTTGGTCTTACCCTTCCTTTTACCATTAATATATTTTAAAAACATTTTTTATTATCTTTTACAAAAGTTGCCAAATTAAGTTCAAACTGAGCTTTGGCCTCTATTTTTTTACATGCTCTAGCAGGTCCCTTAAATACTTCTGAGAGACCTGATCCTCCTTCCAAAGATGATCCATTCTCTTTTTATTCCTAAGTTCCTTCAAAACCTCGTTGCCCATCCAGGCTGGACATTTGCCTTACTCACCTTTTGGCCCACAGGCCCAGTCTGTTCCTATGCCCTCAAGACCCTCAAGATCTCTGTTTTGAAGCACACTCACCTCTCCTGGACTCCTTTGTTTTTAAGAGCTGCTTCCCAAGGAACTCTCTGAATGTCTCCCAAATAGGCCAAAGTCTGCTCTCTGGAAGTCCCATGTAAAAGTCTTATTGATGCTCCTCCTGATTTCACCAAATATCTAGAACTCTGTAATTTCATCATCACTGTGCCCCAAGAGCTGCCAGCCACCACATCTCCCACCAGCCCATCTCTATTTGCAAACAACAGGTCAAACATAGTCCCTGCCCTGGGGGGGCTGACCCACCAGCTGTGACAAAAAGTTGTCCTCCACACACTCTAAGAACTTCCTGGACTGCCTTTTTTCTGCTGTATTAAGTTCCCAGCTCTTTTTGCATGTTAACCACGCTGTGTGCATTAGTACATGCACTTCAGCTGGGCTACTGATTTGCATTTGTATATAAATTAGAACTTTAGGCATTTCCAATGAAAATATTATTTTCAGCCATTTAGAATCTGTTTTTAATACACTTCTGTTCTTCTCTGGGAAGATTATGAAGTTGTCATTCTTGTCATTGAGGACTTGGAGCTAAAAACACCCAGCTTTCTGGAACAATTACTGAGTTGTTTTAATACATGATAAACAGCTAATCACTCCAACAGAAATGTGTGGTAAAATGTTTTCTCTGTTCATGAGAGAGTCCTGAGAATTTAGAAATTTTCTCATTGTATATCATGCATTTTCAAAACCAATTGGTGACATGCCAATCTGGAGAACTAGAGAGACTGGCTCTTCACTTATACACAGTAATGTATAAAAGTGAATTTAACAGTGGAATGATATTTTCTTTTTTTCCTTTGCTGCCTCCTCTAAATTGCTATAAATAAAGACAGAAGAAAAATATATCTTGTTAAGTTGAGGGTAAGAGATTCCATGTTCTGTTGCAATGCTAAGTGTAGTTACTAGCAAAAAAGCTAAACTTTCAGTGGAAGATAGATGTTTACATGTGAGCATGTCCAAGTGCCTTACAAAGTCAAAGGATAGCTAACCAATACACTAATTGACTTTAGAGCACAATTCAGCCATGAGACAATTCAGTTGCCTCTTGTCTGTTGCTTATCTCTCTCTCATGTCTCTTCAGCCTTTTTTCTCAGTCTAATATCACTCTTTCCCTACCACTGGAATGAATACCTATCTCTGATAGGGCCCTTAAGATCATTTTCACTGAGAATCCTCTCAGCTATTTTCTCCTTTATAAATTTTCCTTATAAATCATCTTTATTATGCCTTTTAGAGACTCTAACCTATGCATGTAATGGAAGAGCTTGTGACATCATTGTACACTAGGCTTTAGATATAAAAGAAAGAAATTAAAACTGGAGACTAATTTTTCAGTAGTTCTAGTAGGTCTCCAGTAGTTCTAATCAATGCACTTAAGAAAAAAATAAGCCATTTGTCTTAAGTATACTTGTGAGACTAATTAAAAATATTTTTTGCAAATTAAATTATTGGTTCATGGTTTATCTATGTTTAACTTACTTAACTCAATGGTTGAATCTTGCAAATACCTATGGTGATGCAAAGAAATGCATTTCTTATTTTATATGTTTCAATAACAGAATTTAGTCCTGAAAGTTAACACAACCCCATCCTTCAAAAATCTTGGAAAAAAAAAGACAGTTCTCAGCAATTAAGCACTATATTGAAAAGTACTTGTAAAGAACTCAAAGCAAACAACTTATTTTTATACTGTATGTTAAATTTTTCAAATCCAAGTTGACCTTAAATTGCAATGTATTATTACAATTGCAGACAGAGATATTACACTGCTTACAATACTTACTGAGACAGAATACATGAATTTGAGAGCCTGAAAGATATAAAAAATTCTTTGCCGAGTCACTTCTGGCATAAAAAGTTATCCTAAAAAAGAAGCAAAAAAAGGCTGTTATTCATTATGATAATGAGCAGAGGTTTTGATGATAGTGTCAAATGTTTCACATCTAATATAAAATAAAAGTTTCAGTAATTCCTCCTTTAAAACAAATCTAATTGTACTGTACTGTTGTTATGCAAATTAGCTCTATTAAAAGCACCATTTGCAACTTCAATACAAAATCTTAACATATAAAGAAGTGAGAAAAAATTAATGTATTATGTTCCATTGTGTATTACAAGTTCACAGTGTGGTAAAGGCAAAAAAAAGGTATTCAAAGACATTTTAATTTGAAACAATATATCCTTTTTACAGTTTCAAGAACATTAACACCAGAAAAATTGAATATAATAAATAGCAAAACACAAGTCATAGTGATTGTGCAAAATTGATTCCTTGGCACTCCATTTCATGTATGAGATAATATACACATTATGACTGGAAAAGCATCCCAGTACAATTATCAAGTACTGAGATCTTAGGAACATTGTTTGCCTCTTGCCACAGATAATACAGGCTTAATTGTAAGATGTCTGCTTCAAATTGAAAGGCGAAATTTCAAACTATAGATTTTCTAAAAATAAATAAGCAATAAATAAATATATGCTTTTAAAACAATAAAAGAATTTTCTTACCAATTGAAATAAGACTTTGGCAGTATAAATATGGTAGAGTAGACATTTTTTTAATAGGGTCTCACAAATGATTAGGACATTTTGACATGAGCCAGAACATTGTGGCATTTAAAATACAGAAATAAAAAGTCTCACATAGAAACTACACATCCCAAAACCCCAGTCTACTACCCAATAATTTTTTTCCTAAAGGGATTCTGACTTTCTAAATGCATAAATAGTGCATATAAACTTTCAGCAGTATGACCCAGAGCCTGTGTAGTACTCTTGTCTACACTTAGTTAACCTGAGTTCCAAGAAACTAAATCTCAAAATCTTTTTCTCACTTGGAAAAAACCTGTGCTGGAACAGTTGGTGAAGAACCCGTGTTGGAGAAGTTAAGGAAACTGTCTCCCATGTGAGGGACCCCGTGGTGGAGCAGAAGAAAGATTATTCTCCCTGAGCAGTGCCAGAAACAACCTGTAATAAATGGATGATAAAGCCCATTCCCTGTCTCCCTGTGCCACTGAGGGAACACAATGAAACCTGGGAAGGAAGAATGGGTGGGGTGTAAGGTGTTTTCATTATTTGTTTTACTTCTCATTATCCTGCTCTTATTTTGATTAGTAACAAAGGCAGTTAATGTCCCCAAGTTGAGTCTGTTTTTCTCCAATTATATTTAGTGACTGATCTCTCCCAGTCCTTATTTTGACTCATAAGTCTTTCATTACATTTTCTCTCCCCTGTGTAGCTGTGTACTAGAGTGATAGAGAAACTTGGGTGGGTATCTGGTATTCAGCCAGGGTCAGCACAGAACATAAGGCATTTTGATTAAAAAAAAGTATTTTCCACTATGTATAGTGTGACTTCTTTATGGTATGACATTATCTTTCATGGAATCACTACAAAAAGAAAATTACCATCACAGGTCCAAGTAGCTGATGAATTGTATTAAGATTCATCAACAGCATTTATATAAAGAAAATATAGTCTTTTGGTTGAGAACTCAACTAGCAGCATTAGTTCTCTGATAAAAAATGTAATTTGCAGAGATGTTACCAAAGAATCATATACAGTCTGGTATGAAAACAGATTGCATGAAAAGCTTCTCATTGCCATTGTCTCCTTATTACATTAATTTCTTCTCTGAGGACATTGCAGCTTATTTCTCCATCAGCTACTGTTTATACTGGATTTATACTATTTAATGTCCAATTTTAAAATAAAAACATTGTGAATAGGTACTAATTTTATTAAAATAACTGAAATTGTCTTCTTTCTTTTTATAAGATTGAGTAAAGAGAACGTGTAAGAGATAATTTTCCATTAGAATAATATCCTCAAGTAAGCTTTCTCATTCAATAATATTAATGATTCTACATTATCCAAAATAATAATTTATTTCTCATAAAGATTATTATCTACTCCACATAGCTTTGATCAACTCGGAAGTTTTAAGAAAATTAAGTATACATTTTTTTTTATCCTTGATGTGATTTTTTATATTCTTTTTGTTTTAAACCATTTTTGGAAGTTGCTAATATTTGGTGAAAAAACCACCATGCAAATAGACAAACTTTTGTCATTTTTTCAATAATATTTAAGAAAAATACAGTGCAACAAACATTGTGGAGCAACAAGATTATTTTGAACAGTTCCTGAAACTCAGCAGTTCTAAATGCACACATTGAGCAAATTCTAAATAAGGTTGACAGAGTGGAGAAAGGTCTGCAAATATTATCAGTCTGATGACCTTATTTACACTTTGCATTCCTCCCAAAATATCTGTGATGCATGAAGTTAGTAATACAATATAATACTTTTCCCTTATGCAGCAGTTTTCATCTGAGGTGTCAAAGAATTTCACCAACATACAATTCATCTCTGTAACATTGCCTCAGTAAAACTTGTTCCACTCAATTACTTAAGGTGAACTGAGCCTCATACCTACTTTGCAGACACAATGAGTGGAAAACAATACATGAAGAAATTTTAGGATCCAGCCATTTCTCTAAATTCACTCTCAACTGTATCTGCATATTCCCAAGAGACATTTATTTATTCCATTTTATTATATATGTATATGTTTCCTGTAGAATACTTTACTACATCACTGGATGAGGTAATTTGCTGATTAACTAGATTTAATTGGGAGGTTTTACTTAAATGTCAAAACTAAATACCTCTTGGAGTGATTGGTTTCAACAGCTACTTCTATCCACTTTGAACACGAAAAGTAATTAATTCCTGTTTTTTTAATACCCCTTTTGTTTATTTAAACCTGTTACATCTTATTTTGGTCTTTTGCTTTCTAAATTTCTGTTGATCATTCTTTTTGTTTTCCTGGAAGTTTCAAATTGTTGTGTCATGATTTGACTCTATCCTAATGCCAGACAGCCACAAAAAGCTTTTGCTCACTCCTCTGCAGCTTGACAGAGGAGAGAAAATATCGAAGATTTCATGAGTTAAAGTCTGGGAGAGAGATCATTCATTAAATACCAGCATGGGCAAAACAGTCTCAACTTAGAGATACTAAGTGAATTTATTACTAACAAAAGGATAATGAAAAGTAAAAAAGCCCTTAAAAATACCTTCCCCCTCCACCCCTCTCACTGGCAGCACAGGGAGACAGGGAGCTGGGGCTTAGTGATCGGTTCATCACCCGTGGCTTCTGTCACTGCTCAGGGAGAGGAGTCCTGCCCCTGCTGCACCGTGGGGTCTCTCCCACGGGAGACAGCTCTGCATGAGCTTCTCCAGTGTGGCTCCATCTCACAAGCAGCAGCTCCCTGTAAACTTTGGCAACGTGAGTCCCTCCCACGGGCAGAGATTCTTCCCAAAACTGCTGCAGTGTGGGTCAGTTTTCCAGGGGGTGCAGTCCTCCAAGGACAGGCTGCTCCAGACTGGGATCAGGTCCCCTCTCTCCACCAGGTCTCTCACTGGATCACAGCCCCCTCCTGGCATCAACAGCACCAGCATGGGCATCTTCCCCATGGGCTGTGGGTGGATCTCTGCATCCCATGGATCCCATGGGATCTGGGTGGATCTCTGCATCCCCATGGATCCCCATGGGCTGTGGGTGGATCTCTGTATCCCCATGGATCCCATGGGCTGTGGGTGGATCTCTGCATCCCATGGATCCCCATGGGCTGTGGGTGGATCTCTGCATCCCCATGGATCCCATGGGCTGTGGGTGGATCTCTGCATCCCATGGATCCCCATGGGCTGTGGGTGGATCTCTGCATCCCCATGGATCCCCATGGGCTGTGGGTGGATCTCTGCATCCCATGGATCCCATGGGTTGTGTGTGGATCTCTGCATCCCCCATGGATCCCCATGGGCTGTGGGTGGATCTCTGCATCCCCATGGATCCCATGGGCTGTGGGTGGATCTCTGCATCCCATGGATCCCCATGGGCTGTGGGTGGATCTCTGCATCCCCATGGATCCCCATGGGCTGTGGGTGGATCTCTGCATCCCATGGATCCCATGGGTTGTGTGTGGATCTCTGCATCCCCCATGGATCCCCATGGGCTGTGGGTGGATCTCTGCATCCCATGGATCCCCATGGGCTGTGGGTGGATCTCTGCATCCCCATGGATCCCCATGGGCTGTGGGTGGATCTCTGCATCCCATGGATCCCATGGGTTGTGTGTGGATCTCTGTATCCCCATGGATCCCCATGGGTTTCAGGGGCCCAGCTGCCTCACCATGGTCTCACCATGCAGAAGAATCTTGACTCTGGCTCCTGGAGCAGCTCCTGCCCCTCCTTCTCCACTGATCTTGTTTTCTCCTTGTTTTTTCCCTTTCGCATTCTTACCTCCTCCTCTTCTCTGGCTACAATTAAAACTGCTTGCTGAACTTCATTTTGATTTCTCCTTAAAAATGTTATCACAGAGACATTGCCAATATCTCTAATTGGCCCAGCCTTGGCCAGTGGCATGTCCATCCTCAGAACAATCAGGAATTGGCTCTGTCAGGCATGGTGGAAGGCTCTAGGAGCTTCTCATGGAAGCCACCTCCATGGCCCTCCCACTTCAAAGAGCCAGATAGAGATGACCTTTAGGCTTCTTCAGGTATTCAGTCCAATCGTGGTATAGCATATATTTTTCAATTATATTTGTATTTGTACGTGTATGAATCAGGTGATATTTGTTTCTACACAACAGTGTGATATTGCTGGTGCTTCAAATTACTGTAACCATTAGATTGTTTTCTATTAGAAAGAGCTTGACAACATGCAAGTGGTAACCACTCTGATTAGATAACTATTTTTCCAATCTTTTAGAAGTTTAATCTAAAGTATTTTTCTGCAACTGATAACTCTAATTATTTTTAGTAACCTTAGTACTCAAGGGTGATTTAGAAATATTGAGGTGATTTTGGTTTTAACTTACCAAAGCACTTTCGTACTGGTTGGTTTTGCATATATGGTTCAGACCCCTCATTGTCTTAGCTACCTGATCACACCTGAAAGCTACCTCAGGAAAAGCAAAAACTCACTCAACCTTTTGGCCACTCAGCATAATCTTCAATTGTTATTCATCTTCAGTGTGTAATGTATCTCTCAGGGTTTTTTCCTTCAAATACACTAAGAATGCCCTTTTGGTTCCTTTATGATGTCCTTCACTGGAAGTACCTCATTTTGTGTCTTAATCTTTCTGATTTTGCTAACAGTTTGTTACTGTTCCATTAGTAATTCTTAGCTTTTCATTACTTCTATCTAGCAATTTTATTCCTTTAGTAATTTAGCCTACCACCTAATTTTTGTCAACTTTTTTTTTAAAGTTTCAGGTCATGCAAGATCCAACACTTAACTCCATTTAATCTAATTATATGTCCTATCATTCTTCTTCACGGCAATTCTTTGTCTTTCTATTCCTAATGTTGCTTTTTAAGGAATCATTTGCTCTAAAATACCTGATTTCATAGACTTTTTTCCTAGGGGACCTTGCATCCCAGAGTTTCTATTGTCCATTGTCATCAGTTTGCTCTTGTTTTCATTCCTTTATAAGGATTAGGAATTCTTCAATTTCAAAATTATTCTTATCGCATTTTCTCATACTTAAAAATTTCCAAAATTTCTCGCCAGTAGTTTCAGTTAAGTCTATTAAACCAATGTTTTTAGCCTTTATCTCATTTCAAACAATAAAAGGAATGTTCTTCTTGAATGCATCTTGAACCCCAGGCTTGGGCTATATCTACATGGACAGAAATACTCCCAGAAATGTGTAAGATATATTCACTCAGCTGAGAAGATCTTCAGACTCCAGTCAGCATGCCTCAGTTGTGTAAATGGAAGAACTGTTTGTCTTTAAGACAGCCTCATGCAAGCTAGCCTTGCTGTTTCTGCTATCTCTGGACAGGTGTCTTGGACAACCTTGGGTGCTGCTTCAAATGGGAAGAGGTGCATATCCCAAAGGGACTGAGTTAATGTATCACCACACTGAGTAGATCTCCTATAACAGTGCAGACACCTAGCTCATGTAACACTTAATCACATGCTGACAACTACATTATAAGTGTATGAACCTCATCCATTGCCTCCCATTGCACAATCTAGTTGCAGAAACATAAGTAATTAATCTAGCATTAGTTCTGATGCCCTTGCCTGCTGACCTTCAGCTGCTGCCTCAGAAGGGCAGGGTAGTTCCTGTGTTATGTTTAACCATCAAATGCTGCTGCCTCACACTTAGCAGAGTGGCTTCAATGGTACTGGATACAGATATTTTGGGAAATTTATTTATTACTTATAATAAAGTGAGATGAATCTGACCATTAGTCTTCATCAAACCAAGTAAATTCTAATATTGATTATATATTAAGGATTCTACTTCTTACTACAATTGTTCCTCACCCTTTTCTATTAATAAATAATGAGTTAAGGTTGGCAGAAAATTTTTCTGATTAACCCTTCACTTCCCCATCTGCATAATCAAAATGGCTATGCCTCTTGGCTTTTAGAACTTTGTCCAGAATTCTGTAGGGTTTATTGCAGTATTTCCTTATCTGGTATAATTTTTGTTATTGCCTCATTGAGTTCATCTCTATTTCTGAATGAATGGTGCAGCACCAAAAGGGAATGACAAATGTTAGACTGGTATTTGGTCCTGTTGGATCCATTAAGGTTCTAACATCATGTGCAATAACTGTAGATTTACTAGCAGTGAAATCTACAACAGTTCCCAGGGATACATATCACGTCTACAAGGTGCAGAGGGATGACAGTACAGATGGCTGGTGCAAAGCAGATTTCCATGGAGCCTCACAGGTTGTCTTGCCATTACTGCCAACATCAGATCACCTTTAGTTGCTGATGTTGCTGTAGACCTCTAAATTAGCTGTCTGTGTAGTGCTCCAATATCACTCTGGAGGGCAGCTATACTGGGACTGGTCCAGCCAGGGAGGTGTGTGGGGAAAATAGAGGGATGGGAACCATGGAGTTGCCCAAAAAATAAAGAACTATAATGGACACAATAAGAATTGTAGAAACCGCATTGTCCAAGGGGCAGCATCCAAAGATGAGGGGCTGTGGTGAATGCAACAATGTATAGGGTGCAGGGTCCAATCAATAACGAAGATATTAAATAGAACCATATATTCAATGGGCAGTCAGCCAACCATGCATGGAAACTAAGAACATAATCTTGGTCTGTAGCAGATGACTGGCATATTAGCTGCCATGAGACAGCTCTTCTTTCTATTCTTTCACCACAACGTCAAAGGATGTTCTCTCCCCTAGCTAGGTGCTTCCCAGGGCCAGATGCTGAAGCTCTCTGCATATGCAGGTGAAGCCACTTCCCTGTCCATCCCTACCAGACCCATTTCCACACTCCAAAATTTCCTTTAAACTCATAAAGTACTCAGTGTTTCCCAATGCTACTCGGTCTAGCTTCTTGCTCTGATTGTGCTCCAGCCCCTGATTCAGAGAATCCATCAACAGCAAATAGGTGTGCCAGATTTTTAGAGGCCTATAAATTTTGAAAGACTGAAGTAGTTCTTCCTACATAATGCTAATATTAATAAAAGTAACCAGAATAGAAGGATCTAGATTGGGTATTTTCTTGCCAGCAACTACTTCTGTCCTAAGTTGAATATGAAAAGTGCCTCAGAGAACAAAGTGGAAATAGCATCTCTTTTTTTTCTTAAACCATGCTATTGCAAACAAAAAAGTACAAAATAACTCTAATTTTTCTTCCACGGCAAATACAAAAGTACTAAATAACTCTAATTCTTCTATCATTTATTACTTAGCCAGTATCCATGAATCTCACTGGTGTTAATCTTGGCTTTTTGGATACCAGGAGATAATATGAAATGTGAGGGTGAAAAGAAGTTGCAGCAAGTGATGTAGGATTTGTGAAGATGCTAAGATGATAAGGCCATTCAAAAACATCTAAAAAACATTTTTTAAAATGTTGTCTGTGGCCATTTCTCTACATGCAGCAACCAACTATGAGTCATACCTGGTCATTAAAATGGTCTCCAAATATCTTCATCTTCAGTGACACTTCCCGTCTGCTAGGATAAGTCTAAGTGACAGCAGTTAGGATACCAGTTTCATACTTCCAAACTAAAGCTGTGAGGAGAAAGAAGCAAACACAAGAAAAATGATAAAGTTTACTTTGCAACTACTCTATACATTTGACTCTGGACAATCAAAATCCAGGGAGTAGGTATAGACTAATTCTATATCTACCATCAAAGGAACATAGTGTTGTTGTAAACAAGTCCATACTCCTTGATTTCAGAGCCAGAAACTAGTACTGGTTCTTTTTATTACCTACAATAGACATAAATGAAGGAAACTTTCATGGTTGTAGATTTGGTTGTGCAGTCTATTTGTACTCTGGTTCCTTGTCTGATGAAATAGTACAGCAACCTCTCTTCTGCATCATCCATTCTATACTGTTCAAAACCATCTCAGAGAATGTTGCGTGATTTTAAAATACAAGCAACTCAGTTTTTCTTTGGCTTTGGCAGTAGTTCTGTTTGTCCATAGTTTAATTCTTTTTAGATTCTTCAAGTTATGTTGTAATTTTTACACAATTCTTGTTTTCCTTCTGTTCACATAAGTGATCTTTCTCTGATTTGGATACAGGAGTTTTTCTTACAGCAATGAAGATGCACAGTTGTCTAAATATCTTACAAAGCAAACAAGCAGACAAAAACCAAAATAACTTTTGGTTATCCTCAGCTTTCATTCTAGTAATAGTGAATCCTTTTAATTTCTCTGTCACAGAAGAAACAGAAAGTTAATTTGTCATGAGTTTACTTGCCTCTTCATTTCTAGCTGGCATCCTATGAAAGGATATCAATTCATTAAATCTACACTCATTAGATGAATTTTCTACTTTTTTACTAAAAAGTTGCCTCTATTAATTTAGTTTGATCACAAGCGTACCTGTCCAAGTTTAGGACAAAACTGGGGAAAAGCCTCCAGAGGAGCCCCCCAGACTAAACCCCCCTCACAATTCCTCCCCCCCACTGGCTCGGAGAGAATTTACTCGGGGGGAAAAGTGGAAAAAACTTGTTTATTAACAAACACAAGAAAAAAAACACTTCCCAGCAACAGGAAAGTACAATCCCAGATGACAAAAGAACTGTTTTCACCGAAGTGAGAGACGGTCGCTGCTGGGAAGGGCGAGAAGCTTCTTGGGCAGGCTCCGGAGGCAGTCTCTGATGCTCAGGTCCCGTCCGGAGCCGGTACAGATCTTGGAGCTGAAGGAGAGAAGGGGAAGGGGAAGGCAGCAGCAGCCAGGGCAGAGCCGGGGCAGCAGCAGCAGCAGCGGGGCAGAAGCAATAGGGCAAAAGCAGCTGGGCTGGGGTAGCAGCAAGCAGCAGCAAGCAGCAGCAAGCAGCAGCAGCAGGGCAAGCCAAGCAAGCCCAGCCCGGGGCACCACCCCCCCAGGGGGGAGAAAGGGCACCGGCGGCAGCTCCATGCAGACAGCGAGGTGTGGGAGCGGGAGAGGAGCAGACAAAACACCAACCCAGGACAGTACCTTTGATCCCCAAACTTCAGTAATTCTGTATTTCATACATCCCATCTCCTGACTTTGTAAGTTCTATATTTTGCCAGCACTGGATCGTAGAATCCAGGATAAGAGAATGGTTTGTGTTGGAAGGACCCTTAAAGATCATCCAGTGCCAACCCACCCACCATGGTGCCCCATCTCTCTTCTATGTCCCCCTCAGCTTCCCTGCAGCTTCTCTTTTCCAGAAAGGTGGAGACTATTTACCAGTGGACAAGGTGACAAGACAAGGGAGAATGAGTTTAAATTGAAAGAGAATAGGTTTAGATTAGATACTACAAAAAAATTCTTTGCATTGAGGATAGTGAGACATTGGAACAGCTTGCCCAAGGAAGATGGAGATGGTGCATCCCTGAAGTTTTTCCTCTAGGTTGGGAGGGGTCTTTGAGCAATTTGGCCTAGTGGAAGGTGTCCCTGCCCATGGCAGGGGTGTTGGAACTAGATAATCTTCAAAGGCCCCTTTCAACCAAACCATTCTATGATTCTTGTAGGCTCCCCTCACATACTTTGCTCAAGATCACAATTAGGTCATCCCAAAGCTTTCTCTTCTCTAGGCTGGTCAATCTCAAATCCCTCATCCTTTCCTCATAGAATAGATGCTTCATCCCTCTAATCATCTTGCAGGCCTGCTCTGGACTTGCTCCAATAGATTGATGTCCTTCCTGTGCTGAGGACCGCAGAGCAGGCTGCAGCACTCCAGGTGGGCTCACACCAGAGCAGAGCAGAGGGGCAGAATTCCCTCTTGCCCTTCTGGCCATGCTGCTTTGGATGCAGTTCAGGATACAATCGTCTTTCTGGGCTGTGAGTGCACATTTCCAGCTCATGTCCAGCCTCTCATTCACCAGAACTCCCCAGTCATTCTTAGCAAGACTGCTCTCAGTCTGTTATGAAATATGCATTATTTTTCAAGGGACATGCAAGTTTTGCAATGCAGAAAATGACAACTTAAGTGACCACTTGAACTCTTTTAAGACTATTTTTGACAAGTTTGGTTATCATTGCTTCAGCAAGTTTGAAATGTTTTACTTTTAAAGTTCTGCTAGTTTCCCCAAAGATTTACTCAAGATTTCCTACTCAAACCCCTTCTAATTTGTGCCTTGTAGAATGGTTTGAATTGGAATGAACCTTCAAAGATCAGCTAGTCCAACTGCCACGTCATGTCAAAGGCATCTTTCACTAGATCAGGATCTCCAAAGTCCCTTCCTACATGACTTTGAACATTTTCAGTGGGCTTTCCATGACTTCTCTGAGGAACATGTTCTAGTGTCCCACCAGCCTTATAGTTAACCTTACATCCAAACTAAATCTGCATTCTGTCAGTTTAAAACCATTGCCCCTTATCCTGCCACTACAGGCCTCAGCATCTCTGTCTTTTGTAAGACTCCTTTATATATTGAAAGACAGCATTAAGGTCTCCCTGAAGCCTTCTCTTCTCCCAGCTTTCTTGAGCTATGCCAACTTTCTTAGTCTGTCTTTACAACCCCTTCCCTCAGCCTCCTAGTCACACTGCTTCTGATTCACCCCAGAATATCACTGCTTTTATGAGCTGCAAGCACACATTGCTGGCTCACATCCACTGAAGTAGTCTGTGGTTTTGTAACCCAAAACTTTTATTAGAAGGTTTTACAGATAGAGAAATTTTCTGAAAAAAATTCTATTTAATGATCATTTTCTGAAGCTGTAAAAATAAACATTACTTTTTACTACATCAATTGCTAATTTGGTTATGCAAAAGAAAAAGTAAAAATAATTACCTGACATAATAATATTCATAATTTATCTTTTAGCTGAAGTGGTCTCTATTCTCCATATCACAAAAAATTAATAAAAGCAAAAACTTATATTTATGTGATAGTGTTAGATCACTAGAGAATGAATCCATGGTGAGTACACATTTCTTTGCCAAAGTACCAATTATCTACATGTAAGTTTGAAGATATTAATACAAAAGGGTCCTTTTCTGTCTTTGCCTCACATTTCACTTGGTTTTTGTATCATTTTTCTTTCTGGAACACATTGATAATGTATTTCATTTCCAGCATGCCAGTTAGCAAGAAATTCACATGCACACCCTATGACAGATGTCCTTAATGATGCATGAACTTCCCAGACTCATTTCATTAAAGTTTTAATAGTAGATCTTCATAAACTTTAAATTGTCCTCATTTGACCATCACACATTTACACACCTACCAGAATGCATATTCAGACAGTTAAACATTTCCCAGTGCTCATCTCCTCCCATATGTCTGTATGTTTCTTCCCCTTGAAATTAGGTTTGGGCAAACAGGTGAACATATGCTGTCTCTGGAAAGCACCAGGAAATAAAACTCTGAAGTAGCAACATATTTGTTCACCTGTCCTAAGACTATTTAAAGCTGATTACTTAGACACTGTCAATAACCTAACACCAATCTTTTTCCCTATGCATAGTTGATGAAATTCAAACCTGACATATATGCCTACTACAAATGTGGTTTCCAAAGTGTCACATAGGAGCTTGTCTGCTATGCCTGGTAGTTACAGCTCAGATAGGAGATTCTGAGGCTCTTTGAAGCAACTGCCTTAATGTGCACACCAGCAAGGAAAGGTATCAAAATGCTGTGAATCAAGGGAAAGAGAAAACAGAAGACAGGGCCTCCATTAATCACCTTAAAAGAGCTTGTTGGATTTTTTCTTGGGTACTCTGAACAGGCTAGGACCAGAAAACTCAAGAGGGATGAAATTGCATAAAGTGGAGTTGTAGAAAGAGTACAGCAGCAAAAAAGGGGATGGAGGCACTGCTTTTCAAGAGAGAAAAAATTATCTGATATGCTAAAATTTGGACAGAAGAACAAGAATCATAATGCATCAAAACACACAATGCCAGGACTTATTTTTCTTACTGACACTTGTGAGACACCTGCTCAGAACAAATCCATGAAATAATTTTTCTTCCCAATGATAGTGAATTTTCATGATTTATTGCCGCAGGAATCTGTGGAGATATAAGCAAGTTTATTAATTATAAATCCAAAGTAATTAGGTAGAGTCATACCTGCCAGAGTCACACATCCAACAGTTGAAGATGTGGGGGCAGTTAAAAGGAGATGGATGGAGGAAAGTGGCCAAATTTTCAGGTTCTTCTGAATAAGTATCACTCTCCAGTACTTTCTAATCCATGGAATAATTCCTGTGTTTACATGTTTAAGGGCATAATACTGAAGTTAAATATCAGTACAGCAAAAACCTTTAACAAACTCTGATAAATAGAACTGAAAGAAATGAAGGGAAGAGACAGAAAGTGACCTGAATGTCAAAGAAAATTGGAAGATTTTTAAATGAAATTTGTCTATAAGCAATATATATTAGGTAAAAGCAGATTAGTCAGATGAGAGCCTGAAAAAAGTTATGGCAACTTGGTTGCTCAAGAGTTGGAATGTAGTCCTATCCTAGATTCACTACACTACCTCAGGTGCTTCGACTTTCCTGGCAGAAACATCTCAGTGAATCTCTCTGCCATCCCTGAATGATGAATGAAGAGCATAAGGAATAATGTCCTACAGGTATTTAAAATTGAACAAGAATCGTGTTTAGAGACATCAATCAGTTCTCTTTCCTCTTTAATAGATCACTAACAATAAATCTACAGTGCAAAAATTTGAAATATTGACATTCTCTGTAAAGATAAAATATGTGATCAATGTATTTTTAAACAGAGCGAATGCAAAAAAATCTGAAAGCTTTAGTGACCCTAACAAGGAGTAACTGTGGTGGTGCTTGAAAAGCCACTCACTTGAAAATGGACATGACTGCAAATTCCTGCACAGAGCTTTTTAGTAATACTTTGAAGTCTTCTTGCAACATGTTTTACTCTGTATATGGCAATAAGGAATGCTTTCCAGAATGCTGAGGAATGTGTTGTAGCTGCTATATGCATTTTGCTATATTTAATACATATTTTGTCTGTTTGTGGCAATAAATTGTCTAGTATAAACTCTCCCAGGATGGAGATAAAGAAAATACAAACCCAGTAAATGAAGCAGGAACTGCACAGGGAATCAGCGGTAGAAATTCCAACCAAGTTTCCTAACTTCCTGATTTTGAACAAACTTGGCAGTTCATTTGGAAAATTTGGTAGTTAAATGAAAATATTAAAGTCAAGTTTAGCAGAAGTGAATCACCAGCTGTTAATGGAAAAGCAATCCAGAGTGAAAGACTTAACTATCTGTCTACAGATCTGCATGTTCAAAACCTACTGTGACAGCATTTAGAGTCTCAAGTGAATTTGGGGAAAGCTTTGCAGATGATTTTTTTATTACAAAAACTACTTTAATCAACTCACAGGTTTGCAGGTTTTTTTTAGTTAATTCTGCATAATAATTTAAAATTTTAAGGCAAAGCAAGCAAAAGGGATTGACCTTCACCGTTCTGAAGAAAGTAAAGCAAAACCATATCTTGTACTTCAATAAAGAGGAATTAAAGAAGCCTTAGAACTTGTTTATGCAGAAAGTGATATGAAGGGAAAATTATAGACTAAGTGTTATTCCTTAAAAATCAGCAACATCAAAAGCTTTCAGGTAAACTATTCACATACAAAGGAAGGGTATGCTTAGGAGCTCAGAAAACAATGTAGTTGAGTGAAAAAATTGCTTGATAATCTGAAAACCTAAAGGCAATAATAGAAAAAGTGAAAACAGTAACATGAAATCTCTATGAAAGAATAATAAAAGCATATAGTTACAAATTCAGAAAACCTAAGGAGTTAAAACTAGCAGGGTACTAACAGCAACAGGATGTTCCTCAAGCACAGAAAAATTTAAGAGAAATTAAGAGAAATAGTGAGGTGAGCAACTGAGTGAAACAGAAGACATTTAAACATTCAAAACCTTTTAACTTCATCTCTGACAAAAAGAATATCATGAGCCAATCCTCCAACATTTACAAGTAAAAGCAAAGGCATAAGTGAAATGAACATGGCAAACAGTAGAAAGACAAGTCTGGTCCTGGAAATGTGCCAATGAAACTCTATTTTTGCCTCAACTTTACACAGTAATATAATTTCCCAGATCACCAGAAGACATACTGTTCCTTTATGTTCCTCCTTTCTTCCCAACGCTCTATGAAACTAAAATTTGTGGGAGTTTGGTGAGATTAAATTATCTTATGTTACAGGTCCCTCTATTTCACTGAGACAGTGAAATAGGGAAAGAGAGACAGCTGATGATAATTATTTCATCATCACATGCTTGGAGCCTCAGTTGTTCTCATAACACCATTTGGAAAAAAGTTGGGGACTTTGAAAACTGAGGCAGAAATTTGAGATCTCAGGTATTTGACTAAGAATTCAGTGGATTGAACTTATTGCTGTGATCATCAGACTATGAAATGCTGCAAGAAAAAATACTCCTCCTGAAGGAAGCAAAGGGATTCATGAGCAAGAAAAGCCTTCTAATCTTGTGATTGTGATGCTACAGAGCATATTTTGGTGAGTAAGACTAAGTGTCTGGGGAATTTTCAGGTAAAGAGTCCTGTGCTGGGTTGAATATTTTAGTATACTTCATGACTGCAAATGCTCTGTAGAAAAATTGTATTTTAGAATTAAGAGTATTAGAAGAATTATTTTAGATTTGTGCCTGAAGGCACAGTTCAAGGAAGAAAGAAAGCAGTAGTGGATGAAGATTAAGTCATGGATTAATTGAAAGTCCAAGGGACCTGACAGACTGCACCTTGCGAGATTCTGTGATCCTTGTAAAATCACTCTCCATTATCTCTGAGAAAATGTGGAGATTGCAAGACACTTCTTACAAATAGAACAAAATAAAAAGTTATAGGCAACTTCAAAAGAGGCCAGAAGGTCAAGCTAGGCAACTACAGGCTTGCCTGTCTTACTTTCATCCCTGGAAAAATCATGATGTGGGTATGATTCAAGCCAAGGAAGTGAGAGTGACAAGGAGCAGACAGCATGGATTTACTAAAGGTATGTCGTGCCTGATCAACTTGATTACATTTTATGATAAAATGATTGAATATGTAGATGGGTAGAGAGGAGGATATATCCAATATCTTGATTTCAGCAATATTTTAGACTTTTCCCTCTGTAATATTACTATGGACAAATTAGCATGCTATATTTATTACTATATATAGTGCATGAGTAAACAATTAGATGAACAAAAATGTATTTTCATGGCTGGACTCAGATGGTAATGGATTGTACTCTATCCAGATGCACCTAAGAAGAGCCTTACCAAAGGTATTCATCCCAGCTCCTCATATATTTAAAGTCTTCATTAACAAACTAGAGGCAATAATGGACAGAAGATTCATCAAATTCACAGCTGACCTCAAACTGAGGTGATCAGTCAATATGCTTGGGAGCAGGGCTGCCATTTAGAAAATCCAGACAGAATGGAAGAATGGAGCTGCTCTGTATAAAAGGCCTGGGATGGTGGTAGGAACTTCTATCATGGTATTTCCTGGCAGCTCCCAAGATATATGAACATAGGCAGAGTCTATAGATGAAGGGAAGGAGTTGTCTGCCTCATTAGGTTGCATTTATTATAAATGCTGGAGAAATAACATTAACAAAGATATGGATGGATGGATGGATGGATGGATGGATGGATGGATGGATGGATGGATGGATGGATGGATGGATTGAAAAGTACAGTTGTGTCTGCCTACAAAGCCTACAGCTACAAGGATACCAGGGCTGGAAAAGATATTCCAAGGGGATCATGTCAGGGCTGTAACATTGATGCCTCCAGACTTTTATAATCTGGGCCACCCACAGTGATGAGATCCCCAGCTGAAGCACCAAGTTATGGCTAGAGTTCAGAGAGCCAGACAGCCTAAAGCTCCAGGATCAATAAGACTGAAAAAGTCAAAGGGAATTGCAATGGGGCCAATATTTCTCCTCCCACCCTTTATAATCTTGGCCACCCATGAGGATTGTAATGTCTGTATCAGTGTCAAGCTGTCATTACAGTTAAGGTTAGGGAGCAGAGAACAACAGAGTCTACATCTCCAGAGACACGGGTTGGAAAAGGCATGCCAAGGGGATCACAGCAGGGCCTCAAAATAGCTCTCTGTCACTTTTATATTCTGAGCCACCCATAGTGATGGGGACCTCAGGCTCAGTGCCAAGCTTCCTCTTTGGTTAGAGTTAGGGCTCAGAGAGTCAGAGAGCCTGGCCTAAAGCTCCAGGGACAGCTGGGCTGGAAAAGGCAGCCCAAGGAGATCAAGCAGGGCACAATCCCTGCTGCCTCCAGACCTTCCTAGACTCATGGTCCAGCAATGAGGGCAAGGCACATGGGAAGTGACTGAGGTCCCTTGGCCTGTCCAGCCTGGGGAGAAAAAAATTGAGGAGACCTCATTGTGATCATTTCTCACAAGGGGAAGCAGAGGGGCAGACACTGATCTCTCTAATGACAATTGACTGGATCCAAGGAAAGGTTATGAGGCTGTGTCAGGTGAGATATTAGGAGAAGATTTGTCACTCAAGGGATGACTGGGCATTGGAACAGGTTCCCCAGGGAAATACTGCAACATTTAACTTGACAGAGCTCAGGAAGTGCTTGGACAACACTCTCAGGCACATGGTTTTTTGAGTTTTGGGGCTATCCTATGCAGGGCCAGGATCCAATGATTCAATAATCATTGTGGATCCCTTCCACCTCAGGATTTTCTATGATATTGTAATCTATGATGACTGGGAAAGGTAATTGTGGGCATCTCTCACTGTGAACGTTTCAGAATAAATTTAAATATTTTCACCTTAATTCTCAAGGATGTAGAAAAGTATTTTGAAATATAATTTAATAATACTGTCTACTGCTGTAAGTAATAAACCATATGATTCATAAACTGCTACTACAATGGTGTAGAAATATACTTTGCTATGGAACCATAACAATGAAGGGTCTTTAAAAGGTCTTGTAGTCTTTTCTCACACTAAGAGGCACATGAATTAAAAATAAAGCTTTCCTGACAGATATTTGTCAAAACTGTTCTTTAAATTTCTCTCTTTGACAGTGTCCTTAAACCATTTATTCTGATGTTGCATTAGAGTGTTTTTCTTTAGGTGAACTTTGGTCTCCTTTGCTTCAATTTAAGAGCACCACTTCTTTTCCTGTCTCAAATCCTATGAGATGGGTTTGACCTACAAGTGTAACAAATCATTTGAAAAAGCCTCACACTTCTGGGAAGCAACAGAAAGCACAGATTGGAAAAAAGGAACCAAATTACTTTTATATTCATAACACTCTAAAGAGTAAAGTTTAGACCTCATATAGAATGTAATTTACAATCTTGGTTACCTACATTAATGAACTTATATTGAAATAGGTTCAGAGAAATGTCAAAATAATTACAGTAATGAAAAACCAAGCTTATGAAAAGAGGTTAAAGGACTTGACTTATTTATATAAGGAGTCATTTAATTTTGTTAAGCTAAATATTTGGGGCTTTGGAAGATGTGAAAAAAGAACTAATTAAATTGGAAGATAATGCTGCTGAAAAGCAAACAGCTACAAATGGATTATGAGTATAGTTCCAGACAAAATAAGAAAAAACATTTACAGTCATGAAGTAAATTTTCAGATAAGCCTATATACAGGGCTGAGGGGTGGGGGAGGAATTAGTTTAATTGCTCTAAGATAGTATTTGATAAAATGTTATCTGGACTGCATCAAAATAGGGGCAGGTTTCTGTTCAATACTAGTAAGAAATTCCTCATTATGAGGTTTATGAGGCACTGGAACAGGTTGCCCAGAGGTGTTGCAGATGCCTCATCTCTAGAAGTGCTCAAGTCCAGGTTGGATAGGGTTTTTGGCAATCAGGTCTAATGGAAATTGTCCCTGCTCATTGTGAGAAGGTTGGACTAGATGACCTTTAAGGCCCTTTCTAACCCATAATATCCTCTGATTTTTTGCAGATTCGTTTCTGAGGTACATTTTGCCTTAGTGACCACGTGTGATAATTCAGTGTTACTGACTCCACACTGATTCTCCTAAGTTTCTCCATTTCTTTGCAACACCACTTGCTTTTAGCTAAATAGCCCAAAACAAGTCAAGTCAAGAAAAATCCTTTCCCTTCCCCAGGAACAACTACAAGGCTAGCTGAAGTTGCTGGGATCTCATCCAGCAGTCCATGTGGGGTTTTTGGCATGCTGTGTGGCTGGCAGCAATTTAGGGACTGCACAGAGGCTGACCAAGGGCAGGGAGAGGGGCAGGGCACTGTGCCACCTTCACAGAGCTCCCACCCAGCTGCTTTCAGCCAGCCATTCCTCTGATCTCCTGCACGTGTGTACGTGACATTCTCCAATACTGAAACTGCCTGGTATAAGGAAAGAAAATGGGGAGTTGATATATAACGACTTCATTAAAAAGATATGAATTCTCGTGGTTAATCAGAGGAAAAAAATCATAAATATGTTTGTCTGCCTCTAGGGCTGAATACAAGTGAAAGGAACTAAACTCCTAGCAGTACATTTTCAATAACTGCAGAATTACTTAGCTAGTCCACTTTTTTAATGGATATTTTTTTAGTAACACACAACTTCTAATGATAGGTAATCCTGTGAGATGTCTTAACCAAACAAAACAAAAATTCATACTTTTTTAAGGGATTGAAAAATTAATATTTGAAATATCTGTTTTGAGGATATACCTGTCTGGTGAGATTTAGTATACTGAAAGGGGATAGATTTGTTTGTTTATTTTTAAAAACACTAATTGAGAACAAAACTGAATTATTCTTTCAAGCATCATAGAAAATTTAATATGTAAGTGCTTAGAAATTAGCATTTTGGATTTTATAATCACAGTTTTGCACTGATCAAATTTGTAACATTATTTATTTAGAAATATGAACACCTAGTTAGTTAATTTTGGAGGTAGAAACTTTAATGGCTAAGCAGAATACATAAAGGTCTTAGGTCTGCTATTTAACTAGAAAACAGCACACAACATTATGTCACATAAAAGCCCATGTTATCTCAAAATACACCATCAGAAATTGGTATTTTATCGCTGTAATCTGTTTTCACTAAGAACTGCAAATAACATCGTGTAGACCTGAATCTTCACTGATGACCAGATAAAATGGGAAGTACCTACCAGTTCTCTCAATTGCCTCTAGTTAGCTGGGAATGAGACTGAAATTGCCCAGGATTTTTAATTCTTTTCCCCATCAGAAATTGTTTCTCATGCCCTGTGAACTAACACACTGAATTTTTTGCAGTGTAGTTGGAAGTAGTACTTTTGAGATCTGGTATTAATGCTGCTTCCTTTGTATTTGATAAAAAATATCATTACATGCTCATGTTATAAGAATCACCCTGAAAGAGTCTTTTAAAACTTCACTGCTACACATCTGAAGTAATTCTGCAGCCTTCAATATCATCTTTTGTCTTCTATGTTACTATAAAAAATCTACATACAGATCTATGTCCTCATCATTCCCATGGCATTACTTATTCACTCACATTCAGAAAGAAATGTTCAATTATATTACTGCATATATTAATGTAAGTCTCTACTGTCTCTTTTTAGACAGTAGTAGTGCATTTAATTCCTTTTTATTGTCTATGCAGGATGCCAGCATGTACAGGTATCCCTACAGGACTTTTTGGACTTTTTGTCCTATAATTAATTGCAAGAAGTTATATAGGTTCAAAGCCTGAAGAAATATATTCATAGCTATTGTAGCACTATCCAAGGAGCCTTACAGTCCCTACCCACTTCCTACCCACAAACCACATAGTAAGTGTAATGAATAAAATATTTAAATTACACCAGCCTCCACATCCTCTTTTTATCCAGGAATTAACAGCATTTGAACTTGGGGGAGGAGGATGCATATGAAATACAGGAACCAGACATATTTTACTTTCTTTTTCATTGCTCTTTAAAAATAGCTACTTTTATAGCAAAATAGCTTTCTTCAGCAGCCAATATCTGTGATCTTGAGATATGTCCATTAGTATTACATTTTCCAAAGCATTAACTCATAGCAATCACCAAGGAGTTCTTTTACTGGCACAAGGGATCAGGGAAGGGGAGTATGAGAGAAAAGTGAAAAAAAGGTGAGGGGAAAACAATGGCATTTGCTTTAGAAAATCATAGAAACCAAAAGGTATGTGACTGCAAATAGCAGATCTTTCTTATTCAGAAATCATAAAATCATAGAATGGCTGGAAGGCACCTTAAACATCATTTATTTTCAGCCCTCCTGCCATTGGCAGAGATGCCAAATATTAGTACTAAAACAGCTTTTTTTTTCTACTGCAAAATAAACCTGACTCCTAATGAAGGACCACTTGGCACTGTACCAGTCAGTGAAAACTCATTTCTATCACTGGTTAATTTTTGTAACTGATTGAGTTTAGTTTAGTTTATGCCAATATAATACAATATATTACCAGAGCATGACTGAGAACAGCGTGATTATAGACAAGTAACAATAAAAGCAAACTGCAATTAATCTCCTAAGTGTAAAGAGATGTTTCATATATTAACATATTAGTATGATATCCTTTAATATGAAGGGAAGATATAATAGTTGATGACCACATGGACACAGGTGACTGAATTTCAAAAAGATAAATAACACAGCCTTCAAGGTGCCAATAAGAATTATATTTCAAGGTAAGCTTAACTAGACAATATATCTATAATAGTCACTAGAAGAATAAGAACCTAATAAAAAAGACCACTTACATAAAAGTGATAGACCACTCTCAGCAGGGTAGATTCAGAGGACAGATGATTAGGCATTATGAAAAATTAATTTTTTATCATTAATCTTTCCAGGAAGGCACATAGTGTATTTTCTTTTTAGAGGAAACAAGAAAAGCATATCTACCTTTGAATAGAGCTGTATTTAGGGTAGAATAGGAAAAGAAATCTAGCCGAAAAGTATCTCATTTTTACAAAAATTAAGCTCATCAAAAATAAACCAGATATCAAAAGCAGGACCTAAGCTTTCAGAATCATGAAAGTCCTTCCCCCATGAAAACTTGTAGGTCTTCCAGGATAGAGTATGGTGCCAGATATTAAAATTTATCCAAGAATCTCTGGAGCCAAAAAAAAGCAATTATACTTTATCTTACATCTCTCCTGTTTCAGAATCTCATTACCCGAGTTTACAGAAATGTTTCTGCTGTAAATATTATAGATGCTGCTTTAGGAAAAAATTTGATTGCAGAAAAGTTTTTTTTTCAGTGATGAGAATGCTTTGATGCATATATAAAAGTATAAAAGTAAAAAAGAAAATTAACATTTTACTTTTGTGTCTGACTTCTTTGTTGATATTAGCCTTACTGTTTCAAACAGTTTTAATGTTCTTCCATTACAAATCTTCCCAAAGCCTCTGCCTCACACATCTGTGGCTGGTTTCTTTGAATAAAGTCATCCTTTAGCAAAATTGGGAAGATAAATTCAGGTACCATTGAACAAAATAAATTCTTGTACATGCATATCGAGCTCAGTTTCTGCTGTACCTCACAAATCACTCAAAGGTATATTATGGTCTGTGGCCCAGAGAACTAAACATGGGGCCCCTCCAGAAACAATGTGATTTCCAACTTATAAAATTACTTATTTGCATCACACCTCTGTAAAGCCTTTAGCTTAAGAGTAGAAAAAAGATAGTAGATGAATTTTGATTCTCTTTATGGCTAATTAGTATGTTAGAAAGACATTTTATGTCTTTAAAACAGAACTTTTTTCAGAGTGGATATGGGGTAATAGTTGTGTACACAGTCAAGTTTATGTGTTAAACTGAAATTCAGAAAACTGACCATACCACATATACATGAGCAATTGTTTTCAGTAACAACAATGGAAACATTGTGGAAATGAATAGTGCATTTCAAAGGGGGAAACAGGATTTTTTAACTGCCTTCAACACAGTGAGTTTGACTTTAAACACAAAAGACAGGATTTTTTTTACCACTCTTGTTCTACTAAGCACCTACCTGGAAGGTGCCCAGCAGAGCCTGAGCAGAGTTCAATGATCTCTTTATTTTGTTTCCATGTTCTGTGGTATATGTTTTCCATAGATAGTCAGACACAAATTAGTTTTTGAATAATTCATGCAGATATTAAGGATATTTTTAATCTAAGATATAATAAACATGTACAAAATTTCTGACATGCACAGTTGCTGTGACACTAGCTTTACCATGAAAGCTTTCCTTGGTTCATTCCAGGACAGATCCTACTAAAACTCAATTCTATTGAATTCTATTCAATTCCACAGACTATTGCTAAATATTTGGTTTACAATACACACTACCAGGTTAAAAGATGCACTCAGAAGTCTAAAAACTGCTCTTCCCCCCACACATTTTCCTATAAACTTGTTTAAGAAAATGCTTTAATTTATTTAGATTTAATCTAAAACTATAATTCACATCTAATTACATAGACAAAAAGTATTTAAATAAGCTAGAGGCCCAGTGAGCAGGTTGAAGTATTGAGATTTTCTAAGTAAATTAGTTTGGCTCTGACTCAGAGGACACCAACATCCAGTCCCATTTTGTCCTTTCCTTTACTGCCCTATCACAATTTCATTATTTTAGCTTCATATTCAAAGTGCTTATTGTAAAACCAGCTGAGTGCTAATCAAGTATAGACTTCCAATGGTGTTCTGAAAGTGTCAACCTTGCCTCTCCAAGCAGCAAGGCATGAGCATTAGTTGTACTGGATCCTCCTTTGGATAAAGACCAATGGACTTCTGTGGTAAGAAAAATGGCATGATTAGGTGGAAAAGACAAAGACCAAACAAAGACCATCTTATATACATTTTATTTGAAAGCAATACTACCTGAGAAGCCATAAAGAACTAATTTGATTTCCATAATAACTACATTTCATATTTTGTGGTTTATTAGGAGGAAATGTTAGCAGTACATGAAGTTATCTCAGTGATGCAATTCTGCTTGAGATGGATAGTTTTCCAACTACTGTAGGAAAGAAAGAAAAGATTTTCTGTAAAAGATCTACATCTTTGAGCTAGTTTCTCAGTTGGTGTGTAATTTGACAAATCCCTCCAGACAACAAAGATATATTAGATCAAGGGTGAGAATAGCTCCTAATCAAGATAGCTGAAGATCAACACAACGCAAATCTATACAATAGCAAAAGGTGTCCATATGCAGTCATTACAGCTAAGCTAGCAGAGATCTAATTAGAAGAATGTGGAAAGTTATTTTGTTATCTAGAAGTAAATACCTATATTTTACTAGATGAATGGTTTTCTAGGTACTAGAAACTTGTAATTTGATACTAGCTGAGCTTAATGGGCATAACATAGCTATGCAGTGCCACTCAGAGTGTATTTAGGTATGTGGGATATATATACCTGTGCTAGCAGATATGAAATATGTGGGAACCTGTACTTCTGAAAGCTGTTATGAGGTGAAGGTAGTATAGTTTGTATCACCTAAACTGGCACTAAGAACCATCAGAGACCTTCACTGACTTTGATGAGAGCTAACACTCTAGAAGGACCTGTAGAAGTCTGTACTGCAGACACATGAATTAAGGTGATTGAATCTGGGTCTATGTCTGATCCAAAATATAACTTTACTCTGAGACTTTTTCTGAAAACCCATACTTCTACTCTTATTATCACTCATGTGACTGAAAAGGGCTTCTTTGGGAAACTGACCCAGCTTTTTATCCCACTTTCTTTGTCCCCCTTCTTTTACTGGGATGGTTCAGGACAGCACTGCATGGCCAGAAGTCAGATGGGAGGACAGGACCATGGAAGCTTATGGAAGTTTATGGAAAATCAGTACAGCTGAGCATCTGCACCTGATATCTTTGAGACACACAGCTGCTCTCAGATGTGCTTTTTGTCTTTCCTCATCTTTGGCTTTAGATACCTCACTCCCAGGCCAGAGGTTTCCAATGTTTTGCCTGTCAATGAAGAGAGGATTGGTTTGATAAGTGTGCCCATATGTATGGGCACCTCTTTGTCCCCTTGTGGAAAACTAACATTTTTTCCCTCCAAGTACACAGTTCATGTGTCCCTTTCTCAAGTTCCTCCCATTGGTTAAACACACTTAGGCCCAATAGCAAACCTAACTTGAATTCAACTTGAAAAGTTTTGCAGACATAATGCAAGGCCTGTGTAGACAAAAAATTAATAGTGTTCTGCAAATTCTGATTTTTTAAAGTCATTTGATGAAGGAAAGCTGTTTAGCTCAAATATAGACTTGCACTACATCACTTCAATAATTATTTTTTCATATTGACTATTTCCCCATTCCACTAGATATAATTCTAACTTTTCTTTACAATTTTTTCTATTTCATTTAAAAAACAAATACTTAGCTATACTTAAAATAAAATTTAAATACCATAGGTATTGTAATAAGTGTATTTCTACTTTTCTGAAATTATTTTTATCTGTAAATATTTATCAAAAAAATATTGAAGCTCAATAATATGTTTAGGATTCTGATTTTGCTTTCTAACATAAGTAACACTCAAAATTTAACATCTTACAGGAACTGCTGCATGAATTTTTATTAAGACTTACAGTATTTTTTTTTTTACATTAGCTAAAATTCACACCACCATTTCCTAGTATCTAAATATTTTGCCATCATTATGATAAAATAATAATACACTTTTGTACAGGGATCAGTGAAATTTTTTAGGAGCTGACACTTTTTCCTAGGAGATTTGGATTTAACTACTACAATGAAATCAGTAAGAAAAACACAGTTTACAGAATTAAGATTATGTGTCCTTAAATACATTCTTTGAATGTCAACTTTTCTAATGAGATCTATGACACCAGAGACAACAACTGGCAAACCTGAGAGCTAGCAAGAAGCAAAAAAATTTAATGATATCAGAAATCCTAAATTGGCTAAGAAGATCAACAAAAAGGAGTGAAAGATATTTTGGACAGGTGAGAAGCTTTATATACAACTGCAACTCTAGAAAACTAAATTCAAAAATCTTAAAGAAACTATCTAACTTCTGCATCTATTTGTTCTGAGAAAAGATACTTTGGTCTCTCAATTTTTTTCCTTAAACTGAAAGAATTAGTGTGTCTTACAAAGTATTTTTCAATGTATATAGCAACACATCTTTGCCTTTCTTTGGGTTTGTAGGCAGTACTGACATGTCAGCAAAAATGCTACTGGAACTTTAGTATGGATGTTTTAATTTTTGATATTTAATTTTGAATATATTATTTTCTCTGACAAAAAACAAATGTACTTGTTCAAAGTGAAATTGTGTTTATTAAATTTTATATCCAAATTTTTCAAAGATGTGAAAGAGTGGGAAAAATCTAGTTCATAGGTAATATAATTTATACATTAATAGTTTATTATTTGTTTCACATTTGTTAGCCATCATCTCCCCATATTCTCTACATATGCCCAATGTTCCTCAAAGATACTTATGGCACAATGAAGAAAAATCACAGTAGGAAATCTGTTGTATGACAAAAATCAGCTGTCTGATGAAAAGTTATATTTTAAGACTGGCTTCACAATGAACTATAGAGGGGCATTATGGTAGAAAAGGAGAATTAATTTTTTAAATTAACCATATTAGTTATAGCTGAGAAACCTTCTCATTGCATTTACTTTTCAGCTGCTTTAGCTTTGTGATATGAAAGCTTTCTGGGCTAAGCCTATCCTTGGCTCTTGTTCTTTTTCAGTTCTTTCATTTTATTGATAATAATTTACTATTAACAGTACATTGAACCATCAGTAAGTTACATATGCTCACAGTGCTTTTGGCTTCCTTTTCTAGTTTTTACTGGATTTCTGCAGTTACACGTTTTGGGCAGCACAGAGCATCACATATGAAAATGCAGTAAGTATCATTTAGGTGTGGCACTGTGCCAGCTAACCTCCCAATTGACCCTATTTCATCCTTGCTACTTTTGTGTTCACTTAGAACCAACAGTCAGTCACTAGTGGTCCTGTTACCTCTTACTAGTCACTATTTTAGCAAACAGTTCCTCAGACATAAGCTTCTAGATCTGTCTTATTTATCTGATGCTGCCTGGCCTCTACCTGCTGCTCCAGATGGGCACAGGTTTCTGCAAATCCTGGGTCATACTAGTTGTGCACATGTCTTGACCTGCCTTCACATGGTGCTCTGATTCATGTACTCTACATCTATTCAGACAAATAACTTACAGGCTGAACAAGCCTGACTTCCCCAGCTTCTCAGCCTTTCCTCCTGAGGCAAGTGCTCCAGCCCTTGATGGCCATCCTGAGCTCACTTCAGTTTATAGGTGTCTTTCCTGTGCTGGGAAGGGCAAAAATGGGTGCATTATTCTGCGTATTTTCTCCGTTTATTAGAGGAGAGTAATCACTTCCTTCATATGCCAGCAATATTTCTAACACAGTGTGCTGTTAAACTGCATTCCTGGGAGGATGCAGTGCTCACTTATGTTCAATTTGCTGTTCACTGGCATACCCAGGCACTTTCCAGTAACCTGCTCCCAAGCTAGTCAGTGCTCAGTCCAGGTACTGTAGAAGCTTAATTCCAGTAATCCACCTAGCTAGACCATAACAACATGACTTAGACACAAGCCAAGATGCTTTCACAGATGGTGCAAACATCAAGGAAGATGATATTCACTGCCTGTGAGAGACTGAAATGTTTAGAGTTAATGGCCAAACGACTGGCCATTGGCAAAAGCATCAGAGTGCTTTGCTGAGGTTTGCATCCCCAGCTGAAGGGGAGGAAGAAAGGAGGATGTGTGGTGGTGAAAGCTCTGATCTGCATGAGAGCAGCCCAGGTGCAGAGGGCAGAACCAGAGGATGACCCTGCCAAACCAACCTGTTTAACAAAAAGCTGGGGTTTGAGCCAGATAAGGAATGAAGCTGAGAAGAAGCAGAGCCTGCTAGGTGAGATGATGCTTATTTTGTCATTCCAATGTCCTTCCTTACACAACTCCCTGACACATCTGGCTCAGGTGTGAAACTGCTCCCCTACACCCAGGGAATTTTTGGAACATTCACCTGTAGTCCTGGAGGTGTTCATCCCTTCTGATGAGGCTTACCTGGCTCATCTATGCTGGCATGAAAGACTTTTTCTTGTCTTAAAAAGTGTCATAAAATGTCAAAGTACTCCAGACTCATTTCTGGGGCCTTCCCCCAGAGCACATGTTTCACAGTGCTGCAACTCTCCCACCTGGGCATTCTCACCCAAACCTGATAATTAATATACATGATAAGGTGTATTGATTCACTGGGCTTCATATTTTGTGGGTTTCCTCCACCCCAAAGGATCAAGACAGCAACTATCACTTCAACAAACAGACACTGCAACTGCAGTGATTGAATCCTCACTGGATTCATGGGTGGGGGTATCTTTCTACTCTTACTGTGCCCTACACTTTCCTTCTTTATACACTTTTGAAGACTTATGTTTCCATTTTATATTGCTATATTTCTATAAATAACCAAACCAGGAATATACCACCTTTCTGTTTGCAACAAAATTGTTCTCAAATAAACTCACCATGTGTATATTTATAAATATCAGCCATTTAGGATCATTTCACTCTAATCCAGTCAAAGGGTTCTATCATTATAAAGAGCCTCAGTTATCCAGCCTTCATGGAGGGGGTGGTAACACATCTCTCCCCTCATACACAAATGCCTTAGAGTTCTGTTTAGGGGCTCTATCTCAAATTTGGTGTGCAATGAGTTCTACCTTTACAGAAGCAGTGACAGCCAGTCAGAAAATGAGACACTGTTTCACAGTGGTTAGTATCAATATTATTATCATTTCTCCTCTTCAAAACTGATCATCTATTGATCATCATTTATATATCTGAGCTTTAAATCACACTTCTGAACATGCACAGTCAAAAGTAACCTCAATACAGCATCAGTTCTTCATAATGCAAATTGTCTAACCCTAGAGGTTCAAAACTGAATTTTAAGCAGTGGGCCAAATTAAATTTTAATGTAATTTCACTCATGTCAGTATGCATAACATCAACTATTAATTTGACCTAATTTATTAGGAAGACTGTGGGCAGATTATAAATGCTACTGAGTTTGCACTCTGTATAAAAATGCATTATTTATGATTATGAAGCTGAGTGATTTTTATTTGTAGCCAAAGTAATTTGGTTAAAATCTACACACTTGTCTTAAAAAAAATAAAAAGGGGAAAATATTTAATTTATAATGACTCCATATCAGCAGAGCACTTAAAAATAGGGTTCAGGGTGAAGGTTTAAATATTTTTCTCTGTAAGGCCCAATGATTGTTTGAAGTTTGGATTGTCTAACTATTTTTCTTTTTTTTTTTTTTAATTTTCTTATCAAGTCTCTATGTAAGGAAAGAATGCTAATCCACAAGCAAAGAAATAAGGCTGATCTAAAAGAGGGAAATTCACCAAAACACAGTCTATTCATTTATCATCTCAAAAATATAGGTAAATATTAATTATTAATTTGGGGACTACTTGTATTTTTTTTTCATAAAAGGGTGTTAAAAAAAAAAAAGAAGAAAAAAGGAGGAATTGAAGGTAAGGTTTTAGCTACCTAATTCCGAATGAACACACAAACAGAAAATAAAACAAATAAATGCTGAGATATCTCAAAGAATACAACAACATTGACATTCGATTTCAGCTTTTCTCCAAAGATATTGGCATGGCTCTAGGCAAAAAATCTGAAGTATTAAACAGATAAATATAAAGGGGATTTTTGCCCCATTACTGTAATCTCTTTCCTTACTTATGCTTGAGATTATAACTTCCAGTTCTCTCCCTTTCATTAGCTGAAAGGGATTGGCACACTTGTCCTGTCCTGTTAAAAATTTCTGTGGATCAATTAAGATTAGCCTTGAGTTTTGCTAAGGTAAGAATCCTACATATGAAAGTCTGAGCTTTTCTCTGAATTCATTATTATTTAGCAATACCTTTTTCTATTTTTTTTAAGTTAGTCTTTCCATCCTTAGAGCTCTTAATTGCAGTGACAGTAGATGTTTGTGGGCTATGCTAAGTCTTGTATACTCAAGGATGGAGAAGCTGCCATAGCTTTGAGAGAATATGATACACTGCTTCTTCTGCGATCCACTGATAAATTTCTACATTGAAGTTTAGGGATTTTGTCTGTTACCAATGAAACCCTTGATCTGCAATGTCCTATACACTCTTCATAGCACCTTCTAGCTATTGGTGCTGTCATGACTACATGGCATTTTTCTAGATTTTCTCATGTTTGCCACAAGTTTGTAACACATTTAACTTCCTATACTCATTTTTCCTTCTGAGAATATCTAGGATTCACAGAGGACATAAGAAGTTGTCAGTCTTATTTCAAAGACTAAAATTCTTAAAGCACAATTTCCAGTAATATCAGGACAAGCACTTCTGCATTCACAGTGGACATTAGTCACCAGTGCAGCTGAATTTAGAGGATTTAATGCAGATGAATATTACAGCTTGACCTCTCCCATATCATAAAGTTTACTCAATGTCACATTGCTAAGAAGTTGAAATTACAGGACTGATAACCTCCCTGATGACAAACACAACTTTGAAAGCTGAAGGGTTGAAGCAGGTCTTCATTTCCTGCTGAAGAGCTCTTCTACCTTCCTATTAAAAAAAAAAAAAAAAAAGAAAAACGAAAAAATAAAAAAATTCTTCTAATTTCCAGGGGATAAAAAAAAAAATCACCACCCTCTTGTTTATTTTCAAGTCACAACTCATACATTCTCAAATTTAAACTGGCATCCACATTGCTTGTGGAATTAGATACACTCAAGGGAGAATGCAATTTTAAGGAAGCAGCAGGTGTAATACATGATACTTTTGTATCTGACTCTGGACAGGAAAAGTTATTCTACATCCCCAAAGTGGTGAGACAGGAAGCAGCAGAAACAGATTCATTTTCCTTGTTCAGTATTTATTATGCTTTCAACCAGCTTGAAATACAAACTGTAAACACTTTGATTAATGGTCTGAAAGGCTGTCTACTTTTGTTGCTGCTTCAGAACAAAATCAGTTTGTCTTTAGTTTTAAAGTACATTGCAACTCCTTCTAGGAGTTGTGTTTTCATGGGTCAACCCAAATACCTCTTTCAAGAAGAAAAATATATTCAACTGTTAATTAACCCAGTCTCTCTGTCTGTTGGACCCAATTTAAATTTCAAGTTAAAATCAGTGAGAGGGCAGTATCTATGTACAGCAATAATGTTGGACCTGGAACAGAAATGTGAGCTTAGAGCATCTTCACACAGCTGTGAACCAGTGACTCAGCCCCTAACTTCAGCTGTATTTAAACCCTCACACTGGGTCTTCCAGTTCTGCTTTCAAAGCCCACTGCTCCCTCTGGGACAGCTGTGTGCCAGTGTAATGTTAAAACTCCTTGTAGTTTTAGGGTGGGTTTACCTAAGGCTACTCTATTTCATCTTCCTCCTGCCTGGGGCCTTTACTCTGAGGCAGCTTTTCTTTTAATACTGCTCCTCTTTTTTGTTTCTTGGTGGTAAAAATATCATGTCAGTCTTGATTTGTCACTTCACAGTCTTTCTAGTGTCTACTAGAGCATTGAAAAACCTAGAAGTCTCCATGGAGTTAGAAGACAAAAAATACTTGAAAATCAGCAATAATGACCATATTTGCCTAGGCAAAAGCAGGAAAACCTAAAATTTTGCTGAATTATAAGTTAGCTTTTCTAACAAATTTTTTTCTTTTACCACCCCTACATCTGTATACAGATTGCTCTACACCTGAACCTCTGAATTCAGTCTAACAATTTGTGTCACAGCAAGTAGTTCAAAACCAGCACCTGGCAAACACCAGCTCTTCAGCAACAATAAAATATTTTTCATTGGTTAGCACTATGCTGTTAGAAATGTTCACAGGGACATTTCATGTTATATCTGTCATCTTTCTGTTTTCCTCTAGGGTATCAGCACTAAAGGAAAACAGGCAATATTAGTAGGTTTATTTTTAGTTTGTAAGTTTGTATTATATTTCAGGAGAAATCAAATTATTGCTACATCACTGATATCTGATAGGTTTTCCATCCTGAACTAGCTTAGACCTGTATTTTGACATAAGATTCCGTTAAGTCTGAGGCCCATATCCAGACAAAAACAAATTAAAAAAAAACAAAAAAAACAAAAAAAACCCACTCACCCAAAACCCCCCAACCTAGTTAATATTCCAAAGCAGTTTAGTGTAATTGCTATTATTAATATTGCAAAAAGATAATGACAGACAACCTATTTTGAACAGAGGGCTTTTATCCTTTATCCTAATTTCAGTGAAAAAATTACGTGTGTGCAGTTCTGCTGAAGCCTGATTTGACAGATTTTTTAAAAACGCTTCTTTAGCTGCACCCATTAACTTAAGAAGGAAAATTCTGGATAGAACTCTTCAAAAGTAGGTTCTCATAATCCATAGCTCTTCATACCGGAAGAAAACTTATCTTGTGAAATAATGCCTGACAAAACTTTGTCCTTAAAAAATTAAAGGTAATGTCTCATCTAATAAAGATCTGTAATTTAATGTGGGTTATATGATGTTGAATATTCAAGTATGATGTATTTTGTTTGATTGTTTAAATGTGATTTTTAAAGTTGAAAAAATAATCATTTATAGCCATATAACTATATTTCAGATGTTGGTATTGTGAAAATTTTACATCCTTTCTGAATTTACCCATAGGTCACATCCATTGCAATTCTCAGTCCTATTTGTAACATTCTTCCATGTCACTGTACCACTTCATGTTATTGGACAGAGACCCTTGATAAAAAATTATAAATTATATGCATACTATTGTGATACTCATGTTTGTTCCAGCACACACACCAAAATAGAGATTCCTTTTTTAAGGTACACCATACCAAAATTCTCAGTCACAGAGAATGTACTATGACCTTGCTAAGTTGTTCTTCTGATTAACTTTGTTGTTAAGGGGGAGAAGAAAAGGATCCTGTTTTGAATCTGCCAAGTTTTAGTACAGCAGACCTTGGTTTATGTTCCAATTTCATATGTTAAAAGCTCCTGTCCCCACTCCCATCTATTTTTGCATCTAAAGATATCAAAATTCTGAGCCACAGATTATAGCATCTTGTCTCTTCTGAATAGAGGCAACCTTTGCCTACAGCAAATGGTGTTCCCACACTGATTTAATTCAGTTCAAGGACTGCAGCCTGCTTTGGAGTTACAAACTTTGGTCACCACAGCAGGCAATATGCCATCACACTTCTAGAATTCAGGTCTCAAGCATGTGTCACTTCCCATTGCTTCTTTAATTGATGTGCTACCATAAATTAAGATTTCTGCACGATATCTCAAGGATAACCTTTCTGCAGTGTCATAGCACTACTGTGTTTTCCTATGCAAAGTATTTAACTCGTGCTTGACAGATTGTCTTGCTGACTAACAACTGAAACTGCAAACTTTGTGACCACTCACAAACCCTGTAGTTATAAATTTAGACTATCTTTGCTAATGTGCCTGGAAAAAGTAGCATGTTCTGGTTAAAGCAACCTATTCTGATGAGAAGATGTGGTCTTAGATATAAATTACCAAAAAACTTCCCCTATGGAAAGGGAAGTGTACAAGAGGATGCTTTTCACATTTCACTTTTCACATTTTTCACTTTTTCACGACTTAAGCATCCTGTGATAGTAGTCCCTGGATACAAATTCATGGTCTTAAATTTAAAACATATGTCAGTATACAATGTTATTGAACATGCAATGCTGCATGTGTTCTTTGTTGCTGAAATTAAGAAAAAAATGTCACTGTTCCAAGGAAATGAGAAAAAAGGGAAGAACAGCAGCAGATTAACAGCATACCACTGGAATAAAGAATGGAAATCTAGACTTTATCAGCCTTTTTATTTCAATGCCATCTAAATTGCCATTAAACATCATTCAAGGCATACATCAGAGACAACAGAATGCTTAAAACTGATTTGTATTTTCATAGTAAAGGAGAGTGCTAAAATTCCACAAAAGGCAAACAGCCTTTGACAAATATTCTTTCTTTTTATTACCAGCATTAAGGGTATACCCAGAGCTCACAAATATGAGCTTACATTTCATAGAAGGTGTTCCACTTTTACTGTAAATCAGCATGGGCACTAAGAAAACAACAACCTTCACAATATGCTCCATTGTTTTGTCTCCATTGTTTTGAAACATTAGCCTTTGAAATCAATGACAGTGGACAAAAAGGAATGTAGATACCTCAAAGCTCCCAATAACAGATACTGGAAAAATAAAAACTCTGGCAACTTGGCATGGATGTTGAGCAAAATCACAGGATGGAAGATAAGGTCCATATACCTCTGTTGAAGTAAACATGAAAAACATTATTTCTGTCAGTGGCACAATGTTGTGGAGAAACCATGTTGCTAAATATACATGGCATTCTTATTTAAGATTATACATTTGATTGGCAATGACATTTATCATCCAAGAATTATTAGCTTTCATATATTTAAGGCACTTTTTTTCAGAAGAAGTTAGATGGGCTATTTAAGAGATGATCATACCAGATCATCAGGAAAGTAGTACAGCCTTGAAAGAAAGCGTCAATATCACTACTGCCATTGTATTTACATTTTAATTTTTTTTTTCAACTTTTTAGTTAGTTGATGAAACCTCCCTGCAAATCTTGCTTTGCTTAGGACTTTCATTAAACCATCACTGTCTCTTCTCAACATTACATAATCTTACATTCTGGCAATAATAAATTTACTACTTTCAGTTCCTAACAGATTTATAAAACTTTAATAAATTAGATAGAAGTTTCAATATCAAGTTTCAATTCTCAAATATCTAACTATACAGTACTATAAATTTGCCTAATAATTATTTCTATGTTATAGATTCTTTATTTGGTGCCATTTCGTTCCTCCTTAAAATATAGTAATTGCCTCAAACAGAAATGTAGATTATGCATACCATAGAAAAAGTGGGTTTGGGAAGGAAAAAACAGAACATAAATTTTTATTTTAGTAACAATTATTTCTCATTTTAGGAAATGCAGAAATTTTTCAGTGTTGTGTATGATAAATATTAGGTTTCTTGAGTCTACACAGGGGAAAAACAATGAAAGAAAAATAAGTCAAGATCTATTTAAGCACAGGAGCTCAAATCTTGAGTTTAACCTGAGAATGGATAAATGAGAATGGGTACCTACTTTAGTAGTTTGGAATAATTGTGATCAAGTATTATAGGTACTTTTTCCCTGCAAAGTATACAAATAAAGAACCATGTTATCTACTCATTCTGAACTCCTAGTACACACTAGATAATATCTATGAAACTGAAATTATCAGTAGGAACTTGTATTATTGTGCAAAACATTCCAGAAAGTCACAATATTAGCATTTTTTTGGAAGCAGCTTCCTACTGATAGAGCATGCATAATAATTACTTATGCAACTGAGATGATTGTTTATTAGGTTTATTCTTACATTATTACAGGAATTTTACTTTTACTTTTTGCTTTTAATACAACAATGTGGAACTCATCTGAATCTATACTTCCAGCATAATATATATCTTTTTCTTTACACATTGTACACCATTTCTGAAAACAATTTTGGGAGGTTTTAATAATATTGGCTATCACAGGATTTGGTGCAGCTCAACACCAGACAGGACTGCTAATAGTGTTTAAAAAAAAGATATATATATATATATACATACATAGATTTGTATTTATGTATATATGTATATATGTATATGTATGTGTATATATATATATACATATATGCACAAATACAAATCTGTGCGTGTATATATATATATGTATATGTGTGTGTGTATATATATATATACATATATATACATATATATATACATATATATACATATATATATATATATATATATAGGTATCCACCAGCACCCCCAGGTCCCTCTCCACAGAGCTGCTTTCCAGCTCAGTCCCACCCTGTGCTGTGCAGGGGTTGTTCTTCCCCAGCTGCAGGACCTGCCTTTGCTGAATTTCAAGCAGCTCTTCCCTGCCCATCTCTCCACCCTGCTGAGGCCCTTCTGAAGGGCTGCACAGCACTTTGGGGTATCAGCCACTCCTCCCAGCTTTGGGGGACACCACAAGGGACCAACCTCCAACCAGGCCCTGTGCCACTGATTATGGCACTGGGATCTGCTGATCACTTCTCACCCCACTTCACTGCCACTCATCCAGCCCACGCTTCCCGAGTTTGCCTATGAGGATATTGGGAGAGACAGTGTCAAAAGCATTGCTGAAGTGGAGGTAAAAAATACCCACTGCTCTCTCCTCATCCATCCAGGTAGTTTTTACACCATAGAAGGCCATGAGGTTGGTCAAGCATGATGTACCTTTGGTGAATCCATGCTGACTATTCATCACCTTTTGTCATCATGTCATACATTAAAAGCTGACAGTGGTACAGACAATGAGGAAAAAAGTTCAGTCTAGTAAATCCTAACAATGACAAAAACTTAAATTATAAGGTAACTTCTGTGAGGTCCCAGAGTTCCATGACAGAACTCTGATGCCACTGAACCACTTTCTGAGTGGTAATCACTGGATTAACAAAAGATGCCGGGAATGGAAGACCTTGTGCCAAAGTATTTGTGCTTGTATAATGTATCTACACTTAGAATTGCTTAGAAAAGAACTAGTATACATATTCTTTTATGTCTGTTCACTCATTAATAGATTCAATCTACTGAAAGACAGTTATATGTCACTATCTGGATGAGATTGGACCTGGAAATAGATCTACATCAAGGCATTGAACTCAAACATTCAGACTCAGATATAACTAGAAAATAAACTGGTACAAATTCTAAGGTTTTCTCCTAACCTTTCTCCAAACAAAAACATTCTGAGACATGTTGAATTCTTTTATTAATATCTCTGAGCTAAGAACATGGCCAGTTTTTCTTTGGGTTTCAAGATCATACTTGTATGTCTTGGATACACCTCTAATTGCAGGTTTAAATATTTAAAAAGAAAACATAATTTTAAGCTTTTACAGAAACCTTTAACCTTGATTATGTAAAGCTTCTAGTTTCTTGTCTTTCTATTAATGAAAAAAATGTATTAGAATATTAGCTCTTGATGTATTCCAACTCTTAATGTGCTGTAGCATGCTGTGCTGCACAAATTGTGATAAGACTAACTTTTTGCATTAATCCATAACACTTTCTAATAGGGTAACATACAAAATGTTCTATTTGCTAGTCTTCACACCAGAATCACCCTGGAAATCTGATGCTGCACAACTTCGGTAGACTACATTAGAAAAACCCATTCTTTCTACTTAGCAACCATTTGAGAAAGTGTATATATTTTAACATTATATACAGTAAAAGCTCTTTGAAGTCAACATTGTTAAAATACATAAAATGGTATTAAATTATATATCGTAGATATATATAATATAATATATATTGTATATTGTATATTGTATATTATATATTATATATTATATATTATATATTATATATTATATATTATATATTATATATTATATATTATATATTATATATTATATATTATATATTATATATTATATATTATATATTATATATTATATATTATATATTAATTTGTTTTTTTTCTTCTTGGTGGAATTGATATATATTATCTTAAAAGAAGTCTCTCATGATTTAATATAGTCATTAATCAGTAAAATTATAACAATTGTAACAAAATTGTAACAAAATCAGTTTGTGACTATTTAACAGTGAAATTCCCAATCCCTTAGCACCAGTCCACAAATGCTCACTGAAGTTTAGTATTACAACTTTGAGATGCTTTCCAGTAATGGAAATCTCAAAGTCAAATTTAGCTCAGTGGAAGAGCTGGGAAACTTCAGATTCAGGTACTCACAGATGTGTGCAGGTGTATGTCATGGTTTAGGAATGGGACACCCAATTTAGTGCTCCCACTGAGACTCTGCAAACCATAAGTCACTTGCTCACTCCCTCTTCCCCTGCAGAGGGCTGGACAGGAGAATTGGAGGCACAAAAGCTGAAGATCACAGGCTGAGACAAGAACAATTTATTGGAAACAGCAGTGAGATAAGAAAATGAACAGCAACAGCAACAATATTGATAAAAAGTGTACAAGGGACAGGCAAGTGGTCCACTTGCTAAATGCTCAGCACAGAGCCTGACCTGACCTGACTGCAGCCATCCCACCCTGACCCCTCTCTCCAGTTTGGAACAGCTGCTATCCCACTGCTCTCTCTGCCGTGCCTACTCAAACAGAAAGAACCCCTTTTCCCTGGAAGAGACTCCCATCCTCCCACCCCAGAATGATATGAGGTGGTACAGAAGAACCTTCAGCTCCCAGCCACACCCTCCCTTACTGCTGCAGAAATTAACCCTGTTGTGGCCAGCACCAGGACTGTATATAATGCCAGTTCTGCCTGTGCTCTCCAGCCTGCTCCAGCTTGGAAAGCACTGACAGGATGTGAGGGGGTGGCAATTACCAGAGCTAACTACCAACTGCTCCTCCACATTCCTGAAGCTCCAGAAAGGTGTTGGCACAACACTGACCAGTCTGCAGATGCAACACAGGTCTGTAAACACCAGGTGGTCAACAAACCTAAATAAAGGATCCATTTTTTGAAGCTACTTAGCTGGCTGGGTGTTGCCTTCAGCAGAAAATGACAGGGCTTAAGCCTCATCCTTGCAAAGGAACATAGATTGTAAATCCAAGTTTATCACAAACATTTCTGCTATACAATATTAAATTGATAATGGTAAAACTTAGTTTTCAATTAGCTTGATAAAAATTGTAATCATCCTGCCTAAGTGATTAATTATGTCATACTTCATTTTTGTTTATTAGAGTTCATAACATTTTTAAAAAGCAGATTTAAGTAATCTTTTCTGTCACTAATGAATTGGGGACAGACTCAGGGAGAGCACCCAAGAGAATCAGCAGTTCCACCTGAGAGACTGGACATTACTTTTTATTCAACTCTGTAGTTCTCACATTCATCAACCAGTAGAACTGTCAGCCATTAAAATTTGCATTTCCAGTGTTAACCAAAGAAGCAAATGGAAGAAAAACAGGGAGCACAAAAGAACAGATTTCAAAATGTATTCTACTGTGGCATGGGTGTCATTTTGTATGAAGAAGTACTATCTTATCTTGCTAACATTTTCAGCAACATGAGTTTCTTGAATTAGATGCATGGGTCATACACTTAATGCTAGAGAGTTCCCAGGGTGGGACCTTTAACATACCATCTGTGGAAGAGCACAGGAAGAAATTACATAACAATTAGTAGATTCTAAGCAAACATTGCAAAAACATGACAGCTTCTTTTGGTTCACTTTGGTTAGCTAGAGATGCTTCCAGAAAGAATCTCCATCATATGGGAGTGTTTTGGTTTTTTGTTGTTTTTTTTTTTTTTTTAAGGAAAATTAGGATTGTTGATTGTTGTTAGGGCACACTAAAGTTGATGTTGTTATCATTTTAATGGTCTGATGGATTTGTGTGAAATTTTAATTGCTTTTTTCCTAATTACATTAAGAAATTGTCATGATTATCTACATAAGCCATCCAGTGTTCCCAGGATCTTCTTTCCCTCTTTTTTTTGTGAAGCATAACGGTTGTCAAGCAAAGGCAAATGAATGGCAACATTAATATTCTTGACATGCTGCAATTTGTGATGATGAATGCCATAAAAGAGACTGTAAATAAAAAAATTAATGAAGCAATAACATAAATGGAAGGTCATGGGTGTTCTTTCCCCCTCCTTCACTGTTATTAGTGAAGCACTTAAGCATGTCCTTAGCTTTAGGTATGTGAGTAGTCCCACCAGTTAATAGTACTATTCACATGTTTGGAATTAAACATTTGCATAAGTGCTTTGCAGACTTGAAGGCTCTAAGTGAAACGATTTACCAAAACTGAACTCATCTTGGTTTTAAGAACAAGAGCAATGACAGGAAAATAAGTTTGCAAGCCCTAGGTCATCAGCCACTCTGACCTGCCACCTAGAAAAGCACTGATGACAGGTCCAATAATCAGCCAGAGGTCACACTGGAAGTCTTTTACTATAATCACAAAAGAGCTTTTTTTCTTATTCTGTAGACACTGACTCAAACAAAAAGTTTTCTTGACAAGGAGAAGTTCCTGCTGAGAAGCAGGAACCATAGAACTGCATGCTTTTTACTTTGGTGGCAGGTAGCTGTCACCTTGTATAGGACAGGATCTGAAGTGCTGTGCTCCAGAAGGCAGCCCCAGAGACAGATTCCTGCCTTTTTGATGCCCCCTGAACATTCTTTAGATCCCCTTGGAATAAACAACTTCATTAAGATCTCGTTTTCATGGAAGTCTTTCATTATTATGGTAACATTTATTGCCATAATATTAACTAGCAGATATACATACCTGCTAGGGGGGCTACAGAAATGACACATGTATTGCTTACCTGAGTAATTGAGAATCTCACTTAAAAATGAGAGGTCCAAGGAAATTAGAGTCTAATTAGCAAAGATGGAGACAGTGCCAAATTTCTCTCATGTGGCTCTTCTGATATCCTTCCTTTTATGAGTTGTCTCAGGTCTTGAAAAGTTGACTGAAGTAAGAACTTCTCTTTTTTCTGGTGATATTTCAGAAACATATTTTTCAATTCAACACATAAAAGTTGTCTTTGTTCTGACAGAATCTAAATGCCTACACATTGTATATGACCTCTATAAAATTCCTAAAGTGTTAACCTTTCAATATACATATCATTTTGAGCACTGTAAAAAATATGTATGAGTTAAAAAAAGAATAACCATTAAACTAACTGTTAAGGATCTCAAGAAAGGCTATTACATTACTAGCTACCCATTGTTTTCATGGGCAGTACAATGAATTTTTAAAAGGGTGTAATATGTTCCTCCTGCAAGAATGATAGTCCTGCTTGTGATTATTCTGTTGCACTCCTCTAGGTAAAATAGACTTCTGGAAAATAGTCAGATAGCCTTTGCAGATTTGGTGAGCCATTGGGCTAGTTAACTGTAATAACCTGAAGGTATTGGTTGTCAGACCTTTAATGAGTGATGAATTGCATAACTTTTACACCTGCACTTGCCATTCACAGCCTGAATCAATAGTTCACTAGGAAACCTTATAAATATAATTTGGCACCCAAGATATTCTTTATATGAGCATTTTTAAAGCTAACATGAACTGACTTATTTAAGAAAGTAACCAGAAGAAAAAAGATATGTGTAGAAATAAGTATTTTTAACGAAATCTTATTTCTGTTTACCCACTTAGAATACTGTGTAGCTCTGGGGGGAAAAAAAAATAAAAAAAATATTACTTGACTTTCAGATTCTACCTCATTTGAAAGAGGTTTTTTTCATGGGAGGCTGTTATATTGAAAGTCAGAATGTGGCTCTTTAACTTTTCATGCTCAGCTTTAACAATTTCAAGTTGAAAACTCTGTCTCCTCTTATTTTACAAAAACATCCAATATGGCTTCATATCCCATGCCTCACATCCCACCCTAGGTCCTATTTATATACAGAACACACTTCAGCTTCAGATTTCATCATAGGACCACTGTCATGGGCTCCAAGAAAAAGATGATATCCACACATTCAGCAAACAGCTGGCAGCTGATGTTTCTAAGTTGGTCATGCTTAAACTTCTCTTCTTTAGAGTATCTCTGTGATTAGCTCAATTTTAAACTACACTGAAAGCCAACAAAGATATTAAAGAGGAACATACTCACTAGGACTGACTCAAGTCATCAAAGCCCATTTGGGTATCTGACCTGGGGCAACTGAGGTACCAGGCTCTGATTTTTGACACCACTGCTGTAGTAATTCTAGAAGTGCAAGCCTTGTGACCAGAAGTAAATAATGATAAATTATATAGAGGTTATTCAAAGAGAAGATAGCTCGAAAAAAATGTTTCCTTTGGTCATATTCTCAAGGACATGTTATGTGCTATTTAATTACTACTTTAAAATGGCAGTTCAGCAATTCTATTTCAAATTTCTTGGTGTGATCTTTCAGCTGGAGAGGAAGTAGAAAAGTCGTAATTTTAAAAATTTCCTCTCTATGACTGTATGGAGTAGTATTAGTCTGCAGCTATTCTACTGTTACATGTAAAGCAATCAGGCATATTGTGAGTTTAAAAATTACAAGTGTCAAAATTACAAATATAGAGTATTTAAAGGAAGAACAATTGCTGCAATACACAGCTATTCTATCACTCACCCTTGCCATTTCTTTCTCTTATCTTCACCTAAAATCAGGCCCCTAATGTCAAGTATCAAGAAATGGTAGAATTTAAGAAAATATATATGAAGAAAAATCTAATGGATTGGAATTAATATAGTTTAATTTTGAATTTTTTTCCAGAGTACTTCTTCCCACTTCTAGTTTTTCCATTTACTTCTGCATTTGACTTTGGAAATGGTTCATCTTGCTTTTTCTTTGCTATTCTCAAAATTTATTTTGGGTATATGCTAAATTTAACGAAAATATACCTTTTATTAAATCAATTGTTTCACTCTTCTGCTAATACCTAAATTTAATATCTCATTTTAGATTAACATTCATCAATTAGATGTGTTTTATACATGTTGAGAATGAGACAGGAAAAAATTTAAAATGTATCTGTCAATATTTTCACCAAAAAAGATAGAACTGAAGTCAAATAATATTTTAGAATTCCACCACTCAATTCAAATATTTTTGTATTTTATAGTACTTTTGTTATAATACACAACTAGCTAAAGAATTATTTAAGTTATAAAATGGTTCTAAAAATATGAATGTTAGTTTTCCAGGTAAAACATCTTTTGTTCTTTGATGATAGTAGTTAAAATGCTGAAACCAAGTTTCCTCACATGGAGTAATTAAAATTATATCTTTTTATTTATAGCTGTTTGGGGGTTTACACTGATTATTGAAATATGCTTCATTTTCAGTGATAGAGCACTGTAGAGATACTAGAGTTCTTTATTTTATTTATACTCAGATGATCAACATAATTTAGACTACTTAGATGTAAGATTAGTGAAGATTTGTTTTGAGTCTCAGTACTTCAGTAGCTTTATTCAGTTAGGTAGAGAAATCTTTAAATCAAGCAATGTCAAGCCTTTGACATATACCTCATGTCTTCACTGCCAAGCAATGTTTTTCTGTTAGATGAGTTTTTCTGAACTTTTTTCAAGCAACAATCAAGCAAAAAATCTTTGTCAATCAAACATAAGAAAATTGGGGGAAAAAAAGGAATGAGTTGATTGATGTAAAAAAAAAAAAAAAAAAAAAAAAAAAAGGGAAGTTTTTTGTACTGTGATAACACAGGAAATAGAGATAAAGTAACAACAGAAGAAGACAAAAAGTTTGGAAGTTCTAAAGACATCATGGCATTCACACAAATATGTAAAATATGGTTGGAATGAAAGGACAGTAAAGTAATTTACTAAATGTTTTTCAAGAGGCTAGTGTTGTTTTGTTGTGAGTTTTTGTTTGTTTCTTTATTTCTTTGTTTCCAAATCACCCCCATTTGCAGTAGGAATGTTAGGAAGCTCTTAGCCATGACCCATCCCCTAATCCAGTGCTCACACTGGTGGAAAGAGACCTCCAAATCTTCACTTCTGTTTTTCCCCTAAAACTGCTAGGGAGATCCTTCTTTGTCTAAGAAGTAAACAACAACTGAAGTCTGCTGAGTTGAAATTAACAGAGATAGTTTTAACACGTGTAGTTCTAGTGATTATCAGTTGCCTTGAAGTCCCTAACATTCGACCTTGGTCTCACCAAATAAACACACCTGCTCCTATTTATGAAACTGAAGCTGCCACATCTAGCTCTCTGACAAATATAACAGAATTTCAGTTGAAAGCTTTGCACACTGCAAGGCTTTGGAGACATTTGTCTCTAAACCCAAATGTTATGACTTAGAAGGAGATAACTGATCACAGATATTCAAAAATTTCAGTTCCACCCAGCTGTTCCACCTCCTGTTTCCTGCATTATTGTATGAATTGTGTTCTTTTTTCTTCCTTGCAGCTATGGTGTATTTTTAGACTTTAATCACATTTTAACAATAGTTACACACATACCTTCTGACTCATTATCTATTTTTTTTTTCAATAAGATTTCCCATTTTAACATTAGTGCTTTCTCACAGCTCTCATACAGACCTGGGTTTAAGCACCTATTGTTTTAATACCAGTAATCTTTATCTCTCCAGATTTTTATTTTGAAATTGTTCTAGAAATGTATAAAGAAAATGTTTTAATAGTCTTCATGATGTATGTTTACTCTTAGTTTAAAGATAAAAATTCCTAAGCCTTGAGTGGATAAGCACCCATACTGTTGATATTTTGGCACAATTTCCAGGACATTTTTGACCTGGATGATCTAGAAGCCTCAATATTTTGGCATAGGCAGAGCTTAGAAATCATATAATCCCTTTTTATTGAAATATTTAGCTGTGATTATAAATCTATGCAGTGTGAGAGGAGGATTTACCAGAGGTGACTATTTTGACCTGTTCACACTTTCCAGTGCAAAGTCCCCAGAAGTCCACTGGACATCTAAAGTAGGAGATTGTATTCCAAAATCAACTTAATCAGTACCAAGTAGAAGGAAATAAACCCTTTTCCTCATTAGTCTATCTGTGAGTTTCTGGTCTTAGGGGTCCCCAAATCCATAGCACATAGATACTCATTATGGCTTTAACTGGGCCTTGTAAAGTGGCTGGAAAGAGGTGTGAAATCAGCATTGCAATTTTATAAACCATTAATCCTAAATAATATCTCTGATGACAGCCTTAAAGGATATTTATAGAAATTTAATTGTGATTCAGAAGTGGTCCAACAGATAAAAGGATTGGTCTTAACTCTGTTTCAAGTCTGTGGGAAATCATATCTAAATTGTAGGATTGTAGCATAATTCAGGTTGGAATTATCTTGGGATGTTATTTAGTCCCAACTTCTCGAAATAAGGTCAGCTGCAGGTCGAACCAGGTTAATTAGGTATCTTAAATGAAAATTATGTTGGGCTTCTTTTTTAGTTCAGTTTCCTTCCTTCCCAGAAATCTTTCAACTGAAATTGAAGCAAGAAACCATTCATTTTCTCATAGAATTATTAGTACTTTATAAAAATAAGTAATTCTGAATACTTTATACTGCTGCTGTTTTGACATAAAGCAAAAGCAAAACAGTATCTACAACACACAACCAAAATTCACCTGCAAAGTGTATTTCTTCATAACAGTGGGTTTTCTAAAAACATCTTAATTTATGTCTCATAAATCTCAGTCATTTACTGAAAGTGTTACAGTCAATACACTATGTTTTTATGAGAATTTATTTTTAAGGATACTTTTTCTATAAGCTAGTTGCTTGTTGATATATTGCCTGGGGTATGCTTTTATATCACTTGGAAAAACATTTTAAGCAAAGACATTGAGAAGAAAAAAAGTAGAGCAGAAAATCTTTACCTGCTGAGGTACTTGGTGCAAGTACTTCAGTAAGAAGGAACAATGTACAGTACAAGGCTGATCCTGAATATCTCCTCAGGTACTTAAAATAGTGACAGAATCTTTTGAGTGGCATTGTTCCACTTAACGTGTGTTGCTTTCAAGGACAACTGGAGATGTATTATTTGCAAATCTCTGTTTGTACTTGTAAAACAAAAAAATCCCAACCAAAGAAATTAACAAAAGACAAACAAAAACAATCCTGAACCAAGAAACTGTTAATTAGAGGATCATTTTATGGTACATAAAAAGCTCTAACTTTGTTAATATTATCTCCTTATACTGCTATTTCAGCTATGTGACACATAAAGTGTGGTTTATAGATATTTTTTGGATTGTATTTGCATTGACTCCAAGAGAGTGTTAATATTATTAAAAAAAATAAATTAATTGTGTTTAATCAAATCAGATAAAGATTTCCCAAAGAGGAAGATTCACTGCAGAAGGGTTCATAATCATACCATATAACAGTGAGGCATTCACAAGTATAGAGCTTGCATCAACTCTCTTAAAGATATAAATGGATTGAAGTGAAATGTCATTGTAGAAAAATATTTCAAAACAGATAATTCATCATGGTTTTAAACTGTCCTGCTCTACAGCGGACAAAGAATAACATGAGTTTCTGAGCAAAAGCTTGTATTTACTCTAATGATAGATAATAAATGGTGTTCCATTTTAGAGAAATTATGTTGACCTGTCAAAACTTTCTATAAAAAGCTCAGTCCTGCTCTGGGTAGATTTAGGCAGTTCTAACAGGGCTACAAAGACACAGGAGGACAAAGTGATTTTCAGCCCCACTTTTGGATCTCTGGGTAGAACATACACAAAAAAGCTGTGTAGAAGCTTGATTCTAAAATTTAGAAAAAGATTTTTCAAGATCTTGAAATAAAAATTTGGGGAAGGATGTTCCTTTAATCTTCCATTTTTCTTAGTCAAAAACGAAGGTTCTTGCACAGATTGGAAGTACAGGAAGTATAACAGAAAATGTCATTTACACATTTCTTGAGCTTAGGGCAGTACAAGGCTATTATTCATCAGTCTTCATATATCACAGAGGCTGTTTTTTCAGCAAATGTAAGATGATTCAGGAACAACAAATTTATACATCCTTGATATTGTTTTAATACAAAAAACATCTTGTGGATCTTGATAGAAGTTAAAATGTTTATTCAAATCCAACAATATTCTTTAGTGCAATAATATACAATTCAATACTCAATGATATTTAATGCAATGGACAGTTTCATAGGGAAGAAAAACTGTGCCAGGGTATTGTCTTTACAACTTGGTAAACTGAGGGGAAAAAAGGAGTTAAAAAAAAAATTGCTCCAAACCACACAACAACAAATCATAACCAGGTAATTAAAAAACTCAAAAAGTAACTTATTTGGGATATGCACAGCCTTAAAATCAGAGTAGCCTCCATTACTTGCACTAGAAGTGGCTTCTCACAGTAACTTGTGAATGATGAAGACATTTTTGTGGTGAAGATGTATAAATGTCTTAATGTCTCTTAATGTTTTTTGTGTCCTGGAGGCCAGGTCCCACCAACCAGTCAGACCTTCATAAAACATTGCTTCTAATCAAAGTGCATACACCTGTCTAATCTTCCACAAATGTCAGAATGATCATACTTAGTAGTGTATTTATGTAGACTATAGGAGAAATTAGCATGGTCATAAAGGCTCTCTTACAGAATTAATTTGAAAGTTTTAGACTCCTGAATTATTTTTTTTATACTGAGACTTCAGACCTAGCTGTGAGCGAAGGTCTTCTCTTCATTGTTTGGATTCTGGGATTCCCTTTCACTCACACTTCAGTTGGGACTTGCCTAAAATTTAATTAAAGCTGCCTGACCTGTCTTAGTTGTAGATTCCTTGTTATGTATTTTTTGCAATTCGTTACAGATAAAATAGAACATGACAGAGAACAAACACTCTTGTGTTTATTTTAAAAGCAAAATGAAGAAAAAAAATTAACCAAACAGTCTGTGTGGCTTCCCTGCTGGCTAAGGCATGGGAAATCCTAGGAGTTTGATTCCTTTTTCTGCCACAGAATTCACACCAGATGTTGCGAATTTATCTGTGGGCACATTCAAAATATAAATGAGGACTTTTTTTTTTTTTTTCACAGTGATACAAATCACACTCTTTACATAAGAAGCACACAGAAAACTTACCCAGAAATGATAGGGCTTTCTTGCAGCCCCCTTGTAAGAACTTCTGCAGCAAAAAAAAATAAGGTCAAGGCAGCAAGGACAATATAGTTCAGTCTGAAAGATATGAGAAGATATGAGAGGGACACTGCAAAGGACTTTAATCCGAATGGTTCTGGTCCCTCTACAGTCTGCAGGGAAAAGACTGGAATGCAATCCCTCATTTTCCTGCCAGGGAAGACAGCTGGCTCACTCAAGAGTAGAATCTGAACATCAGCTGACAAATCAGAATATGGGCAACTGGGGCTTGGATCTGCAGAAAAACTGGAACCCACATTAGTAAAACATGCAGCAGCTGTGCAATCAGCTCTAGTGTAGGTTAAATTCTCCATAAAATTTGCAATTGTGTAAGTTTCTGCAGTTCAATAATTTTGACTGTGAATTTCTTCTCCCTCCTTTTCATACTGAAAGAAGGTCTGAAGATTGCACAAAATGTGAACTCCTAGAGCAGTTGCCTAAAGCAATTCACTGGGTAAAAAATGCAAATAATTTGGCTATGTGACTAGAGCTTTCAAGACAAATTACAGAGACTTTCTATGAAGAGAAAAAACCTAAAAGAACAATATTGAAATAACATTAATGAGAGTAAGCACCAGAAAAAACAGAGATGTTCAAAATTATATTGAATAAAAGTTTAGCTGTAATCAATGAAAAACAGATCTTATATTTCTACAGCTTGGAGCAGGCTCTGTTTAATTGAGTAAATTAGAAAGTACATCTTTTTGCCTTAGAAACTCAGCAGAAATTAGGGGAGAGTGCAAAACCAGACTACCCTCTTTGGCTACTTAATCTAAAAAATACTTAAAAACAAACATTCTTCAAACTTTACATAAGCACCTCAAAAACATGCACAAACATTCATAAATACTAAAGATAGTGAAAATAACACTGAAAACCTCTTTTATGGTCTCAGTTCAACAGTATTTTTGAGAAGCTATCAGGGAATTAATCTATTAAAGTAAAAAAAAATATTCATAGGGCCCCATCAGAAAATTATATTCCTGTCATCTCCCTAGACACAAGCCCTGTTACACAGCACCTTTCATGCTAGGAATAATTCCCTCAGAACTTGGTTTTTTACATTCACAAGATTTACCAGCCTTAAATGTAGGTAGAGTATCAGTGTACAAAATGTTATTTATGGATTAAGATATTGGACAATGTAATGAAAATTGCATTATTGAGACCAATCAAGTCTCGGCAGAGGTGTGGTATGGAAATATTGCAGTAGTACTGAATGATTCTTTTCCATAGATGAAATTTTGCAAATGTGAAGAATAAATTTATTGGCAGAAATGCAGAGAGAAAACACACATATTCTTCTAATATATATTAATATTGTTGACAGATCACTTGGAATTTTTACTAGTTACAGAACTTCCACCATAAAGGAGACATTCTCTAGAGAAGTGTCAGTTCAGAAGAGAAAGAAAGAAATAGGAAATGGATTATAATGGGATGCTCTAACAAGGTAATTCCAACTACTTTGTGAGCTGCAAGCCAAATCAGATGATTTAGCACCATTCAGTATTAGTAGCTGTGAGAAATTCACTCCAAATTTGGCAGTGGTGACATAAACCTTTTGCAGCCTAATCTTCCTCCTCAATGTTTGTTTGGTTTTTTTTGGTTTTTTTTTTGTTTTGTTTTGTTTTGGTTTGGTTTGGTTTTTTTTTGTGGTTTTTTTTGGGGTTTTTTTTGGGTTTTTTTGTTTTTTTTGTTTTTGTTTTTGTGGGGTTTTTTTGGGGGTTTTTGTTTTTTGGGTTTTTTTTGAGTGGTTATGTTTTTGGGTTTTTTTACTAATACTAATACTAATACCAAAAGTAATGTTTAATCCTCCACCTCTAATAAAAGGATATCTCTACAAACAAAGCACAAGCTCTGACTAAGCCTAGTAAGACTGCCAGTGGCAGTGGCTCATGTCTAAAATTGGATTCAAAAAAGAGCAATAGGACTCCTTAAAACTTGGAGTAATATGATTATATTGCAACAGATAAGGGCAAATACATGGTTAACTATTTTCTGACATCATTATTAGCTGTTCCAGGGAAGAGTGTGGTCCATGCCCCCTGTGTTAGTATTGACAGCTCCAGAGTATTTCTTCCCTCCAGTCCGACTAGAGTTGCTCCTGTAATTAGCAATTCACTGCTATGAAGCCAGAGCCCCCTTTAAAATAATTTAACACTGTTGAAAAATACTACCATCTATCACTAAATGGAATAATAGGTATTCCTAAGTTTCTTCCTCATTTACAGTGTTGGAAAATGACACCTTTATATTTTCTTATTTTTGTCTGCAGGTGTTTGCAGCGTGTTTGCTACGAAGTGACTTTACAGTAGCTATTTACCAAACTCAACCTTCATTCCAGAAAGCTGGACGATCCACTTAATGACACTGAGAATTAATACAATGCAAGTGTGTGAAAGTTCAATACTTTACCTATAAAGAACAACAGGAGATATTTCACAGGTGCTTTGTCTGTCAGTAATAACTGAAGATCCAAAAGGAAAAGTAGCACTGTGGATCTCAGATTCTTGCAAATGCTTCCAAATGTCATCTGCAGAGGTTGATGAACTGCTGCCTTTTAGACACAGTTCAGTAGACTTCTTGAGTTCACTGACATGATGCAGTTGCATAAATGTGTGTACAGCTCACTTTTAGTATGGGACTCCACCACACTAAAACTTGCCTCCGTTTGGATTGCTTCCAAAGCACCCTTTGAAAGGATGTAGTTGCTGGATACACACTGTGCACTGTTCAAAGGTGTAGGTGCTGTTTCTGACTCTGACATATGGGATGACAAAGGACATGTCACTGCACTGCTACTGCACTTCCTGTCTCCAAATATACAGAAAGACAAGAGCTTCCTCTGTAAACAGCAAAATGGCAAAGTGTAATGTCAGTATTGACTTATTTTGAGAAATTGTCTAGAGTTGTGTCCACAAGATTCGAACATCCAAAAGAAATTAAAACTCTGCTCTAACAGGGAGCTGTGAGGATTGCACTGGTTTTGGGAGGTCTGTCTGGTTTAAGAGACTTTGATCTTTTTCTTATTGTAGTAGTAAAGCCCAAGAAAGTATTTTGCCTTCAAAAATTGCTACAGTCTCACTGCCTGCCATTAGCTAGAAAACAATATTCTTTGTCCCTAGAGAAGACCCTTCCTGCAGTGTTCTATATTGCACACTGCTGGCAATGAGCAATCCTAATAAAGGCATTTGACTTCTGAGTGTGGCAGCTAAATGTGTAAAAGACTTACTCTACTGGGAAAAGGCAAATAGGCAATTTCCAAAATGATCTGTTCCTGATGCATGTTCAGGTTTCTGACTGTGTAGGTTGAGTGGACTGGGGCCCCCACACAAGCACTGATGGATCAAAGTTTGGGAGCAAGTTTCAGGGAAAAAGAATGAAGCTCTTGCAAAAGTATTGCAGATGACTGAGGATCTATGTGACAAGTCCTTTTGAAAGTTAAAGTAGTCAGCTGAAAACCTCTCACAAAATTTAAACTGCTGGAGATATAGATATACATGCATATGTACAAGTCACTCCATCTTGAGCATTGTTGCTCATTGTTCTAATTGAAAAGCATATTTTTCTTAGTTTTATGCATATTCACAGATTGAAACAAAGCTATGTTAAAGGCTGAATTCTGATTTAAAAACTGGCAGCTGTGCTTTTCCGGGACAATGCAAATTCTGGAGTCAAGAGAAAAGGATATGATGTTAGGATGAAAAAAAAAGAAAGATGCCAGAAAAAGGAGGGTGAATTGCAGCCTGATTCACTTTATATGCACCTTTCTAGGTACACCTAGCTGTAGACAGAACAATGGCTGCAATACCTCATCCCTCCTCTTCAAGTTACCTGCAAGACAAATTTTTAAATGATAAATAAAATTAAATACTGAAAAAAAATATTAAAATTACAGATAAAATCCATGACACTCAAGCATCTTAAAGAGAGACCTAAGGGTATGTCTTGATTTCCTTGATAATTTGTGGTGGGAATTAGATAACAATAGATAAAATAATTACATGCCCTTTCTTAAGGTAAAATTAATGTAATGTTAGCAATATAATGTAATGCTGTGTAGGCAGTTGTTCTCTGAATTGTTGATAAAAAAAGTGAAGAAACAACCAAGACTTATCCACCTCGGTCTGGGGCAGCCAAACAAGGCAAGATGAATCCCACCACCCATCTTTAAAATCATGTGAAGAAAAGGACATCAGTAACTGCAGCAGTGGTCAGGAATAAAAAGCTGGAAGCTTTTGAACATGCAGCAAAGCAGAAAGCATAAACTGGAATGAAACAGATAGTATGGAGAGTATGCAAACAAGAAAACAGTGAATGTCAAGAAATTTATTTGAAACATTGGAAATGCGAACTTCCCTGCTTTTTCTGAGACAGCAGAGCTATCCCATCTCAGTTCTGCTGAGGATCTCCCTAGAGTTCTAGAGTAGGAGGAGGAAACACAGGTGGATAAAATCAAATAAGTGTAAGGATAAGAATAGATAACCTTCAAATGCAAGAATAAGCATAACAAAAATCTACTCATAATCAAAGCAGCAGATAAAAGGGATGTTAGTGATGCATTTTAAAGAAATTATTTAATTAAGACAAAACAATATCAACTGAAAGATATGGCAAGGCAATTATTTACATGGAAATTTAAATTTTGTTTTTCTTTGATATAGCGTTGTTTTATTAGTCTGATATTTCCATGGAGGGATTATTTTTCAAAGGCTAAGTTGAAAGGTGCACAATAGAAAGCAGAACAGTTCTTGGAAGAAAACTGTATTAGCCCAGAAACCTTTGCTGGAGAGTAGAGACCAGAGCATTTAGCAGGCACATATTTGTGAGTGTTGGTTTATGTAAAAGTTTGAAAGGGAGGTATAATCCAGGAGTGGATATGCCCTACTAAATCCCTTATTAAATCTCTCAGGTGTAGCAACCTCAGTGTTTCATGTGAGCAGCTACCTCTTCAGACTCATGCAGAGAAACAGGTTCTCCTGTGACCCATCACCTGTCTACGTGGTGATAAATTGCTCTCAACAAAAGGGCCTCTATTGCTGATTAAATGTGTGATGTGCATATTTCAGCAGTTTGTAGTATTTAAAGGCTGAAGCTTTTTATGTTTTCTTCCCTCATTCTCTTTAGAAATATTGAATATGTTTTGAGGTAACATTTTTTTACCTTCAATTCTAATCCTCAAAGATCCTGTGCCAGCTTCTCTAGTCAGCTGCATTATAGTATCAAATTGAGGTTGCTGTCACAGTGACACAGAGGACAGAAATCTTGTAAAGGGTAGGAACCTATGTTTCAAAAGTCAGAAGGTCCTGTGATTTGTAGCAATATATGATATGCCCTTACAAAAACTACCTTTGCATTTCAGGTGCCTTTTTCTAAAAAGAGGAGGCTAAAAAATGTAAAGGTGAAATTGAGTTAAAAATGAATTCTTTATGCAACTACCATATTTTACTTTCAAATTCCTAAGTACAATTATCCATCATGTTCCAGAAAGATGGTGATAACCAAAAAAAAACTAGATAACAGTTAAGTACTGTAGCAGACCAGTTATAGAGAATGCTAAAAATTACTTCTTTATAAATTCATTCTCAACCCCTTCTGTTCTTTTGATTTATGTGTCATATGGCTTCTTAATCTCTAGATTTTATCTTTTTTTTTTTTTTTTTTTTTTTTTAGATATCCCACTAAGCAGCTTACATTTAAGGGAGAGCAAGAAATAAAATTGGCTTTATTTCTGTACAAGGCAGATTGTATCTTCCCCAAAGATTTTTTATGGTAGTTCTTTGCAAAAGATATTACTTTTTCTCTGTGTATACCTGCAGTGTTCATCTAAATTAGTCTTCATGTTATACAAGAAGTTTCTCATTAAAGGTATAGGCAATAACTGTTCGTATTTTCCTCCAAGGATTATTTCAGCAATACAACAAATCAAAATTATCTGGCAGAATTGTGAAATGAGAATGAGAGAGATGAAGGAAAGTTGGGAGCATGAATAGTATTTTTCAAATCTTTCTGGAACAAACAAACAACTTTTTTTAGCATGGAAGCATATCAGGTTATCACTGCCTACAAAGATCCAATACTGAAGTCAAAGGGCCTACAAACAAATTTGAAAGAGAGGACCATACAAAACACAAAACCACATATCTTTGCATATTTCTATATGCATAATACTTATAACATCTTACAAAGATCTGATTCTTTTTCTCTAAGATAGTTAGATAGATGAAAAATAGACTTTAAAAAAATAGAAACAGCATTTACAGCAGAGACATTTAATCTGATTTATATTGAAAAGCAAAAAACCCACCCCATTCCAAGTCAGTTAATGGAAGATGGGTTATATTCTGTGTATTTTATCACGCTATCTTATAGAACCTAATGAGTAATGGGTAAAAGGGTTTTCATCAGATAACTTAATCAGCATTAGTACAAATATCTTTGCATGTCTATACTCTACCTGTAGCACTTCCTGTGTGTAGAATTAATAAAGAACTGGCTTCACATTAAGGTTTTATTGGTTATTTATCAATTCCTTGTAACTGTACACAGATTGTAGACCAGTTTCTCAAGGTCTCATTCCTATCACACATTCTACCTGCTGCACCAGCACTTATAACTGAAGCAATCACTACATCTTGCTTAATGCATTCATGAAGCTCCAGACCTATTATGGGAAGATTCACCATGACCAGAGATGCTTCAGGTGAAAAAAATTTAAAAACTGCAACTGTTTCCTGTGACAATATCTGTTTTCATTGTGATCACCAGCAAAAAATCAACCAAACAAAAACAAACAAAAACAAACAAACAAACTAAACCCCCAAGGATTATTGCATTGATTTTGTAATGTCTGTCCATTCATAAATGATGTATAACCACAAATACCAAAACATTTTTATCAAGAAGAACAAAACAACTATATTTCAATGGTTATAGTTTTAGCAAGACTTGAAACAACTGCAGTTTTCACCAGTCAAAATTTAAGATAAATATTTGCTAGCAACTGAGAAGTCTTAAAAACCAGCAAAATGATCCTCCCATAATATCTTGACGTAGCAGGATTAATTTGTGACTAAGTGCTGATGAAGAAAGCTGGCCTGTCAACATTCTAGATATATGAAGCAAAGTGAAGCACAGTCCCCAGGCAGGTGTAAAGGAGAGCCCTTTACTGCCAAAACCAGACCTTTTTAAGCAGTTAGCCCATTATCAGTTACATTCCATTTAAATATAACAAACATAATTCAACCAACCACCATACACCACGATGTGAACACCTAATGGCTGCATTACATGGTTTTTCTTCCTCCATTTCAGCTGAATTTCTTTCTCACAGTCCTTTTCTACTTAGCCAAAGTAGCAGGCCTGCTACTTTGATTTTACAAGGGTAACAAGGCCCTTATTTTATAAGGTTTTACCTATATGGAACATCCAATGAGAACCTTCTAATTATCCGCAAGGAGGATACTATCTAGGTCAAGCCCAAATCACACAGTTTGTATATCACTATAGCCCTCAATCTTTCTGTTATATTTCATTGATATGGTTTATACTGCACTGAGAAAAGCTTTATTCTGTACTCCCCTGAAGCTCTGTGAGTTGGTTCAGCCCTCCCCTAGCCCCTCCCACCAGTGCAACCCCATTGGCTGCAGCTCGGTTTCCCCTCCCCTCACCCGAGGTTTGAAATTCCCTGCGTTCTCCATGCTCTCTCTCTTTTTCCCTTGGACCCCTTCAGGAATAAAGCTTGGATTACCTCGGGAAGAAGAGCCTCCTTAGTCTTTTGCTTTGTCTGTGCCAAATTCCTGACCCAGAGCTAGCCAGAAGAAAGGTCAGAGAGTGGGGGGATCATGGCAGTTGGCGCCCAACGTGGGGCTCATCACGGGGTTGAGTGGAGGGTAGGTTTTCTCTAAAAGGAAAAAAACAAACATTTTTAAAGCGTGTCAAAAGTTTCTGTGTCTGCCGGAATGTATACACATCTTGGGAAGGTCTTCTCTCCTCTTTCCAGCAGCGTCTTCTTTTTGAAGCAACAGCCTTTTGCTTCTAGTCCGCTTCTTCTGGAGTTGGATGTCTGGGGACAAAAGGTTTCACCCACTTCTGGGGTATCCACCGAGGGCCTGAGGGGGTGGCCGTGCATGCACTGCCATGGCCCAGGTAACTCACAGGGTCCTTTGGTTTCCCAGGTTTCTGGGTCCCTAATCACGACTATTGGATGTTGGGACAATTTAAACTGATTACCGCTGTTAAAGTGACATACCACAGGTGGACTCACGTTTTCAAATTAACAATTCAGAAAATTGATAATAAACGTGGCTTTGCAGAGCTTGTGGGGGGGATCACGGCACCTTTCAATCATAGTTCCATCTCTCCATTTCTTGAAAGGATTATCCCCTTTTCCTTCATTATTTCCCATAAAATATCATGCGATTACAGATGGCACCCAGAAAAACAAAAACAAAATAAAAGCAAACAAACAAACAAACAAAAAAGTCAGTGCTGTAGTCAGTGATTTTAAATGGGCAATTTGGAATCCAGAGAAAAATACAAAGCAAACACAGGGCAGGAAAGTTATAGCTAGACAGAAAACATACCACATTTGTTGCAGTAATGTGCATATTCAGAGCAATATTTATTCATATTTTCAGTGTAGAAAACTGTTATCCTGACTGCTGTGTTTCTCCTTCACATAATATAGGAGGACAGCTCATACTGAGAAAACCTGATGCAAAGAAACCCATTTGTTTTATGTCCAAAATATTTTCAAAGGTGTACAACAGTACCATAAGAACAGGGATATTAGTAATTATAGTATAACTACATTTTTTTTCTTCTTAGGTATTACTTTGATCAGTTCTTTCATATTTAAATAATTTAGGGAAGCCAAAAACAACAAAATTATGCAACTATTTTTTAACATTGTGCAGAAGTCTATATTATGTCATCTAAAAATTTGATTTTCAATGCAGATGGTTTCTCTTATTCTTGCTTTTTCTCCATTATATTACTGAAATTGCAAGTAGTGAGAAAGGGCAAGGAAGGAAAAATTAAAATCAATAAAGCAGATATTAGTACATGACTCTTTCACTCTTCTGTTTCTTAGTGAGATAAGATTTCAGAATTAAGAACATTTATATCATTTAATTGTTTCATTAAATGTCTTCTGCAACTCTGTCACTTAAATAGCACTGTATCCTACTTTCCAGAAATATAAATAGGACAGGTCCTTTGGTCAAAAGCTCAAATTCAGGCAGATATTGAATGCACAGAAGCTGTTTCCTGTGCACAGGGTTCCACTGACTAGGGAGATATAAGGCTGCAGTTGGGAGAAGTCAGAAACAATCACAGCCATCTGACTTGGTTAGAAACTCCATTACAATTCTCCCACTGGGAATCACACTTACCTACACCTGTGTCACTGTGGATGTGCATGAAGAGTGGCTCTGTGAAGCTGCAGGGGCTTGACTAAGTCAGGACATCCCTGGAAGACCCATCATTAAACCACAAACTAACCTAGAAGGAGTTGTGATGAAAGTGAAGGTAAATTAATTTTTTCCCCTTATTTTTAGTGTTACTTTTTAGCCCTCAACATCTCTGTTTCAGAAGTCTTTTCAGGTAATACCATCTTGCATATACTATATTCAATCAAAATAAAAGAAAGGGAGAAAAAAAGCTTCAAAGATGTAGATTCTGATCTCTTCCCATCATTTGGTGCTGCTGCAAATAAAAAGGTCAAAAGAGAGAGAAAGATAAATGCTTCCTCCTGTTCTCTTATACTAAAGCTTTTTTTTTTTTTTTTCTTCCAAAGAATCAACTGGGAACTGAACTGAAATTATTCCTTTTCTCCAGATAAGTATCAAAAGCCCTCTAGTAAAGAGGTGCAGTGTGGAGATGGATCAGCTTTGTCAATCACTGTCTGAATAGCAGCCATTGAATAAACCTGTTATCTTGATTGCTAATGGTAGATAAGTCAATTCCATGAACCTAGCAAAAGACAAATAGAAAGCAGATATATCACTTTTGACCCCACCCTTTTTATCTTAGTTCATGAAAAGAAGGCTGTGTTTTAAAGAAAAACTTTGAAGGTTGGCTTGTTTGTTCTCCTGTCAGATACAGTACAAAAGGGGGAGAGAGGAAACATGCAAAAACGTAAATTAAGGGATCTTCCCTTCTAAAATTGTGTTTATTGGAGCATTGTGTCTCAAGCATTGATTGGCAAAGGCTGTACGTGTGTTTTTGTTTTATGTTAAACTATCATCCTCTTCGCAATATAGATTGTGCTTGGATATTATCAGGGAGTATTAGAGTTTCCTCTATTTAATATTAAGAAATGCCCCTGCATCCTTTCACTTGGTCTGTCCCTCCTAAAGTTATGTTTATAGCACTGGGATTTATGGAGAGTTTTTATCCAAATTACTTATGTGTAAATAGTTCTGGGTTTTTTTCCATCTTTCTAAGCTGTGCAGGTCTAGACAAATACCAATTTGCAATGTGAGTCTGAAAACAGTTTTATTGGTCTTAAATAGTCTGAATCCTCTTTCCAATCACACAGTTATACTCAGCTGTGAACTCTAATGCCTTTTTTCTATGAATAGCTACAAACAGCTACAAACATTTATACAAACTAACTTTCAAAATAATGTATAAACACACAGTACTTAACTTCCACACCACGAAAAATATGATTCATGCAAAGGAGTATGATACAGAGCTTCTCAAGCAGAATGCCAACCAACATGGTTCATCCACCCAGGTTACCCAGAGAATGATGATCTGGACCATTACAAGCACCAGCTCACCCCAGGGCAGTGCCTGAGCTGGGGTTGTCTGCCCTTCAGGGCTGATGGGGAAATCCCCTTCCACTTTCCCTTATTGCAGCTTTAATCTGCTTCCTAAGTAGGACAAGCATAAATATGCTTCCCTGAGAACTGATAAGAAAGTCGTCCCAATTAACACTTATCACTGCTTCAAATGGCAGTGCAGGGGGAGGGAAAGATTATACATCTTAAGAGTTCACAACTCTTTGTTTTGAGGATAAGAGTGATAAATAACAGTGATAAACACCTAACAAAAACTGCAAGTTTATCCCCAGCAAAAATGTCATTTTTTTCTGCAATCACACTTCTTTATTTTTTTTTATATAAGTATACAGATCAATTGGATCATGCAAATTTTTGTACATAATGCAATAGAAGTCATACCATATTCACCATATTCATCACTTTGAAAGACCAGGACTTTACAAGTAAACCAAGCCTCCACCCTAAAACAAACAAAAAATCAAGAGCCAATGAAAGGATTTATAGGAGAACAATTGTTTCACTTCAGTCTTCTTTTGCTTTTAACATAATTAATTGTGCATTCTTTAAAACTGTCTCCTGTATGAATTATTTCATAGACACAGTGGGTATTTGAAAAGCCTCTTAATATTTCTAACATTCCTAATGAGCAGAGTTTTCTGTATTAACCTTTCCCCATCATTGGCTGGAAAATCTAAACTAAACTAGGCCAGGGCAAGACATATAGAGCTTGGCAGTCTTCAAATCTCTGCTGAACTATTTCTGGGAGTGCTAATTACGATGCAATAGTGAGAGCAGGAGCTGCTCATCACTGCTGAAGCACAAGTCAGTGTTTTAAAGGTTCACCCTGACAGCTGTCTGCTATCTGCACTCCAAAGAGTCCCTTTTCATGTACTAAAACCTATCCAATAGGAAATCTTTTCCCCTTTTCCCACCCTAACAGCTAAATGCATTAGTCTTTTCTGCTCTGCCTGTACAACCAGTTAATATCATGGTACATACACTAACCATAGATGCATGTATGCTTAACTCATTCATCAATAAACAAGAGAAATACAAAAGCAAAAGTTCTAACAGGCACCTAGGAATAGTGCATCCTTACAGCATCCTTATCCATATTGTTGGTCTGCTTCTTATTGCTATTTCCTTTTTTCCTATGCCATGATTTTTATGTCTCTCACATATATTGCGGATACATGTTAAAAGAAAAATTCGAATTCTTTATTCTATATATTTTATTCTCTCAGGAGGGAAAAGTCCTTTTCTTTTTTAGCTAGATTAAAAAAGTTAGCAGCAGAGTCACAGTTGAATCAGGTTTAGTTAAAAAGACAACTGATTATTGAAGACTACAGTTAGTAGGGGTAACATGAAAAGTGTCACTCTAGAAGAGCTGCAAAATAAAAACATGCTAATCTTAAGCAGTATAAGTCAATGATTAAGTAGTATTTGATATTCATTGAAGAGGGAGGTAGCTCATAATATTTAAATGATGAATGATTAAATTAACAATGAAGTGTTAGATTGAAATTTCTCTAACTGGAAGAACTTTTAACTTGAGGCAAACAAATTTACTGTACAGTGAATTGCATTATCTAAGGGGAAAAATAATTGTTTCAATGGTCATAATATAAGATTTCATTAATATTTTTGTTTATTCTTGGTTTTGTTTTGAATAAATACCTTATTTTTCTAACAAAGTCTGATATACTGATAAAAGAGACCATCCTACCATCTGTAGAATAAATATTATGATAAAGATATAAATAAAAATAGGCAGGAATTTAAAGTTTATTCTACCATTACCTTTGCAGAGTCACAATTAGTCACTACTAATCAGAAATTAACAATCTGTCATCTTGAAAATCATTGGCCACTGAAGACACAAAAATAAGTTTTGTGTTTCTTGTATATATTTTGCAAGTTACCTAAGAAACATATGGAATTCTTTACAAGAAGGAATGACTGCAGAGCTTTGATTGCCATGGTTATTGTGTTTTCTGTACAACCTTCTCCTGGGAAATGGAAGAAGAGGTGCCTGGCTGTATCTGCCTAACTTCAATATATGTTTACAGCATGCAGCATAACATAATTTACATTAAAGAAGAAAAAATAGTGGTGAAGATATTGTGCAAGATGTCAGAATGAAAAAGAAATTTGAAGCTATATATCCTTTAAAAGTGGGAAAATAAAAGAACAAACAATAAAACTGAGATTTCAGAAATTCCTGAATTTCTAGCTCTAATTTAATAAAATCCTTTGCTGGTAGTCTCAATGAGAATAGGAGTAAACAAATAATAAACACTTAGAGTACAGCCTGGTGACTGGCATGGAGAAAACATACATCAACAGGGATCAATTGTTCTCTTTCTAATGAAAAATCTTAAATATCAAATTAAGCCATTTTATTTCAGGTTTAAAAAATCCTAAAAAGATAGTATTTCTTCATACTATTAACAGCTTAGTTATATTTTACTACAGGATGCTGAAGAAGCAAATCTTTATGACTGGACAACATCACAGCAGAAAGTACATCAGGGCTATTAAACACAAAACCAGCACCTTCCACTTCAAACACTCACTCTCACCCCTGATATAAATTGTGGAAGTCTGGGAGAATATTTCAGTAAAATATTATCATCTTATTGCCTCTATAATTTATCACTCACTACTATCACTCACTGTTCTTCCAGTATTTAGTATTTGTCTTTGCTGGAGACAGAAGACTAAGAAAGGAATTTCAGCCTGATTTATGTAACTGTCATATGCTTCCAAAAATAAATAAATATGTGTACCTGAAAATGATGCCTTTCTCAGAAGACAATATTTTTTAATCAAAAGTTATCAGACATGTAGTAAAGAACATATCTTCAATTAAAAAAAAATAGTGTTTGGGCAACACAAAACACTCAATGATTGCAGCCCAAATGACATTCAACCATATTCTTACAGACTGCAAACTGAGAATCAAAGACACTTTGTCTTCCTGTAGTCAGAAATGAGAAGGAACTGCAATTTTATTCACCTATAATGTCACTAGCTGCTTGAAGAATTAGAAAAAAAGAAAAAGGAACACCTTATTCCATCAATTTCAATCAATTCTGGAATGCAGTAGATCTGTCTGGCCTGGAGAACTAACTTTCCCTTTAAAGGTACATATCACTAAAAAAAATTGTTCTGTTCCAGACATGTAGCAATACTGTAATTGAAATGCCCTTGTAATGCACATCAAGTAATTAACTTGTTTTTACTTTATGATCCACAGTTTTGTTTGTGGCAAAAAGAATAGGATTATTCTGTCAAACTATTACCAGTAAAGTGTTTGGACTTGCAACATGGAGAATACCTCAGTTGTGCTTTTGTCAGGAGATGAAATTAAAAGCAGCCTGGTATAGGGTCAGATCAATTTTAGAAATGCAAGCTTCGAGAAGCTATACTATGCTGATGTAATGATAGATAAATTACTAATTTCAGATTTCAAAGAAGCTCTGCATAAAAAATTGTAATTGGTCTGAGTATTCTGATTAATCAGATATTGTTTGCTTTAAAATATTTCAGCAAAACAACATCAATTATGAAACCCTTCAGAAGGAGTACAGGCAGAATATATCTAAGTTTTTCCTTGTTTCATGACAGCTCAAGTGCCCCACCGCCAAAGAACTAAACTCAGTCAATTCTGCTAAATAGAAATGACCAATCCATAACCCCAAAATCAAGTGGCAAGAACTGATTCACATCCATGCTTGTTAAAGCCGGTCTTGTGTAAGGCAAATTGCCCATGTGTGTCCTGAAAAGCACTCTGTCTTGAATCTCCCCTGGGTCCTTTGTGCTCTATTTGACAAAATTAGTATTTTTTTCTGGAAATGTGGGACGTGAGGTTTTATGGGTTACTTGAGTGTGCAGTGCTGTTGAGAGAGAGCTGGAGGGCTGCCTAAGGGAGAAAAAGCCAAGACTGGTGGCATTTTCTCAGTACCCCTCTGGGTAACCTGGGATCAAACTGCTGGGATGGAGACCTTGACAAACCTGCTCTGACTTCCCAACTTGATATACTTTAGCCTTGGACCTGCCATGTCACTGCAGATTTGTTCAGCTGTGTGGGCTGACCCTGGCTGGATGCCAGACACCCACCAAAGCTTCTCTATCCCTCCCCTCCTCAGCTGGACTGGGGAGAGAAAATATAATGAGTTGAGACAAGGGCAGGGAGAGATCACTCACCAAATACCATCACAGGCAAATCAGATTTAAATTAGACATATTGAATTTATTACCAACAAAATCAGAGCTGGATAATGGGGAGTAAAATAAGGCCTTAAAAACACTCTACCCCTCTGTCTTTCTCTGTCTGCCTCCTCTCCTCAGCAGTGCAGGGATACAAGGTATGGAGGTCACAGTCCCTTCATCACAAGTTGTTTCTGCTGGTGCTCAGGGAGAGGAGCCCTTCACTGCTCCAGTGTGGGGTCTCTCCCAAGCAGACAGTTGAAATTCTCCAACGTGAGTCCATCCCATGGGCAACAGTCCTTCCCAAAAGCTGCAGCATGGGTCAGTTTTCCATGAGGTGTCAGACACAGCTTGCTCCAACGGGGGTCCCCCATGGCATTAGAAGTTCTACCAAGTAACCTGCTCCAGTGTGGGCTCCTCTCCCCATGTATCTGTGGATCCCTGTCAGATCTCTGTTTTTCAGCATGGCCCCCACAGGGTCACAGCTCCTTTCAGGCCTCCACCCGCTCTGGAATGGGTATCCTTCATGTGCTGCACATGGATTTCTGCATCCCTGTGCCCTCCACGGGCTGCACATGGATCTCTGCATCCCTGTGCCCTCCATGGGCTGCACATGGATCTCTGCATCCCCTGTGCCCTCCACGGGCTGCACATGGATCTCTGCATCCCTGTGCCCTCCACGGGCTGCACATGGATCTCTGCATCCCTGTGCCCTCCACGGGCTGCACATGGATCTCTGCATCCCCTGTGCCCTCCATTGGCTGCACATGGATCTCTGCATCCCCTGTGTCCTCCCTGTGCTGCACATGGATCTCTGCATCCCCTGTGCCCTCCATGTGCTGCACATGGATCTCTGCATCCCCTGTGCCCTCCATGTGCTGCACATGGATCTCTGCATCCCCTGTGCCCTCCCTGTGCTGCACATGGATCTCTGCATCCCTGTGCCCTCCACGTGCTGCACATGGATCTCTGCATCCCTGTGCCCTCCATGTGCTGCACATGGATCTCTGCATCCCCTGTGCCCTCCACGGGCTGCACATGGATCTCTGCATCCCTGTGCCCTCCACGGGCTGCACATGGATCTCTGCATCCCTGTGCCCTCCATTGGCTGCACATGGATCTCTGCATCCCCCATGCCCTCCATGTGCTGCACATGGATCTCTGCATCCCTGTGCCCTCCATGTGCTGCACATGGATCTCTGCATCCCTGTGCCCTCCATGGGCTGCACATGGATCTCTGCATCCCCTGTGCCCTCCATTGGCTGCACATGGATCTCTGCATTCCCTGTGCCCTCCACGGGCTGCACATGGATCTCTGCATCCCCTGTGCCCTCCATGGGCTGCACATGGATCTCTGCATCCCCTGTGCCCTCCATGGGCTGCACATGGATCTCTGCATCCCTGTGCCCCCCATGTGCTGCACATGGATCTCTGCATCCCTGTGCCCTCCACGGGCTGCACATGGATCTCTGCATCCCTGTGCCCTCCCTGGGCTGCACATGGATCTCTGCATCCCTGTGCTCTCCATGGGCTGCACATGGATCTCTGCATTGCTTGTGCCCTTCGCGGGCTGCAGGGACTCAAGTGTGTTTCACCACAGGCTTCACCACAGGCTGCAGAGGAATCTCAGCTCCAGCACCTGCAGCACCTCCTGCCCCTCCTTCTCCACTGACCTGATGTCTGCAGAGCTGTTCCTCTCACACGTTCTCACCCCCCTCTCCTTTGACTGCAATTATATCTGCACAATAACTTTTTCCTCATTTTTCAATATGTTAGCACAGAGGCATTATCACCATTTCCGATTGGCCCAGTCTAGACCAGCTGCACATCATCCTGGAGTTTGCAGGGATTGGCTCTGTCAGACACAGAGGAAGCTTCTGGCAGCTTCTCACAGGAGCCATCCCTGTAACCCCCCTTACAACCAAAACCTGGCCACACAAACTGAATACATCACCAGTCTAGGGGGGCTGGCTGTCATCATGGTCCTGATTTTCTTACGTGGGTACTGTGGGATCAGGCTCTAGTACCACTCTCCCATTTGCCTTTCTCTCACCCCTTGGCTTCCCATTCCCTGTCCCTTGCACAGCAGCTGACTCTTGCTGCTGTTTGGCAGTGGGTCCCCTGTTCCCCTCCACCAGAAACTTCCCATGCAAACCCAAAACATGACTCTTCACACAACGGTAGGATGAAGCCAGTCCTGGCTGTTTCTGAGATTTTCAAGGTATCAATTCCTGGATATACAGCAAGAAATGTAGAAGCTGTTAGAGCACAGATCTGAATTAGGGATATACAGGTTTATAATTTTTATCACTAAGGTGATATTCTAAGGTCATAGTTCACCACGGTGAATCCCATCACCAGGATTCAAAACGTTTGAGGTTTTTTGAGTGATCTGAGGCTCCAAAAGTGATCATCTCCCAGTTCTTCTTTGCTTTGCTGGTGCTGACATTGAGTCTGGAAGGCCCTGAATGGATTGAAGACACACTGACATTTTCCCACTAAGTGATTCCTCACACAGAAAAATGCTTATATAGAGCAAAATGCTGGATGAGTGCACAGGATCAGTCAATCCTATCATCATAGCTGATTAATAAATAGGTGAAATTGACCTACAGCACTGTAGATGAACTTGGAATAAATACATAATACAACATGATTTTTTTTTCTTAAATAAAAATTAATTCTTTGAGTAAACTTTGAAAGCATTATTACCACATTTCTAAGATTATAGAGATTTTTCAACACTATAACTCTTTCTTATTGAGTAATAGGCATTCTTTATTCAGAGAAGGATAATTTTGATTTACATATATACTAATATGCTATTATGTGTAAATATAATATTTATTTTATATATATACTGAAAATATTAAATGGATACATAGAGTTTAACAGCTATTGGATCTTCAAAAACAAAATTTAAAGCTGAAGCCCAAAATCTGGGATTGTTTAATAAAAAGCATGGCAGAGAGACAACACTGGGTGTTGGACTCAATGAGACTCGTGGGTCCCTTCCAACTCAAAATATTCTATAATTCTATAGTTTCACACCACTTTTAGAACATTTACATTCTATAGGATTTAGTTTAAACATTGTGTAGAAATAACTTTTTACTACTATTTTAAAATGTCTTTGACTTTGTAGTCCAAAAATCATGAGTTCTCATAACTACAATCTTTCTTAATTAGTCTGTAAATAACACTTGAATAGCAGTAATCTAATTTAAAATTACATTTTTAAACATTTAACAAAAGGCACACCATTATTCAAAGTAACAGTATAAAAGCCACAATTACCTAATTCCAGGTAAAGTGAAGAAAAAATGTCTAGAGCCTAATAATACCTGAAGTAAAAAGCCTCAGTGGTCACTTTTGCACTTCACTAAACTAAGGCTTCATTGATATTAACAGTCTGATATATTAAACATAGCCTGTGAAATTAAGATGTTAATGCAGCAGCCAGTGGAAGATTTTGAAAAAAGCCATTATACAATAGGGAAAATGTGGGGGTTTTGTGCAGACAGAATTTTTATCCCATTTATATTGCATTGCAATGTTTAGCTAGTTTAGGTGTGTAGTCACTAAGCACGCACAGAACTGTCACTGAGATACCTGTGCACTGAATTCACATGACAATTTTACAAATGGCATGTATCAGAAGAAAGAGATGGCTGACCTTTCTCTGCTGTAATATTTTTCATCAGAAAATGCCATTTCAGCAAAATCAATTCGTTCCATGAGAATATTTATTTCATTGACACTTATCAAAGAAGTACATAATAGTTCTTAGATAGAACTATATTTTAAGAACAAAATAATCCATTTCAGTACAAAGAAATAGATAATTTTGACTTCTATATTAATATACACAATACATCATCTTGTCAAAAAAATCAAAACAAAAAATTTCAGCTTTACCAAAGCAAACTTATTTTAAGTATACCTAAGCAGAACATTTTAATAAAACTCAATTAAATGTTTTCAATTTTCCAGATTGCTACCTTTGAATTCCATATTTAATTCCTTGCATATGCAACTGTCAAATATTAGAAGTGTTGTACTTTAGGAAAACATTGCCTTGATGAGCTATGTGTAGAGGAGAAAAAAACCAACCCTAAAAGACACCAGTAATAGGAGCACAACTATTTAAAAGGGTTTATAATGACTTGTGCTTCTGTCTGATTGCCTTTGGAAGTGAGTTTCTTAGAAAGTGATAGGCCATATATACCAGAATTTCTCTTTAACATGTGACTTGTAAACTTCTTCAGGTCCTTCTCAACTCAGAGGACCAAAATATTTTATCTTAGTTAAGACAAAGCAGTAAAGATAAATAAGGTCTATTTGTTAGTTAAGAAGTAAAATCTTTTACCTCTTAGACTAAGAATAAGAAGCACATGAAAATGCAGTACAGAGAACTTTATTGCTGTTCCTTGTGGTACTTAAAGAGGGTTTTAAGACCCATTAACTGTTTTTCAACCCTGGTGGAAAAAGTGATTACTGATTCCTTTTTCTTCCTCCCTCAGTGGATTTGGAGACAATTTCAAAAGATCTGTCCATAAATTATATCACATTTGTAAATTTATTACTCTCAATCATCATTCACAGAACCCATTGAACCAGCATATAAAATCCCTATATTTTAAAGCACTGAATACCAAGTCAATATTCACTGAAGGCAATGGTGATGAATTCCATAAGCTTCTACAGATTTTGCTGTTTTTTTCAGAATGGGAGCTTTCATGTAAAAATAAATTCTCACATGCTTTGGCTGTGAAAATAGCCTTCATTCCTTAAATCAATAAATTTCTGTCTTGTTCACTCTGCAGTCAAGACAGACTGAACAACTTAACACCTGCAGAAGTATAGATGTCTTTCACCTGGATAGGATTTTAACTTCAAGGTCAGTATTTGGTTCTTTAAATGGTTAGGGCCAAATTTGTAGCAAAGTGCAGAGATTTTGTAAACAAAGTCACAGTTTAGTTTCCAGTTATTCCTGCTTCAGCAGAGGTAACTCTGATATTGCCTCCTTCCCAAAGCAGCTGCAGGGAACAAGAACCTCGAGCAGCATCCCAGGGGATGGATTTTGGCACAGCTCATGCTGCTCCTGCATTAGGGCCAGTCTGGCAGGGAGAGACAGAATTCCTTCAGCTCTTTTGCTGCACTGGTCTGACAAGGGAATTACAGTCTAGTCCCAGCTTAACAAGATAATTTAACAAATAGATTCCAGATGGTCAAAACCTGTATTTTACACACAGCATCTGACACCTATATGGGATGTTATGCAATCCCCCTTTGACCAGATAAAATATTCTCTTTTTTTTTGTTTTGTTTTGCACAAGTAAATGAAATCCAAATCAAACTGATCTGTATATTAATTTTGCCCTTCATTCTATGCAGTTCTTAAGCCTGAACCATAACTGTGACTAGTTTTAGGTTTTACAGTTAAAAGCTCACCAAATTTGCATGGAAAATATTGACCAACATTCAATAGTGGGAAACATTATGTCCCCTCATGAATTATAATGACAAACAGCTTCCCCTCTACTGGTGGAAACATTGATTAATACAATTTTGCTTATCTTTCACATCTGGGATAAAAATCTTTTGTATAGATTTTCTTGTAAAAGAAGAGAGGCTATATTGGCAAAGGTGAATACCTAATATTATTGGAAGCAATCTCTGAAAGCACTTAAAGTAGAAAACATTTGAGAAAAAAAATAAATACGCTAATAAAATTGTAGAGGAACTTTCTGAGAACACTGTAAAATCAAATAATGCTGAGATTGTCTCTTGGAAACAAGTGGTACAGGTAAGTATCTGAAGTGTGATGCAGAACTTCCAAAATTAGTGTGCATTTATGCTGTATGAGTGCTGGGGCCCAATTTATTCCCATTTTCCAGGACTGTTTACATCTTATGGATCTTAGTTCTTTTAGGAACCACACATTAATCTAAATTTCTATGGATCAGAGATGCATGTAGATGTCAGCAAATGCTCCTACTCTATGATGAAAAGCATTTGCCCCCATATTGCTGTGCACAGATAAGTCAGTTTTGTTGAAAACTGTGAGAGATGCCAGGGGGGTCACTGTGGTAGAAAAAGAAACTTGTACATTTAAAAATTTGAACAGGTTGAGATTTTAGGTATAAAAATTAATATAAAATATTGTGTCAAATAATATTTTTAAAACTCCTTTTCGCATAAAGTCGTGCTCTCAAGTAAAATAAAGTATTTTTCATTCAATAATTTCATAAATTAATTTTGAAAAACAGTTTTGTTATTGTGTTGAGTTGGATTGACCTTGGTCAATGGCCACACACCCACACAGCCACAATTTCACTCATCTTTAACAGGGGGAGAAAAGAGGATGAAAAAGCTCATGGCTTTGAGGCAGAGAGATCCTGTAGCAATTAGTGTCACAGATAAAACAGACTTGACTTGAGAAAATTAATTTCTTTAAAAGTAAAATTTATATGGATGGTGAGATACAAAAATTCCCTCCACCCTTTATTGTCAGGCTTTACTTCACTCCTTCATCCATAACTCTGAACTTATCCCATCCTGAGCAGCACAAGGGGAATGGGAGTTATGGTCAGCTCATAAGTTTCCCCCTCAGTCCTTCCTCACACTCCATCCTCCTGTGTGATCTCCTTTCCATGGGCTGTAGCTCCAGCCAGGAGCCTGCTCCAGTGAGGTTTCTGCACTGAGCTTCAGGGAATATCCATCTGCCACAGCATGGGATCCTGCACAGGCTGCATTGGGGATGGATGTCTGCTTCACCATCATCCTCTCCATGGGCTGCAGTGGGGATGGATGTCTGCTTCACCACCATCCTCTCCATGGGCTGCAGTGGGGATGGATGTCTGCTTCACCACCATCCTCTCCACGGGCTGCAGTGAGGATGGATGTCTGCTTCACCACCATCCTGCACAGGCTGCAGTGAGGATGGATGTCTGCTTCACCACCATCCTGCACAGGCTGCAGTGGGGATGGATGTCTGCTTCACCACCATCCTCTCCATGGGCTGCAGTGGGGATGGATGTCTGCTTCACCACCATCCTCTCCATGGGCTGCAGTGGGGATGGATGTCTGCTTCACCACCATCCTCTCCATGGGCTGCAGTGGGGATGGATGTCTGCTTCACCACCATCCTCTCCACGGGCTGCAGTGGGGATGGATGTCTGCTTCACCACCATCCTGCACAGGCTGCAGTGAGGATGGATGTCTGCTTCACCACCATCCTGCACAGGCTGCAGTGGGGATGGATGTCTGCTTCACCACCATCCTCTCCATGGGCTGCAGTGGGGATGGATGTCTGCTTCACCACCATCCTCTCCACGGGCTGCAGTGGGGATGGATGTCTGCTTCACCACCATCCTGCACAGGCTGCAGTGGGGATGGATGTCTGCTTCACCACCATCCTCTCCATGGGCTGCAGTGGGGATGGATGTCTGCTTCACCACCATCCTGCACAGGCTGCAGTGGGGATGGATGTCTGCTTCACCACCATCCTGCACAGGCTGCAGTGGGGATGGATGTCTGCTTCACCACCATCCTGCACAGGCCATGGGGGAAGAGCCTGCTTCCCATCAGCCTCCATGGGTTGCAGGAATATCTCAGCTCTGGCACATGAAACACTTCCTTCCCTCCTTCACTGACCTTGGGGTCAGTGTGATTTCTCACACTTTTTTCTCACTCTGCTCTCACAGACTCTGCCATGAAGCATTTTGCCCTTTCTTCAGTAGGTTTCTGTCCTGGTTTGAAGGACAAGTGTCTGCCAATAACTGCAGAAGTTTCTCTTTTAAATGGAGAATGTAAACTCCCTTCCTCCAAATTATTATTATAATTTTGAAATTAAGGTGCTCTCAGGCAAAAATAGGGGAATTAGGAATAACAATTATTTACTAGGAAAATTAAAATAGAATACAGTATTACAAAGAACAATCCCAACCCTGACAGAGTCAGAATACAACCTGACACCCTGTCAGTCAGGGTGTTGGTAGCAGTCCCATTAAATGGTGGCTACAGTCCCCCTGCAGTGGCAGATGTGGTTCAGCTGAAGCAGTGCCCCTGTGGAAGGGGCAGTTTTCCTCTGAAGGTCCAGGGATGATGTGGAAAGGGCCGGTATTCCTCTGGAATCCAGTGGAAAAACGGATAACTTGCTGTTCAAAATCTCAGTTTTTATCTAGGTAGGAAAGGCTTGGCTCCTCCCCCTGGCTGGAGCATCTCCCATGGGATGATATAATTTTATCAGTCACACAGTGGGACTCAATGGCCCAGCAGCAGATGATATCTCTCTGGAGGGAGGATGGGTTGTGGAAAAGATAAAGATGATTGCCCCAGCTGGTTTAAAGATGGCCCATTAGCAGATAATATGTGGCACAGAGATAAGGAATTACTGCTCCAACAGATGGTGACAGAATACACATTTCTGGCCACATCTACCCAACACAGTTTCATGAAGGCATCACCAGCTTCATTTGTAAACTGCCAGGAGCATCCAGCATGGGGCAGCCCCAGGCCTTGTCTCACAGAGACCAATACTGCACATCACCTCTGCTACCAGCTCAAATGCACAATGCTAAATCTGACACCTCCTTCCTCAAAAATGGAAAATAGTTTTCAATAAGGGGCTTTTACACTTTTTCAGTTAAAACTTCCCAGAAAGCAATGAGTTGTTTTTATATCCTGCTATAACTTCCTTCCTTGCATTTTAATGTTCAAAAGATTGTTTTTTTCTTTTTCCATCTGCCAAACAAAAAAGCAGATTTTTTCCTCTCTGTGATTAAAAGAATCATAAAGTTATGACTTAAACCTCCCTGTGTATTCTATTTTGTATTCTGCAAAAGTTTCTAATTAGCTCACTGGTTGAAGTAGCAAAATGCATTAAAAAACTGGGATTTTTGGTGTTTTGTTTTCTTAATTGGAGGTCAAAAATCCTTGGAACTGCAACAAACAGAAATAGATGTAGCACGTACCTATAAAGCACGAGAAGCACAGAGCTCATAACCTTTGGAATACGTGGATGGAAAAAAAAAAATTTTTAGAAGAAAAAGCCATTAGAGGCTGTCAGAAACAAGGGTTTCGCTCTGGCTTAATCAGCAAATAACATAATAGCACATAAAGGATTTTTTTCAAAGTACAAGAATAATTAATAGGCTAGGACTGAGCAAAAAATAAGGATTACCTGCTGTTCCTGGTTTTTTTTCCGACACTAATAACTCTTAAAGTTCCCCATTTTGTAGGGCTTAACTCACATACACACTGTTTTACCATTTAGGCAATTAAGAAAACTAATTTCACTAGAGAATAACACAAAATACCTCTCTTCTTAGGAATAAAAAAGAGAAAATAAAGAAGAAAAAATACATAAGGAACAGAAAGACAGACTAATGGAGGAAGTTTAAAAATTATGAGTAAAAAAAATTCATCTTTCTGTCTCCTGAGCCTGATGGTGCATTTTAGACTGATTTTAGAGGTGAAGAGCTGCAGTAATTGACCTTGAAAACCTAAAGAAAAGTCGTATCAGTTTTTCTTCTAACCATGTGTTAAATAGAAACAGTTCCTAATTACAGATCAGGTAATGAAGTTGCTGTTGTTACAGTATATGCAGAGTCATTAATTTGGGAAGAGATGGTAGCATTTTTTCTGCACTTTTAGTGTGTCTGGAAGATTGCACAGAGGAGCTGTGGTCTATAACTACAGCCTCTGCTGTAGTAATGTAGCTAATTAATAGCAATCCATTATGTCATTTATACTATATAAAACTTAAATTTTCTTTCAGGAGCCAGATGCACTGTTCAATAATCACTCAGAGCAAAAGTGTTTTACACTTTAAACCTTAGTGCCTAAGTTCTAGCTCATCAGCACTGTATGACTTCAACATCTGTGCACTCCAAACACCTTTTTTTTAAAAGCTGCAGGTTTTTTAACTGAATTTATTTAATTGGAGTTGTAGAGGCAATTTAGCAGCCACCTTACACTGCTATTTTTAGTCTCACTTTGGATTAAAACTAACCTTATTTGTTCAAGCAAATCTACACCACTGAATTGATTATAAATTGGATTAGTGACAGTAGCTACTGTTTCACTGGCAATGCTGAAGGACTAGAACAGTCCAAAGGGCAAAAATTGCAAAGCAGACTTGGATGTGTATTTGCCTTGTTAGGTGCCACTAGCAATTATACCCACTTAAATCCCAAATTTCTCTTTCTGCAGGGAACAATTGAAGAGATTTTTTTGCTTAGTTTACAACTAATTATTTTACTTATTTGGAAAATTATTTTCCTTACCCACATGCTGTGGTTCAGTAGGCATGCTCAGAGCTTCTGAATCTGCATAAATAATGTTAATAAACTGCTTCTCAATAAATAATTAGGGTTTGTATAAGAAACACAGAAGATCAGATGAAGTTCCTTTCTTTGATCTGGAGCAAAAAATTTTACTTTAGTTTCTTACATTCTCCTTCCTTGTAGGGAGCACAGGCAGCAACTTATTTATTCTTTCTCTGGTCTGTTTTATGCATGCTAAAACACTGGGTTTGCCAGAAAATAACAATGACACAGTGGACAGATGATTAGCACAATTGCCAGGGCTCCAGATCCTCATTAACATCCTTCTTGCTGCAGAGTAGTTTAACGAGTTTGCCACACCATAATACACCTCAAAGAGACATACAGAGTCAACTCATGCATAAAAGCATATTTCATACCACTGAAATAAAGATTAAAATTAATAGAATATAGGAAAACAAAATTTTAATTAGGAGAAATGTCTGTCAAGACTATCCAGTGTCTGAAATGGGAATACTGCTGTGCAGCCAAAGACCTCTCTTTAAAAGTTAGGTGTCAGTTTGCTGGAATAACCAGTTCAGTTGTGGTTGAAGATATTTCCTGGAAGCTGGTCTCAGACAGATGACTCTAGTGAGCACATGGATTTACATGAGCCTTCCACCATGCCTGTAAGGCATGTACCCATACATTTATGGGCCATGTACTCATCCACACAGACACATCACCAGGTCCCTGAGGGCACTGCCAGCCTTGCAGTCCCTGCCCAGCTCCACCTGCTCCCAGCCCACCCATGGCCCCTTTCAGCACACACAGGGTCATCATTCCTCATCATTCCTGCCCCAGCTGGGCTGTAATGCTCCAGTCCTCTCTCTGGCCCTGCCACTCAGAAGAACCTCGAGTTTTCTCTGCACACAATTCATCTCATGGGTGAACCCTCAGGAGCCCACCTCCTTTTGTCCCTTTCTGGTGTCCCTGGCTGGCCTCTTGCCCTGGCTCTTCACTTGCCAATGGTCCTGTTGCTGATATTGCCCATCCTATGGGCCTGCCCCCCTTGGAGAAGGTTCAGCCTGTGATATGGTCACCCTTGGCCCCTGTCCCTCAGGGACCTGCTGTCCCTTCCTGCACTCTTACATATGTATCCTATGAGCTAAATTGAGAGTTGTGTAATTCACTAGGCACATTAGCATTATATTGTGACCCTTCATAATCTTGGACTAAATTCCTATTAGAATTATAGATCCAGCTGTTTGCTGAACAAAAAGTCCATCAAAGTTCCTCAGGAAGAGCAAAAGAAACTGAACTAAACCTGGAAGACAATAGCTGGAAGCATACTGGAATAAGATTCTTCACTAGGTAAACAATTCACCTGCATGTCAGCAAATCTGTTTTTGGAGAAAAAAATCTTAAAAACTCCTTACCCTTGAACTGAGACCATCCAGGCTTAGTACCCCAGGAAATTGTTGGTACATATTTGTGACATATTTCCAAAAGGCAGAATGTTGTAGGCCTCTTTCCAGGATATAGAGCAATGTCTGTTATATTCCCTCACTTCTTAGTTATCTCAGTGTGAAACCATGTGTTTCAGAGGTAAACTGACAACCCACAACTTTTTATTTTCTTCTGTCTTCTACTGAAAAGAGCACTTAGACTCAAAACCTGTGCAAACATTTATCTTAAATAGCATTTGGGATGTGCTACCAGCTAACCATGCCCTGGGCTTCAGGACTTATGAACACTGTGCTAACATGAAGAGCAACAGTGAAGTTCCTTGTCCTTGGATAGCTGTCCCTGAAGCTCTGCAGCCAGCTCTGAAAACATCTTGTTTTTCTCTCAGGTATTGGTAGCCAATAACAGCTACTTCACACAACATTTAACTCTTCTCTCCCCTCCCATCCCTTTCTCTTTTTTCAGTTTTACATGTGGCACTTGAAGGATCCTTTTGGCATATTAAATTGCTTTGACCATTTTGGTCTGTTAAGCTGGTATTTCATGAGAGGTGCATCCATTACAATAAAAGCAGCAGAACTAGCAGTTAAACAAGCAGCCTGTTCCTCTGGAACATTTGGTTGTCCCTTTAGTAACTAAGACAACAATCTCACAAACTCTGCAGTAGCCTCATTCAAGTCACTAGAAGCATCAAAAAGTATCAATTTGGGAAAAAAAATTCCCTGTGGACTAAAATCCCAGGCATTTGCGGGCATGCACATACCTAAAGATCAATTTTGACTACAATTCCTATAATCAGTGACACCTATTTCTGCTTGAAATCATGTTACTGCTGCCAGGCATGTGCAAAGTCATGTCTCAAATCAGTAAGTGGCTCAGAGCTTAGCTCGACCTGAAGCTTACACAGTCCTCCAAATCATTTTTGCCAGCAGGCTGAATCAATGGCAAGTATTGAATATGCCTAAAGACAGAATCTTCCTAAAGCAGACACCTGATTGTGTTACCCCAGAAAAGCTATATGTCTAAAACATATACATTTTCCACTGCAACTGTGAAAACAAGGAAAGACTCCTGCCTAACTGTTGCAGTTGTCAAGACAGACATGACTGGAACCATCATCAATCCCCTGTTAAAAACTTCTTGTGCCTTCTCTCAGGCAACTCCACACAGCACTGACTCCTTCCCTCCTTCTCTCTGCAAGTTTCCTTCTTCCTTCTGCATGACTGGCTAACCCCAACCTGTCCCTTACCCAGCCTCCTAACCCTGTCTGTCCCTCACACAACCACATGTCCCTTACCTCCTCTCAGCCAGCAGACACCACCCTAAACTGCAGCAGACTCTGGCTCTCCAGCTACAATATACTCTATAGCTGACTTGCCAGCTTACTCATACTCTTACTAGCTGACCCACTCTTTTATAACCCCCATCCTCATTGGACAGACAAGGCTGTTTCCACTCCTTGGTAATCAGTACAGTTGTAATTAACTGAGGAAAATTGCCTTCTACACTATTCTTACAAACCATCCTTCTACATCTAAGTAGAGCTAGTCAAATGATGGAACTCTTCTTTCTCTTCAGTTCAACACTGGCTTATGTATGGCAATTGCCGTCTGGAAATCTTGGCCAATGTACATACCTTGTGGCAACAAGACATCTAGGTCATGGCAAAGCCAAAATGCCTTCAAAGACCTGGACCTACAATATTATTTCCCCTAGATTTTTTTTTCTTAAGATATGTTTCACTTTGTTTCTGGGCTTCACTTGGGAGCACAGGAAATTATCATGTCCATTGAAGTTTCTGAAGCTTGAGACTTTTGCTACAATATACTCCAAAATTTGGTTCAAATTACGTTTTGTGACCTCCACTGATAATAGATTGCATTCTGACTGACAAATGGAGCAGGTGCTGTTTTGGCTTAAACCCAGCTAGAAAGTAAGCCCCATGAAGCCATTCATTCCCTCCAGCACCAGTGAGACTGGGGAGAGAATCAAAAAAGTGAGAAAACTCATGGGTTGGGGTAAAGACAGTTTAATGGTTCAAGCTATACATGCCAGCATAGAAAAGCAAGGAATTAATCCACCACCCCCATTGGCAGAGAGGTGTTCAGCCACCTCCAGGAAAGTCAGTCTCTGGCAAACATGATGGTGAACTGGGAAGACAAATTCCATCACTCCAAGCATGTTCCCTCCCACTTAATTTTTATTCCTATAGATTTATATGCTGAGCATGATGCCACATGGTATGGAATATCCCTTTAGGCTTTTGGGGCAGGCTGTTCTGGTTGTGTCCCCTCTCAGCACCTTGTGCACCCCCAGCCCTCACTGGTGGGGTGTGGTGAGATGTAGAAAAGGCTTTGATGCTTTGTAAGTGCTTCTCAATGAAAACAAAAGCATCTCTTTGTTATCAACACTGTTTCCGTCAAAAATCAAAAATAGAGTCTCGTATTATCTGCTGTTAATATAATTAATTTTATTCCAACCAAAACTAGACCATTTACTTATGTTAAATGTTTTTAAAATCTCTGTCATTCCACTTTTGCAGTGGAGGTAGGTCCACAGATCTGGTTCTCCTCTACTCCAATATAAAATGTGTACATTGTGATGCTAAAAATATACTGCAGGATGTTGTGGCACTCCAGCTGGGTGAATAGAACACAGTGGCCCTTATTGTCACTTACTGGTGTTTGTTTGAAACTCTCCTGGCATTTTACAGGCAATAGGTAAAGTAATGAAACTTATTTTCTGACAGATCTGCAGTTTTAGGAGATTTGTTGTTTAAAATAAATGTTTGTCCTTTGTAAAAGAAATTATAATCATGCATCTTTTCTACTCTACTTTGACTATTAGTTTCAAAATAGACAATGAAGAATACAGATGTGGCAGCAACTTGCAAGTTACTAAAAATTTTCTTTTCATTTAAACCTTGCATTTTTATATATCAGTCCTTAATGAAACTCAGGAGCTGCTGGTCAATTAATAAATGCACCATATCAAGAACAAAACATTTTAAGGAATGCTGCCACTAATAAAGTCATGGGTTGCATAAGTTTCCAGAAAAGGTTGGAATCAGAAGAAATTGCTGTTCTGCAAGTAAGTCTTAAAATAGTTTTTACTTACCAGATGTCCTCCATGAATTGAGGATATTTAAACCATTTTCAGAAATCTAGGGTTTTTTTTTTTCATCTAGGAACTGGATAAATTACAGAGTAGAATACTCTCAATTTACTAAATATCTGATAATTGTATCTGATTAAGCATCATTGTTTCATGGGTTTGTGTTCCATTTCCAACGTATAATATGATCAATTAATTCCACTTTTAAAATAATTTGATACATTGAGGGGGAAAAAAATGAAAAATACCTTGCTTTAAGACTGGATGATAATATATAAGTTTAAAGAGACAGAATATCAGAAGAGAGGGTTGAGGAGGGGCAAAGTTGACTGGGCACAGTATGATCGTTTTTATTGGTGCTGTGTTTAATGGCACTCTAAGTTATTAAATTCTGACAGCAAAAAATTCTGCCTGTAAGTCAGTCATGATTTTTAACATGAACAAATATAAACAGGACAAAGTCTAAGTTCAAAAGTAGGTCAATGCTATTTACCTTTAGGTGTCAGAAAATGGTGTCATAAATCTTAGACTTTAGTTGACTTAGCATAATGACTTTCTTTGTGTTGAAATGTAATTAATTGTGTGAGCTACTTGGATTTTAAAGATTTGTACATAAGCTTTGTTTCCCTGTTTTTGTTTTGTCCTCAGAAAAAGTTTTATTGTGTGTGTGAGTGTCCCCATAGGAATGAAGTCAGGCAGAAAGTACAAAGCAGTGACTTTGAAACAGCAGCAGTCTGTCCTGAAAACAACAGGACCTGGGGACATATAAGTCTCTAAAGACACACAATCATCTTCAAGCACAGCACAGAATTCTTTAATGCTTATTCACTGCAGTTATACACTTCATATGATGACTCAAAAGAATGATTTGGTGAAAGGAGATGTAGACTCACTAAATAGACTGGTAACCTCAGAAAATTTAAGTTTTTATAGACTGGTAAGGTCAGAAAATTGTAAGTTCTTAGGCAGAATGCATAAAATTGACTTGAAAGTTATTTGGCATGTTTCCTAGTACCATGTAGGATATTAAAGAAATTCAAACTAAGTCATTAATAAAATAGATGGCAAATTTTAAAAAATAAACCCACAGAATGGTCATTGCACTAGATACTATGAAAGCAATGTAAACTATTCCAACACAAGCCTTCCCCAAACCTTTCAAACCCAGAGTGCTTTGTGGGTGCTCCCAGAGCATCCACTGAGACTTTACCTTCTCAATAAATTAAAGTGTTATTAAAGCTGCACTAATTATCCATGTGCTTTCCATTCCATATCAAGAGATTATACTCTTTAAAGCAAAATAGCAAAAAGGACACTTTGCTGTGTCAGGATAATAAAGTCTTCATTACATTCTAGCCCAATTTTTTTTTTTTTTTTTTTTTTTTTTTTTTTTTTTTTTTTAGTGGAGAAGATATAGCAATTTTTGCTAATGTTAGTAGGCAGTGGAGAGACTTAAAATAAGCATTTACCCTAAGGACATGGATTAAAGAAAAAGCTCATGCATTTTTTACCCTGGAGGAGGTGTTTGGTTTGTGGGTCATTGATTCAGAAGACTGAGATAGAAAGAGGTGACCTGAACACCACATCTTTCAACAGGTAGAGAGAGAGGTTAAAGGTAAGCTGTAGCCTTTACAACATTAGCTCCTACACACAAATTGCATTAACAAAACTTCTTCCTGAAGCTGATTGCATTTAGGGTCTTTGCTGTATCAGTGCATTCTCCTTCCAAAATAGCTGGAATTTTGGTCTCTAGCAATGAACCTGACTTTTAGTTTGGTTTTTTCCTGCCCAAAGTCTAACAAGACAGAATAATTGCCACATTTCTACCAAGAATATTATTTACTATGGCTGAAGTGAGCACTGGGGTCTTCATGTCCTGGGCATGCTTCCCACAGCTCTTTTCTAGGAGCCAGAGTAAGGTTTTACTCACAAGCATCTTAAAGACTTCTACAGACTTCAGTGAGGATAAAGCTTAAAGCTTTTCTTTTTAGCACCTTTTAGTTGAGCTAAAGGAAATTGGCATTTCTTGCCTTGTCCATTAACTTCCTCAGGTTTTTGTAAAACTGCTTGTCAAAATATGACCACAAGCTCTCCTCTTGTTCCCTTATGGCCTCATAAGAAAAGTCTGTGAATGGTCTTGTGAGATATTCCTTCCTTAATAACTCTGCTTTGGGAGAAGACACGCAATAAATAAAATTGAAATTTACCTATAGCTATTTTAGATTTCTGGAGCTTCCAAATCAAGACACATCTTTTTTAGAAGAACTGATAATTTATTTATTTACTATGATCTTTGTTTATTTTTTTCAGAGGAGAAAAATGGCTGGAAAACAAGGGAAGCCAAATTACAGAATCACAGAACCAGAGAATATTCTGAGTTGGAAAAGACCCACAAGGATCATCAAAATCCAACTCCTGGCCCTGAACAGGACTATTCCCAAGAATTGCACCATGTGCTCAAGAGTGTTGTCCAAACACTTCCTGAACTCTGTCAGGCTGGTGCTGTGACCACTTCCTTGGGGAGCCTGTTCCAGTGCCCTCTTTGTGAAAAACCTTTTCCTAATGTCCAACCTAAACATTTTTTGACTCAACCTCTTGCTGTTCCCAGATCAGCACAGAGCAGAGATCAGGGTCTGCCCCTCCTCTGCCCCTCACAAGGAGCTGTAGCTGCAGTGAGATCCCCCCTCAGTCTCCTCCAGGCTGAACAGACCAAGTGACCTCAGCCACTCCTCACACCTCACCCATAATACTTTAATGCCTTCCTTTCATTGTGTCCCCCAGAGCTGCCCCCAGCCCTGGAGGTGAGGCTGCCCCAGCTCAGAGCAGAGCAGGACAATCCCTCCCTTGCCCTGGCCATGCTGTGCCTGATGCCCCCAGGACAGGGTTGTCCCTCCTGGCTCCAGGGCTCTGCTCACTCGTACTTTTCTGTTGGCCAGGACCCAGGACCCTCAGGTCCCTTTCTGCAGCACTGTTCTCCAGCCTCTCATTCCCCTGTTTGTCCACACAGAGTTGTACCATCCCAAGTGCAGAATCCAGCACCTGTCTTTGTTAAACTTCATACAGCTGGTGATGGCCCATCTCTCTAATTTGTTGAGGTCTCTGCAGGACCTCTATGCCTTCAAGGAAGCTCCTCCCAATTTGCTATCACCAGCAAATTTAGTACCCAGTCAAGTCCTGAGTCCATATAATTTGTGAATCTTGCTGTCTTTTCCTGATCTTGACATGATAATACTAGGGCTGCTAACTTACCTCTTCCACAGTAGAAAACAGTGGCTTATGTAGCATTTTGGAAGTTATCACCTCAGTAATATTGGAGATCTCTCTCCAGAACCACTACAACTGAGACTCTGAAGCAACTTGAGTAGAGCCATCCATAAATTAGTGGTTGACAGAGCTTATCCTGGAACACTGGTTAGAAACCAAAGCACACACTGCTGTTTATGAGGAATTGAAGCAATAGTTTTTGGGTACTAAAAGATAAAAGAATAAAAAATGAAATATTAGTAGTAGCTAATTGTTGTAACTATAAACTTTGATGAACAGAAGTATCCCTAGAAAACCTAATTAAGCAACAGTCTCATCTTCTCCACTTATCTAATTCAAGAGGTCCTTTGACCAATTTTTCTCACTGTCTCAGAAGTTTATTTTAATATTGGTCTGTAAATAATTTTCTATGAAGTAAATCAGTTTCTGTGTAAATCATGCAAACAACCCAGTATCTCTTACAGCCCAGTTGGTAGCTGCTGTAAGGAGGAAATTGGTAGCTGCTGTAAGGAAGGAAAAGGATTCAGAGACGAGACAAAGGTAATCTTTGTAATGGGTCTCCAGCATCCCATTCTAGTAGGATAACAGCTGAGCAGCAAATGGAAGGGGAGATCAGCTCCATATTTCTGGTGTAGCATGGAGTCTATAGCATTAAAACTTAATCATGTAGACCCAAACTTTTGCTTTTGCTAGATATGCCCAGAGAGAAGGGGAAAAAAACCCCAACGTGTCATAGACCATTAAATTTTAAATTATTTAATAATCAAGAAACAAAGTTTGGAGTGAACCTGAACTTTGTTTCTTTCATTCTTTTTAGGCATTCCTGAATATCTTGTACACAAACTAACTGATGAACTCCTCATGAGGTTAGGTAGTTAAATTCTGAAGGTCGGAGTAACTATGACCCTGCTCAGTCAACAACTGGAAAACACTAGATGAAATGTTAAATGTGACTCAGTGTTCTTCCTATAAGGAGCTGTTGCCAAGAGCACAGCCGTGGGTGTAGGTATTTATTGTGTTCAGGCTTCAGTAAGCTTCATCATGATAATTAATTCATGAGATAAGGAAGGTATACATGATTAAGGTCACTTCATCACCAAACAAAAAGTGAGAAGTTGTCTCTTAGCCTTGGTGTTTGTGCTATTTATAAGTCCCAGTTCAGAGGGGAGTCTAGAAACCAAAGGCTGCTTTGATGATTTGTGCGACATGCCTTCAAATGAAGAAGCAAATATGATGGAAAGCTCCCTAGGGGGTTTCTTCTGCCTGCAGGCATAACCTGTTTTTTTCCTAGGATTTAGTTTCAATTAACTCCTCGTCAGCTATGTGCTGAGCTCAGCAAGGCACCAGATCAGTCAACAGTCTTCATAAATTGTGGAAAAAAATATTTTAATATAATCTGAATTATTTATCAGAGTCCATCATATCCTAGCCTTTCTTCCATGTTGTTTTGTTAGCCATGGGTATGATGATTCAGTATTACTTTGCATTTTTGTATGGTTATTTATGGTCCCACACAGTGTCTGCAAAAGATACTTTCTCTAATGTGATAGTATTTTGTATTGTTTTTTTCAGTCTCAGTGAATGGATCTCTAGATATTTGGTTTATGTGTTTTTATGGTCTACATTGTTTCACTTCCTAACTTTCTTTAGGTTTTCTAAGTAACATCTAAATCAGTGTATCCCCAAGACAAGATGTAAATCACGTATTACAAGTAGAGTCAGCAACTATATCTATATTTATTATTACAAAAGGGGTTTGATCCAGGTGACTAATTTCAATGCAGCCATAAAAAAATATTTATCCAGAGCAAGGTACATTTTAGAATGCATTTGAAAGTTGTCTGGAGCTGACTGACAAAAGGGACATCTTTAAATGTTACTTCTCGCCATGATTTGGTATTAAAACATGTTTTATGTACTACACCTTGAAAGCCAGCCTCTGTTCTGCTTTCATAGTGTTGTTCACTATGTCAGATGCTGTGATAAATGACACTGCCTAGGCTGAAGATTTCCACAAAAATAATCAGCATTTCATCCAATAATGTGATCATGAGACAAACTTTTTATAAGCAAGCCCAAAACTAATCAGAAGGGTATCAGGGTACCTGGTGATCTGACCTTATCCTAGCTGCTCAATGGAAGCAGAACTTAATTAAGTACTTGCAGTATAGGAAAGAGAGCTACCTGAACAATTACTTCAGAAGTCCTTTTATGGACCTGCCATGTTCCTACAGACAATGTCCACTCATAAATTTTGCATGAATCCTCCAGAAGAATGGTAGAAATCATTATGGAATTCCTCAATATTTGTAGGCTTGGTTTTATTTCACTGGTTAACACTGGGGAGGTTCTTAAGGAATCTAAGTGTTCTGCTTACATACCAGCAGGACACAGGAACATTATTGAACTAGTTGTAGAGGTATATTATATAGATGGTCCTACTCAAAAAGATCAGAATGGAAGATGGGAACGACATCTCTCCATTCAACAACACTTCATTTTAGTAATCAAAAAATAGTCTAAATATAATCTAAATAATCTAAATAGTCTAAAATAGCACTTCCCTCCAAATACTCTTTTCATTATACTAACCATACAAGTTACTAAAAACCTAATGAAATAGTAAGATTAATAATTTCCAAGCATGTTTGTTACTACTTGTGCTTGTTACTGCTGGTTGAAGGTCTTGCTCCATTTTAAGTATTACATAAGAATGGAAACAAATACAGACTGAAATTTTTGCTGGTGGTCTGGCTTAAGCCCAGCTGGAAATTAGGCACCATGTGGCCACCCACTCAACCCTCCTCTCTTTCCCCCACCCCAGTGGAATAGGGAGGAGAATCAAAAGTAAAACTTACAGGTTCAGATAAGAACAGCTTAATAATTAAAAACAAAGTAAAACAAAATAATAATGGTAAATAATAATAATTTTAATGATTATAATAATAATAATGGACACAAAGAAAAAGGTCATGAATCATGCAATCACTCACCACCCACTGACCAATGCCAGGCCCCTCTTCCCAAACTCAGATCAGTCCCCCCTTCTGGGTAACTCTCCCCAGTTTATCTAATGGGCATGACATTCTATGAAGTGGAATATCCCTTTGGCCAGTTCAGATCACCTCTCCCAGCTCAGTTTCTTTTGTTTATCTTATCCCCAGAACAGCATGAGACATAAAAATGTCCTTGACTTAGGATAAACAAAAATTAGCAAAACCCAAAATATCAGTGTGTTATCAACATTATTGTTATTCTATATCCAAAACACAGCACTGTGTCATCTACTGGGAAGGAATTAACTATCTCAGCCAAGACCAGGACAACTGGCTTTTGTCTAATATAGTAGTGAGGATATCATGTGATGAAACAGGGCTTAAAAAAAAGCTTAAATCAAACACTGAATGTTACAACTTGCCTTTGAGAATTTCTGCAGACCAGGTGAGACCTCAGATGCCTGCGGAAGGTGCCTGGACAATGCTGCTCATTGATTTCCTAATAAAGGGTCATTTTCTAAGAGATGTGTAGCAACCCAATGCACTTCTATGATAAGGGAAAGGAAAGAAGCAGTAAAGCTTCAAGATACATTTACTGGTGGTAGTGGTGGTAGTAGTAGTAGTAGTAGCAGCAGCAGCAACAGCAGCAGCAGCAAGCAGCAAGTGGCAAAATAGGTTAAATTGGCCAAGACCAACTTTAGCATCTTCTAAAAGTGATAGATATTGGTAACCAAGTGGCAGAGCAGGATCTAGCTATTGGAAATACTTTTTTTTGTAAGTCTGGTAGTGCTCAGTATTTTCATTAAAAACTTGGATAATGGAGAAAATTATGAGAAAATGTAAAAATCACATTGGTCAGAAAGGGAACTTGGGCTCTTTGGAAGACAGTCTCAGAGCTCAGAATGGTCCTTTGCAACTCACCATGAACATCAGTTGTCTTGATATTAATGACACCACCAAACAGACAGTACTTGCTAGGCAGGCAAGCAAATGGAGCAGGATTGCACTAAGAGGCAGATAATAAGCACTAGTAGCAATAGAAAAGCCTTTGATCTGTATAATACATTAATTTCACAAGGCATTTATGAAAAGTTTAGAATGAAAATGACAACATCAAAATGACACCAAAAACACTTTGAAAATGTATATGTCAAAACAGGTGCTCTGACTAGAAAAGACTGTGACTGAATTTTCCAAGATAAGTTGTTGTTAATGAGCATGATCAATTGTTCATCATGTCCCATGAGTGCAGTACATTAAGCATTCAGCTTAATTTGCAGCAAAAAAAAATTGGATAGGTCAGGAAAACGTGCTTCTTAATACAAGGCTAGCCAGAACAGGCTGTTTAATAGGCTACAGAAACATAATTTCAAGATCTAAAAGAAGTCACACAAGTTTCTGGCATGGACAGGCTGGTTATACTTGCATTGCCTCAAAACAAGAAGGTAGATAATCGTCCAAGATCAGGCTGTTTGCTTTTGTTTTGGCTTTCATTTCCCCATTCCCCTTAATTTCTATGATTTTTCTGTTTCTAAAATTTTGTACTTAAAAGATAAAATTTGCTTTTCTGCCTTACATTGTGCATTCCACAAGCCCATGATAATTTTTCATTTTCAAAACTTCACATCCAATTTTATCAAACAGTCTGGGAAAATTCCTACTATCTTGCTTAGCTGCTCTTGACACAGCAGTAATAATGAAGCCAATATGTTGAACCAAGTTTCTGCTAGATCAGCTACATGCAATCATTAATGCATAGAAAGAATCAAAACAAAATTAGGAAAATAAATCATACAGATGATAAGTTGTAGAAATGGGGCAAAAATCACATTGCTAGTATATTAAACTCATTAATGAGGATCTTAGAGAAAAGGTAATGTAGAAAACTATGTGAAAAACTTCAGAAAAATATTTTGAAACCCCATAAAAACTGCAGCACAAATGATGTCAGCCTTTGATGCAATTCCTGAGGAATTATATAGCCAGGACATCATGTTGGTTAGCAACAAAACCTGAAGGATATATTCAAGAAGGAAATAAGAAAACTTCAGAACTACATATAACTTTTACTTAAACCATATGTCATGGTAAAGCTCTTGGAGGAAAAAATACATGCAAAGAAATTGTTCCATAATGAAAGGAACAAAATGATCCAGCTTCTGAAAAAAACCCACAGGGAAGGGGTAGAGCCAGAGACAATGACTTAGAAATTTACCCTGAGATAAAGCATTAGAGCAGATCATTGTGATTTTGGGACAAAAGCACGTCATATCCACCTGCAAATCTTTAGTTGAATAGGAGATGACCAATGAAAGTGGCTATATCAGCTTAGTCATATAATAACTCAACTGATCTTACTAGCCAAGATGAGCTATTACTGTTTTCTCCAAGAAAATACAGGTGCTGCCTCTTTTTTAAGTTTCTATGAATCAAAGGGTGAAAAAAATCAGATACCTTACTAACACTTGTATTTCCTATTGAGATCACAATGTTGTTTTAGCCAGATTCCAATATATTTGCAATATGAGGCTAATAAAAAACTTTGAAATCTACTCTTCTGATTCAGATAAGGCTAACTTATTCCCAAGGAGATATACTACAACTCATATTGGAATATTATTTACATAAAAATAGGCTGATGAATGAGAAGATAGAAGAAATGACTGTGAGAAGGCAAAAACTAAAAGAAATAATCAAAAATTCAAGGAAAAAAAATTAAAAATTGCAAAATCTAAGTAGGAAATAGGTCTCAGGAGAATCCATCCTGTGTTAGATTCATCTCATATTTCTAGCTAAGTTCATTCAGGAATGAGTATTCAGAACTATAGTCAATGTAATGAAAGAAAGAAATAATACTCAGGTAACATTGCTAAATATGAAGCTTATGGAAGTTAGCATTACAATAATTATGTATGAATTGGCACCATTGTTGTTTTTTCATACAAGTTTTCCCTATTAATACAAACTGTAATCCTTTTGTATTCTGAATCTTTTAAGTTTATCATTTAACATCACTGAAATTCAATATGTAAATGAAAATTTTAGCCACAGGAGAAGAGATGAAACCAACCAAACACGGACTCAGACCTTGAGGGAAAGAACTAGAAATTTTGAGCTTCATCCTTCTATAGGGCCTTACATGTTCAAACTGCTGTGTGAGCATTCATTAGTGAAAAATGTCTCCTTTCATCATCTCATGCTAATTACTGAGAGAAGCAGCAAAATGTTAGTAGCACAGGATAGTACCCTGCCATGTATTAATTAGCATGAGAGTAGGAAAGAAAACTGTCTTTAGGAAATACCCCAGGAGTGCAAAAGGAACAGGAAGGGATAATCCTGTTTCAAAGTACTTGAAGGTAACAAGAATAAAAATAAGCAAATAGCAAGAAAAGAGCTGACTGCAGTGTGGTGTTGTTTTTTTCTTTTTCAAATTGTCATAGTGAAAGGGGAAGTATCTTACTAGTGATGAATCTTCATTCATTCTCATTTAGTTTGTTGCTTGTATTCAGATAAAATAGTAAATGTCTGCACCCCAATTAAGTATTATTACTAAGTCCTCCTTGATTATAACCCTGTTTGTTCCCCACAGTGAGCTTGTAAATCTCTCAAGTTGAGCCCTGTGCCTTCCTCAGATGCCCTGCAGGGTGAAGACTGATTTCTCAAACATTTCTTGGAATGGGTCTCTTCCCCTAGGCATTCTCTTACTGGAATTTTAATGTGATTTTCCACTGGTTTGTTCTGTTTTAGAAGTCTGTGGCAACTTTTCCTTTTTGTTTTAATCAATTTTCCCAATGATTTTCTTTTTCAATGAGAAATGCAAAACTTTGCAATACTTTGAAGAACAACATCTGTTCATTTGCATGGAGAAAATTTTATTTTGTCTGTAATTTTTCATTTCACTAGTAATTGACAGGCAAGGAAAATTGAAGTATCTTCTGGCAGAAGGAAGGGAAATAAAAATTATTTTTTCTCACATGTATATAAAGTGAAAACTATACTGTTGTTTAAAATTTTACCAAAGATGTTGTATTTAAAAACTTTGAAATAAACAACCAAAGCCAAGATATTATAACTGTCCAAAACCAATTTGCTCCAGAACAGGCATTTTCATTAAATAAAAATAAGCATCTCTGTATGTCAGACTTCCATCCCTCAAAGCCACATGTGGAAAGTGCTGTTAAATTTTTCAGTAACATGAAAGCTCAGTCCAGTAGGAAGTGGCTTTTCTCCCATCACCTCTTTGAGGTTTGAAATCTTTATGTTATGGGATACTGCTTAAAAATGTAATTCCCATCTGGCTTCTGAAGTTTTTAGGCACACGAGGAAAGACAGAATATCCAAGCAAAATTCAAACTTGATTAAGAGAAGACTTGCCATGGGGAAAATCACATATGATTTAAAAACACAGATGAGAACTTAAACAAACAGAGTAATAATTTGATGTTGATATACCTGCAGATTCAAGGACACTGTAAACTAATTCAAGGGACTAATACTGAATGTATTAGTTATGCACATTCCTTCTTAACTGATTTGTCAGAAAGCTTCTTCTCTAGCAAAGAAACCCTTTTTTTTCTTCAGGAGTCCTTTACAGCCTCCTCCATCTCTTTGACAGCAAAAGGCTAAATTTCATGCCAGGCACTCTGATACATTTTTATCCTAAGTATTTATTAATCCATCATTTAAGGGCTTCCCAACATAAATATTTTAAAATCAAAGCAAAAGCAAGCACAGAGACTTCTCTGTAAAGCCACAATACATATCTATGATATTACACAAACAAATGATAAAGAGCAGATATCATTAATAAATGGCATTGATCAATATCTCTATGCATTTCAAATAATTGAATTTTGGATGAATGCCTCTGTGTTTTATGATAAGTCTACAGCTTAGCTGTGGTAATTTTTTTCCCTGTTAATTATCTGTTTTTCCCAGGACAATCAAAAAATTATCTCCACTGTAGAAAAAGATATGAGATTACATGGAAGAAAATTTCAATGGATTTAGAATTCAATATTCAGCTTTTAAGTTTACTTTATTGCACAAACCTTACACTTATTGCACAAAACTTACATTTTGACTTGACTAATTAAAAAAAAAAAAAATTCCAGTAGGGACTTTTCTCATTTCAGGTAGCAAATATTAAATCATATTTGAACACAGAAGTAAAATCTCAGTGAAAACAACAACAAAAAATTCAATCTGCATGTATTTTTTTTCCCATGTAATTGAAATTGTGAGCAATTTGAGGATATATTTTATTCTGGCATATTAAAAAAACCTAATTATAAACTTCTAAAATCTTAGGTTTGTAAGTTTCAATTTCTGCCCATAAGATATACCAGTATACTGCTCTGAGTCCTTCTGCTGCTGTAGCTAAGTTGTATTTTGCATGCATGTGAAAATAGTTATTTTCAATATTTCAGTCACTTTGTCAACAGTGAAATTTAGAGCTTGGAAGGCAGCAAAAGAAACAAGTAAATGGATATATTTAGAGAACATAATCTTTGTTTACATCATGTATAGCAGTATCTTATAGATGCTGGTGGTATGGCAAAGCTCCAAATCATTTTCATACCTGAAAGTGGACATTAAAATCTGTCACTCATAAATCAAGTGAAACACTGAAGACTTTTTCATTGCTCATATATTTAAAGAACTGTACAATTGAACTCCCTTGTTGTTTGTTTGCTGTTCATTGGTGTTTTTTTTTTTTTTCCTCTTTTGGTACTTTAAAGAAATTATTTCAAAGCAGTGAAAGAATAAAATAGATTTTTTTTTTTTTCACTGGAATCTTCTTTTTTTTTTTTTTTAAGTACATATATATATGCTATGAGGATTCAGACACTGTTTTAAAAGAAGACTCAAGAGACATATCTGTGACTTAATGTGACCATCAGCCTTACTGTCTGGAGTGTTAAAAATGGACACTTTCATATTTTGAACTTAATTTTACTTTCATCTTTTCCACATTGACTTTCTTTGACTACAGCACTTATTCTATATGGGCAGTTTTAAAAAGTATCAGTTTAAAATAAGTGCAAGGCATTGATAAACAGATACAACAGATGCCATCTGAAATAAGCATCACCCATAAGAAGCTGTCAGGGTATATCCATTGGAAAGTAATATCATAAAAACCCACATTCTTATCACAAAGTCATTGAGATTTCGCATGTATCATCCTTGGTATTCCATCATCTGGAATAAAGCCAGTGGAAAAATGCACAGATCTGGAAATCTCCAGTGTGTTTTCCCTCTCTGGAGGAGTAGCTAGCAGTGACTCTGCTCCAGCTCTGTGCTGTGCTTTGTGCCAGGGTTTCTTTGCTCTGTTTATTAAGCTGGAGACACAGGCAACTCTAACTCTGGCATTGCAATTCTGTTTGCAAACAGAATCAGTTGTTTCAGTCAGAAAAGCCAAGCTGAGAAAGTGGCAGCACTGATCATCTCTCAATAACTTTTCATCCAAACTTCCTCAGGGAATGTGAGGAAGGAAGGGACTTTGATCAGAAAGCCAGCTCCTGAACAGCTGAACCTGAAAACCAGGTTTTCACTCAGCTCAGCCATGTCACCTCCTTTTAATCTGGGTGTGTGGTGGGTTCAATATGTTGGACTAAAAAGCAGTGGCAGTAGAAAACTGATTGTGAGGATGCTCAAAAGAACAAGAACAAGATCCTTGTTGCAATTGGGTTTCTATGCTCTGTTACACCATATGCAATTATTCAGAGAATTAAGACATATCTCAAAATCCACTCAAGCTGTTCTAGGCAGGAGCAGTAGTTTATTTAGATTTATAGAAAACATGTTAATAAAGATATCTGGATGTCAACTAGTCTGTTCCCTGGCCCAAAGGCAGGGTCCACTGAGAGGATGCAACAGCTGGTGCAGGCAGTACTGAGCTGCAGTCTGCCCAGCATGTCAACATCTGCTCTGATGTGAAGAGCTGAGACATAAAGGTCTAAAAAAAAAAAATCCTTCCTGCTGTAGCTGCATTTTGTTCTTTCTTGAGAAGTACAGTCCCTCATCATACTGGTAAACCTTACTGTCACTGCAGTTCACTGTTAGTTTCATCTATCCTAGGAAATTAAACCTGGCAGAAGCAGGTCTGAGGCACAGGCATGAGAGCATCTCATGCAGAGGTCAGCTTGCTTTCAGGCATGGCTGCAGCTTGTGCCAAACAACCCCTGCCTGGCTCCTGTTCAAAGACAGCACAAGCCAGAGATGCTTCCCAGTCTGCAAACAGTGAAACCCAAGGAAACACGAGGGTTTAGTCACACAGACAAACTCTGCTGTGCCAGGGCCACAGAACAGGATCCAGTCAGGTTTTCCTACATTAATGCTGTTATAGAAACTCAGGAAATGAGCCAAAAATCTAATTTTCCTTCAACTTTTCCTATCTTTGGTGATCTGGGATTCATTGCTTCTTAGTTTTGGATCAGATTTCCATATTTACTGTTGGAGAAACAGGGATACATCCTTGTCCCTCTACCAACATATATATCTGGCCTCATAGAACTCAGCACTCACAAATTTTCAGTACTCAGATCAGAAATAAAGGAAGTTCACAGCAGAAGCTGAAGCTAGATCCATTTTTTTTTAAATTCTATATCAATAACTGAATCTCAGGGCTGTCTTTTATGTTACTTAACAAATGTTTACTGTTTGATTCTGTCTTAATGACATTTTTTTTACAACGATGATGTTGCATTCATATCCCAATTCCCTTAGTGCATTCTGGAATCTGTCCAATCAATCATGTTTCCACATTCATAGCATGTTAGAAACAACCCTGGCCAGTCTGATGCATGAATTACATGCCAAAAAGGCACATTGCAGTCATCATAACATGAACATAACATTGCTCCCAAAATTGATAGTAAACTGGATGCAAGCACAGGGAGATGCTTATTTGCTTTCAGGAGAAAAGAAAATTATGCATCCAGACAAGGAGATTGTGCATTACATATATTATGTGCAATAATTATGCTACCATTTAAATCTCTCCCAAGGACTTCCATTTTACACTTGAAAAAGTCTTTTAAGTCTGCCATAGCCCTTCTGAATTCTTCATAATGTTGACTTCTTTCTACTCAATAATGACATAAGACACACCACCATCAAAATACAACATCAAAATATAACATTCCTGTGGCAAATTAAACAACAACTTACATGGAAAATTAATATTAGGAGAGTAACATGTTATTTGCCATCTTCTAATACAATTTTGCTGCTGGAAGTCTCCAGGGAAAGGTGTCACTGTGAGCTGATGATGCTTCTCGTGGCACAGAAAGAACTGCACTTTGAAACAGAGGACTGCCATGCTAAGTGGTCACAAGGAGCCTAACTAGCATTTTCACTCAGTGCTGCTTTCTTAATCTGAGAGCCAAATCAGATTTCTATTCCAAGGCATTGCATCTAAAACAATAAATAAAACAGAAATATTGCTTGGTCTTCTTCCAATGGGCTGCTAAATGCTAGTTCTTCCAAAAACTAGAGATCAGAATCACTATCAATGCAGAAAAAAAAATATAAGGTTTGATTAGTGAGTATATTGTCTCTACCTATCTACATTTTATTGTCTCTACCTATCTGCATCTTCCATTCTTTCTCACAGTCATAGTCTTGAAGCACTGCTGAAGATCAAGCAACAGATAAAGGTGCTGAGTAATCTTAATCTAAAAAAAAAAATATATATATTTTTTTCAGTGACTTCAAGAGATTAGTCCTCACACAAAACCCTCTAGCAGTAACCACCCAGACTCTGTTTGTGCTGATTTGGCAGCCTTGTGCCAGTTTGCACTGACATCTAATGCATTACACTTGGCAAAATTTGGGGTGCTTGCTGGCTGTGATGTTGAGTAGGCAAGAATATGTCCCATATAACAAACTGTGTGATTGTATTTTTGTAGGTTTTCTGTTGTTTTTTATTACCTAGTAGCTAGGCAGCTCAGAAACTCAACCATTTACTTTATCATTTAGCAACAGCTTTTGGATTTGCTACAGTCCCCAGAGGATCTGAGGTCTTCTAAATGAATCAAGTATTTATGATAAATAAATAGTGCATTATGTTTGTTATAGATGAAATTTTTTCCCCACAGGCCTTCTGGCCTGTCTAGAAACTGAGGACTGCTGTTGGATAAAAAATTGATATTGCAATATGTTTCCTAAAGTGGGTTATACCAGAGAATGAAATGAGGGAGGACCTTTTCCATGGGTAGTCATACAACCATAAAATTTTTTTGTTATATTCTAATTGTGGGAGATTATTTGGTTTTGAATGTTATTTGGATTTGAATACTAAACAACATTTTTTTTCTTCTGTAACTTTCTTACTTGCACAAGATTCTACATTCAATAGAATATCTAAGGAAAATAATAAAATCTTTAATTAATATAATAAAGCTCTACTGCCATGGATGAAGTCACAGTGGGTGACATCAACTGAGAATCTATCACAGAAATGAGATGTGGCTAATGGTTGTGAAGTGCACTTCTTTCTGCAAATTGTGGAAGACAAAAATGTGATATTTTTAGAAGCAATATTGTAAGAGACAACTTATGCATGCATGATATTAATGGCATAAGACATTAAGCTCTGAATGATTGCTTTTCTTTGCTTGTATACCAATGCATTATTTTATACTTAACTTTTTTTTTTTCCACTCCTTTATTTATGGAAGATGTTTTCTCCCTTTTCTCTTTCACACATTTTGTTTTCTTGTTATTTTTAGGGTCTGAACATTTATTCTGGGAGCAGGTTTTGTCTGTTAGAATGAGTCATGCCCTACCTCCCTCTCTCATCCATACAAGCACACAGGCAGAACTGAAACCTCCCTTATGTCTTCAGAGCAGGAAGAGACTCTCAAGGCAGCATGCAATTTATTTCATATAATAGAGCTCTTCTCACAGGTGTACAGTGAACAACAGCTACTTTTGACTTGTTTACAGATGAGTTTGGTTTTGGTTAGTATTTTTTTATATCCCAGTGGAGATAATCTCTAGTAGATTCCCATTTATGACCTGCAGACTAATGCAAAACTGTTGGGTTCCTCACTGTTTAGTAGAACACATACTTATTTATTCTTATATATTTTTCCCCTGTTTCTCACACTGTGATATCAATATTGAGTGCATGGTCATACATTATTTTATAGACAGTGTGTTTTATGTTTCCATTGAGAATTTATCTTTCATGTTTTGTGTTATAACAGTGAAGTTTTTGGCACCATTGTCCATTTGCTTTTTAGTCAAGAAATATTTCATTCAGTTATATCTTGTATTTCCTTTAAGCTGAGATGTGTTTATGATGGCCATCAGTTATAGTAATTACATTACTTCTTGCAATTAGGATATGAGCCTTTTGCTTCCTTGACACATGCTCACACATTTGATACATACATGCATCATACTTACAGGGAAGTGGCAATTCCAAAAGAAAATTTATTGGAATATACTGGATAAATTTTATAAGTAGACATAGCTATTTTAATCAGCAATTTTGCCTTTTTTTAGAGATATATTTATGGATAAAGCCTCACATTAAAACTGGAGCTCTTGAGAAGATTTAGAAAGTAGGTTTCTTTGAATAATTACATCAGCATAACCACTGTAAGCATAACTTACTCTTAGTTTAAAATTTCAGTCATGGACACAATATGTAAGATAACCTTTTTTTGTTCCACTTTCAACTCCCACACTTCACTCGATTTTTCTTCTTAAATTGGATTAGAATCTCTTGAGTAGAAGCAATTACCTTGATTCCTTAAATTCTCTGTCGAAGAAAGAAGGTCTCTGAAACACAAGGAAAGAACAATCTTCAGGATTGTTATTCCTGTGTTGTAAAATCTGCCAATCACTTTCCAGGGAGGAACTGAAAAGAAGAGGAGGAGATGAGCAGGGAAATGAAAAAACATGTACTTCTGTTTGCACTTTACATTTGTAACTTTATGGTCAAAAGTCCAGAACTATAATTATTTTAAATATGAATAATTTGCAATCTTTTAATCCTTTTACTTTACACAGATCTTTGTGAAGTACCCTTGAGAGCTTTATGCCTGTGCAAAGTACAACAGTTCCATAGTAGATGTATGAAGTTTGTAAAAAATGGTATTTTTGGACCTTAGAGTCACAGAAATACACTGAAATAACAGACAAGGAAATACAGCTTGTAGACTTCTTATAATATACAGACTTGTCCAGTGAATCTAACTGAACTTGAGACTAAGTTTGCATGAATTGCATACAGAAGGATCAAAAGAGAGATGTAGAAGGCAAAGCAAATATATAATGCATATGCAGCAGTTCAATGCACAAAGGGAATCTGATGAATACTTTATAAGCCTAATTTATAAGTGTACCCTGACTCCCTCAGTGTGCACTGCTTAAATTAAGAGTTTGTACATCCTGTATGGCATTCTCAGATAGTATCAACACCTCAGAGTGCTTTGTCTCATTCCTAGCAATGGAATGTGGGTTTTGTGCACATTTTGTAGAATAAAATGAGCCCTGATATCAAGATACACAAAGAGAATATGGCTGTCAACTTTGAAAGAGTGTTGGCTCATTTCCTTCAATTCTTCTAATTGCTTAAAAATCTAACACATATGGGAATTTTTGTCAGCTTAGTTAAATGTTACTGCGAAACACTTGATGAATAGGTTGCAGATGTCACACAGCTAATGCAGGCCAAGAGAGAGCAGTTGAGTTAAAAGGACTAAATCAGCGGATCCATGATAATTTAGACCTACACTGCCTTCTCAAATAATTGTTCCTGAAGATTAGGAAGAAGAATTGAGATTATTTGCTTTCTCTAAGAAAGACACCTCCATTAGGAATGGTACATTATAAACTCAGAGTAACTCAATTTTAAACTCCTCATCCGACAAAAAAAACTTAAGTAATGCATGGAAACTTGCAGGTACAAAGCCTTTAGCAGGCATGATATTAAACTAATCAGGTTACATTAATTTTCAGGTCAAAAAGAAGTAACTATGTATTGAGAAGGATTCTTGTCTTCTCAAGCTGAATCATTAACTAATGTCTTCACAAATGCATAAGATGCACCAGGGTGCATAAAATACACAGTATTATGGGCAAGTCTATAGATCTGAACATTTATCAAATACCTGACTTTAGATCCAGATGTGATGAAGGAAAAAAGGACCACTGAAACTATGGACTATCACTGAAGGTAACTAGTGTGTTTACAAAAGCACAGAACCCCTTCTGTTTTACTAACAAGATATTCTGTCAGCAAGAGTGACCAGCAGAAGTTATCCCTTTTATGCATCGAAGAACATATTTTCCCAGATATTTTTCATCTACAACAGAGTATTATAATTACTTTTGGATTTAATTTTTCTAAACTTGGGCATACCAAAACCCAATTTATTTTAGTTTTCCAGTCAAGCGACTTTTAAAAGTATTCATACCTTTTTTTTTTTTTTGCCTATAAATTCTAAAAGTAAATCTTTATCCTAACAAAATTTCAAACCCTGGTTATCTTTTTGTTTTGGTGTTATTAAAATGGTTTCATAGAGGGTTGTTTTATCCTGTTTTCCAGTCTCTACATCTTTAAACAAATTTGGCAATATAGCTCTTTTCTAAGGAAACACTGAAGAATTAAATGCTTCATGGGCATGATACTATACACTCAAGTTCATATAATTAAAATTAAGTATACTAGCTTGTGAATCTGTATTATTTCAGTTATATAAATCAGCAATAACACTGACCTTTTTTCTCTTTCTTCACTTTAAAAATGTACAGCATTGCACTAAATGAGGGTGTGTTTACTTAGGAAATGTGGTAACAGCAGATACAATTATTTTAATCACTGAAGCATTATCTGGGTAGAAATTTACCGGAAGATTTGAGCAAATCTGGGATATCTGTCACCAGGAAAAGTGAATCTAGTGATGGTGCCTCTAGAATGCTCCAAAAGAATAAGCAAAGTAATGCCTGTAGGCAAAGGGAATAACAAACAAGAGGCAAATGTACAAAGATTTAATGCCAAATAAACAGTGTGATTATAAGTATTCAAAGCCTCTAAATAGAGATATTTGACAATAGTCTATGGTCATTTTTTGTACAACACAGTAAATACAATAATCTCAGAACAGTGAGGTGATAAAGGTCCTGCAGAGCAAAGGTACAGCCTGGGTCCTCACACCTGTGCAAACTGAGTCACATCATTCCCAACACACAGATCTCCAGTCTCTCAGCTTAGGGAGCTGCCAGCAATGAGGATCCTGAGACTGGTCTGGACCATGAATTCAAGTGCAAATTTAAGCACCTGAAAAACTGCAGACCTTAGAAGATCCACTAGAGAAAGTTATATTTTATGTTTCTACTAGTGAGAATAAAACCAATACTTTTTATGTCATCAAAATATGGAGAGAGATCCTTCAGCTGAATGTTTTTGAGTCCATAACCCTTTGGAGGAAGATGACATTTTCTATGGAAATCTGTGCTACACTATTAGATTAAAATACATGAGGCAGGTATGTACTGAAGGACATAATATATGCATGATAGAATAAAAGAGAAATGTCACTGTAGCACAAAGAGGTTACTAGAGGTTATTGTCTTAAAATCTTTCAGTCTGGGGGAGGTGGAGAGGGAGGTAACTTTTATATCAAAAGGTCATTTTGGTCTAGCAGTCTAGAGCTATTCAGCCAGACAATCTGTTTTTCTCTCTGTGTTTGTTCCATTCTTTCAAGTCTATGTCTTTAGCACTCAAAACTTGGAATGAAATGTTTACTTTTGAAAGTCAAATAACTGCTTTTCCCTCTTTAATAAATATGGATATATATATATATATTCAAAAAAATAGGTATATTATGAAAACATGCATGTATATAATGCATGCATATATACATAGAATCACTGAGGTTGGAAAAGACCCTTGAGATCATTGAGTAAACCCAGAGATGCCAAGTACACCACTTAGTCATGTTCCTAAGTCCCATATCTCTTTGAAATACCTCCATGGGTGGCAATTCCAGCACTGCCCTGGGCAGCCTGTTCCAGGGCTTGACAACCCTTTCAGTGAAGAAATTGTTCCCAATATACAATCTAGAGCTCCTCTGGCTCTAATTGAGGTTGTTTCCCTTGCGTTATCACTTATTACCTGGGACAAGAGGTTGACCCCCATTTTCTTCTATGTAGTTGCAGGGAGCAATAAGGTCTCCCCAGAGCCTTCTTTTCTCCAGGCTAAAAAACCCCAGCTTCCTCAGCTGCTCCTTGTAAGATTTATGCTACAGACCCTTCCCCACCTCCACTGCACTTTTCTGCACATGCCTCAGTGTTCTATCTCAGTGTTCCCCTGAGTACATAGATAGTATTTATGCTGGACTATGAATTATTTATTTAGTTTATTAATTTTTATTTAATATTATATTAACCTAACTAATTTGAATACAATACTGTGAATTTGATAATATTGAGAAACAGAAGTCCACATTCATTAAGATTTTAAATATCATTATGGATGAGCTAGACAAAATATTTTACTCTTCTCAACAACTATTGTATGACCTTCTAATGCGTTTTTTAATTATATCTACTGTAACAGAAAAAAAAAGATAAAGGGTTTGGGAGATTTTTGCTTTTAAGTAAAATAAGAAAATTATCCCTGGAGCCTTTGCCTTCCCTCCCTCTGGTCACACTTTTCAGTTTTTAAGAGCAACAGCAAAAAGATTAATATTTTCACAGTGCTTTTATATTAGTGATTGCATGAGAACACTATGGGGGCAACCCTTTCATTTACCTTATTATTTCTTTCTCTGAACTTAGAAAATAATGGTTTGGTTTTCCCTAGGAAGGCAAAGTGGATAGTTATATTGGCACCACAGTTCTCAGAATTCTTGTGAGAAGAGGGGTGTCTGAAATTCCTATTTAGACAAAGAAACCCCACAAAATCCAAAACTATGAAAATTTATTTGTAAGGCATTTCCCAATAGAGCACATTTGACATATTATACCTTAGGAGATTTAGAGCTGAAACAAATTTGGAAATGTGAGGTTGTATTTTACAGTGAAAATTTCACAACACAGCCATGTGTCCCTAAAGTCCTTAAAGAATGATGGTTCTCTTGATAGCTATCTTATGGTTTCTAAAAAATGATGAATTGCTTTCGAGATTTATACATCTGGTACTAAAAATGCATGAAATGTTATGCCTGGCTGTTTTTTGTTAGAAGAAAACCCTTCACTTAGCAGACCTGGACCTGGTGTAAAAGGATATTGCAACAAAATGTTTCAATGGCATGAAAGACTGGGAGCATTTTTCAGCTAGGTCCTAACAGTTCCTAAAGCTTGTCTTCACAAAGTAAAAGGCAATGTAAAATTACTATGGTCTTCACATCTGAACTACTTTTTGACAGACAATTAAATATTTCCCTGAATTAGGTCTTACATGAATTAGGCATTAATTAAAAACAACAACAACCACCATACAAAAAAAAAAAAAAAAAACCAACAAAACAATTCCAAAAACTTTCTAGTTTTGATTTCAGTATTTTGAGAAATAATGAATCCATTACATCAATTGACAAGTTGTCCTAGCAACAACATTCTATTCCAAACATGACACTTTCTTATTTGAATTTATCTAGCTTGAAATGTAATACTTCTAGATTACAAAAACTGCTAAATTGAAGAGCTTCTGGTAATCTCCTTTATCACAGAGGTGGCACCAGAACCAAACCTTGAGCCTATTCTCTGCTCCTACTTGACATCCCATGACTGGGTCTCATGCAAGACTGGTGCACAAGTGAGAGCCTCAACAACAGATGCCTTTCTGTGCTTTAGGAAAGCTGACATGGCAAGTGCTTTCCAGCTTGGGGACCAGGGACACATCTACTGGAAATGGGACAGAAGAGACCAGTGCTGCTCCTCTGCTTCCCCTCTTGAGGAAGCTGTAGACTGCTACAATGGCAGCTTTAGTTCTGGCTCAAAATTCAACATATCTAAAATTAACATGTCCAGAGTGAGGATACTGTCTGTGGGTGATAAAAGCTCTTGTGGGCAGCCTGGCTGTCCAAGCACAGCTGTGGGAAAGAGCCTCAATGCTGGCATGTATTTCTATATCCTCATTAGCCAGCCCTCACCCTGCTCAGGCAGAGTGGGACAGGCAGGATGAGTCCCTTGGCACTGCCTGTGTTTGTGTGAGGGCTCTGTGTGCCTGTCTGCATTTCCTGTGCAGTGGGCAGTTTGCTGAACAATGATGCACTGAACAAGGTGGTGTGCATGTGCAGTCTGCAGGCACCCTCTCTGCTGGCTGGAATAGGGGGCATGCCTCCTGCCTGCAAGATTTGCCAACTCCAAACCAATGTGTTTGCTTCTGCACCAGAAACTCGTTTCCTGTGGACCCATCCCATATGATCCCAAGTGGTTTCAAATCTGTGGCTTACCAGGACAGTTCATTCTGGGTGAAAAGACTCTTTATGTTTAGGTGACACTTAAGTGGCTCTTGTCACTCTTTTACTGATTGGTGCAAAAATTCTCTCACTTTCATCTCAAAGATACAGTCAACAAAATACAGAGCACATGCCCAGTGAGGGGTGGTCATATCCTGGATGGGGGTAACTTTGGGATGGAGGTGTGCCTTGAAAATACAATCAGGTTACAGGGAACCAAGCTCACTGGAGGAGAGTGATTTCACCACAGCTGCAGGTTCAGCAGCAGGAATCTCCCCTGTCTGCCCTGGCTGACATTTCTCAGCTGCCAAGACCATCGAGCTCCCCTCCCTGCAAGGATTTCAACAGAGCTGGGCCTGGTGTCTGCACACTGCTCCCCTCTCTGATCCATCCCCCTGGATGGGTGTGAGGAATTATCATGGAATAGTTTTGAGCATGCCAACTGCATTCCCTCCAGGGAGCAGCAACTGTATTTTACCCTATAATTTCTGTACTGTTATAACCTTTTTTAAGGTGAAAATACAACTTCTCAATTTCCTCTAATTTTATCCCCCATCCCATACCAGGAATTTAATTTTTTTCTAAGTTTGATTTTATTATGACAACCTTATACTAAATAGGTTATTCTGTCTTGTTTATATATTGGCACAACAATAATTTTTGTTCCAGATGTTTCCTGAACATCCTCTATGTTTCAACACTTTTGAAAATCAACCTTGACAGTGTAGAGAACTCCTCTGACACTTCTGTTATAATTCTTTGATGCAAATTACGTAGACATGCTGATGGTACATCCAAGTGAGAGTGAGAGTTTAACATCCTTCAGAGTAAGTTTTGTAATGGAAGTATTTTTATTGTGACCTACAAAGGGACTATATTATCTGGATATTTCCCAAAAGAGAACAGAAATACTGAAAGAAACCTTTTACTTTGTCCACTGGATTAATTATATTTTATTTTATTCCATGTTCAAACACAAAGAAGTCATGCCCCAAACAGAAAAACTAACCACATAATTTCCTTGCTTATTTGCTACCCTGGAAGCTTTGGGTCCACAACTTAGAACAGAGTGTTGAAACAGCTTTTCCATGATGGGCATGGATGGGAGAATTCCCAGGAGGCCTCCTGATGCTCTAAAGTCACAATAACCCACAGAAAACACACATCAGGAAAAGGACAGAGATATTAATTCCACTAAGCAGCTGAAGGGTTGCAATTGCATTTTATTATGTCTTTTCCATGGTGATTGGTCACATTTACACTAGAATAAAAGTGAAAAAGAAGCAGAATCAACAATCCAAACAAAATCTACTTGATGGATATCTTAACCCTGCTCCATACACCTTAGACCTGATGCAACCTTTGCTCCCATCCACAGTGTGGGAAGATAGCTCAAAAACTTTGCTTCCACATACCCTGGCTTAATGTAGGAAAAGTGATCTTTTCAGTCTGTAATACTTGTTTCTGAGATGCTAACTTCTTTCTATGCTGAACAGAGGAAGTACACTTAGCAATCCTGAGTTATTGAGCTCCAAATTTGAAGGGATAAAAGAGAATGAATGAAAAAGAGAAAATGGGATAAAAGTGTGGTCTCTTCATAGACAGAATGGACAGCTAGGGCTTTACTTGTATTCTATTTAGGATCCAGTTTTTTGTTTGCTATTACAGATTTGTTTTACTTTATTTTCTCTTAATTTTAGATCTTAAACAGAAATTTTTATTTGCAAGATGGACAGCCATGATTGTGAAATTAAATAGGCAAAATACCATATTTTGGTAGATCTGACATCTTCTTTTCAAGGTTATTAAGTTATGGAGTTATAATACTCCTGGCACCAGTGGTCCTATAAAATATTACAAACCTATTACTTAAAATATAATATAATAATATTAAAGCAAATTTCTTTTAAAAAGCTGAAATGCAACACTGATACTTTTCCAATATTTCAAATGCTGTTAGCTCTCTGGCTTGTAAGTTTTTAACTTATCACAATCATACTTTTTTGTTTGTGTTTTGTGATTAATTCCATCTGCAAAGATCACGTCTGCTGATTGTTTATGTCTGTAATCAGCTGTGCAATCAGACAACTAAAGGAGTTGAATAACTCAACTAGTTTGCATGCATTTCCAAAAAACCCCTGCAAGTATGGGGTGGGGGAGTATCATCCTATCATTAGTGAACAATAATTGAAGATTTCTCTGCTCTGCATTGGACTTTAGAAAGGCATAAGGCTTTGCAGTGGTGATGATTCTCACTCCAAGCATTCTGAATACAGAGACAGTTCTGCATTCCTGGTGCAAGGTGCTCTGAGCACTGAAGGTGGCTCCTGACACCAAAGGGGTTCAGGGAGGTGTGAATTGCCATCAGGCCACTCTGCAGCAACCACATGACCACTGACCATCTGCACATTTTGCTCATGGTCATTGATACCTTTTTCCTATCTTTCCCTTGGGATAACATCACTAATGTCAGCTGCTTTATGTCATAGAAGCTCTTCTAGTTTACAATAGTTTAGTTATTTGTCCTGAATGTACATGATAAATGTGGTCCATGCAATGGGTTGGCTTTGCATTTCAGGAATCCCAGTGAATTAATTAATCTTCTACATCAAAAGGGATTTTTGTTCAAATCATTAGTGATAACTGTGCCAGCATGCTGGGCTGTAAACTGAGAAATATGAGGATAAGATTCACTGTAAAGCAAAGAACTAGGTGGTGTTTCCCATTAAAATCCTTGATAATAAATTTTACCTCTTGAAAATAAATCTCAGGTTGTTTTTCATTTAATTGATAGAATGCACATTTTCCCTCTTCATATTTGAAGTAGCTTGTGCTTTCCCTGGGAATCTTTTAGGTCAGAAAAGAAAAGGACTGTCTAATTAATAAGTGCAAACAACCATGGGAACTTGGAATTCTTGGACGTTTTTGTTTTGGACGATTATATAAAATTTTATCAGACATTTCTTCAGATATTTTACATTTAAAGAGAAAAGTTACTAAGCAAGACAGATAAGAACAACAAATTTTTTATTTTTCTATGTGTACAAACCGCAACTATTAAAATAATATTAATTTGGCAAGAATAGTTGGGGTTTTTTTGGTTATCAAGGCAAATGGAATTAATTCAGATGTTTAGCCATACATTTGAAGAGAGCATTTATCTTATTTCTTTTTATGTAAACCTAACAGAACTTAAAAATACTATACCAAGAATGACACCTCAGCCATGAAACTCAGCAGGGAAGATGGCATTTAATCACCAGTATTAGAGTCACATACCTGCTGATGACTTCTTATCTTCAAAGATGAGCTCATATGAACCACAGTGCTCAGTCTTGCCAAACATATTGATCTATTGTTCAGAATTTAAATATATATTAGTCCCTGTATTTAACTTGAAGCACAGGCTAAGCCCAAATGTTTATACCTGGCAGGGGGGTGGGAAGAGGAAGGTAACAGGGGAGAGAGAGATGGGCTAAAAGGAGATTGCCTGCCTATATTTGTGAGATGTATAGCCCATTTAACAGAGGATTTTATGAGCTGCAATTACCCATGCCTCTCATGAGAGATATTTTTCCTTCATTCTAGCAATCCTAGTCAAACAAAAAATGTGTGTGGCACATTTTTACTCTTGCCACTGCCACCAAAACAGGTAGGAAGATGCTATTATAATTTGTTAAAAATCATTATAATCTGCAGTATTTTTAAAACTTTCTGTAGTATTGTTCACATCAATTAATTGCTGATGAATTTTGCCTAGCCTGATGGCATAAAGTGGATTGGATATTTAGCTATAGAACAAATTCAGTGCACAGAACTAATGAAAGTCTTCCAGCATAAGACAACCCTCCTGAAGGGATGTTTTTCTAGTCTTTAATGGTAATTTGTACTTATAAAGGTCTTAGAAACAGCACATCTGAGAAAATAATTTTATTCTGTCCCGACTCCAAACAAGACAGGGTTAATTTTTGCAGTAGCCAGGAGGGGGCATGGCTGATATCCACCTCATGTTATTGCTGGGAGCAGGAGGAAGAGATTCTCTCTTCCAGGGAGAAGGCATTTCTTTGAGAAAATGTGGCAGAGGGAGACATCTGATATTGTCTATTATCAGGGAGTTTTTCTGTGTGAATAATTCCTTTTCTTATACTATTTGTTATTAATATTGTTGCTGTTACTCTTTGTTTTCTGTGCCTGTATTTTACTCTGTATTTTCTATGCTTTTTGTGATTGCAGTTGCTAGGAAATTGTTCTTATCTTAACACATGATCTTTACCTTTTGTGCCTTTAGTTCTCGTCTCCCACCCTCTGAAGGAGAAAAGGAGAGAAAAATTAGGTGGAGCAAGTGGTAGCATGGGTTTAGTGGGAGCACTCATTTGAAGAATCCCATTCCTAAACCATGATCACTTGCATGTCTCTGAAGCAACTATTTTATTTGGCAGTTACTTAACTCTTATAAACAAACACCAAAAATAAACCAAGCAACAAAAAACAAAAACAAACAAAAACAATCCCCCCCCCCAAAAAAAAACCAAACCAACAAATCAACTAATACTCCTACAAAAATGACTTTTTAATAAAAACCAGGTGTAAGGGAATGAAAAGTGCAAGCAGAAAGTTTGGAAATTAATGAATTAAGAATGCAGGATATTGTGTAAAAATAACAGGCAGACTAGAACCAATAACTGTGAGAGCTCCCAAAGGATGGTCTCAGTCACCTTTGTAAGAACACATCTCAGATACTCAGTATGCAATCCTTCCCATATAGGCTGTCCTAAATTTTCAATTTCAATTTTTGGTATGCTCAATATATCAATTAGAAGCAGATACAATAGAATGACAGATTATTTATAGATTAGTCATACTGGCTACTGATACTAGCACAGAAGATTGGAGGTAGCTGTAAATCTTAATCCACAACCAAGGTAAATGTTAATGCATTTAGCTTGCTCTGCAAAGGATGCATGTTGGGTGCTGTTATTAGCTAAACATCAGTCTAGGTCATCTACACCTGGAAGTGCCATCTACACTATCACTGCAAAGGAAATGCAAACCTCCCCATGGGGTGCTGATACTAACTGTTTAGTCCTTTAAGCAGTGTCTCTTTAAAGTAGAGTTTATTGTGATAATTCTGTTTTCTGGGGAAGGTTGGTAACCTAACTATCACAGAAGCACAAAATCACAGATCCACAGAATCAATAGGTTGGAGACATCTTCAAGATCATTGAGTCCAACCCATGCTGTAACACCTCAACTAAACCATGACACCGAGTGCCATATCCAGTCTTTTTTTTATACACATCCAGGAATGGTGAGTCCACCACTTCCCTGGGCAGACAATTCCAGTACTTTATTATTCTTTCCATGAAAAACTTTCTCCTAATATCCAACTTATATTTCCTTTGGCACAGCTTAAGACCGTGTCCTCTGGTTCTGTCAGTTGCTGCCTGGAGAAAGAGAGCAACCCCAACCTGGCTACAAACACCTTTGAGGGAGCTGTAGAGAGTGATCAGGTCACCCCTGAGTCTCCTTTTCTCCAGGCTGAACATCCCCAGCTCCCTCAGCTGTTCCTCACAGGGTTTATGTTCCAAGCCCCTCACCAGCCTTGTTGCCTCCTCTGGACACGCTCAAGCATCTCAAGGTCCTTCCCAAACTGAGGGCCCAGAACTGGACACAGCACTCAAGGTGTGGCTGTACCAGTGCTGAGTACAGGGGCCATTGGCCACCAGGGCTCACTGCTGGCTCATGTTCAGTGGCTGAACCAGCACCCCCAGATCCCTTTCTGCCTGAGCACTGTCCAGCCACACTGTCCCCAGCCTGTAACACTGCAGAGGTTATTGTGGCCAAAATGCAGTAAATAGTAAAAGTAAATATAATTTAGAAATATTCAGTTTCTTTAAAGCTTGGAGGAGCCAAGCAGATTTTTTAACCAGAAATATCTTCCACATCAATGCAGTGAACAGGCCTAATGATCCTTCCCTTCCCTTCCCTTCCCTTCCCTTCCCTTCCCTTCCCTTCCCTTCCCTTCCCTTCCCTTCCCTTCCCTTCCCTTCCCTTCCCTTCCCTTCCCTTCCCTTCCCTTCCCTTCCCTTCCCTTCCCTTCCCTTCCCTTCCCTTCCCTGACCCTTCCCTGAAACTTCCCTTCCCTTCCCTTCCCTTCCCTTCCCTTCCCTTCCCTTCCCTTCCCTTCCCTTCCCTTCCCTTCCCTGAAACTTCCCTTCCCTGAAACTTCCCTTCCCTTCCCTTCCCTTCCCTTCCCTTCCCTTCCCTTCCCTTCCCTTCCCTTCCCTTCCCTTCCCTTCCCTTCCCTTCCCTTCCCTTCCCTTCCCTTCCCTTTCCCTTCCCTTCCCTTCCCTTCCCTTCCCTTCCCTTCCCTTCCCTTCCCTTCCCTTCCCTTTCCCTTCCCTTCCCTTCCCTTCCCTTCCCTTCCCTTCCCTTCCCTTCCCTTCCCTTCCCTTCCCTTCCCTTCCCTTCCCTTCCCTTCCCTTCCCTTCCCTTCCCTTCCCTTCCCTTCCCTTCCCTTCCCTTCCCTTCCCTTCCCTTCCCTTCCCTTCCCTTCCCTTCCCTTCCCTTCCCTTCCCTTCCCTTCCCTTCCCTTCCCTTCCCTTCCCTTCTTTCCACCTTGGTCTGAGAGACAGGTGTCTCCTAAGAAAAGCAGGAGCCTCTCTTGAAATGGAAAATGTAATAATTTTGAAATTAAGGAGCTCTCAGGCAAAAATATGGGAATAGGAATAACAGCTCTTTACTAGGAAAGTTTAAAAAAAATGCAGTAATAAAAAAAACCAAACCAAACCAAACCAAACAACAAACAACAACAAAAAAAAAACAACCCCAAACACTGTCAGAGTCAGAATACAACCTGACACCCTGTCAGTCAGGGTGTTGGTAGCAGTCCCATTAAATGGTGACTACAGTCCTGCTGCAGTGACAGATGTGGTTCTGTTGAAGCAGTGCTCCTGTAGAAGGTGCAGTTTTCCTCCAAAGGTCCAGTAGTGGTGCAGAAAGGTCTGGTTTTCCTCTGGAATCCAGTGGAAAAAGGTTGCTCTGATGTTCCAAATCTCATATTTTATCTAGGTAGGAAAGGCTTGGCTCCTGCCCCTGGGTGGAGCATCTCCCCATGGGATGTTGTCATGCAGTGAGACTCAGTGGCCCATTAACAGGAGATACTCCCCTGGAGGAAGGATGGGTGTGGAAAAGATAAAGAGCACTGTCCCACCTGGTTGTAACAGATGGTGATAGAATACATACTTTTGGTTACGTCCTGCTCTGCAAGCCAAGCTACTCTTCCTCTCAGCAAAATTTTATACAGGTGTGAACTTCACTAAGGATACAGCACTCTCTGCTGAGGTTACAAGGGCAAGTAATTTCCTATCAGATACAGAATTGGTTTTAAGAAGATGACAGCTACGCACCAGCTTCTTTCATGTAGATGCAAAAAATCCTTTGTACCAGAAGAGGTTTGCAACCTATTCCTGATACGGTTGAGTCTTCACTAGAAAGTCAGAACTGAAAGGACCTGTGCCCATTTGACATTTTCACAAACCAAGTTCCTTCAACCAACAAAAATAACAATTATTTGATGAATTAAATGTGTTTAGGACACATGGAATGTGTTTAGGACACTCCAGACAAAAAAATAATTTCAGACATGGATTTCAGTCACCTATGTGCTCCATAACATTAAAAAAATCATTACTAAGAGTTACAAATCAGGTTAAGGAACTATGACAGGATGACATGATTAATAAATCTTACAATAAGATTTGCTTTAAAGAGGGGAAAAATCCACCATGTTTTTCTGTCTCATACTGCACTGAAAAACATAAAATCAGTTACCTAATATATTTGGTCTGAATAAACCAAATGCCATGGGTTTTGCAATGTTTCAAATGCAGCCATCTGAAATAAGAACAATGTTGAGGGCTGTAATGGATCGTTTACAAGGCTGCAGTCATAGACCTCCAGGAAATCCATTTTGACTTAATCAGCTTTCCAATTTTTCAGGAAAAATGTAGCAGTTCTGGATAATATCCAAGAATGAGGACACAGTAATAAAAAGATTCAGTACATTTTACATAGTCTTCACATATTTAAAATCAAGATGCTATTTTAGCAAGGATTAACACTTGTTTTCCCTCATGATCCCTGCTCGTCTCCATTTTTTGGTACTGCAATAAAAACTCTTCTCTCCCTACTTAAAAGCAGCTTATGATATCCATGTCTCTGCAGATATTCTGCAGTAAGTTAAACACATTAAATATTTCTATGTGACAAAACTACTGTGCTGAAATTACATTCTGCTACAGCAATAAGACACTTCTCAAGGTGTAGCACTATTGAACATCTTTCAGCATTTTCTGAAAAGGAAAAACATTCCCTAGTGTAGCACTTACCTTCTCTTTCTTCAGCAGAACTACAACAGTCCAGTGCAGGAGCATGAGAAGCAGCAGCTGAGATAATCACTGAGAAATGTGGCTGTTCTGGTATATCACAAAGTCACTTCTATGAATTTCTGGCAAAGTGTACAGAGATTTTTCTGCAAGTGAAGCCTAACTGTATTTCACTTTTTTTTTTTTTTTCAATCTCTAAAGTTCACGTGCAATAGAAAAAACGGAGAGCAGAGATAAAATTTGAACATTTCGGAACTTGTTTGGTTAACATTAGAAAGACTCCTTTAATTTTCATGGTCTCAGGCAGAGAATCAGACGAGGCTCAGAAATATAATATAATATAATATAATTTAACATTATTCTAATATAAAATAATTAGTAACAAATCTTTGATATGGCCTGTGGCATTGTGGAACTTACTGCCTCGCTAGTGTTTTTGGTATCTAAATTTATCTAGATTTAAAAAAATAAAGCAGATTTTGATATGGATAACCAGTATCTAGAACTAGCAAGAAAGCAGCAAATTTCAAGCTTCACTCTCTACTTGTTAAAGATACATATGAATTGTGAAGTAGTAGAAAATAATTGCAGTTTTTCTTACTATGATTTTTTTTTTCTAATTTGGATTCTACTGAAGACATTTTTTGGAATATATGCAACATGAGTGATTCTGGGCAGAGGTTTCTTCGGTTTAAGTATAGCACTCTTTAGAAACACATCTAATCCAAATGAGGAATGAATATCTGAGCTTTTTCTGATCTTTATTTGAAGAAGGCAAATACCAAGCTTCACAGAAGTCAGACTGCATTTTAAAATTAATCCTGTTCCACAGCAATGAATTTTTATGTGAATATATTCAATGAAACCCCATTTATGTACATCTTTGCAATCTGGAAATTCTACCAAAATTAATACCATTGAAGTTCCAGTAAAATGTAAATCCTAATTCACTTGTGAGGTGGAAATGAATTTAAGGTCCAGTACGATACTCTGTACATCACAAACTTCAAACTTGTCTTTTTTTTTTTTTTTTTTCCTTTTTATAATTTATTTTCATGACTGAATTTAGCTCCATCTTGCTGTGCTGATCCTATTTTTCAATGGTAAAAACTTGGTCATTAATTTTTGCATTTATGTTCTGGATGCTGGAACAATTTTCAGGATATGCTTGAAGCACATGGTCTATATTAAGCCAAATAAAATTCAATGTATCCTTAAAATTAAGCTGGTGTTTATTCTTTGCTTAATAAAAATGAATTAAGCATGTGTTAACTATTTACTGGGATTGAAGTCTGCTTGCTGAGTTAGAGGATAGACTTTTTGGATTAGTTTTTAGCAGTCCTCGTCATAAAAACACAGATGGAACATTCAAATGTCCTGATTGCTCAAATGTTCTCATGATCTGTAGCCAGGATCTGGTATGGATTTTTTTCAGTTCAGTCAGAACAGGACTTCATCTGGAAAGTAGCAGATGGAAGGAAGGGAGGGGATCCAAGTTTTTAATCCTTTTTCTCTTTTTTTCTTTTCTGAACAGATGTTGTTGAGATGATAGAGCTACAGAGCCATAAATCCAACCAAAAACTGGGTAAAGAAATATATACAAACATATGTTGATACTTGGTACATGGTTAATCAGGCAGGCTACAGTCATCTACTGCACACATGAATATCTCCCTCGCATATGATGGAGATGACAGGATTTTTGGGGCTACTGTAGAAAAAGGATTTAATTTTGTGTGCTGTTTAGATTTCTCATTCAGTCAGGAGAAAAGCTAAAAACAGTCAAAATTACTTCAGTAACAGTTAAATGGTTCAGCACAGGACCAGGAAGTTGGTGAACAACAAGCTGAAAAAGACATGGAATAAATTTTTCCAGAACGATGGGACGGCTATGGCATATGGCTCAGATTCACAGACTTCAGTTTAGGGCCATAATTTCACTGACAACTGTCAGGTAGGATACTAAATAAATGGAAAAAAATTGTATGTGATAGAATTTGCAGATTAATTAAGGAGCAGTATTTTTCTGATCATTAATTTTCATAAAGATAACGCTATTAAATTAGAACTATGCTGGTCTTACCATGGTGGTCACGATTTTGTCAGTGATATATTTATTGCATCTACATTTTAAAAAAACATTCATTACTTCAATGACAATTCCTTCAAAGTATAAATGAGATGCCTCACTTTTATTTTTTTGCAAAACTCACCAGTTAAATTAAATATATGCAAAACTTTGAAAAAGTTATTAATTACAGCTTATTAAAGCTTCTTCTACATAGTAACTTCCTTGTTGAAATTCAGTAATTATGAACAAAGGGGATCCCAACAGGCACCTGTTTTACACTTGAAAGCGCAGAATTATTGCTCTACAGTAAAACTTTGTGCTATGTAACATAAGTTGAAGGAGGAATTATACAGCAATAATTCTGTTATCTTGCCTGGGAAGACCAGAAATGGAGTTCAGGCTGGAGTTCAGGCACGGGTCGTTGTCACTATACAACTAGTTATGACTATCATATGGCCAAAATAAACAACATACTATGGAGAATACTTACACTGAACCAATATTTACTCTTTTTTGAAAAAATGCCTACAGATCTTTAGAATGGAAAGCATTTAATTCTCCAAAGCATTATACTATATGTATATAAAGATTCTGGTATAATTTTGGTCACATCTGATTGACCTTATAGAATAAAATGTCTTTAATTTCTTGGGGTATTAACAGACTACTATAAAAGCAAATAATAACAATCTATATACAAGAAAAAATTGAGTTTTCTTATAAATACAGAAGGAAGAAAATGTAAGGAAATTCACCACGAATATGGAAGGGTCTGTAATTAATTAATTTTTGTTCCTGACAAAACTGATTTAAATCTAAATCAGTTAAACACCAGGAATGCCTAGAAAATAGTTTTGTGGGGAAGATCATATATAAACCTATGAAAAAACCCCAAGTTCAGAGCAGTCTTCTCGCAATACAAGGAAATTATCCGATTTGACATATTTCAGGATACTCATGGATACTCATTAGAAATGTAGGGATTTAGGTGCTGAATACAATAATTAATCTTATGTAACTGTCATAAACCTACATAAATACTATGGCTTTAGTATATATACTTTGCCTTTTAGACAAGGTAAAAGAACATTGCTTCCATCATGTCATACTTGTAATTGTGGACTCCACCAAAACCTGTCTATGCATCTAGTATTTTATAAGAGGTCCTTACTCTTGAACTGACAAGATAGCAGAAAAAGACAGAAGTAAGAAGGACAGCTGACAACATAAACGTTTAATGGAAATTATGGTAGCCAGAAAAATACATTTTAAGTATTTATCTAAATCAAATCTGCAATTTCTGAACTTTAGAAATGCATAGTTTAAAAAACTCCCTATAGAAAAACTGGTGAAAAACAAGGGCTCAAGGACAGGGTAAGAATGGATATTAAGGATATCCTACAGAAAGCTATTTGGATAAAAGAGTTAGGGCCATAACTTTATCAGAATTGAAGCACAGAGACAGGACACACTTATTTCACAAGAATAAAAGAGAAGGCTACAAGAAACATGGACTATAAGAAGGATATAAGGAAATGAAAGAAATAAGATGCAAAACATTTTGGCTAAATTCTAAGAACATACAACCTTGTATAGCTCCTAGCAGGTGATCAAAATATCAGAAAAGTTGATGACAGAATTACGAAATAATGGAGGTTTTAAGGGATGTCTGGAAGTAATCTTATGCAACCTCTAAGAAGAAAACAAAAAAACACAGAAAGTACAACAGCATCCCTGTTGCAAAGAAGTGGGGACACAAAACAGGTAACATAATACAAGTGGAATAGATGGGCAAGTATGGTGAGGCCTTAAGATTTTAGCCTTTCTATTTTTCAAATCCTGTGCTGCATTAATGCATAACTCTAAACTTCATGTAAAGTGTTAACTAGTGTTTTCATAGTGTGGTCAGACAAAACAATTCCTCTGGGCCTGGAACCCAAGGACACCATACAGTCAGAGGCCCCAAAAAGAATAAATAAAAGTGAATTGTAGGGGAGAGAGTGAGCTGGGGGAATATGACTTCATTACTTGAGGCTATAATTGGACAGTTAACCTCTGATATGCAAATGGACCAAATTTCTATCTGTCAGAAAAACTCATGACCTTTGTCCATCTTGGGTGTAGCCTCTGGAAGGCTTTTGACTGCCCAAGGTGTATCTATTGAGGGCCTTTAATAAACACCCACTTTATTCTCTTAACTTTATATACCCTCTGTTCTAGGTAGCCAGGCCAAGACATCAATGGGATGAGGAAAAGGATGAACATATTGACAGCAGTAACAGTGTCAAAAACATTTTAATGGGATAAAAGGCAATCCAGAACAGATTTCTGATTATGATGTAAGCAGTAAGTAATTCAGGTGGAGACAGAACAAGAAGCTTCCAATGCAGTTACAATAAATTGTCTAAATAGTTTCATAATATTCCCAGAAAACATTATGATGTGAATAGAACAAGGTTGGATTCACTTAACTTTGCTTTAATTTAGCATTTATCAAAAGGACGTATCATAAACATTCCAGATAATTTATCAAAGGTAATGTGTATAAGACTGAGTGTTAACAGGATTTTTGTGCTCTAGTTTTGAGAAAAAGATGAAAAACAATAATAAAATCAAAATAAAATTTCATTTAACTTTTAATTTATCTCCAGTAAAGAACAAGTTCATAGGCATAAGGCATCAATCATATGCTGGTAAACCAAACAGTTCTGGTTGGAAATCTTCCATGGAATTCAGCACCAGTGTTGCCTCCTTTCTAAGATCTGGATTTAAATTTTCATCTGGAATCATAACCACTTGCATTCCTGCTGCCAGGGCTCCTTTGACTCCCTGTGGTGAATCTTCAAACACAACACACTGAGAAACAAGGAGGTGAGAGGAAAAAATAATTGTAATGAACTTCTAATAGCTTGTTTTAAAAGAGAGAATGATCCTGAATGAAACTTAGTAGGAAAACGAAATTTCATTCTTGGCTTAGACACTCCTAATTAGAACAAGAGAAAACCTCTCAGTTTGAACATCTGCATGGTAATTAACCTTTAATTAATTTCAATTCAAAAAACATCAATACACTTACTTGAATCCCAGAAACTGGTTTTCCAGATGTTCCTAAGTGCTTTTACAGGGATGTATTTAATCACAAGCTTAAAGTAAAATTAAGCAAGTCCCTAAATACCTTTATAAGGAGGCAATTTAGCTTTTCCAAACCATGTTTACAACCTGCAAAATGGCAAAAGCAGTGTTTTCACTCAGAGGTATGGGTGGCATTTCCTACATACACAAGGTATAGGGAACACTAAACTATCCAGGTCAACAGTAGGACTTTGGATGAGTGGAGGCAGACACAGCTTATCAGAAGAGTGCTGTCAAAGTCATACTTAATTCTTCCAAAGCAATGATGAGAAAGAAAAGATGCAATTATATTGGAAGAATATATTTAGAGAAGAGAGAGTTTAGCTAGGTAGAACTCCCATGCCTTACAATAGTCACAATCATTCCAGATTGCAATTTGGAAGCAAAGCTGTTAAAAACAATCATACATTATTTATGTGGATTTTGTAATTTAATGTCAGAATATTGAACAATAAACAAATAAGATAAACATATAAAAATCATATGGTCTGAAATTTTATGTAATGAAAGACAATGTTTCTGGAGCTCATTCCAGAATTTATATAATGAAGCATTTCTTCCTGCCTCTCCCTTTCCATGACCTGCAAATTCAGTTTGAATTTTTGGTCATGGATAACCCAAAGCAACTTTTGGCATTCAAGGACCTCAAAAATCCTGATCTTTACTGATACATGGTTTCTAACACTTCTCCAATTCATGCTGCATTTATTATCAATATTATTAGCACAGCTACTACTACTAATGCCACAATCACTGCCACAAGTAATTTTAGTAATTGAAAACAGATGTTGGGATGGTTAGGGCAATTTTCCTCACGTTTACTAATCAATGATCTCAGGCACATGGTGTGATTCCTGAGGCTGTCCTGTGCAGGGCCAGCAGTTGGACTTTGATGATCCTTTTGAGTCCCCTCAGAATATTCTATGATTTTATGAACATACAATATCATACTGCACCTTTTAGGTTCTTAAACACACAACTATTTCACTGTAGAACATAAAGGATGCAGAGTCTTTGTTCTGGCTGTGCTCTAAGGGAACCAAGTTGCAACTTGCAAAAGCTTTACTACATTCAATGGAAAGAAATTTTTTCAAGATATTTTAAATGTCTGCCCTATATATACCCATCTATCAGGAAATGTGGAAGAAGAAAAATGAAAGGACCCTCTCCTGATTTCCATTCTTTTTAAAATATTGATTCTTGCCTTTCAACATATCAGCAACAACCTGGGAGTCTGTCAAGAGAATAGTAAAAGGTGCTTTCTACCTTTCATGTAAGTAAGAATTAATGATTTTTATTGAGCCAAAGGAATCACACCAATCTCTTTTGCGCTCATTTCCTTCATAGAGTCACTGCATTCCAATCTGAACAATGGCATACTTTCAAATGTTGATCATTATCACTATTACTAACTACAAATATGTAACCAGAAGATCCTGGAAAGCTTTGTACAATTGCTATTAGAATAGAAGCATGGCTCTGCCTATAGGTTTTGTTCTTAACAATAGCTTAGTTCATGACCTAAAGCACTCTGAGGACAATAAATGAAACACTGACAGGCTTTGCTTCTTAAAGAATAAGCTTAAATGTTGCACAGAAGAGCATTATCAAGACCTTTCAGAAACCTCTTCTGATCCAGCTCATACAAAAGAATGTACTTTGCTGCTCTGCCTTGAAAGACCTAAATGACTTCCACGACGTCACTAAGCTTACTGTACAAGAGGAGCTGATGATTACAGAAGGCAATATGCATAATGAAAAGCTTAACTAATTCCCTGGAACTAGACACAATTAAAACTCTTAATTACCAAAGAAACCAGGCAAATGACCCATAATTATAGTGTCTTGCATGGTACAGGAAATAAGTGTATTGGGTCTTCCTTAAGTCTTTCTTTCAACTGAAACTTGTTGTTAACAGCAGTCACAATTTTAATGGATGACGGAAAGTTTACAGAGGTTCACACACAATATGGATTTATTAATACATAGAGATGTTATAAACTCTTCACTGTCCTGGACCACCCACACACTAAATTTAGAGATATGAAAGCAGCCAAGTTCTTTCCCATTTTGCATAAGTATTACAACATCAGCATCATTCCAACTGAGAGACAGATGAGATTTATACAGACTTCAGCTGAGATTCTGGCTGCTTCTGTGCATTATTTCTAAAACTTGTGTCACTGATCAATACTACTCCTATGAGATGTCTCAAAAGGTCATACTAATATAGGACAGTTCTCACTTTGGAATTAACTAAATGCTTAAAAAAAGTATAGTAAAGTATATTAATTTATATTTCACTCTATGAATCTAGAAAAAGAAAAATTAATCACTTAATCAGAGGAAGAAATAATATTACTGCAGCACCTCATTACCTCATCCTCCTACATTAAATGTAAGAATATAAGAAAAGGGTGTTAGTTTGGCTCTTGGTATGGACAGCAGGCCCTCTCTACCTTATATACTGCAAAAGTCTGGATGGAATAATTATGTGACTAACAGGGGTATCCATAAGTTAGTGATAACCAAGAAGGCTGGAAGGATAAAAGATTAAAAGCAGTTTTAAAATAAAGATTTTGGAAGACCTGTGAATGTAATATATATGCATAGCAAGTGCTTATCAAACAAGTATCACAACATATGATACCACTATATCAGCTCTAAAACAGACTGAAGATGCCATGATTTATACATACAGAATTCATCTGCAAGTTTAACACTACCATCTATTGTTCTGTAAAGAAAGAATGCAAAGAAAGTTTTCATCATCTGTCCTCAAATGACACAGAAACATTTGGTATCAGAATGTGACATATGTTTTGGGCTTCTTACTGATTGAATCTTATACTCTGTAACTTCTTTATTTTTCATTGATGCTTTCCCCCTTCATAATCTTATCAACTGGTCAAAAGCCTGATGGGGGATATGTAAAATTTGCACTGCAGCAATATTTGGTACCCCTATACATTATGTGTATGTGCACAATACAGTCTTCTGTAAGTGTTTAACAACTAATTTAAATTTTACCATATCTCTAAAAAAAACCCCAAGACAGGCTGCAGCAAGAAATTCACCAAGTACAGCCAGGTCATATGGATATCAGAATTGACACTTGATTTCTGTAAACCAGAAGGTGCTCAGGCCTTTCATTTCTACAGATATCTTGCTGACTGTTCATTGCCAGAAGTATTTTTACTTTCTTCTTTGTGAAAAACTAGCCCATACTATATGGTTAAAATTCAAAACCAAGTAGCATTTAAGAAGTAAATTATCAGTCTCCAAGACATTACTTCTGCAATGACTGTTTGTGGTTTGTTCAACAACTTTTATAATTTTTTCCTTGCTCAATGTCTTCCAGATGAGTGACCCAGAAATTTTCAAGAACCCTAATATAATTCAGAATACAGCATAGATCCCTCCATATCCCATACAAAATCTTGAGATGCCTAAAAGGTCCTGTTTGTTATTTATGGGAGGTGTGGAAATTCACAAAAAAAGAGAGGAAACAACAATTTTAACATCATAACACAGATGCTGGGCTATTTTTCGCTTAACTTGTGTTTTCTCTTTTCCTATGTTTTGATTTTCCAAATACAGAGGAAAAAGGGGAAAATGTACTTCTGGGTGACCCATTTACTATCAGAATTATTTAAATATTATTGAATGAATTCATTTTAAGCAGCTGCAATATTTGCAGTTTTGGCCTCCTACTGAGTTAATTCTCTGATGAATTAAGAAAAAACAATAATGGAATAACATGATTAATGTTTCTCCCCTAATCTTTGGATTTACACTCCTTCCAGAAATAGTTGGGAAAAAATCCAATTTTTGAATACAATAATGAATTACATTTCATTTTATTTTAAGTATGTGCCAATTTGACCAGCCAGGGAAAACAGAAATATATTAAATATGCTGTTAAGAAAGTAATGCAGCTTAAAGCCCCACAACTTAGTTCCATTAAGGAAAATGAGGAGTAAGCCAAGAGGTTTTTAAATGCTATAACAAATGAATAAACTGGAAACTTAAAATCAAATGAATTAAGTGCCAGAATATTCAGCATACTAACTACAGCCACCATTCTTTATGAGTCAATGTTTCATATTAAAAACTGTTTGGAAATTACATGCACATATGCTTTTTAATTCAGATTTTTATTAACTCACTACTAAGAGTATGCTGCAGACCAATACAATAATCAAATTATTTACCATAAAACTTACAAAACAAAAAAAACATTTGCATAATTTCAAAAAAGAAAAAAAAAAGTGTTACATCTGCACATAATGATCACTCTGGGTTTCTAGCTCTTACATAAATGCCACTTTACATTTCAGACTACACCAGCAGCTCCTCTCACAAACCAGATCACAGAAAGTTATCTCAAGGAAGGCCAAAAGGAAAAAGATGGTTTGGATGCAGAAGAAGGAGGAGAAATTTCATATTTCTTGCTAGTTTTGAAGACTTGATCAAATGAAAGGAAGTGTTTCTGTGAGTGACAGTCAGCCCCAGACACAGCGGCTCTGTGAGGCAGGGAGAAGGTCACATTTACATGCGGGGTTACTCTGATCATTCCGGATGGCTGGAGCACTCTTTTCACAGAGCACTGTGTGTTTAAGGACAGCACACTGGGAACTTTGTATGGTAACTTGTGTTAACAGGTCTCAAGAAATTCTCAGGCATTTCTGAAACAGTGTCCAATTATCCTGGCAGCAGAAATCTAGCTGAATCAACTGCAGCTTGGATTAGCCATAGAAGGGAATTGTTCTTTTATGGAGAACACAAGGCAAATACTCAAGATCCTCTCTACTGAGGCTACTCAGATTGCATAACATGCTGGATTTTTATGTCACTTATCTCTAAATGTAGCCTAAAAAGTAATTCTGTACAATGAAATAGCTAATTTGTGCTGCCTTCCCTTCCACAGAGAACTATCTTTATCAGACCCACAGATTTCCTTGACATGTAATACACAACACATTCAAGCAATGCACCTTGCACACAAAGCTCAGAACTGCAGGACAAAATACACTGAGGGGGTGCCTGAAGGCCATTTGGAAACACCCTGCTCAACACATGTCCAGCCAAAGCAGACTGCTCAGGTCCTTGGCCAGGAGAGCTTTGAGCATTTTCAAGCATGCAGATTCCACATACCTCCTGGACACCTGCTCCCTACAGCGAAACCGTATGGTGCAACCAGCCCTATGGTGAAAACGGTTTTCCAAGAATCTAGGAGTTTCTTGTGTTCCATCTTCTGCCTGTTACCTACTGCATGATCACACTACACATTGGAGAAGAGGCTGGGCCCATCTCATGAACAAAGACATCAGAAATACAGACCAGGAACACTCAAAAGAAGAACTGTTTTGCTGCATCCAAATTCTATGTCTCAAACTGAAACTGGAAGTAGGCAGCATAAGTATTTCCTGAATAACAGCAATGAACTTTTTTCCACAGGGAATGTGGACAAACCCATAGCTGCAGGCTGGTGGAGCAGGTATCCTTCCTGCTTGTTTTGGGTAACTGGACACCATTACTTGCCTACAGCTGCCTCAGCAGATGCTGCAGAAGGCACTTGATTCTCATGGACCAAGCTAAATCCTTTAAAATCTATTTTGGCAATAGTTTATTTTTCTTCTATAACGCCTCCTTGACCAGTGTTATTTTCCCACACAAAAAAAATCAGCCTGCATAATGGAATATACATGAATTTGATCTAAACATTATTTAATGATTGTGTAATCTCTGATGGAAGTGTTAATAACAGCCTCTATATGCTTCAGACATAGGTTAATTCTTAATTTCTTCAATAGAGAGAGAAAGGGTGAGAAGAGGCATTAACCTTTAAAAACGTTTTCAATGGGAGTGCAAAAACGTCATGGAAAAGGTCCTTTTTTTTCTATTCAGTACAAGCCTCTCACTGAACTGTACACAAGAGTGTCACCATTTTGGGGTGATTTGGAGAGATATAGCTGTTTTACACTTTAACTCTTCCTGATCAGAAAGAAAGGAGACTTTCTTTCAAAATTCAAAGCTGAAAGTAATTGAAGAAAATATTTAAGATCATTAGCATAAAACTTCAAGCACAAAGCCAGAAACTACCACTTTTAAATAAAACAAACAAAACACTAACAAAATTCCAGTAATTATTTTCTATGTATTTCAACTACAGAAAAACAACCCCAAAAATATTAAAAATGACAATTCTCTCTTCTCAATATATATTTTCAGAGGAAAGTGAAGAAGAATGTATACAACTAAGCTGGAAAAAGTATTAACTCCTAAAGTTAAGAAGAATATAAATGTTCTTGTTGGTCAGTATCTGAATCATACAAGTTCATCCCTTCAACCTACCATCTTATACCTGGCATGCCCAAAGCTGATTGTATGTTTAAATCCACAAAATGTCTGTGCAAGTATTTATGAATGTGCTCTTTCAACAGTAGCTCACATGTGGACATTGGGTTATGGTTAGGAATGTCATAATTCCATAATTTATTTTTGCAACAGCAATCTAAAAATACCACATCTGAAATGAAAGGCCTCATTACATCAATAACCAGATCTATTTAAGTAACTGTCCTCATGATTCCAAAAGATGATTTCTCAGCCTCTTAGTTTGCAAAACTGCTTTGACTCTGCAAACAAATGACACTCAGAACTCAAAATTTCTTACATAATTCTCTTTACCTGAGAAATTATTTTTGTGTGCTAAATACAATATTTCTAAATAATTTGATATCTACCAAAAGTAAAAGAATCAATTATAAAACCCACATTTTTACACACACTATGTATGATGTACTCTTTTTGAAGTATTTATTATGAGAAATAATTAAATGGACCCACTCTCCTAACCCTGAATGAGGGATTAACTGTAAGTGCACTCAAGTTCTACTAGATCAATACAATTATTATTGGAAAAAACAAATTTTTAATAAGAATGCATTATGTATTTAGAAGGTCTAAAGAAGTCATAATTATTTTCTGAAGATTCCAGGAGAGAAACTCCATCACCTCTCTGGGTAACCTGCAACAGTGCTCAGTCACCCTCACAGTGAAAAAGTGTTGCCTGATGCTCAGAGGGAACCTCCTGTCTTTCAGTTTGTGTCCATTGCCTCTGGTTCTGTCACTGGGCACCACTAAATAGTGCCTGGCTCTTTGCATTCTCCCTTCAGGTATTTACTTACATTAATGTTTCCTTGAACCTTCTCCTCTCCAAGCTCACTTTGCCTTTCTTGGCACGTTGCTGGCTCATGGCTGACTCAGTGTCCACCAGACATTGTAATTACCTTTTTTTTCTGACTGCAGGAAATCAGTTGGGTTTTCTTTCCTGTTCAAAAATGTGCAGCTAGATTCACTGGTGCAGAGACAGAAGACACTGTAATGGAACTTCTAAATTTAAAGATCTGAATGACAAATGTGCAAAAAATACAGACAAAACTTATTGCTAGGTGACCATTAGAAAACCTATGACGAGAATATAAAACACTCCATTAGGAAGTGTCTCAGTCACCCCAATACTGATATATAAACACATTTCTTCACAGTTAAGTCAAAGACAAATTACCTTCTCTGCAAATGCCTGCAATCAAATTACAGAGAAGCACCTGAATGAGAGTTAATGTGCTTATAACACACACTTGTTTGGAAAAAAAATCAGAGGTGTCTCTGCATAAACACAGTCCATTCTTCTTTTATTCTATTTAAAAACAAATTATGTGTGTTTATGTATTAGTTAGACTACCATGGCATACTGGAAAGAATGATTTTACATTGCTCTAACCATCACAACACATGACCTGAAAGAAAGTACCTCTAATACAGTAATACAATCAGTTCAGAGATAGATGCCAAGATATTGCCAAGAATCTGGATAAACTGACAAGCAGCTGAGTGCTACAAGCAGCATTTTACTGATAACTTGGAACCTTCAGCACCCAGACATTATATAAAGACTCCCTAGGGAAGCCAGACTGAAGCAGGTGTGTCAAGGTGAAAAAGTATCACTGCCACACAGTCCTCTGAATTATATGTTCTGGCTACCTGGTAAAATATGCTGTGACTACAAAAAATAAAAGAGGATAGGCTGCCTGTCAGATGAGCAAACTCTGTGGTTCAGCACACAGGAAATGGCTCTGGTGATTTTTTTTCTCCTATTTTTATTTTTATTTTCATTTTTAAGAAGTTGTAGTGGTCATATAAATGACATTTCTACTACATTTCAAGTCTTTGCTAATTGATTCCAGCTGCTTCTAGTGAGCAATAGGTAAGATACATCATTGAATGGAGAAACTAGATAAATAAAATAGCAAATATGTCTAAAGTGTGAGGATTAAAAATCTCACCCACACATAAAGACTGACTGTGATTTATCTTCCGGGTCTGCAGATCTTGAACGTGTGGCTAGAAACATCTGTTTCATAATCTTCAAAGGTTTGTAAGTTCTAGTCTCAGCAAGCAAAATAGTGTGAGAAAAGACACTAACAATTCTTTTTTTCTCCATTCACCCTGCATCTGCAGAAAAAAAAACACTTCAATGCCTTTAAAGCCATAGAGAACAATCTCCTCATTGACAACAAAAGCAGGAATTTAACAGGTAATTCTACTGGATATCAAGATGATGGATTAAAACTGGAAAGAAACAACTACTCTGTCTAGAAATACTGTTATTATATGCTCAACTAAGTCACATTTTAACTTTGTTTCCAAAAGTAACATGAAGAAAATGTTACAAAATCAAGTGACAAGTGTCCTTTTGAGCTAGGTTACATAGATACCCAGTACCTTACACCTTGATGAACAGAGAAGATGTTGCTCAGGACGCTCAAAATGTTTTTCTTAACCAGATGTTCTTGTGCTTTGCAGTGGTAGTGCCACAGGCATCCAGCCAAGGTTCTCTTCATGTTTTTCTACTTCCCTTATAAACTAAAAAAGTTTTTCTCTCTGCTTTGGTTGCAGTCCTGACTACCTTCCTTGAAGATAGGGAACACAGTTCAGGTAGGCTGATCTTAATTAATAAGAATCTTCCTTCCAAATACTCTGTGGTTATGAAACATCCATTACTACTAATTTCAAATAGCATGTGTGGAACATAAGCACTTAAAACTGCCAATTTTTCTACAGAGAGGGATCTGTACATCTCCATATGCAGAAATATGTACCCATTAGTTTATATGACAGAACTGTACATGGGAAGAAGAATGGCAGAAACAACAAGGACAGATAGGGGCCACCCTGGGCCAGCTGCTCCCAGACACACCCCAGCAGTCACACACCCCATCAGCCCACCAGAAGCTCATTCCTGTGCTGCCTGATGGGACAGGATGAGTGCCAGCAGCCCTGTGAGGCCCTGGGCCAGCCATTCTGGGTGCCAGCAGGCCAGACCCACACAGACATACCAGCAGGAGAAGCTCCATGGGTCAGGGCACCCTGTGAGAATGTGAGACAGCAGGGGCTGGTGGGTCAGTAGGAGCCATCTGTTCTTGGCCATTCCTGCAACAGTGTGTGTAGTCTGTCCTGTCTCCTCTGATCAAACTCCATTTCTAATGGTTTTCATTAGAAAAGGGCTTAAATTGTGCACACACAATTGTGCACACACGTGCATGGAAGGCTCAGTGTCAGTCCTGCCATGGGACCAGGAGTCCCACGTGCCCACAGTGCAGCAGTGCAGTGGGTGCCCAGATGGGTGGGCAAGGGAGGGTGTGAGGGCTAGCAAAGTGCTGGAGTAGCTGGCAAGTAGGTGAAGTGTCTTGGAAGCCAGGCAAGACTCTATGGGCAAGAGCACAGTCAGTGCTGGCTCTTGGAGGAACAGGGTAGGCACAGGGCAGACTTGGCCAGCTGCTGTGGACTGTTGCATCTGGGGCTGTCCAAGATACCCGTCTGTGTGTGCACAGGAGAGACTCTGGAATGATGGAACTACAGGACTGGGATCCCATGACAACTGAGTACCTAAATCCAGCTGCTGGAAGAATCCTTACTGCAGAGTGAATATAGGGTAGACTTGTCTCATATGTCTATGCAGGAAAGTGACATAACAGTAACTCCACAAGATCAACATAGGTAGAGGTTTGAAAATATTGATTTAAGGTCTCTAAAATTCCCAGGCTTATAGCTGGGAATTTTTTGCATAGCTGCAAAAGTTACTGGAAGGTGTCTACACCACGAACATGGGTACCTGCTGAAGAAATACAGCATTTTAAACATTTGCCAATTAAGGTGATTTTGGTTTATGTTGTCCACACAAACAAACAAAACCTACCCGGAAAAGCCATACAAGCTGCATGGAAGACCCATAGACAAAGGCTTTGCAAATAAAATTAGAGCTGCCGTCAACTGAAATAATACTGAGCCCTTTGCTGTACTTATAAAGAAGTGCAAAAAGATGGTTGGCTTATTTGGTTTTGTCAGGCAACACAAGCTTTTAATATCTCTAGTCATTCAGACCTTTGACTAAGATTTATTAACCTGTCAAACAAAAGCAATTTTACAACATATACAACTGCAGTTCATTTCAGAACATTTATTGCTCTGTAAACAAAAATCCAGATTCTGCTTAAACAATCTATTCCTTTTCTTCCTCTTGAAGCAAGAAGGAAGGCAGGGTAGTAAGAGAAATTCTAAATGAAAAAGAAGTATTTTATATACTTGTGCAAGTAAGTTTGTAAAAAGTATCAAGTCAGAAATTTAAATAGACTTTTATGGTGACTACCTCAACTGAGAAAACATCCTCCACCTCTGAGCAGTATGGAGAGGGGAAGGGGAAACAGAATAGGGGTACAGCTCCACATTTACTTTGTATACTTTCTGCTATGCAGCTCAGCTCAAATGGCTCTGAGAGATGTTTAGAAAGGAGGCAGTTTATTAAGAGACTGAAAGAGGAGCATGAGACCTATGTGGAACACCACCACGTTATCCAGTCTCCCCTTATAGAGACAAACGTGATGCTAGGGAATGGTTTACTGCTGTTTAGGGACAGAGTCTCATCTAATAGCCTGACAAAGGGGAGGCAGCCACAGCTCCTTGCCCCCAGCACAAAGAGTAGAAAGGCTGAGCACATTTCTCCCAGCAGGCACCAGCGAAAACACACAAATATCTATATCTATCTATATCTATATCTATATCTATATCTATCTATCTATATCTATATCTATATCTATATCTATATCTATATCTATATCTATATCTATATCTATATCATCTATCTATATCTATACGTATACATAAGGCTAGAAACACAGATCAGTGCAGGTATATTCAGCATGCCCAAGGACCCACAGGGTCATTCAGCTGCCTTTTTCTCTAGTGCTCACAGGCTTGCACTCAGCCTGGCCACTGGCTCTGTAGATGTCTGGGCTAGGCCCTTGTGACCTGCAGCCCCAGGCTGTGGGCTGGCACCTCATTTTGCCCAGTTGCTAGCACCCAGTTCCATTCTTGCTCCAGCTGCTGGCACCATGAACAATGGGCCTCTGCCTGGGTCTGGTTTCTGGCCACACACACAGAGACCACAGACCAGACGCCCTTCAGCCAGGAAGAGTTAGAAGTGGAATTTGCTAACACAACAGACACTGCAAGGAGCTGTGCATGGCCAGACAAATGTCTGGCCTCTTACACATCTAATGCTTTTTATTCTCTTATCCCTCTATTTCCCTGTAATAAATCCTGACCAAACCCCAAATTCTCCTCCTCTGCCTGCCATACCGTGTGGCACACCCTAGGCAGCATCTCCCCTCAGGAGAGTCCAAAAGGATTAATCCAGCACTGATTTACCTTGATAGCCCTTCTGGGACAGCCCAAACAGGCTGTTCCTCCCTTTGAGTCCTTACCTGAGCTTCTGTCTACCTTTGGGACTCTGTGCTGCCCTGACCATATGGAGATGGGCACCTCATGGGATGATGACTTCTGTGACAGGTGTCAGAACTGTTGGGAAGGTATGATTTGGGATACCTCACCTGATGTCACTCTCAGCTCTTTTGTGGGTCTGCAAACAAGCTTTTAATGCAAACCCAGACATCTGCATCTCGTAGCAGATCTTCCTTAGGATTCACCCAATTCTATGCAAGTCTATGCATCACATGCTGCTTGATTCCTCATATGCAAGAGCAGGAATCCAAGTACTTTCTTTTACAGGTCTTTATAACCAGGGCCTGACATGCCATACACTATACTAAATATAGAAATCAATAGAAGAAAAAGCAATGCTCAAATCAGACATCCTATTTTTCCTTTCTTCTCAATGCTGCTATTATTCCAATGTTCAGTTTGATCCTAAAGCAATACACCACAGCATGTCACAAGCATTATTATGTCTTTATACTGCCGAGTAACTGAAATCCTTTTATTAAAATACAGCATTCTGTGATGGATTTCTTCATCCTTGGACTGACATTGAGCCTGAAGCTCTTACTAGTAATCATTTTACACAAAGCCAGATCACATACTCAACTCAGACAGAAAAGCTAAGGACTCAATTGACAGATTTTTAAAAATGGTGTGAAAGCTGGTGAGACTGAATTGTTCTAGCAAATAATAGACACATTTCAAAATTTCTGAGAAAAACTACACTGAAGGCCTTTTCTAAGTATTCGACTTATGGAACATTTTATTCACCATTCATTAGCACTGTTTTATTTAAACAAAATCAGAGAAACAACAAAGTTACTGCACTAAATATTAATCATCTTAAAGAAAATTAAGGCTGTCACTTAGTAATATCAGCTGTAAAGAAGAGCTGTAAATATGAAGATATCAATAAAACAGTTTTCCACCAGCCTACTCAAAGTCAACAATCATCTTTCAAGCATACTTGCTCTTCAACTGATTGCTAAGATGATAAGGAAAAAAAAAATAAATTGACAGGAGAAAGGGACATAAATAAATTGTCCAAACACTTTAAAATTACTAGTTAGCGCAATACTAGAATGGAAGATGAAACTCTGACATGAGTGTTTCTAAAGAAAACTTCTTCACTTTGAGAGACATGCCAAAGTGCACATTTGCAGCTGACTCTTCTTTCCACTATCTTCATGAGATTTTAAATTTAGACATGTAGCATTCTAAATTTTTGAAGAGTTTTTGCTGCAATGTTGGGCCTGTCACATCATCTACCAATTCTCTTGAGATGGAAGGGTTAGCCTCAAAAAAGTAAATGCTTTTACTATTTCAGTATATACATCATTAACTTATAGACTACTTCCTTGCTCTTCATCTACACTCCCTAAAAATTGCTTAAGAAAGCTGTAAGGACAAATGGGCTACCACACACTATTAACTCTTTATTATTTATAATGAAGGTATATAGATTACTTAGTGCAGTTACAAATTCAAGTTTACATTTTCACCTCCAAGGCCCTATATTATCTTACCCACAATTACTTATGTCTTGCTTTTATTTCCTTCTACTCCCTAGACATCTTCTATCCTTTCACTTAATTGCATTCTTTATCTTTTTCTCCCACTTTCAGCTGTATGTCTTACATCATGCTGACCTCTGTGCCTTGTACAATCTTCATGCCTACATTCTTCATCCTTCTCCAGCAGTATATTTAAAAACACACTCTTTAAGGAATCATTGGTATAAGTACTTCTTCCTCCCTTTCTTATTGCTAGGCTATTAACTAAAATTTCTCTCGCTTAAACTGCTTTTGGTCCTTGTTGGACCAGGGAACACAGCTGAAAGCAGAGATGTCTAATTTATTCCTTATTTCTATCAGGAATGACCTCTGTTAACTATGACTCTTAAGGAGAACTAAGGGACAATACTTGCTTGCCATCTAAAATAAGAAATTGGAATCTTGTTCATTGAAAAAGCTGCAATGTTCATTAAATAAATGCCAATCAGTGTGTGTGTGTATAGTGCTTAGTTTCTACAAACTACATCTGTACTTACAGTATTAGATGTTTACATTTATTTCATAGTGCTCCAACAATTGTCCAAAGCAGGCTCGATGCCTGTGATCCAGCATACATAAATATGATGCTTTTTATCCCCTCATGATTTAATGTGTACTTAAATGCAAATATGATGACAACACAGCAGCACACAAAGACCAGGAAGCATTCCCAGATTCAGTATTGGTCATATTATGGTAGAGTCATAGCATTATTCCTGACTTCTAGAACACCTGACCACAGGAAGTTTTCCAAACTTCAAACTCCACAATATAACTCTACATGGAATTCCACATGACCATTGTACTAGTTATTACTATAACTGCAACAATATTATCTCCTGAGGAACATCTTTAAAAAACTGCAAACATTTTTTACTTAAATTAAAAAAAAAAATCTTCGCAATGAAAATTATTGGCCTGGAAATTTAAAGACTCACAACTGATACCAATCTTCAAATGATATATTGTAGCTAATCTAAAGAATGCAAATACATTCTACCTCAGATACATGATCATTCTTTCTAAAATAAAAGGTTCTGTTTTAATTTGCTTGGGATAACTGCATTGCTGAAAGTGAAAAGCAGTAAGATAAGTTACATACTATTACACTTTTTGCCCATGGTACTTTATTGAATCAGTAATATTTTGAGTCTGTAATAGTTCTGAAGTTCAGGACAAAAGGCAATCTCTAATGTCTCCAGTCTGAGATACAGGATGCAATAACATGTTCTGCAGACAAACTTAATAGATCACTGTGACCAGGTGTCTGTTCAGGAGAAAGAAAACAATTTCTTAATGGAGGAAAACATGTTCTGTACCAGATGATATTTTCAGCAATGGATGAAATCCCATCAACTAGTCTTTGCTAGTCAGGAAACCTTGAGACTTTGAAGCAACTAACTTATGAAGTGAAGGAGTTACACCAAAAGCCAGCTCCATTCCATGCCACAATCTTAGAAAATAGTTGCAGGGTAGTATTGACTAGTAATCCTTATCTCTATACTTGGTAAAATCTGCTGATAACACAAAGTTTTGTAGGTCATCTGGGATAACATCTGTAAGAACACTGGAGTGAAAAAGTAGTCTGCTGGACAGTCAAGTGTCAAATGAAATGGTCAAGAAATGTGGCAGTACACATTAGTTGCAGGAAAATAAATGACACATACATTTTCTAACATTTGGTTACTGGACATCACTGTAAACAGCTCTGTGGAAACTCAGAACTTGGGAGACCAGCTCAGTTAAAACTCAGAGCTTGGGTGATACTGTTTATATTCACAGATATATAAAGTGGTCTCATCTGGAATGCTCTGTGTACTATATCCCACAGACATTACTCTATATTAAAGTGTTTTTGATAGAAAGAGTCTGAAGAAATGCAATCAGAATGCTTCTGAAGAGAAAAAACCCCAAAGAAAAAGGATATCACTTCCCCCACCCCAACAAAAAATCCCAAACACAACCCGTTCAGATGGTGAGGTTTTGAACAGACTCTAAAGAGCTTAATTTATGGAGCAAAAAATAAAAAGGAATGTGACAAGCAGCATTTACAATACTGAGTGGCAGATCAATTACTTCTTATCTTTCTCACTCATAACATATAAAAAGCTGACACTGGAACACATGTACCATATACAGAATTCATCGTATATCAGTATAAAGAAAAAACACAGATCTTATGGAAGGGTTACTATAGCCTATGTTTTTGTTTTTGTTAAAAATGACTTGATATGGGAGCAACAGAATTTAAGTGGATAAATTAACCCCTTCTAGCTAAAAGATGATTATTGAACTGTGATTATTAGCTGTCATCAGAGATGGTACCAAATACTCTGGACACTGAGCACGAACAGCAATTCCTATATTTAGTATAATGATTTTTTTTTTTTTTTTTAATGTAATAGGAGGGCAGCATTTCTACCACCACTTGGAATTGTATTCTACTTTAAATCAGAATCACTTCAGTCTTACTGAAGTTTAACTTGAACCATTTCCTTATTGGCTTTGAATTATGCTATTATTCTAAGATAAAAAGATGCTGAAATGGAAATGTTAAGCATCCTTTTTTTAGCAGACAAGTCTTCATGTCTTCAGTTCTTTTGTATACTACAAGGTCTTTTATCTTTATAACACCTATCACAATAATAACGAAAAAAACCATCTCCAATACTGCCTTATGGAGTACACTTTGTAATCACCTTCTACGCGCACTTATTTTGTGATGCAGCAATCAGTCTGAGCAGAAAGCTCTACTCTGTTTAAACTATAAATAATTTACCAGTGTTAATTGATGGTTCTATATGTAGGTCTTCTGCAATCATGCCAAAAAGACAGACTCTTACAAATTCTTTATCACACAATAGAATAAGAACCCTACCATGTAATACCAGCTCTCTGAAAATTGCCTACAACCACATCTCCACAAAGAACAAGTAATTTAAACAAAGAGCAAAAAATAAACTCATCATTTAGTGCCTTAGTGTACTAAAACAACACATAGTTGACTGTAGTCTTTCAAAGGTTTCCAGAGGTTTCCCCATGACAGTAATTTACAAAGAAGCAACCAAAAAATATTGCCTGCAATGCAATTTATTCATTCTTTGCCCTAAAACTATTGAAAACAACTGTTACAGCAAGCTCTGGGTGATTACAAAGGTAACTCCAGATACAGAGAATCAGTGCACTAGATTTTATTGAAAGAGGATTTATTCATGCTTGCTCTAACTCAAAAGACATTAAAAACATTTTTTGTGAAAATTCTTGTTAATTAAAGTCTAATTATTGAATGACTGCTGTTTGGCATCTCTAAGAAAACGCTCAAGGTCTTGAAAGAAAGAAAAGATAACACAGTGAGCAAGTTATCATAAAACAAGGATTTTTCCCTTTTTTCCTACTTACCATGCATAATTAATATGTGATAATACCCATAATGAGTTCCCTAAAACAATTAGCAACGCATCTCCAGTGACCTGCTAATCTGAATATAATGCTTTTTGACTTTGGAGGTGCACCAGTCTCTTTGTGCTTACACACTCACCTCACGTAGAAGCAAAGAAGGCTGCAGAGCATAATTTATTATTCTGCATCACATTTCATCAAGTCCCTTAGCAGCTACTTGATACATTATCAAGACAAATGCAAGGAAAAAAAAGTATTCCTACCTCTCCACCCCCCAAGTAGAGCACCCCAAAGACTAAGAACTAATTATAATCCTTCTTTCCTCTTCCAATCATTAACATACCTTCAGTGAAAGCAAACCTTGACCAGGTTACTTTTTGTGTGGAATTTCAATGACTTTTTTCATCTCCGTAAGACAAATACATCCATAAATAAACATGCACTGCAGTAACAAGGGCAACGTCTGGAACACTTAAAAGTTAGATTACTTGCAAGTCATACAACTTCTCATTTTTCTTTCACAAATATATAATAAAGACTGCCAGCATGGGGAGGGGTAGGTTGGGAGAGTGGGTGAGTGCATGTGTGAACACACATGTACACATGCTTCAGAAGAAAAGGGAGGAAGTAACACAACCTTAGGAACCAAGAGCATGATAACTGAAAAAAAAACCTGAAAACAAACAAAATCTCCTCACTTTAACTATTTTTTAAGTATAAAATAGTGGCCTATTATGAATTTAGGGAAAACATGCTTGTGTATAGTAGTGTAGAGGACAGACCTAAGCATATTTTGTCTCAAATATTCAGAGTGTTGCTACAGGAAAGGTGATCAGAGGAGAGGTCCCACGGAGGTGTGGTGATGTTATCCTGGGCCAACTTCCTGTTCTCCTTCAAGACTTGTGCTCTGTTCCCCCATCCCAACTCATTACCTTTATGTAGTGGTGTGGTGGCTTGTTTGTGGGCCAGCACCTTCTGAAGAGGTTTTTTAGAGTTATAAAGTGTACTGTAACTAAGGGCTTGTTAGCTGATATTCTTTGTGGAAATGTACTGTAAGAATTTAAGGGTGTGTTAACCAATGCCTTTTGAATGTTAACATTGAGCTGGTTGCCACAGTTAAGACTTTATAATAAAACATAAGAATTTCCTGACGTGTGGTCCAGTGCCTTCGTTCCACCTGACAAGAACCTGTAACCAACATCACACTCAACCCATGGGCTGTGACAAATAGATCTTCAGAAGTCCTAGATTGTGAGACACAGTTAAATACCTCATGATCTTTTCTCTACAGCTGGATGGCAAGCTGCCTAACAACAGACTTCATCATCCAGCCTGGGAGACACAAGTAAGGGCTACATCCTTAGACTCTGTAGCAGCTGAGGAAGGCACAGGATTCAGCCAAAAGGCTGTTCACTGGGTTATCATAATAAAAGTACATTCCACTGGAGTGCAGTATCTTTGCATCCCAAGTTGTAAAGCTTCTAAAAATATATATAAAACTATATTGTTCAATACCTAATTACTTTAAATTCCTCAGTACACAGTCTACAAGTATGATTTATTAATAATTTATTCCTTTAAATTTCTCCAGTGTTTGTCTGATATCAATAGCTTCTCCAGCAGGGAGAACCCATAAAAAAGGTTATGCTGTTTATTATTTTGCAGTGCCCCATAATAGCGGGAATTCAAGAACTAGTCCAGTAACATATACTAAATAATCAAAAAACAACTTGCCATCTAAAAATGCCTTCAGTCACATTGTAGAACAACAAAAGTAAAGGCTTCAGGAATTCAGGAAAAAGTTCTAGCCAAAGAACCCTTCTCAGCAAAGGACTGATGCATCATGTGGTAACTAGGACAATTCCCAAGGAAGCCCAAAGGTCAGGAGACTGAATTTCTCAGGTTCAAAAGTGTGCAAAAAGATGCTTTCCTCCGTTTCCTCCATTTCCTCCATTTTTTCAGGAAGCAGAGTAGTCCACACAGTGGACAAGACAAGGATAAAACTCTCCTTTGCTCTGCTTTACAAAGAAAGCTGAAGTTCCAGATTGCTGTTATGCTCTCTACGGAGAATTTTTCTTGGCAGTGTAGAAATGTGCTAGAACTACTTTTCCAATTATTCTTTACAAAAGACTAACTGCTAGATATTTTTAGTTCCTGATAAAAAGACACAAGCTGTTAAGACTGGGCAATTATGGATGCACGCATAAAAGCAAAAAAATCCAAATTTGTTAAGGGAGTGAACTCTGCTTTTGCTGCAAAACACTTAAGCAAGGTGTGAGCAATCAGGAGCAGAGGTTTCAGCCTCTCATGGCACCGAATCAGTTGCTGTCCTACCATCTCCCAGGGTGTACCATCCCCCCCATGACACACTTCTGCCATGGGAGAATCTTCTCTGCTGCGTTTGGAAGCTGGTCATGGTGTAGTACAGGATGTAAGGCTAAAAGGAACACTGACAGAGTACAACCCTGCAGATGAGGGACAACAAGAAAACACACCCCAGAAATATTCAAACATCCCAGACTTTCATTCAGTCTAGTAACCACATGGCTACCCTGGAGCTGGCATCAACAAAACAGACAAAGCAAGAATTTATTGACTCTAACCCAACAAATGCCTAATTAATTAATGAGCACAGACAAGAATGTCCTGTTGCTTCTGAAAAGAAAGACCAAATTCTGCTTTCTACCTCAAAATGTACTTTCAGCCAGAAAGAGCTGTGGAGCAACATTGACCCCTCTTCATAATAAGCAGCCACTGGCATGTGCTGTATGCACCTCTGTCAGACCACACTGTCTGAGAACAACATTGATCATCTACAGACTCTCTGTCATCTCTCTTCCTGAAGGCAGCCTAACACTTTATACTCTGACCATTGCCATCACAGGTTACATCCACTGGAAAAAACAAATATCTAACAATATACGAAAACAGCTGGTGAGAACTGTGAGTCTAAGGATATAAGACAGCAGAGCTTGGTTAAATCAGAATGGTTTATACCATCAACAGCTATTTAGAAAGCTGTTTCAATGAGAAAAAATTGGTAATCTAGGCCTATGCAAAGAAAGGCTAGAGCCAAGCTTGAAGAAACAGCCATTAATATATATTTGAACTAAGCTGAAAAATCTCTGTGTTCTTACATTTAATGCCTTTATTTCTAAAATAAAAAAATGTGAATTGGAAACATTCAGAAAAGAGTATAAGCCAATAAAATTGAAAAGGGACAGATTTATGGGGACTAAAACATTTGATTTGAACAGCAGGGATTCCAATTTACAGCTCAGTGCACCACCTAGAATGGCTGTTCATGTCTGTAATTTCTGTACTTTAAATAAAGTACTCCTAATACATTCAACCTCCAGGTATACACAAAAAATAACAGCAACATCACTAATTAAATAACTGCTTATCTGAAAACCACAGTGAGTAAAATATATACACCATATGCATACACTAAGAATGGAGGAGTTGAGTGGGGGTAAAAAAAGTAAAAAAAGTTTAAAAATGAAGGGAATAATACAAAAAAATGCTTTCAGCATCCTTTTTTACAAAATCTCACAATAACATTGAGAGTCACAGTAAGTGCTAAATCATCCTTCTTTATCCTGTTTTAGTTGTATGATACAGAATAAAATTACAAAATATTTGAATGTCATAATGTTCTGAATCTACTGTTCATTCCTTATATCTACTAGAGCAAAAAAGTTGCAGAAAATTTCTCTTTGAACTTCGCTGTTCTATGACAAAATGCCCACTGAGACTCATAAATCCTAATGCCATTTAATCAGTGTGAAAAAATTTTAATGAGCTCTCTCTAGATTTGGTACAGAGATTATTTGTAACTATGGGATCAATTAATTAATTAGAAATGGAAGAAACTGCAAAGAAATAGTGTTTTAAATTAAGGCAATGATTTACATCACTTGGAACTTTTTAAATAGAACAGATTGATTCTTCATAAGAGTTATGACCATTTGTATTGCTACAATCCCTCTGTTTAAAAAGTGCATATGAATGGATTTATTTGCTTTTAAACTACTTCTAAAGTTCTTTATTCTATAGAAAAGCTATAGGCAAATCAACCAAAATACTGGAAAGAAATGCCTTAGCCTTCCACACCCTTAAGCAGGAAGTTAATTAATCTGCAAGGTTTTGATGACAGGAATATATTGGAAATATGTTGGCATGTCTGAAACTCTCTGATTCAGTTATATTTAAAATACATTTATTTGCATAACTTTTTTGTGTTTATGAAACAAAACTTCTTCAAGATAGCATTGAAAAGTTATAGTTGATATATAAATATATATGTATAAATTATAAAAAATACATACAAATGGCTGGGTTACTATAAACTCTTTTATATAAAAAAAATAATATTTTAGTATTTCTAATTCCAAAAGCATGATTTTAAGTAATGTGAGGACTGTAAATTAAAGTGGAACAGAAAAATATTGTTCAGAAAAAGTTTTTTTTTTTCTTTTTTTTTTTTATCCCAGATCAAATCTGTGAAGTTAATCACTGAATCACAGGATGAATGAGATTGGAAGGGATCTCCAGAGCTCATCTTGTCCAACCTCCCCTGTTGCACAAGACGGTGTCCAGACAAATTTTGAGTATCTCTACAATCTCCTGGGCAACCTTTGCAAGTGCTTGGCCATCCTCTCAGTAAAAAAAAAATATTTCCTTGTGCTCAGACAGCTTCCTGAGTATGTCTGTGTCCATTGCCTGAGGTTCCATCACTGGGCACCGCTGAAAGAAGTCTGCCTCCTTCATTACAGTTTCTCTTCAGGTATTCATATGCATTAGTAAGACCCTATTGAGCATTCTCTTAATTCATCCAAACCACTAAAAAAGATGTTAAACAGAGCTAAATACACTCAGTATTCACCCCTGGAGCACACTAATCACTGGCACCCAACTAGACTTGTGCCACTGATCACAACCCCCTGGGCCTGGCCACTCAGACATTCTGTAAACCACCTCACTGTCTATTTATCACATCATATGTGTGTCACAGGCACTACTGTAGCTCAGGTAGACAACAGCCCCTGCTCTCACCATGTCCACCAGGACAGTTACTCCATCAAAGAAGTTAATCAGGTTTGTCAAGCATGACTTTCCCTTAGTGTAGCCATACTTACTACTCCTGATGGCTTGCTTACCGTGCCTGGAAATGATTTTCAGGATAAGTTGTTCCATCATCTTTTTCTAGGGATCAAGATGAGGCTAAGAAGCCTGCAGTTCCCTGAGTCATCCTTCTTTTCTTGCCTGGCTTCAACACAGGAGCGACACTTGCTGTCTCCAGCCTTTGAGCACCTCTCCCAATGGCCACGATAGATCAAGGATTATGAAAAGTGGTCTTTCAAAGACATCTTCCAAATCTCTCAGCACTTGAGAGTGCACCCCATTAGGGTCCCTGGATACATTAATGTCCAGTTTGACCAGAATCCAAACAGAAATAATACTATGAAAACTGTTTTTCAATCATATAAATAAAATGTATGAAAAAGAACACAGTGTTTTGAACATTGTGGCCTGAAATTTCTATGACATTCAAGAACACATTGTTTCTACACTAATACAGCTCCAAACGGTTTTCAAAGAAGTTGCATCTGGGCATTTGAGAGCAGAATTTGGAATATTTTTTTTTTAATTATGAAAATATAAAATTTCTAGTATTTAATTTCCAGTTCATATTTTGATTACCTGACTGATTTACTTATATAACTTTGCATTGTTACTAGTGTTGGAAGTTCACACGATGCTTCATGCAGCACAAGATATGAGATCTAGGCTAAATCTGCAGGCTGGATTTTTTTGAAATTTCTGTGCTATCATTCTATCATTATGTTTATTAAGTTCCTAGTTAACCAAAGACTGAAAATCAAAAGGTCAACATCTAACAAATTTCAAGATGGATATTTATGACATCCTTGGATAACAGTAAAGCAGCTATCACATCCATTTATAAATCACTTAAATACTGACCTACATGCAGAAGTATGCCTGCACAGCAATAGCCACTGGCTGATACGATATTATAGTTAAATTCTATACCTACATTGTATTTTTTGCTAACAGCAGCAACAAAGTTTTGAAGCAAACTTGAAAGTTCTCACTTTCTCCCTGACAGCTTGTTTCACTGGGTAGTTTTGGTATGCACTAGGTTGCACTAGCAGGCAGCTCCTGTGAAAGTTCTCTACAGGCACTCATCAAGCAACCTCCCATGTTTAAGAATACATAAAGCTCCAAAGAACTTTATCTCAGCCTGGGATCACAGTAAATCCAATCCAATTAAAAACATTCATATAATATATGGCATAGATGTATGGGCCTAAGCACTACCTATGATGCTCTAACAAACTGTTTTGCTTGAGCCCAATTATTTGCTTATGTAGACATTACCCTCTGATACTTGCCTGCAACCTTGCATGTTGGTAATACATGAAATCCAAACCTGTAGCTCTGTTAGCTCACTGCTTGGGACAGAACACTGCAGATGACACCATTACACTGCAACTGATCACAAATGTTTTGGATAGTTTCACATGTACTGTTTTCATTTCCTTCCTCCTGGGAATTCTGTGCATATGTGAATTTCCCAGACTTCAACATTTGTGACTTTTGTAGATGAAATTAAAAAAAAAAAAAGCTCAGTTGAATTATCTGCACTAAAGGAATTTGATGCTGTAAAAGATTCAAACATCTATGCCCTTCTTCAAAGAAAAGTTAACAAAATTAAAAATACAAAACTACTGTTAAAAATCTGTGACTTTGATTGTCTAGCATACCTTTATTAGTTAAAAATATTAAGTGTAATACAGATGCTACTATTTCTTCACATATTTTTTCAATGCTAACACAACTAAAGGATACAAGTATCTACACAGTGTTACTGGTTTGCTGTTTTTGTTGCTTCCTTTTGGATTGTTTTTTAATATTTTTGTTCTTTCTAAGTATTACCACCTTATGGGTTTTCAGAAATAGAACCACATAAACTAAGAGTTTTAGGAAAGCTCTCCTGCTCCTCCTATGAAATTATAGTTTAATTTGCCATTAACACAGCTGACATTTAATTTCCTTGGTTATGTACATTTGGTGAACATGCAAGCTTACAAATGAAGTAGATTCACATATACAGAACATCAAGAAAAAAAATCAAACCAAACCAAAACACAAACCCAGTTTTGTTAACTCTGTTCAAGAGTAAACCCCATTGCATCAAACTTAATTCACATTGTATTCCCAGGCAATGGAAGTACCATTTAGACTCTGGGTGAGAACCTGAAGTATGAAAGGTGAGGAATCTTAGCTAATCATTCCATATGTATTTGTGTAGTCTTTTTTCCCCTCCAATAATTCTACTGAGAGAACAGTAATCACAGTCTAATCTACATTTTTTTCCTTAAAATTAGCATGTAATGCATTTTTCTGGAGTAATGAAACTAACTCCAAAACTTCTGAACTTACATTCTGCTTGGCCAGAGAAGGAGTGAGAAAAATATTCTAAGGATAAAGGCAATTTAATCTAAAATAAAATGTAGACATTATTTTAAGTCTCAGTTTATGTGAAATATCCTCCCTACAGATTTTTATTTCAGAATAGTTTGTAAAGTTTTATATATATATATATAAAAGACAGGAAAACTAAACAGATCTATTGTTTGAGAAAGATTGCTGAAACTGATATTTTAAAATCTGAAATAAGAACTATGATCTCAGAGATTTAGGCTGCTAGTGGAAAGAGAGAAATAGCTTCAGAAAAATATATGCCCTCTTCACAAAGAACTGTATTTAATGTTTTGACACTTAAGAGGTAAATCAGCCATGAATGTTTGAAAAGTAAACTGACTTATGTTTACATAACTGTTTCCAAACTCTGAATAGTGAAGTTACACTTGCAGATTTATGTATACAGCAGAATATCATTATACTTTCCTATTACTGTATGCTACCACGTAGCAAATCAGAGCATTCTGCATAACAAACTTCAGATGTAGTGGGGGGAAATTTCTCTCTTTGAAAGTACAAACGTCTTTGAAAATGGGGGTTACTGATTTTTATAATGCTTATGTTAATCTAAGTCTTTATCACATTAAAAAAAAAAATTCCAAATATAGCCCAAGCAGAAAATTCCTAAATTTAGTTTGTGCCCTCCCCCTCTTACCTTTTCTGGTGGTGCAGGAGGGTTAAATCTCTTTGCACAAAGTAAAAATGGATCAGGATGTGGCTTGCCACGCTTCAATTCAGGGTCATCTCCCAACACAGCATGATGAAAAAGACCAAATAAGTCTTTGTGTCTGGTTATTTTTATCTGATATGACGCTTCACTCGAGCTGCTGGCAACAGCTATGGGTATCTTGTGTTTGTGTAAATGATGGACCAGCTTACTGACCCCTGCAAGACAAATACATACATTTTAGTTTTTATGTATATGATGTAAGTTGGTATATGTATTAATGTTTATATCCAATCACATAGCATTTAGCAATACTTCAACAACGCTGTCTTACTGAACGCAATAAACCTATCTCAAACAGTCATTGTAAAAGAAAATTCTCACTATATCTGAAATGTTCCTTCTACACTCAAAAATCATGGAACATTCTGTAAGTTATATACATACCTTTTCTGTTATCAAACAAGGATTTCTCAAAATATGTCCAAAATGCAATTAACATCACAACATAATGAGACCCACTATAAACTCATTAAGCAATGTCCCGATATCATGTAAGCTTATTAGCTGAAACTGAGAGTTTGGTAGAACATTGTTTTTTTCATATACAGTTATGCTCCTGGAAAAAAAAACAAGGAAGTATACTCTTCTCACTGGATTGCAAAGTTTTAATTTCTGAAGTAAGTATTCAGCTGGCTCAAACCAGCCTGTAAGAGCTGTTTCTCTCTTTCACAATTACTAAAGCAAGTAACACTGGGCAGAGGAGAGCAGCTGTCAGTCACAGTTGTTAATACCAGAGCTTTATCTATCAATGCTGTGAACCCTGAGTAATGAACACCTCAAGCCTAATGGATAGAAACTTCAATCTGATCCAGCCTTCTAGGGAAGGTTGATGCAGTGAACAGTGAAAACACAACCAGTCTGTCTAAGAGGGAAACATACTCTGTAATTCTGTGCAAGTTTTAAGTTTTCTCTGAAGGGGTTTTAATGCTCCTTTGCTAAAGCATTCTGAATGCTGGACACCTATCCAGACAAAACAATTAGCATTATCTAATGAAGAACAAGTGTGGATATCTGGTCTTTATCAATTCACAAGAGAAAATCCTCCATACCTATAAAATAATGTCAGCTGTGCTTTTTGGCACTAATCCCAGCTTTACTAGATGCAGGATATTAGTTTCAGGTAGTTTAGGTTCAAGTAGACTCCAGCTGACTTTTGGCTCTTTCAAACAACTTGAGCACATATCTGTTTTCATCTTCCAAATAAATTAATTCTTATCCTATTTTTCATGCCTGTTATATAAAAATAATCTTATTCTCTTCTTCCTGATTCATTGTCAGCACTATGTCTAATATCCACTCCCTTGAACCATTCCTAATCCTCCTTTGCCATCTCAGCACCTCTGATTTGTATTTCCCTTGTGATCTAGCCATTCAGTTCTATAAACAACCATGTTATTTCCCCCAATATAGTCATATGCCCACCTTTGAGAAGTTCTAATTACTACTGATAATAAAGTGTGTAGATATGTGAATAAGTGCAGCAACTAATCCACCTGTCTGTAAACAGTATGATTCTCTGCAGATTTCTCGTTTTTTCTCCAGAATCTAATCAAACAATTAATAACTGACATTTCCAGCTCCGTGCTTGTATTTGAAGATGGCCTTTAAACTTTAAATACATGCACTTCTCTAACATTAGATTTTGAGATGGACAGACATAGCAAGCACTACTGCTTCTCTAAGGTCAATACATCAGCCATTTAAAAGCCTTCCTATGCTCCCTTAAGTGGTTATATTAAGAAAGTGCACTTCTTCCCAAATGATGCTACTATATCCTCTCACTGAAATATGATGTTAAATACAAGCGAGCTTTTTATTCCAGATGGTTTATATCCTCATTCTGAATCATGTGAAGTAAGTCTATATTAAATTAATGAATGCACTAAGATTCCTTAATGTAAAGCAGTAGTATAAATGTCTCTTCCCTAAAATAAAATGCATTCATTCTAAGGAATTTAATAAACTGCAATGTTTAGCAATGCTAGCATACATAAGTGTGGTAACTTAAAGCAACCCAAAGATTACACATGCAGAAGACTCTTCCTACCTCCTACACCCTTGCTCTGATATGGTTAGTTTTCTCTAAAGTTGTGCTGTGCTCTTTTCAAATAGATAATTTTTGTCAGTCCCACTGCATCACAGCTTCAGTTCATCTCTCACTAGGTGTGTTTATTCTATGTTTCTGTTGGAGGTAGCCAGCTACAGAAAAGCACTGTTGCAGAAAGATTATTTCTTCAGGGTTCTCCCTTATATTCCTCAAGCACATTATTATTTCAGTGTGTAAATGTATATGCATGTGTGTTTGATTTATCTTTTTCTCTTCCCTCACAACAAGGGAGCTAAAATACAATTGTCCCTAATATCTCCAGAGAGAAAAATATTTACATTACTCAGAGAACACGCCACTTAAAAAAAATATTATTTGCATACCTGTAAATAGAGCAAGTTAGAAAAAAAATGCAAGTGGCAAAACAGCTGCCCAGAAAAAAAATTAAACTGCATTTGGAAGAATAGCTAGCATAACTTGACAAGCTCAAAACAGCAGCAGCTGAAAAATATTTTAATTCCAGGTTTGCTTTCCTCTTTGTAGAATCTATAGATCAGGAAAATCCATTTTTGTTTGTATAAATTACCACCAGTTTAGCTCTAGACACTTTGCCACCACATCAAATTACTGACACAATTATTGTACTAATTCAGCATATAATTCTTCATTAAGAAGATAATATCTTCCTTAGTATCTTTGTTATTTTTTTTAAAGAAAACATCAACAGAAGGGGAACTGAGGAATTGCTTTAAAGACCTGTAAGAAACTTCCCCTGGAAAATACCGTGTCATTATATCTTCTATAGCTACAAAGATTTTTCAATTAAATGACAACCAAAACCAACAAATTCAAAACTCAATGGCTATGAAGAAGTATACTGAAAATTCCCACGATGTCCCCAACTTCTAACTTACTTGTGGCTACCATGTAAGGGATCAAGACCCACCAATCCCAGAGGGACCCCTCTGCTACACTTCTTGGGACTACCCTCCACCTCTCCTACTGAAAGCTTAGTCATACATAAAAAAGATCAAAAGAATTAAGGATCTCTGTTTTTCCAGCATAAGAATACACTCCAAATATTGCACACAGGCAATAAATACCTTATGCACACAGGCAATAAATATCTTACGCAGAACCACATAAATCCATCAACTGGTTATAAAAAAATAGGAATAAATATCCTACATTGCTATGATTTATTTCAAAATGTACCCTTGTTTTCAGGTAGTCAGAGGTATCTTTATGCTATCTCTTTAAATAAGAAGTTTTAGATCAACACAGAAGCTTAATGTATACTAACTGCAACAGTTAAGCACCAGTGACTACTTCACAGAAAAATAAGTGAAAAGAATTGTAAGCAGAGTTTCATTACAGGACCTACAAAGAAGGAGGATCAACTTTAAATGTCAGCATCTTTAAAACCCAATTAATCACAAATGTCAATGAAGTTATCAACTTTGAGAAAAAAAGAAAACAAATTAAACCAACAGAAAGGACCTATTTCTTCTGAGACCACAGACACATTTAAAAGAAACAGATTGGCCCTTTTGTTCTCAAAATTGCAGGAAAGCATATATATGATTTTATTTTTTTGAAAAATGAACTTTTATCCCTTCATTAGACTCTAGATGTGGTGTTTTCCTCTTTAGATTCAGAAGATATAATGGTGGCTAATACATTGGATCAACTAACAAACTAAAAATAAGACTTACACTGAACAACAAAACCCTTGGGCTAACTGTCACATTTTCCTTCTAATTGCCTAATACAAACACGTACACCAAGAGTTCAGGAAACCAAATAATGGTACACTAAAATGATCTAATTCTAATTGTCTACATGCTATTACAATGCTGTTTTCTACATTATTCCTTTTAAGCTATCACATTTTATAATTAAATTACAGTATTGATCATGAAGTGAAAATTAACAAGATGAAACTCCTGAAAACTAACTCAAATTGATGGAAAGCAAAGAGAATATTTATTTTCTTTTTAGCTTTATACAAGTATGATCTCTATGTCATGCACAATAGTTTAGAACAGTGAACAGTACATACATTTTTGCTACATTTTATTTCATATAATTTCAAATTTTTTTACCGACCCTTTTCTTCTATTTATCTATCTCTGAATGAAACACTGTTCTTAACTTGTACCACTTCTGCATGTCCAGATTAAGATCTATTTATTTTGAAATGCTTTCAGATGAAGAAGGAAAGATGACAAAGCTTGTCTATTTTTTTCAAATGTTAGTCTCCAACCAAACTTCTGTCTGTATTGCAGAATTATACAAGAATGTTTTTCAACATAAGCAAGAAAGTGATATCCATGATAAACTGGGAAAACACTTTGCATAAGGAAGAGAATTATACATGCTGCTTCAGGATTGAACCTTAATTTCAGTTTCCTCTGCTCCCCAACTGAATGTCTGGTGTGTTGCATATAGGTAAACCTTATAAAGGGACGGCCTTGTAAAATCATGGCTCAGGCCTGTTACTTTGGCTAAGCAGAAAAGGACTGTGGGAAAGAGACTCAGCTGAATTAGAGGCCGAAAAACAAGTTATGTAACCATTATGGGTTCACATCCTGGTGTATGGTGGTTGGTAGAATTGTTTGTTATGATTTAAAAGTATGTAGCTGATAATGGGCTAACTTCTTAAAAAGGCCTGGTTTTTGTAATAATGTGTCTCTCCTTTGCACCTGCCTGGAGACTGCATCACTATGGACCCTCGCTCACCCACACTGGTGTTCTTATTTTTGCTTGCAGTTGATTCATTTGAAATCATAACACCATTACACAGACAATCACATAGCAAGCTCTGACAATACCCAAGCCTGAAAATCCACTTTGATGGTCTTATACACACACCTGAAGTCCTACAGTCGTCCAGCTTCAGGAAAACAGCTGGTTTGTGTACTGTCAGCACAGAGTGCAGGAACAAGGTCACAATAAATGCTCAGGCCTACACAGACAGACCCCCTGTCCTCTCTAATGTCTCAATCCTAAAATGATGAACATAAGCTATGCAATAAAAAACCCTTGAAAATGAACTTCACAAGACCTTCTCTCAACAAAAAGCATATGTTGAAAATAGGACCATAATAAGTTAAACATCTACAATTTATAAGGTAGATTGTATGAAAACTAAGCTTCAAAATCCTTTTGCAAACACCACAGTGTACTATAACCCTCTTGCCACTGCTTAGCTCTTCCCTGAGTGGCACCTAGGTACCAATTACAGCTTATTTATGATTAACAGTATGCTATCCACAATGCAATCTCAGAAAGAAAATCAAGAAATCAATAGACAATAGAGCAAATGTGTGTGTGTATTGCTCTCAATTAATCTGAAAGCTAACATTCTCTGGTAGGAAGGACATATAGCAGATATATCCACATTTTCCCACCCTTAAACAAAATCCAAACAGCTCACAGGGCTTTCAGATCTGACCCAATCATCACACATAAGATTCCTTTATAATTTACAACTAATTTAGCTAAAGTGTTAACCAATGGAAAAAACATTTTGAGCAGGCTAGAAAACAGAACCCTCATATACAGTAATACCTCATATTCTTCATAAATGATCACTGTCCTTACTAAAGCAATTACAGTGTCAGACATCTAACAATCTAAGAAGCAATATAATGTAGGATTACTTCATAGCTGTTTTATTCAAAAAGTAAACCTACATGAACTCTGAAAACAACTCAAAATAGAAAATGGGTATTTAAAAACTGGTATGAAGATGACTTACTATGTTCAAAAGACTCTCCACACTTTAATTCGTTTAATAAAAATACTACTTCTCATTTCCCAGAATCACAGAATCAGCTGACTTGGAAGAGTTTCACAAGGATCACTGAGTCCAACAACCCTCACTCACACAGACCTCAAATAATTATGATTAAAGTAACAACTTTAGTGCTACCCACTGCTGCTGGGTATCGTTTGACACAGTTTTGGGACTACCAAAATACTTTAGAAAAAGTGAGGTATGTAGAAAATTTTACAGATTCTCTTATCCCTCTTTCAAGGCAGTTACTGTTTATTTGATAAGTGAATCTAGTCACAGTCCTGTGCTATGTTTGTCTGTATTTTATAATCACAATAATTTGGTTGCCAGTTAATTTTCATTGTTGAAAAGATACTCATTCTCCTTATTTAAGTAAGCTATAAGGACCACTTTCCCTTGTACTATGTACTAATGAGTCATACTACTATTAGTAATATTTATATTATTGTCAACTGTAATTATGATCCAAAAGAAAGATTTTTCTTTCCAAATTTTTTAATAAGAATGTGATGGTTTGAAAACATAGAGTATGGAAATATGCTACAAAGTTCTTTTTAACAGAGAACAAAAACTGTAATTCATGGGCAACCAGATCTTTCCTTATGTATTTTTTATTTTATCTATACATGCTTATGCTTTCTTGGGAGGTATGGTTGGGGGTGGTGTATCTTATTTATTTATTTATTTATTTAATCTGACTTTTGAAGATTTCATCACCTTCTTTAATCAAAGAAAAGTTAACATTAGCACTCAAAGCTTTGTCAGGTTGATTAGATTTCTAACCAATTTCATGATAATCCTTCAGTTCACAAAAACAAATCTACAGCAAGAAACCTCAGCAGCCTCTGAACACCAAAAGCACTCAGCAAAAAAAAACAACCTCACTTAAATAAAGAAGATGCTGTCTGTTAACTTAAGTAACAAAATTATTTTTAAATATCTTTTATTTAATCTGGTGTGCTACAACAATGGTAAGCACATCACTGTTGCTATTAATTTTATACACTTGCTCTCAATCTTTAGGTAAAGTCAAGACTGCCGCTGTGAAGGTGACAGTGTCAGAGGTGGGGTTACCCACTGCTTGGTTTAATTTTCACAAATGCTTTAACTTGCTCAGTCCTGAACATGCAGCTGGACAAGATGACATTTCTAGGTCCCCTCCAACTGAAATTGTTCTATTCTATTCTATTCTATTCTATTCTATTCTATTCTATTCTATTCTATTCTATTCTATTCTATTCCTGAATCTCATGAAACTATGGAAACACAACTCACAGATCAACCCGCTTCTTTGTTTGTTATGTCATGCTGTTTAAAATTGCTTTTTGCAATGGCATGTCATCCTTTCATGTGCTAAAAACGTGAAGGTAGAAACCAGCAGCCTACCTCCTACTTTGGAAGGCAATGACTATTAATAAGGAATTTTGTCTTCTCATCTTATTGCTCCCTAAAAATTATCAGAGATACTTCTGCTTGGAGAGAATTCATATTCATCTAATTTTTACTCGCATTTTAATCTGGACATACTGATACATGCATGACTATAGAAGGAATGTAAGTACTAAATTTTACATAATTGAGAACCTGAATTAACTGTGTTGCTGATTTCCTGATAAAAGCATTTGGGATGCAGTCCTTTAGGACTTGATGTAAAGGCCAAATGTTTGATATCAACCAAACAGGAAGTATCATTCCAAGTTTGCAGTTAATTGGTGGATCTCTAGGGGTTACAGGCTACTGAGTCCAGCATGGACTCACCAGAGCTTCTTACCATGAAAACAAAAACAGCAAGGAAATGAAAAGATCATGGTAGGAGGTCTGTGTCAAGGGCACAATATGAATCAAAGAAGCAATAATGAAGCAAATTAGATTGTTGGTTGAACAGAACTGTTCAAGAAAAAAGAAATTTGGAATGAGTTGCCATTGGAATTTGACCTGTTTACCTTTCTTCTCTTTTTGTGCTTTCTGATTGGCTTCATTTGGTACTAAAAGTGAGGTATGAAATTATCTCCTCATGGCTGCAAGGGACAGTCAACAGTACTTGAACTTGAAAATAGTACGCACATCACATTCTGCACTGGCTGAAGAGGAGATGCATCAAATAAATCCCAGTTATCATGAAAACAAACCAGGAAGGGAAAATGTCTGAAAGGCATACACGGCCACACAATCCTTAAATATCTGTGCTTCGTAATGATGTTGAGCCAAAACTGAGAGACTATGGCAAAAGAATAACAGTAGTTTAATAACCCTGACACGATTACAGCAACTGTTGGCAGTTATATAATTTGGAATTCATTTTTTCTCACTCTTTACATATTCTAGGTTTATGCAAAAGCACACCTATGTAAGTATAGGTAAATATAAGTATGCATGGTTTTCTTCTGTTCTGCTTGTCATTCCCTCATCTTCTGACTATGCACTTCCCTGCAACATAGAAATACTCAAAACGCATTTGCAGAAACAGAATGCCTACTGCATTACTCTTGTAGATAACAATGTCTGTACTCTGACAGAAATATTTAGAAAAGCAGCTAGTGGCAGGCCTGTCATTTTGTGTCATCTTGGATTAATTGCTTTCTCCATTGAATCAAAATTACGAGTCCTTAAGATTCTTTTAGAACTAAAAATAAATCTAACTGTGAAAAACTCTCAAATAATTACCAGAAAACACCATATTAGAAATTGATGGAGCTTCTCCTTAGATTAAATTTGTATTTTGACCAAAGCCTGATGTACTGAAGCTTGTCTGTCAGTCTGGCCATACTGAAGTAGCTAAAATTCTGTCTTCAGCCACTTGTGTCTCAGAGGTGTTGTATGCTAAGTGGTATGCCTGTCATACAGCCTGGGCCATGGTTTAACCCCAGACGGACATTAAGTACCACACAGCTTCTCACTTAGTGCGCGTGTCCTGCCTGGTGGGTCAGGAAGAAGAATTAGGAAAAAAAACACAACTTGTGGGTTGAGATAAGAACAGATTTATAATTACAAGCAATCAAAGCAATAATAATATTAATAGTAAATAATAATATTAATACTACCAGTCGTACAATGAAAGGGAGGGGGCAGAGACAGACAAAATCTAAGAAGAGTGATGGACAGTACAATTGCTCACCATCTATAGATTGATGCCCAGACCATCTGCAAGCCACAATTGGCTCCTCTCCTGGGTAATGGCCCTGGTTTATATACTGGGAATTTATGGGGTGCTATGGTATGGAATACCCCTTTGGTCAGTTCAGATAAGCTGTCCTGCCTCCTGGCTTCTTGTGCACCTATTCATTGGCAGACCATGAGAGAATGAGAAATCCTTGATTTGGGGTAAGCGCTACTTAAACATCAGTGTGTTTATTATCAACTTTATTCTTATACTAAATCCAAAACACAGCACTTCACCTGCTACTAAGAAAAAACATAAACTCTATTTCAGCTGGAACCAGGACAGGTTCTAAGTTGCCAGAAAATGAACTGCTTTGCCAACTAAATATTCATTCAACTTCCACACTATCCTTAATCATCAATGACATACCTGTCATTTACTTGATTTAGGAATTTACAGAGCTATCATCTTTGGCAAGATCATGTGCATAGCTCATCCAGAAACAAGTTCCACTTTGAGTTACTTTTTCATACATCATTGGTAATTGCTTAACAGTACTTTCCACCAAATCAAATGTCAAACCAATTTTTTGGACAACCTTTAGAAACTGACTGGAAAATAGAACCTCACCCGCCTATTGACTTTCAAAAGATGACCAAAGACACGGCACTTTAGAGTCCTCTCACACTGTTAATACAACAATTTACTTTCACTTTACTGTATTTTCCTGTAACCATCTGAAAGATCAGTTTAGTCAGAGAACAATGTAAACTCAAAATGTTACCACAATCTTACATCTTGCACAACACACGCAAGAAGCCCATTCTTAATTCAAGAACACTAAGTGACTGTAGAATAAATCCACAATCCATTAATAAACATCCTCAGAGGACACAAAGACAGAATGAGATTTAAAAATCTGGTTAATTGGAGAACAGTTCTTAAAGAAATTGAATAGTAAGTAGCTAGAGATATTTTCCTCTAGCTTATTAGCTGTCATCAACCTGGTTTCCCAAAATTCACGGCAATTCAGCTTGTATCCTAGTTCACATAAATTCTACTTTAGAATATAGACTGAAAAAAGTTATCACGTGTATTTAGTTAAACTGAAAAGACAATCAGTTGAACTGAATTTTGGTGATGATGAAAATGTTTACTTGCTTTTCCTAATAGGAATTTTGCTTGTTATAAAGGCCTTCAAAGGATACATCTTGGGCAGTAAAAGAGCCCAGCCGTGGCTCCACCCAAGATGGGTGACCAGTCACACATTTTCACACTTTTTGCTCTCCTCAATTCACTCTTGCTCATACTTTTTGGGCCTGAAGCTACAATGGTGTCCTCGGTTCTCAGGCTGGAAAAGACTAGTTTTGTCTAACTAAACTGCGAAGAGAACTTGCTGAAACTTCATATGAAGTTCAGAGTTACATACTAATGCAGTACAGAATCTGGAAAATATGAAAACAAAAACTTAAGGCATCTTATTTAATCTATAATAGTCCAGCTTCAGTGAGGCCAAAATTCTTTTTGAAGCAGGAACAGTAGAAAACCTCATGTTTCCTTTGGCTTATCTGTCCCGCTACGTTTCTAACTCTGTTCTAGCCAGCTCAGCCACATTATCATAGTCTTCAGCAAGCATGGAATATCCACCTGATAGTATCAATTACTTGTACTGTTTCTTTACAGTACAAGAAACATCTTCTGTGACACCTAACATTTTACGCAGTCTGTTCATCTAAATTTTCTGGAATTTTCTAAACCCAGAAAAGGTTTTTTTTTGTCTGGCTTGCAAAACCAAATTTGAAAAGTCAATCCCAGAAGCTTGAGATGAAAAATGAAAAATACATCAATCCAACTTTCTAGTTTTTCTGTAAAGTATAACTAGGCTTACAGTTTCAGGTGGATCTATTAGTGAGAGAGAGAGGCAATTTGAAAAATCTTGCATATAAAAGACTTTAGAGAGATAACTAAGAGAGAGAACTAAGTTAGACACACAATATACTATTTTTTAAACTGCTGAAAAAAATCACACACTTTTGCTATTTGTTATTTATTGCCAACATATCACTTATTTTAAAATTTCATCTTCCTAATGTATTATGAAACTAGGTATAAAAAAGTATCTAACAATTAAAAATATTAATGCACTGTAGAAATTGTCACAACAAACGAGCACATGTTCAAAGACAAAAAATGGTAACTGTTAAACATCTATGGTGACATGCAGTTATTTCACTTCTAATACTTTTCTTATAGTCCTCTCCTTCTGCAGTTTTGTTTTTCTGGGTTTTTTTCCATCATAAATTATTGATATTTGCTCCAGAAAGTTTAACATGGTATATAAGGTTAGCAGCACTCCTAGCTTTATGTACTGATATGTTGCATGGCTGAAGATTTGTCTCTAAGCATCTCAAACCTAAATATAATTGAATACAAAACAATGTATTTACACTACAGATAAGATCCATCCTCTTGCTTATCTTGAGTTACCTCATTGAAGGTACTCACTTGAGCATCCTGCACTATCACTGGTAAAAGACACGTATCTTCAGAAGGTAAGGATACTCACCTGTCTTCCGATAACCTGAAAAACCTCCCTTCTCCACTGACACGCTCAGACACTGTACTTGAATTGCAGTTTTCAGGTTAGTCAAGATTAATCCAAACAGAATCTCATGGGCTCATATACTTTTATATGTGCAGGCAAATGCCTTTGTGCTTAACAAAATCAGACTATGCTTATGGCCCGGTAAAACACAGCTGCCAACAACAATTATAAAGAATGTCTAGTTTACCAAATAAAAATTCTGTCAGTTTTAATAGGTAAAATGTCCTTTTCAACAGATAAATAAACAGGTAGATTTGGGTAAATTATCTAAAACAAGAGAAATGAAACATAATCCGTAAGAGTAATTGCTTTGTGAAAAGCAGAATACAAATTTCTATCTTGATTAGCATTTAATTAATTCCAGAGTTTATAAATGCCGCAAAGAAACATACCTGGCATCAACTCAGCAGTATGGAATATCTTCTCCAACTTAATTTTACTCTCCTCTAAGAACTCTTCTTTGGTCATTGGAAGATCTAGAGAACTTAGAATAAGCTCTGCTGCTTCTGGGGCCTGTCTACCTAGAACCGAGGACTTCACATCCCAGCTATAGGTCTTTCCAAAACGCTGACAGATCTCGTGAAATACTTCTGTATAGAGACGTTCAGTATCTAGAAAAAAAAACAAAAAATGTACAAATAAGTAAGCAGCTGGTCTTGCCAAGAGACCACATAAATGGTCAGACATAAACTGCCAGGAGCCAGAGCGCATGTAGTAAAGTGGATAAAATGCCTCCCTTTATTTGCAAGACCATCACCTCAGGTTTTTCAAGCTTAGGGTCTCAACAAATAACTACCTGGACCTGCTCTTCCATCACCTTTCTTTACTGTCCAAGTTATCAAGCAGGATCCTAATTAATATACTCTATTTATGCTTCTGATGAGAAAGAAAATAAAGGAAGGAAGGAAATTCAGTACTTGGGGGTACACCATTACAAATTCCATGTAAACTGAAAAAAGAAAAAAGATTTAATTAAATTTAATTTAAGTGTCTTCAAGAAGAAGCTCCTAAGTGCCTTCAAAGACATTACGGTCATTATTACAGTGCTGCTGGCACCACTGCATTTACAAGAGATTAGTCGAGCAAAACACACTCACTTGTATTTCCAGGGGATTTCAGACAAGAGTAAACTTCAGACTGAATTTTGGCAGTGATACTATCCCGCTTATATGTCAAAGGTGGTCTTAGGCTTAAAGCTATTTTCTTAATACAAACGAACAATTCACCCTTTCCTCCCCTCCTCCCGCTACAAATTTTTGAAAAAGGTGGTCATTAACATTTAATTTAACACTACTGATATGGGGATGAAATGTACTTTCAGCTCTTGTCTTCATTTCAACAAAGATCTCAAACACTGGCTTTTCTACCAGTCTATCTTTTTAAGTAGTCTCCTCTGAGAAGTCAGCTACTGCTGTTAGCCATGCTTTAATTTCCTTCTCACGCATATCTCTGCCTTCTGTATTTCTAAAGACATGTTTATTACCATCACTTTAGAAATGAAAGGCAAAAGCAAGGAAAGAAAGAAGTTACTCTTATGAGATTTATTTAGAAAACTAGGGACTTCACTCAAGAACACACCCTTTGTTTGTCATGTAAAAATATTTTTAATGGAGATAATGAAATAGTGAAATTATTTATGTGGACATTGTGCCATTTTCTGAATACATAAAAATTAAGCAGGAGTGATTAAACTTTAAGCTTTAACAAAGATACTGTGAAGAAAACAGTCTGAAGAAAGCAGCACAGAGCCCATGAGTACAACACAAGCATGTTAGACAAATGCTCCCTACTCCACCACAGTAATCTATCATCCTGAGATCAGCAGACAATTCTGATCTGAAAGCAAAGGAGAAACACAGGGGCTATTTCACCATCATGTGAACATAGAGCAGTGCAGAATACACTCTCTGCCACCTGCCAGAGTGCTCTAGTCCATGTCTCCTTTCAGTAACTAGAGGGGATGTTGGGCCAAAAGATTAGACAAAGACCCAACATAGTTGTCTGGAAAGTTTAACAGAGCAGCAAAAAGGTTCACAAAAAGCACTTACCTTAAAAATAGAGGCAAAAAACCCTCACCTGTGCTACTCTTTGCAAATGCTCCTTAAACAACTACAGTTAAGGGAAAATAACTACAAGTGATCTTGGAGACCCCTCAAACACACAGGAAAGGTATCACAACAGAAACACACATAAATGGGCCCTGAAAGTGTTAAGCTGGCTAACACAAGAAAGAAGAAAAGAAAAAAGAACAGTAAAAAAAATTCCTCCATTTTGCTTGAAAATGCCAACTGGTACCTTCTGTAAGCTAGGAAGGTAAATTAAGAATACAGTTTTTAAAATTCACAGTTTTTCCTTTTTTTTTTTTTTTTTATAAACTAGCTTTTCCTCTATATCTCAGACTCACCAGGTGAAGGACATAAAATCCTTATCCTAAGTTTAAATTTGAAACTGAAAATCAATCCTTATCCTATTAAATAGTACATATCAAGCTAGGCAGAATTGAACAAAGCAAGGAAACAAAAAGTTCTAGAACATGAATATTTTCCTATGGATCTCTACAATAATTACACATTAATCTACTTGAAGTGAAAGGTTAAACTTTATAGCTAAATATACTAGTTTCAATAGTCTCCTGCATTTTAAATAACACACAGCTGACTTGTGAATGAAATTTTATTTATTTTCCTGAAAAAAAGCTTAACGACATCCAGATTGCAGACTCAAAAGCACTCTCTTATGCTATGCTGCAGTTTGTCAATGGAAGAGCACTTATGAACAAGTTTGAGTCAAACCTATTAAATCAGGTAATGTCTTACTTATTCATACTGTGTTAGAATGTAGTTTTTAAGGTGCTGAGAAACACAACACAAACTGACCAAACAAGAGCATCCCCAAATTAGTCAAAACATTTGAATCCTACATTTAATTTAAATATATGTAAGACCCATAAAGCAATGTATATCCTCCAACAAGCAGGATGCCAGAGAATTTTCTTTCCTTTCCTCCTCTGATTAATTATAGTTAAAATACCTGGCTTACATAACCTTCAACTGCCCTTCCAAAGATACTATTTTCACTCTGCCTTAAGTCATAGCATTTGGACTCTGGACATTGACCTTTTGTAAAATTCTACATATTTGTATTGCTTGAAAATCAACATGATTTTTATTTTCATGAGTAGATGACAAAAGCATGGATGTGGACATTTTACTTGCTCAAATAGATAGATATGTTGCATTACTGCACATGAATAAAATCTGAAATCTGTGGAAAAATTATGCATACACACTTTGTAAAATCCAACTGGAATCTGAGATGAGTGCTGATAAAGCTGCATTTCCTACACACATGTATAACAGATAAGGACATGTTTCTTTTGATCAAAGACAAAGGAAGATCTATATGTTCCCCTAATAATTAGAGAGCAGTAAATAAGGATACAACTTCAAGATTTCTTATTCCTACTGGAAAGGAGGAACCTCAAAAAAAAAGCAGGCTAGACTTTTCACTGCTGTAATTAAAAAAAAAAAAAATAACAAAAAAAGCGCACACAGGTAAAAAGATTGATTTGAATTTAAATATACCACTGAAGCATAATTTCGTACTGCTATAAATATACTATACAAACCAAACTATATCTAGCTCCCACACATGAATAAAACCCATTGATGAAATGAAACAAGCAAGAAGAATTAGAAGTTTTGTTGCTGTATAAGGGTTACAGAGCGGCGAAAGGACACAGTAACAAGGCACTCTCTCGCATGGTGCAAGAAAGAACAGTTTATTGAAGGAAGCCATGACTTTATATAAGACAGTTTGTGAAAAACAAAATACAGACAGTTCATTGGTCAGAGAAGGAGACACCTCTTGTCCCTGGCTTTCTCACGGATCCAGCAGGTGTTTATCTTTTGTTATAATTCTTTCTCTTATGCTTGCAGTAGAGAAAAGCCTCTAGCTTGGGAAAAATCCTGGCTGGAGCTGAGAAAGTTTCACAGCCTGAGAAAAAGACTCAGAACCTGAGAAAAGGCCTGGCTGAAATTTGCCTAGGCCTTCAGCAGTGTCCAGAAAGTTCAACTCAAGTGCCTGCTATTTACTCTGGTATGTCCAAGACATCCACAGGCATCCAATGTTAAAAAGGAAATTTGGGCAAGACTAACTTCACATCATGAGCAGCCAGATGCCCTGCAGCATCCCAAGTGTTTCACACTCACACATTTCAGCAAGTGAATCCAGCTCCAGCTGGTAGCCTCCATCAGGAATACAAACGGAGAACACAACAGGACATATGTGGCAGTGGCCTAACCTAATAATATGAAGGAAAAGCAAGAATTCTCAGCTCCTGAAATTTTGAGTAAATGTATAATCTTTCAAAATACTCTTTATTTCTAGCTCTCATGTCTTGTAGTATCTTTTACATGGACATTATCAGCACAACATACTGTCCATCTGCTCGTTAAATTTCACCGGGAATGAATAATATTCATTCCCTAGTGACATTTCATCTTCTAGTCATTTTTATAGTGACCTTTCTTCAATATAAAAGCACAGTCAGGTCCACTGGTGTTGTTTACAGTGTGTAAATCCAGCCACAATAAACACAAATAAAGTGACCAAAATGAAAGAGGCACCAGATTACTCAATTTGTGATCTGGCACAAAAATATGCTGACATGTACTGAGAAAGACCTGCAGGTCACTTGGCAACACACCACAGTGAATATATGAGTGCATGATCGGCTCTAATCACTGCAGAGTCACAATTAGATGGGAAGATCTGCCTAGGCTGGGGGAAGAGCAAACATCAAAACAGAATGTAAGCCCTATCTTTATCACTTACACATAAAGGCAGTTTAGGACAGAAAATTCTGACTTCATGAATATAGAACTTAATTTTTTAGAAGGCTATATACCTTCTAATTGAATATTATGTTATTGCTATGCTAAAATAATCTCTAGTTTATCAAAGAGGTGAGATTAGTAGGCATGAAACCTCCTTTTAGCCATAGATCATCTTAATCTCTAGTTTTGAGTTCTTTGTTTGAATAACCCATCTTAATTTTGCATTAAGCTTCCCAGATGAAATACACCTATGATTTATCCTTCTGCTAGAAGCCTAAACCATTTTAAACAGAGTTCTAATTGTGTGCATTCAATACATTTCAGTAATCCAAAATCAGACCCTAGACAACTAAACTGAAGGACTTTTTTTTTTTTTTTTTTTTTTTTTTTTTTTTTTTTATTTTTTTCTTTTGGTAAGGGATGGAAAAGTGATCAAAGAGAAGAATTTTAAGTAAAGCAACAGGTTTCTTGTGTACATGTCTGTGAGACAGATTTCTATTCACACATAGAAAAAAATTATTTTCAGTATTCAATTTAGCCAAATATAGACACAGTCAGTCATTTTTACTGACATTTTGGCCTAGGATGAGAAAGACTCATTAGATTTTGTCACCATCAATACTGAATGAACATATAGGTTCACTTTATTCCCATAATCTCTTTAATGTATGCAACAGTGTAAAAAAACGTACAAATTACTGAAACACTCGGGGTACAAGAGATAAATATAATTATAAACCAGAATATAATTACAGAAGTGTAAATTTTTCCTTTGCCTTTTTGCATCTCATTTGGTGGTATTTAGTACAGTATAAACTGTTAACCTGCAAAGAAATCTATGTAAGAGAAATGGGGACAACTGGGATTAGATCAATCAAGATTAGGTACTTCCTCTACATATAGCGTTATAGTAACGCCATTCACATCTTCTCTCACTTCTGGATTAAGATATAACACAAGCCTTTGTGTGTTTATTCTCCCATTGTATCAATTGAACAGTGTTAAAAAACATAGGATTTAAACAAAGCAGAGGCAAAGCCAAAATAGTGACAGATTTCCCATCAGAAAAGCTTTGTTTAGACCAGAGCATCACATGCTCAGTCATTGATCCCTATGTCCACCTATTTCAATATCAGCAAAATCATGTACTCAATAGCTCTTCTTGCTCTCCCTCTCCCAAGCACACAAAAGACACAGCTGAGCTCGCTGACTGGTGTGTCAAGTCTGTGAGACTCAGAAGTAAAAAAAATGCTGCAGCACTGCATGAAAGGCAGGGAATGGATGTCGTTCAGCTAAGTCTCTGTACTCTGAAGAGATGTCTCATCAATCTTGCCATTCTATAACCTCTCTCCCCACAGACAGTATATGCTCTTAGCTCATTCAGTTACACAAATTAACCAATTCTTGAAATACGTGGATTTCAGCAACTGAGGATGTGAGTTTCAGTGAGTCATTCAAAACATTTCCAAAAGTTATGTGGACTTACCACAAATTTTAGGAAGCAGCACTGGCAAGATAAAAGCCGCATGGATATCCACAAACTTGCAAGTTTCTACTGGTGGTTTTGGAAAGCAGGAAAATAGAAAAGAATGGGAAACCAATGGCCTCTGAACAGCAAACTTAAAATGGAAAAAGGAACATCCTCTCAACACAAAGAAGTAGTCAAGGTATTACTATCCACAATTTAAAAATTACAGCTTCATCCTAAAAAAGACCCAAAAAACCCACAAAACCAAAAATGGTCACCAAGGGAGAAATAGTCCATGTCACTGAATAAACGTTCGTGCGTAATTCATTCCCAATAATTTTTTCTCCCTTATTTCTTTCAGAGAGAACCCAAGACTTTCCTCTTACAGTATCAGCAGTCAAACAAGACAGATAAAGCCAATATGAGCAATGTAAAAGAGTAGGAAGTATGCAACTGTCACCGAAACAGGTCTGAAATTGCAAAAGTTAATCTACAGTACACAACTCTCTTGCAATTTGTGTGAAAAGATCAGTTTTGAACTACCCCCTCAACATTCTTCTATTCCCACTTTCATTACTATGAAAGCCAGTTTAAAAATACATGACTATGGTTAGCCATGATGGCTAACAGGAAAAAACACCCAGCAGGGTAACAGCTGACCTTGAAATCACTTACAGCAGCCCACTAAAAGTAGGGATTAAGAAGGCTGGCAATAGAAATTACCTTTTGCACTAGAAAATGAAACTTAGTCTTTCAATACATCCTAAAGGCCTAAGGCTGTTTTTCTAGCATACTCTGGCATTTTTCATGCTATTTTGTTATGTAAATATATACACTTTTATACAGATAAACTATTTATATGCTTGTACGTACATACATAAAGCATACAGGCATTTATTTTTATATATATACTTATATATGGTGTATGTACAGAACTGTGTTTTATAGGCAAAAGGGTCTTTTAAAGAATAATACTCAGGATGAGTACTAGCCAATGAATACAAACCAACCTGGAGCCTCCAGACTTAAGGGCTCATTAAAGGAATGTGGTTCAAAATGCTTAAAACTGAAAGTACACAAGGAAAAGGAATGTTCAATTCTTTATTGCAGTATTCCCCCATTCCTCCCACGAACTTGTTTAGGAAGAAAAGTGTAATCTAAATTTATCATCTTAGACACACCCAGTCCACTGCCACAGGAGGAAATAAGCACTGTTTTCACATGCTCAAGAGAAAAACTTGAGCTGTTCCTAAATGTCAAGGCTGATGCACCCAACCAGGAAAACTGAACCTAAAGGCAGTCTGGACCAACAAACCAAGGGAAATGCAGCTGCTACCTTTCCACTCTCATAACCACTACCACTTAAATTAATCTTATTGTTCCCTGGAAGTTAAAGGAAGGTGAATTATCTATTAAAATAAACATCAAGCACCAAATAACAGCTACTTCAAAATCATAAGCTAGTTATAAAGATCAAGTTATTTATTAAACCATTTTGCATGATTGATAAGCCATAACTTCCAAAGATAAAGAAAAAAATATTATAATAGCTTAAAATTAAAATTACTGCTTCCAATTTAATTGAGTAATGACTTGTAAATCATTATATTTTTGATTAGCACTTAGAAAAACTCACTGAAAAGATACATTATTCATTTTAGTAAGGAGTAGGTATAAGTCTATTCTGGAGCTTTAATTTTTGCAAACCTATTTCTTATTTTCCCTTGTACTTGAATATTAATATAAGTACACTCCAAGGTAGATGAGAACAGGTTACATTGTGATTACTTTACTTAGTCCAGAGAAACACGCTGCTACTAGCTAATTCAGTGCTGTCAGTCTGTTTGCCTTTCTCTGAGAGATACTACCACGAATTCAAGTTATTGCTAACAGGTTTAAAAAGGAAGTAAATTTGATTCTCAAACAATAGCAGCTGCATGAAACTATTCCCAAATGAGTATTTTCCCCCTCTGGGCTTATATTACTGGGAGAATTCTTCAATGACAGCTACAGAGGAAGCCAATTTCTCATTTTATATGCAAAGAACAATGGTACTTCTATGGGGAGAGGAAGAAGCTTCTAAACAAATTCAAAAGACTTTTAGTTTACATTAATAGAGGAGACATATCTTAATACTATCTGGTATTCATATATACACCTTATCCTTTTTTAATGCCACAGTAAAGTGAAAGAAACAGTTCACTAATAAAGCATACAAACTCTTCCAATGTGGAGCTGTAAACAAACACTCTGGCACCGATGCAAAACAGCACATGAAAACGTAAAGAAAAGTCTGTATTTCAATTCCAATGCATGAGGGAATTGAACTTTGAAATATAAAGGCAATATTTATAACTTAATGCAAAACATTCTAAAACTGTACTTATTAAGCATCATCTATGTGACAGTATCTCATTAGTTTAAAAACAAAAAATCTATTGATTAATAGAAACTGCCTGATATGCTTTCTTAGGCTCTTAGCCATTAAAGACAGAACTATGCAAACAGCAGTTGATATGGTGCCTACAAAACCCTGCTTGTTGGGTGGAAATCTACAGTTTACAGACACAGCTTCTTATAACGTGTATGGAGAGACTCAACTCAGGCAACAGTTACACTGTAATTAGTATATGAGTATATGAGCTAGTATACCACGGAAATTTATACAATGTTCTCAACCAGAGGAGCAATTACCAGCTCTGAACACCCTATCAGCTTATAGCATATTCACAAGGAAGTTAGCCTTTCACCAAGGGGGGACCTCCTTTTCTTGAGATGTTGCTGATAACAGAGCAGCAGTTCACTGGCCCAAGGAATGCAAAACAAAGTTTAAAAAGTTGTCTTGAAATGAGATGTTCCAAGGCACTTGTATACAAGTACACAAGGTAGAAGCAACCAGAAGGATTATTGTGATATCAAACTCAGCACCCACCAAATCAAAACCCAGAAAGACTGAGCATGGGATTAACTAGTGTTAGAAGTGAAAGAATCATTTAAACAATAGAATAAGAGAACTATGTAGCCAATGAACACAAATTTCTTTGTTTTCTAAAATGTATAAACAGCGAAAAATTTTCAACAACTTCAGGACCCTCACTACCAAGAAGCCCAGGGTGAAGATTGGATGCTGGGTGGTGACTATATTCTGCTTAATCTGTCTGTAGGTCTGTCGGTCTCTCCCTCCTTTCTTTTTTATGTTTCTACCTCACATTTTACTGTTAAAATAAAATCCATACTATTGATTTTGGTATATGATCCTGCTTGCACCTTAATTCGGATAGAGGCATCTCTCAATAATCTGATCTTAACAACTGCACACAATTATTTTATTGCAGTAGAAGTGACACAGACAACACTTAAAAGTTTGGCACATGTCAGGTACCTAAAGGCTGAAGTATTGGATTCAGTGCCCATTATCAAGTAAAATATTTTAGCTTTTAAAGCTTTTCTAAGAGTGTCACTTTCTTGGCAAAGAAGAGATGATCAAGAAAATCTTAACTCCTATGCTTGAGTCATACTGACCTTGTATTATTTTAGCACATCATGACAACTTAAAGTAGTACAGGGTCTTCAAACATCAAAATCCATTTAACCTAAATACTACTATCTCTTGTTTAAATCAGGGGGAAAATAATAAAACAGTATCAGAGATATTTTATAAGAAGACATAAAATTTATTCATACTACAATCCTTAAATAATATTGTAATTACAAAAAGGTTCAGAGAGAATCTCACTAACATGTCAGTGAACCCAATTCACATGAGGACTACAGGAGAAATAGAAAGCTGGAAGAAGGCTCTCTTACAGTAGCTGTTAGGGTTATCATTTTAGCTATCTCAAAGGGAAGAGGCTGATCTTCTTTTGCTAGAGAGTGGTTCTGGGCATAATGGAAATATTATGTTATGGCTGTTTTGAGTGTGATAGCTTAAGAGTTACAGGAAACGCTGCTGTGTATCCTACTAAATGAAATAAAAAAATATGTGTTCAGAGACTCAGAGTGCAAGAAATTTCAGTCCATCATTTCATTCTTCCATATGAGTAATGTGATAAAAATAAAAAGAGATACTGAGAACTGAACTAGAAGTCATTCCACTTTCCCTCAATCTTTCTTCCCTTCTGCCTCAGTTCTGCAAGCTGAGGTCAAGGTTTACATCTTGAGACACAAACAGCTTCACTCTCTGGTGGCTGAAATTTAATAAGCCTGACACAGAAGTTACTGCGCTGGGGTGTGCTTAGTTTTACTGTAGCAGCGCTTGCAAAAGACAGACTGGGAAATGATATGCCCAATAAGCAGACAAAAGAGATTTTTTACTTTATTTACAAAAATAGCCTAAACTTCCTTCACTCTATCTAAAAACTAAAGAAGGAAAAAAAAAAATCTAGTAGCCTTTCTCCTACAATCAGGAAAAAACTAGTTTATTTGCTGAATACATTCAACCAAGCCATTGAACTTAATGACTTTTAGATAAAAAAATCCTATACTTTTTGACCCATTATGCTTTTAAACTGTTAGAACACATGCTAGGCATATAGTTAGAGCTGCATAACCAGTTAAACAGGGTAACTTACATGTTTCCTAAATGTAAGGAAAAAATAACTATGAGGTATATAAGTTCAATAATAATAATAAAACAGCTGGTCAACCAAAGACCTTTCTTTTCTGCAAGACGTGCACACACTCTAGGCCACAACTTCTAACAACGTCTGGATAGTAGTTGTCAAAGAGATTAAAAACTTTGCACAGGAATGCAAACCTGGTAATCCATCAACAAGCAGAAATACTTTTTTTCTGCTATTTTCTGAAGAGCAAATTTAACTATTAAAAAAAGAATCCAATTGTATAGAACATTGCAATCAGAGAAAAGAGAACTAGACACTACTGGCTACTGTCTACACTCTCTAATACAAAGGGCTGCTCTAGTCATTGACCTTGTCATAAGAGATTAGAGATTTTCTCCTTGTCTCAGGTTGACACAGGTCATGGTGGTATTGCTACAGGGCTGTCAGCCTCTCATAATTTCTGTTATGAACTTGTATTCTATACAACTTGAAAATTTTGCCACTAACAAATAAAATTGAAATTAGACAAAAAAATTAAAGCTGTTTTCTTCAGGAGAGATTTCTTCCCTTCTAATTATTAATTATAGAAAATGTAGCATGTCTCTCGAGAATTTAACTTCCTAGGCTGGACTCACAGAGCAGCTTAAGTAGCTCTTGAACTGACAATAGAAAGCATCTCACTGTCAGTACTAAAGCTATTAAATTGCATCATCATCATTATTCTGTGAAAAAAGAATTTTCTTAGTAGTCTGAAATTGTTTCCAAGGCTCCACTATAGACAATTAAAGTGAGTAATACATTTTCCAAAATTAGACTGCCATTAAGTACAGTTATCCAACAGCTGTTATCATAGATAATTGTAAATTATTTTGTTGAATATATGATTTATGTTGCTGGGTCTACATTACCAATACCATTTTTATAGCCTGAAGGAAGGGAGTACTACTGTTATTTAAGTAGAACTGTAGGATATCGTAACCAATTCCTTGACTTCTACCCATGGAAAGTGCAGTATCTGTAAGGTACTCCATATTACACCTTTGATATCCTATACCACCTAGGTATTGGCACCTTGTAACCAGTCATAAATACAGTCTTTCTGAATTATGTACTTATATGATGCTCCCCTCTAAGAAAAAGAATGGCATCAAGAACATGGGGTTTGGGAAAAGTTATTGATATGCACTATCAAATCAGCTGCCAAGTCAAGACAACTCAGATAAAATGAGAATTTCAAGATGGTAGGGACAATAACTTCTAAGAAAATCAGATCAAATCTCAGTTGAACCTAAACTTTCAGAGGTTTTTTTTTTTTTTTTGTTATTCTAAAGCACGCCTGTTTTTAATTCACAACACAATAACACTTTAAACGAACAGGATGAGAGAAGAAAGGTACACATAGGATCCAACCCTGAAAGAATAAATGGGTAATGAAAGTATTTTTCATATTGTAATTCTCCTGAGCTATACTTAGGAATGTTCGACTATCCATGTAGTTTCTCATACATACAATGTTATTTCTCATACATACAATTAGAATGTAAAGCAGAGAACTGAAGCTCACAATTTCAGTATGTAAGATAGTATGAAGAGAAAGGCAAACTAAATATTTACTGATAAGTACCCAGGGGAAAACAAGTACCCATGCCTTCTTTTTTGTTACATACAAATAGAGAAACATCTGGGTCAATTAGGAATACTTACATTAGTCCCTGAAAGCTGCAATTATTACAGAAGGTAGAAAAAGAAAACAAGAATCTATTTGATGTTGATCTACAGTATTAGAAAAGGGACTGGATTAGGATAGGAATAACCTCTACAGATTTGTGATAAATTGAAGAATACTGTTTTTCTTTTCCCCTTCTTAACAGAAACTTCTAAGTTAGAACGTAGAGCCACTTCTCTATTAACCAAGGGAATGAGGAGAGAAAAAACATGTTAACACACAATTTAACATCTTGTATTATTGCCTATGGGACAGGTAGGGGAAACATTAGGATTTATACTGAGAGCACTTTAACCAGAATAATGCAGACAGGTACCAGCTACAGATCCTGAAATGCCAACTCTTAAGGCCAGGAGTTTTGAGTAGGGAAAAACAAGGCCTAGTTTAATAAACAGAAGCCCTATAATCTAGTTTCACTGTTAGTTCTCCACTATTCTAGGAGACTTCTTTAAGAAATTTTTGACAAATCTTCAGGGCGTTTTTCTCTGACAACTTCAGAGTTACTGAAGAGCTGCTCATTATCTTACTAGTCATTTAAATTGAAAGAATCATCTCCTTTGTATACATATACACACATGAAAAGACATGCCCTGTATCTCTAAAGCTTTATACAGGAATTGTAGGGCTTTGTAGAGCACTGAAAAATTCACAAACATAAGGAATATTATTTAAAAAGTTCTATAGTGTGTGAAAGAAATAGATATCTAGAACACAAAATGAATTAACAACACAGAAAGCCTAACACTATAAGCAACATTTCAAAGACCTTCTATTTATGAAAAGTATTTGAGACAAAAGCAATAGTAACATAAAATATCCAAGGAATGATATCTGTATATCCATATCTGATAACTGCAGAATTTAGGGCAATATTAGAAAAATCTTAACAATAAATATAAAATAAATTTTTAAAAATTCTAATGGTATGACACCTCACACAAAGTAAGCAATGCTAAGACATTCCCTGGGAGACCAAGATGCCAGATAAAAACTGCTATATAAAGGATATTTGCATACACATGTAAGTATAAAATCTTAGACACGGTTAACACTGCCATTAATAAGTGCAGTTGCACATTGGGGTCCAATGTATTGGCTCTGGAAATCACAGACTGTTTGTGCACTCTAGGACATAGAAACACTCATTTCATCTGTTATTTCAAGTCCTACCCCAATATATGTGCAGACTGTCACCCTACACTATCCTGCTTTCCCTAGGAGAGGAATGGTGTGGACAGCAGTAGTGCTGCAGCAGCAGACTGCAGAAAGCTCTCCTCTGGTCAGGGGCCAGCCTGGGCAGGGGATGCTGTGTGTGACAGGTCACAGCTACCCAGAAATTCTGCAGTGGTACAACATGAGGGTATTGAAAGATGCAGATGTTTCTAAAGGTATGAAAACTCATGTAATAGGCAGCTAAAACATACATCAAAAGTTCTTTAAAACTTTGAATACATTTAGCAAGTAAAACTGAAGCTTTTTTTAATCCCTAAGATATAATTATTTTTTAAAATTATTATTTAAAAATTAGTACAACTGGCACTTTATGAAAATAGGTATAAAGATGCAAAACTTTTTGTAAATCTAAGAACCTAGAATTTTATCTTGTTACTGTTAAAACCACATACTAATTACCTGCTTTCTATAACAAGTTGCAAAAGAATGAAGGAGAATAGTTCATTTCCATTTTGAAAAAGGCAAAGCCATGACAAACAGTAAACTATGCCAAATAAAATCCAAATGAAACACTTCAAGAAATTAAATTTTGCAATACTCTACAATTTGCAATTAACTGACACATAAAACATTTGACATTTTAGAACACACAAAACCAGAAACACTACTTCTTGCTCTTTACTTCTAGATGCCTTCATTAATGAAAAATGAGAACATTTAAATTAAAAATGGTAGAAGGATAAATATAATAAAATATGATCTACAACAATAATAACAGTGCAAGTTATTAGGCAGCAGAATAGCAATTAGATATATACACAATACCTTAGTGGCCCAAATACTTTAATTTTCCTGAGACATGTTCCCCATGAAACACTGTTTTTAATTTTTAAAGACTAGAAATTTATTACATTGTGATAAGCTCTTTATGGCTCCATCTCCCCTGAGCCATAAAGCAAAGAACATTTTGTTAGTCCAGTAATAATATAATGCTATAGAGAAGACTCAGTCCTAGCATGAAAAGATCCACCATTTCACATGGTGTAATTTTTTTGTAATAATGATCCTGTAGCAGTATACTGACTTTACCCAAGGTTATGTCACTTTACAGGCATGCATAAGTATACTCTTTTGCCTTGGACACACAGGTCAAATGAGGTTTCTGTATGTAACTACAAAAAAAAAGAAAAAAAAAGAAAAAAAGAAAAAAAAAAAAATTACCACAGAAAAATTTACTCAAATGAAATATGTCTCAGTATACTTAAACCATTGATTTCTCGTACTTCAAACCTTCTGATACACTATAATCCTAATTTTTTTTTCATTAAACACACATTATATTTCACTTTATTCTTCTAGTACTAGTACAGTTTTTACCTCTTGCTCACAAGTTTTCCCAAATGATCAGTACCAGTGTCAAACCCTTAAAACATACCAATCCAAAAATTAGAATCCCACTTATTACTGGTCAGTAATCAAATAAAGGTACATTCTATTGGTTTGAATATGCACTCAGTGTCAGTTTACATTACACACAACTGGAGCAATTAAAGCAGAACATAATTTTGAAGACACAACATTCCAAAAGATGTCCTGACATAAACAGGCTACTTTTTGTATATGGTGACACTGTGAAAGAGAGCCGGAGTGAACTCATATTTATGCACAGCAGACAACCCAAGCCCAGGCTTGGCAGCAAACCCAGTGAGCACAGCACGTGTGAGCGCAGGGCTGCTGCAAAGGCCCGGCACGAGCCCGTCCTCCGGAGAGCAAAGGTGACACGGGGCCCTGTTCCAGCAGGTCAGGGAGCACGCGTTAATGAGCTGCAAGAATGAGACACTGCAACACTCTCCTTATTATATAATCACAAAGGTCGTGAGTAAACTCACACAGATGTTAGACAGAAAGACTGGACTGATAAATAATAAAGTGGGCTTTCCTCTCAAATGCCTCGCACTACCCTGAGACAAAACTGCATGTGAAGCTTATCCAAAAGAACCACACATAGGGAGAGGCAATTCAAAAATGAACAGCAGAGAAAAAAGCAATGTTTGGAGTGCTAACCCATAAGTGGTGTCCTGTAATGACTGAGGCACAGGCTCAGACCAGCAGGGAATCTGAAACATTTATTCAAAGAAATGAGCTCGTTTTATGCACTTTTCAAGGCACAGTATTTCCTTACATGGCAATTCTCACTAGATGACCTATCCTGTGTTGCAACATCAGCAACACACTTTTCTGAATGTCCTTCTGTGGGGTGATCACGTGCTGCTCACCTGTCTGTCAGCTTGGGCACCTCCTGTCCCCAAGGTCAGGTGGAGACAAACCTCTCTGAGCTGCCACGCACTTCTTTGTGCTGCCATGTGTTTCCTTGTGCTGCCATGCACTTCTTTGTGCTGCCATGTGTTTCCTTGTGCTGCCATGCACTTCTTTGTGCTGCCATGCACTTCTTTGTGCTGCCATGTGCTTCTGCAAGCGTGCACCACAGTCTGTAACTCAGTTCTATCCTATCTCTTCCCACAGTGCCCAAAAGAAATCATTCAAGAACTAGAAATAAACTTGTTTCATAAGATACAGTTTATTAGCACTTATTTGATGACTTTTACAAAAACATGTCATATATCTCTAAGGAAGAACGGAAGGAGGAAGAAAAGTAAGAACACATTTTAAAAAGAAACCAGCTATTATATATAAAAACAGCCTGGAAAAGTACTTGAGAAAGAGCAATGTACACCTAGACGAAAGTTTTTCCAAAATGCAGCATCAGATATACTGCCAAACTACTACTGAATATGATATTATAAGAGGACTAAAAAAATTATTAAAAGCTGCACAAGAACAGAAAACATATATGGATATCAGTAGCCAATGGAACTGTCAACAGGTATACAACCCTTCAAGAAACAAATTATTCCCCCCCTCCAAAAAAAAAAAAGTTTAAAAAAGTTTTCAGCCATCAATTAAAAAAAAGAAAAAAAAAAAAAAAACCAAAAAAAAACAAAAACAAAAACAAAAACAAAAACAAAAACAAAAACAAAAAAAAAAAACCAAACAAACTACAAAAGATACATCCTTCACCACTTACCAAAAAAGAGAGATAGAAAATACAGGATGGTTTTCCCCTAAGTACCAAAAAAAAAAAATCTTGATGAATGTTAACACTACCTCAAGAAACCTGAGGTCAGAACAACAATTTTCTTCTCATTATTATCAAAGTACGGGGGGCAAAAAGGGACAAGTCAAGGTCAGGAGCCTCTGGGAGAACCACTGTAAGCCAGAAAAAAATTATCTTGGCTATATAATTCTCATTAGTCTTGTGAAAGAAATTAGTATCATTACAAAGATGTACATAAACATACAATAGGAGCAGCAACAATCACTAGCAGTGTCTGCTTCGTGCCAGAGATGTCTATAATGAATGCAATAAAATTTGAATAAAAAAGATTTTTAGCTAAATTGCTTTTATATTTTCAGTTAACATAGTTCCTGGTCTTAAAAAGAGCAATGGTAATAGTGTGTTCATAGAGTTAGCACCTCCATTAAGGTCTGCTGCCAATATAAAAGAAAAAAAGTTAAAAATAACAACCATTACCCCTCCTCCTCCATTAGAAGTATAAATGCCAGTATTCGAGAGCAGAACTGTGTCTCAGAGTAAATATACCAGCAGAATTCAGAGACCAGAAACCATCCTGCCCAAATTAAGATGTTCTGAAAAATTCCAGTCTCAAGAGCTCAATTAGCCAACTACAACAAGGCTACATGAATGAATTACAGCTACTCAGAACAAGAGCGGTAGAGCTGGGTCCAAGATGGTACAGAGTGTAACTACTGCCACTATGTAGAATAATAAATCCAGGCTTGTTAATGCTGTTTTTCTTCTTAGGTAAGAAGAAAATTGGAATACAGCACCTAGAAATTGTGTTATTATAATGGAAAATTCTATGCACCTTTTCTTTGTGTGAAATTCTGTTCCATTTATGACACCTTATTATTTACATTCAAAGCAAAATAATTGGAACTTTATACACAAAACTGTTTATGTATGCAACAAATCCTTATCATCTACAAACAGATTTGAAAACCTGCTTTTAGGCACAGGAAGAGACTAATTTTTACAAATGGTCAAACTGCTATATGTATCTCTAAAATCACTGAACAGAACCTTTAGACTCCTGGCATTTTCAAAACATGCCTCTCCACTTACTACAGGCTCTTTCTACAATTGCAAATGTGTAGCAGTCAGAAAATAAAAGCCACATTATTAAAAGGGAAACTGGAAAACTCTTCAGATTAACTTGTTTTGCATGTGGTTTCTCTTTTTTTTTTTTTTTTTCCTTTATCACCAAATACTTTGAGTCTGGGGCAACTAATAAACAAGCACCAAAAATTGCCTTTGTGTCTAATTTCTGTGCAATATTAAAATGAAGTAATGGATCTTTCAGCTTGGAAGCATTGCTTGGTTAGTTTCTCAAGAAGAAAAAATTATCCTTGTTAATGCTGCCCATGGCATTTTGAAATGTGGTAGCCAATACAGAAATCAAAACCAAAACCCACAAAAAAAAACCCTGTTGAACACTGAACTTAGCTCTGGTTCTGAATTATTCTAACCACAAGTAACAAACAACGGTGTGGATGGGCAATTTGCAAATCAATCTAGGGAATAACAGAAGTCAGACTCTGGGTTAGTATATTTGTTATGTTTTTGTCAAAAATTTCCTTGCTGTTAAATTAAAACGTTAGCATTCAAGCATATGACAAATCTTATTTACTGTATTTATGGTTAGTTAATTCTCAATGAAGAGCTGTTTCACTTATGCCCGAGATTTGCTCATGAAGCATCTAAAGGGTATTTTAATCTAATAATATTCATAATCTCTTTAGTTTTGCAACAACTTTCAAATGATCACAGGGGCAAGAGAGTATTTCCCTTCACTCCTTGTTCTGAAAATCAGACAGAAAGTGAGAATGACAAGAAAGTAAGTTTCCACTACAGAGAAGCAGAAAATAGGCTTACAAAGATTGCCAGGTTGTAGCCTAAGAAGATTAATTCCTGCACTTAAGGCATAACATAACCAATCTAGAGAGGAATGATGTTTAATTGAACTGGTGTTATTTGCTTGGATGCAGAAGAAACAGGAAGCTGTTTTAAATAAAAGTCAGCATGCACATAAGCAAACTCCAGCACGGAACTCTCATCAGTTTTCTTGTAACAGCCATCTCCTAGGCAACTCGCGCAATAAAATGAAAGTAAGAGTTCATTTTTCACTTCTGACCTTGTGACAATGAGTAGCTAACACTGGGGAGAAAGAAAACATGTTGAAATTCTTGTGAATCTCACAACACTACAACGAATTTAACTAATTTCTTCTGTATTATAGACCAAAAATGACCTGTCTGGCCAGCCTTGCAGGAGTGCTTTAGAAGTTGCACATAACACAGCAGTCTTCACACAAAGGAGACAGCAGCTATGAAAGCAGCAACTTCTGATCCCAGCTGCCTTAACTACTTTTCATCCCTCTAGAAATGGTCACAAGCATACCTGTGCCTGTACAGTCCAACATAACTTTGAGTTATGGTGAAGGTATCTTGCAAAACTAAGCTGCTTTAGGAACCATCATATTTGAACACACTCACTTATCTCATGTAAAGATACTCTTTTCCAACACTAAGGGGCACTGGCAAGGATAATGATTTACATAAAACAATCCCTACTCCTAGCAGGAATTTAAAAATAAATACTAAACTTCCTATACTTCCTATATAAACAGTCATGTTCTTTGCATGTTAGTTTAGTTTTAGTTCAGCTTTAAGCACAATGCTAAGAAACATCTTATCTTTGCAGCCATCTTCCTAAGTTCATTTGTCAGCTGGGAAAGGCTAATGTTATACATGCAGTTTGTAGAGAATTTTAAATATTTTCAGCCCCCTGTAAGTTTAATCACAGATCAACAAAGGCAACATTCAATCCTATCTATGTTTTGTAGCTATTGGCTACAATTATATAACAAAACCACTTGTCATAGCTTAAAAAAAAAAACTTATGCAGAAAGTTTATAAAACAGATCCTGGGGGGAAGAGGTTGGGGGGCAGGGGCATTACTCTAGTTGTATATTTTGTACAAGTTAAATACATTTTTCCTTCTCTATCTCTAGCATTGATTTTGGATGCTTTTACAAAATGCCAGGATCCAAACTGTACAACTATAACAACAGGATTTATTTAGGTATCAAACATCTCTAGTTTCTGTTGTTGTCATTATTATCTGTTAACTGTGTACTATGTGTTGAGTAAGTGCATACATAAGTAAGTTTAATATTTTTAACTACACCACATACTAGTGGTTTAAACAGTACTCTTATGCAGGAACAGATGACCGCATTTTAAGAAAAAGCAATCGACTATTCTGAGCATTTAATGTTATTATTTGCTGAAGGAAATCAAGTAGAAATTTAACTTAAGAATTGTAATGCTTTAATTGCAGTGCTGGGGGATTTTGTTGAAGGTTTTTTGTTGTTTGTTTTGGGGTTTTTTTGAGAAAGTACAGCAGTACAACAAAAAATAAGATGCAGCCTTTTTCTTTTCCTCTGGTTTCTACTACACTAGTGAACCACTAATCAACTATGCTAATTAATGAAGCTGCATGAGAGGGTGATCAGTCACTGGAACAGGCTCCCCCCAAGCAGTCAACATGGCACCAAGGCTGTCAGAGTTCAAGGAGCATTTGGACAAGGCTCTTAGTCCAATGATTTAGTTTTCAGAAGTCCTGTGAGCAGCTGGACTCAATGATCCTTGTGTTTTGGGCAGAGATGGGCTGGAGCTGAGCTGCAGGCTGTGGCACTCTGCAGAAGCACATGGCAGCAGAGAGCTGGCCTGACCTTGGCAGGAGATGCCATGCATAGAGCCCTACGGAGAGGAGCCTGCAAGCTGACAGACAGGTGAACAGTGCGTGATCACCCCACAGAAGGGCATTTAGAAAGTGTGCTGCTGATGTTGCAACACAGGATAGGTCACCTAGTGAGAATTACCATGTAAGGAATACTGTGCCTTGAAAAGTGCATAAAGCCAATCATTTCTTTGAATAAATGATTCAGATTCCCTGCTGGTCTGAGTCCATGCCTCAGTCATTCACATTATGTGTCCCTTTAACCTGAGATATTTTACTATTCTATGCAAAACAAAGCGGAATGCAACTGCTGTACATTAACACAATGCCTGTTTTTCTATTACAGTGGGAGTTACCTATAAAAAATAAGTCCTTTAATTAATTTTACCTATTAAAAATAAGGTATTTGGAAGTGCTGTCACATACTTCACTTACAAAATGAGCACATTGCTTTACAGTGATAACTTCCTCGCAACTAGAATGATAGGCAAAACCCCTAAGATTTCATCCAAGAACTCAAAGAAAAAGATTAGGTAATAAAAAAAAAAAAGGGTAGATTGCATTGATTATAAATGCAGATAAAATTGGTATTAGATAACTTTTAAAACAATGATACAGAAGGACTCTGAATTAAAGGGTTGAAGTATTTGGACAGGCAGTTCAGATGCAGTAACTTTGGTATTGAAAGTAAGCTGATATATCAAGGTGTGACTCAAGGACAACTTAATCAGTCTCAATTATGTTACAAAGGGAAGGGGGAGATAAAATATCAGTTGATAGACTTAGCACTTTCACACAGCCAAGCACCAGCCAGTAAAGTATAAGATGAGGTTCTATAGGGTAATATTTGGTTTGTTTCCAAAGTCGAGAACCTTGTTAATACCTCGAACCTCATTTAAGGATTTTACACTCACAAAGACTTTGGAAATCTTTCTATCAGAAGATATCTTACCTTCTTTAATCAGAAGCAAATTACAGAAGCCAATTACAGAAAGCAAGTTCATGGCACACTACATCAGATTAATTTAATGCGCATTCTCATAATTTATAGATCAATTTACACTTATTCTATAAAATCAGAAGGCTTCAGGTGAAAACATCTAAAAATAGTCATGTACATTTGCAGACACTACTTCATTGGGAAAAATTTTTGCAAAACTTGAAGCTTCAGATTCTAAAAATTGCAACCAACTATGGGGGCACTTTAAAAAGTTAGTAATAATAGATATTCAATACCAAAACTTCTATTTGTGCTCTTTGAGAGGAAGCAATTTTGGGCCTATTTCTGTAGCTTCTTGAAATATCTATGTTATTAATTTTATCACCTTTAGTGAACACCATGTGACACATTAAAGATTTCATGAAAAAATTACGGGGTTGTTATGCAGGTTAACATCAACATAACCATTTGTCTCATTCAGAAGATTTACAGTAGATAGGTTGGGCAGAATTAATCTAATTTCTGTATGCCTTTTATCATCCTGTCCCCCAAATTATTCCAAATTTCTTGAAACATTTAGAAATCTTGGAAGTCGAAGCAGTCTCCTGATTGCCTTTTTGCCTCCCAAGCGTCACTGCTCATCATGAAACAAACAGGCTCACCAAAAACGTTAAAGGTTTAATAGTATTCAGAAGCTGAAACATACTAAAGTCCTCTGAAATGAAGTGCACCTCATGAAAATCACCAAGGTAGTGTCACTTTCACTCATGTACTGGAAGATACCTTGAAGAATTCTTTTCAGTCTAATTCCTTGCAGCTGAAAGATTTCTGAAATACAATATACAACTTTAAATGTAACTTTTTAAAACAGAAGAAATCATATACATGTACCATTACCAATATGGTCCTCTTAAGATGAATATTGTGTGTGAAGCAGATTTCCAGGTTCTGACAGAGAGCAGTAGTAACTAAAAAAGGCCTTCCTGAAACTTCTAAAGAGACAATTAAAATAACTGGTTCTGGATTATAGGATTACAAACATGTGCATGTGTGTTTGTGTGTATCCCCAGGCTATTTGAGACACCAGTGATGAAATAGAAAATGCAACTAAAATAACTCAATCACTGTTTTGCATAGCATAGCCATTTTTTGTTTTAAAAGGTGTGAATCACCTTCACCACCTATAGCCCTGAAGGAGGGAAAAGTGCACATTTCTTGGAAACACAGCGTAATTCACCAGACTTCACAGCAGTGTTCCAGAAACTGAACATTTCTGGCCGAAAGAAGGCAAACACCTCCAGATCACCTTTTATGAGTTCACCTACATCCAGAACTGCTTCCTCTGTGATAACTCACATGGGCTATTTCAAGAACTAAGTCACATACCAAAATACTCCACTATTCCTCAGCAGAGGGTCCTGATTCCGTGAACAGTTAAGAGCAGACTTAAACCCTGTCCTAGTTATAGCGATTATTCAAACTTCAAAAGGCAATGGAGCTGTAGCCGGGGAAGTGTCAGGTTACGGAACAACACTGCAAAGCAGAAAGTCTGCTGATGCCAAAACTAAGAGAAGACTATCAGGCTCTTCAGCGGAGATAATAGCTCTGAATGCTGCCGAGCGCCGTCCTGCTGTCCGAGACCCGCTGCTCCAGGGCTCCGGCGGTGCACGGCCCGGGGCTCCCCCAGCCCCGCACTGCCTGCCCGTTCCCCTCCACAGCCGCTTTCCCTGGATTCAGCCCCAGCCTGCCCCTCACCGCTCCCCCACAGCCTGCCCGTTCCCCTCCACAGCCGCTTTCCCTGGATTCAGCCCCAGCCTGCCCGTTCCCCTCCACAGCCGCTTTCCCTGGATTCAGCCCCAGCCTGCCCGTTCCCCTCCATAGCCGCTTTCCCTGGCTTCAGCCCCAGCTGCCCCTCCACCGCTCCCCCACAGCCACCCCAACCTCGCCCAGCCCTCCGCCAGCCAGAACAAGTGCCCCGTTCACATTCAGCCCCGGGTCTGTTACTTTAAGGCGAAATCTGCCCCCGAAAGGCAGCAAGTAGCGGAAGGAGGGGAAGGCATTAATTCGTTTCCTGTTGCTTTAATCCCTTTACTCTGGTTTTAGCAGCGCCGCCCGGGGCGTTCTGGCTGCTCGCCCTGAGCGAGGAGGCCGTGAATGAGCAGCCACAGCCTGGGCCGCTCAGGCCGCGGGAGGCGGAGGGGAAAGGGAAGGGAAGGGACAGGGGCTGCCCGCCGCCAGATACGGCCCCTCGCTGTCCGGACAGGCGGGCCGGGCCTGGCGGCGCGGCGGAAGCCGCCGCAGCGGGGCCCGGCCGGGAGGGGAGAGGGGTCAGGCTACGCACCCAGCAGGAGCCCGTCCATGTCAAAGATCAGGTGAGTGACCGGGCGCAGCGCGGCCGCCGGGGAGGAGGAGGCGGCCATGGCGAGACAGAGCAGCGGAGCGCAGCAGCAGCCGGGGCAGATGGAGCCCGCGCGGGGCGAGGCTGGCCGGGCCGGGAGCAGCACGGGGCGGTCGGGACGGGCGGCGGTTTTAGCAGCACCTTGGGGCGGGCCCGGCTAGCGGCGCTTTTGGTCCGTCTTGTTCTGCTTTTAAAGCAAAGTCCATTTCTTTTCTTGGGGCGTCTAGCAGAACAGCGCTTCTTGCCCAGAGAGGTTGTGGAGTCTCCTCTCTGGAAATATTCAAGAACCATCTGCATGCAGTTCTGTGCTCTGGGATGACCCTGCGTAGGCAGGGTGGTTGGAGCAGACGACCCACGCTGGTCCCTTCCAACCTGACCTGTTTTGTGTTTCCTAAATCCCGTTTGGTGCTGCTGGCGGGAGGTGGAAGAGTTGCTCTCAAGTTGATGCATTAGACAGTGTCTTCTCTGTGTGTCTGTGTAGAAATTTACAGGGGTAATATTAACACCAGACTGTAGTTGAAACAAAAAAGAGTAAAGTAACGGTGAGAAGAAATCTGTGAGGAAGGAGTAGATCTTTCTCTTACAGGTTGCTGAGTGCTAGAATGGTTAATTGAAGGCTGGTTTGGGTGTTGTGTGTTTCTTCTAAAACATTCAAGAAGTTCTGATGTTCAAGAAACAAGACTGTTCTTGAGTTGAAGCAAAATCTTCCTGCATGGACACATAGTCTGATTTTTACTGGGCAGCTGGGAGGAAAAGAGGGCACTTGCCTCAAGTTTTCCCTTTTGTGTTTTTTCATGCAGGTAACTCCACTGAGCATCAAGCTCATTGAAGCACCAGTTGCAGAGGCAGACATGAGAAGAGCAGTGTCAGGCTCCCAAGGTGACATACTGGCGTGAAGATGTGTGCTGTGTGCCTTTCTGTGTCAGGTCACTGGTTAGTTGCAGCTTCATATAGGAGAAGCCCTGTCTCATTTGTAGGTAGGCCTTGCAGCAGTTCTTTTTTCCTAACAGTGCCTGCATTTGAATTGACGATGTTTCACCATTTTAGCAAATTAGTGGCTCCTTTTAAAGCCTTAACTGTAGGTGTCACATAGCTATACTTAAAATTTAATTTCATCTCATTAAGCATCTCAAAACCTGTCCCTTGCAAGTACACTCACCCTATGTTTGTGTGAAGTGTAGACACAGAATTCTCCTCATACCTTCTCCTATTCGCGAAATAAGAAGACAAATAAAATATTCTTGGCCTTTACTTGTACCTTTTGAATAATAAAACTTGACTTTCAAACAAAGTTTTTTTGAGTTTTGGGTTGGTTTTCTCTTTTTTTATCTCGTCTCATTCTGTAATGATAATGATGCTTAGGCCCTGTCTGTGTAGGCTAGGAAAAGGATTGGGCACAATACCTTCAACGTCTTTTAAAACTTCCATGTGTAGTCATGAAATTGATCCCTGTGTAGATTTAAGAAAATGGTTCCTGAGCTTTCAGATAATTTTTTTTTTGTAACCTTACAATAGATGAGTGTTAAAAATGCCCATGGCTGTTTTGTTTCTGCAATAAACACTGTGCAACAAGTCAATATTCCAGTTTTGTTTCTAGCAAATGTTTATAGTTCTTCTGTAGCACACTTAGGTGGGAACATAGATAGAATCAGTAAAGGTAAAATCCTAAATAGAGTATGCCAAAAAAAGTGTTCAACTCTTAAAGGGAGTTAAAAATAGTAATTTAAATACTTACAATGATAATGTTGTTCTAAGAAAGAATGTGATTCTGCTGTAAGAGTATACATGTGTGACAAATATTTAAAGAGGATGGGTAATGATGTTGTATGACAGTGTTAGATTTATCAACTTTATAATTAGCAAATATTCTAAAAAGCTGTTTTTTAATTGCATACATGGTGACAGAGTAAAATCTTTTTTTGTTACTCAATGGATGTAGCTTTTCTTATTACCTTGATTTGTTGTTCTAATTAGAAAAAAGTATTTGATTACAACTTCCATTGCTTCTAGCCTCCTAAAAAGGGGAGAAAATCACTGTTTTTAGCATGTAAATTCCCAGTTCATCTGAGGGAACAAGGGTTTTGCAAAACTTTTGAGTGTTTAAAGTGGAATAAATCATAGGCAATCTATGTGAAAGTAGCCCACAAAATTAAAGTGTAATACAGAAGCTGAACATTTTTAGGGTTAAGTGGTCTCGTTTAAAAATGCTATGGTACACGTTTCAAGACTGTCACTTTACTGACAGGCTGGTGACCTCAATTTTCTTTGCTTTGCTCTGGCTCATCAGTGATAATCAGTGTGATGTTAGCTTACTTGATTCTTCAAAGCTGTATTCAAACACAGGAAAGTCTTCCCAAGATAGACAACTGTTTAGGTTTATTCTGTGTGACTAAGTCTTTTTACTAATGTAATGAAATGAAGTAAAAGTCCAAGCAGCTCTTAATTCATGGTGGAGCATAGTTTTCTAGACAAATAAGAGAATGTGCTGATCTAAGTTTTATTTGAGCTGTCTTAAATATCTGTATCTAATGACTCACCGGTAGTATTTGGTTTTGTTGTTGGGTTTTTTTTGTCTTGAAAAGGAATGAAAATTTTATATTGAGAATTGTGCAATTAATTTTTTTGTTTGCTGCTATTTTTCTATTCCTTATTTGAAGCTGGCTTTGAGTTATAAGGACTTCAATAGCTTTAGAGTTATGGGAAGCATAATTTAGTTGAGTTGCAGTAACTACGAACACCAGTAATTAATTATATTCCTACAAACCTGATGTATACCTATTGAGAAGAATGAACTTGGATGTTATAACCAAGATGTAATTCTGTAACTAGACTTGAATCCTGGAAAGTCTGAAGAACACAATTAACTTCATGTACATTTTTAAAATTAATGAAAGTTGCTATCTGGGCATACACCAAAGCAGATATATGGTGTTATATGGTACATATATATCTGGATGTCCAGGTTTTTAAACAACTTTAAATTAGCTGCCTATAGGTAGCCCTACTTAATGGCAAACAAATCTATTTTCTTTGGTTTCATAATAATATGTTAAAATCTCACTAGTTTTATTGTTCTTGAATGTGAGATAAAGTGAAAATACTCAGATGCCATGGGGTTATTAAGTATGCAACACAATGTTTTATGTACTCAGTCCTCTAAACCTTTTTTTAACTTCTATATTTGTTTGAGTTTTTCTTTACTTTGATGCTGAAAGTTTTGTACATCACTGAAATTTATATGAGTGAATTCTTTCCTGGAAAAGTAATAGCTTCAGAATATGCTTAAGTGTTTTCATAGGTAATGCATTTCATTCAGTAATTGCAGTTTCCTATTTCACTTTCATATTGTGCTCAAAGCATGGATTCACTTACCAATTTCTTATGCCATTCATGGGAGCATCATGCTCTATGTGTTTCACACAGAAATGACTGACTTTATTTTTCTTTTTCTGCAGGCACCTTGACAAAGAGGATAAACAGATTATAATCCATTTTGTTTGGAATATTAAAAAAGAATCTAAGACTTGAATAAATCCAGTAATTTAAAAGCTTTCATAATGATTTACATAAACAGCTGTTAAACCCACTAATAGTAACAAATTACTTGGAGTGACTTAGAATTAAATGCAAATTCAGGTATCAGCAACAGTTGCTATAGTTAAGCTGATAAGCCTACAGAAAATGAAACCCCTCTCAGTGCTGGATGTCACCAAACATGAGCTTTTCACCTTAAGATTATGAATTAGGTGAATTGTCTTGTTTCAGTTCATGTTTTTATAGGGGCAAAATGGAAGATGACCATATATCTTAAAGCAATTAAATAGTACCATGCAACTCCTGATCTAGGTCATGTTTTATTGATTACCTAAGTTAAACAAGTGTATATGCATTTTTAATCAATCATGTGTGTCTTCTCTCAGCTAAGCAAGCAGGGATAGGAGAGCCATCTGTTTTCTAGATTTTGGTATTGACCACCAATTACAAGTGTGTTAATTACAAAGGCGTGGAAGATGATGTGTTACGCTGCAGGAGAATGAAGATCTGTGTTTCTCACTTGTGTTTATCTCAATAAATTTAGATGAGGCACTTAAAAAGGTTCTTAAGCAACACTGAGAGGTGAAATTCTGGGAGAGCTAACCAAGCACACAGGAGGGAACAAGGGAGTAATGCTTTGATATTTTTAGATGTCAGTTGCTATATTATTGATGGGATTGTCCAACAGAACAAAGTTTCTGAAGCTGGGAAAGGAAGCCTTAATATCATGCTTTAGGGACATTTTTTGCTTCTGTTAAGGTCACTGAGAACTATTTACTCTCCTTTATGGATTGTGACTTAGCTTGTTGGCATACTTTTTGGTCTTCTAATAAAATACTGGCTGTACACAGGCAAATTGTTCAGGTAATCAGCAGCGTCATTGTAATGAAAATCCTGAAGTGCCGAATAGCTGGGTCCTGTTTAGCTTTAAACTATCAGAAAGATTAGGACAGAAGAGATTGCATCCTCTGATAAGATATGAAGTGTTGTATCCTGCTTTATTTTTCCTATGATATGGTTTGCTGTGTAACTTTATTTATCTAACTTGCCATTGCTACAGGAACCTAAAATATTTGTTATTGACTTGTTTTTATTTTTTTGTCTGCATGTTGATTTAATTGCTTTTTTGTTCATCTTACTACAGTTTGATTGTTACAGATTATAGGAAAAGTTTTGTATTTGTACTGACATGTGGAATGCACATTCTGTGAACCTTTCTGAGTAAATCATCTATCACTTGGCTGCTGGCAGTAAAGGTGAAACTGAATGCAGTCACCCGTCCAGTGGTCCCTTTCAGTCTTGGGTTCCTAAGCTCAACCTTTTCAAAGGCTGTGGTAATTAGATCTTCAGATGGGGAAGAGAGAGAAAGAATTGCAATTCTCAGTGTTACAAGGTCTCTAAGCCACTGATCTGTCATGCTGCTCCATGTCCAGGTTTTATATGCATGTTCCCTACTTGGGATGCAACAAGCTGTGGAGTTGAATCTCCAGAGCTCAGACATTCTGCCTACCCTGTGGCTGTGTGCCCTTAAAAGTTTGTATCTATCCAGAAGAGTTGAGTAGAAGTAAATGAAGTGGCTGACACAGCCCAGAATGTCTGCATGATCAGGGAGAACATGCTGGCAGCCTGGGGAGTGCAGGGAGGCAGCTGGAGGCCAGCTATCATACTGTACTGTGACCTTTTTTTCTTTGCAGTGATTCTGGTGGTCTCAGCTTCTAGAATTATCTAGGCAGAAAAGCAATGGTACTTGCTGATACACATGAAGTAGCAACTTGGGAAGCAGAAATGGTGGAAAGAGGAGAAGGGGCAGTGCCAAACAGAATTAGCCAGCTTCTTGAGTCCCCATTGCAGCAGTTGTGTTAGACATCCAGAATGTTCTTACTATGGGAGTTGGGACTTTTCCTTGGGTGCTGGAGTTAGTATACCTCCCAACCAAGTCATCATTAAATTTTTTTAATTCTCTTGCCCCAGAAGTTATTGTACGGTTTTCCTGCTCCCATGTACAGACACGCAAATGTATTGGTAGTATATCTCAGAATATGCTCTTGTGCACAGGCAATAATGGCAAATATGCTTTGTGACCATTGCTGTGTAAGACACTGATTAATTTTTGGTGAGGACATCACTAGGCTGCCCACTTATTTAAGTTCAGCTTATGTTTACCTATCTTAAGGAGTTAGGTTCAATGTATTGTAACAAAACAGATGAGGAAATGATGTAGCTTTATTATTTTAGACTTGTAGTTTTAATGTTCTTTGTAGAAGACCAGTAACAGACACTTGTTTTCATTAAATATTTATGAAACAAGTAAGACCAGTGTAAATACTTGTGTATTTACTGATACAGTTAGATGGTTAGATATTAGGAATGCCTAGAAGAATGCAATGAAGTTCAAGTGCTGTCAAGCCAATCAGGCCCTGACTTTTTTCCCTAAGACAGCTAGCTCCACTTAATCAGGTAATCTCAAACATTTCACCTTGAGCTCTGTAAGGTGAATGATTGATTACAGTGACACTGCAGGTTTGCAAGAGCTCTAGATTTCCATTTCATGTCCTTACATAGAGGTAAGACCATAAGAGACATTCAAGATCTAGATGAATTCTTTGCAATAGAATTGGATAGGCTTAAAGAAACTGTCCAAACATTTTGCCTAAAATTTTATGAATCTTTCAATAAATCTTTTGTTCTGCTAAGATATCCTGTGTTTTCCCTCTACTCTTGTATTTTGCAAATTTAATTTCTTTAAGCTATTGTTGTAAGTTATGCTTTCTGAAGCTTTTTAGCATTTTGATTGCTCTTCAGCATATTATGTTTTCTGTATCCTTAGAGAAGTCCAGCATGCAGATACATTTATTGTAGCTGTGGGGTTTATAAATGGCAAATGGAAGGTAATTTTTTGCTATTAGACTGCTGATATAGTCCCAGATACATCAACACCTTTGATTTAACATAAGAGCTGAATTACTGTCTTTGCCATAGTTTGGTTTTGACTGCTGATTAGTCAGGTTGTACCAAGCCAAAAGCTCAAAACTCTTGTTGCTATTTGTCCAATTTAAAATTTTCTTTATGGTTCTATTCCATATGTAGTTTCTCTAATTAAGAGGAATCAGTATCATACTTCAGTGAAAGAGATCAGGGAAAATATCTCTAGCCCATTAAGAGTTTATTACCTCTTCATACAGTTCAAAATCTCTTTACGCATTTTTAAGTATGAAAAACTGCTATCATGCAAGCCTAATGAGGCAGATATCTGCAAGACTCTGTGCTACAGAATGAATTGTTGTATCCCTGTTGCAGAAATGTTGTATGTGTCATTTAGGCCGGTGACTGCTAAAAGTAGAAGGGGATAAGTATTATATTAATGACTATGTTTGACAGCCTGGCTACATAATCTGTTTTTCACTGACTTTTCCTTTTTATGCCAATAATTATGCTCTCATCTGGAAGAATTAGACTAATGCAATTTTCCAAAAGCTATTAACAAGACTTTTAATATTAAGATGGCTATATATCCTAATGTGCCATGCTAAAACTAAGCTTGTGTTGTGGTCATGAAATGGGGCATGGTTAGGGTGTATTCTGGGTTTGCAGAGCATAGAGAAAAGCCTACAGGCTTCAGGGGGCATAGAGCTTCACTCAGGATGTGGCATACTTGTCACCAAGTTTGTATCAGCATCAGCTAGGGTGATGATACTTTTTGAAGTTGGTGGAAATGAAGTAAAACCTTGCCTGTTCTCAATTTTTCAGTATTTGGATGATTGTTGATTCTTGGAGGGCCTGACAGTGTGGGGACCTGAATATCCATATGCTTTTTCTGACTGCATTACATCCAGTAAATAAAATAAATTACCTTGTAGATCAAATGAAAAATATTCTTCCTATTCAAGCCCATCTTTCTTTAAAAATCCAGTTCTGTTTATGACTCATGGCAGCTCAGACCAGTATTATTTGATATTCAGAAACTATGGTTACAGCAAATCCAAAACCTGAATCTTTATTCTTGCATGGCATACCAAACATGTTCTTCTAGCTAAATTCCAATATGTAAGTCTAAACAAAAGTTAATCACAATCATTAAAAAAAACCTTTAGACCAAAACCAGTGTCGTAGAGTTCTGTGTATAAAAGCCTTTGGAGCTTCCTCAGAACTGTATAAAGTCCTCTACAAGCCACAGATTTCACAAATACATGTAATGACTATCAAGATACCTACATGACTGCAGAACTTGCAGAGGAAAACTTGGCACTGTTGTTTTGCACTAAGCTGAAGAATGAAGTTTAAGCATCTTTTTTCACTGAAGATTTGTTCATGTTCTCTAGAATCCAATAACCCAATTTGTACAAAGTTCCTAGAAAAGCAAAACTATTATCTTTAAATTCTAGGTAAGTGTCTTTTAAAAATATACTTTGATATTAGCCATGTTGCTTGGGTTTCACTATGATAGGAAGTTAACAAATACCCTTTGGTTCATTTCAGCTCTGTTGCAGGTATGTTTCATTCAAATCTAAGTAAAATGCAAGTTTGTATTAGCAGATTTATGTGGAAGCAGAAGTATTTACATGTGCACCAGCACCCAGGCAACCCAAGATAGAGTGTATCATGTTTTGTTTTTACCAGGACACTGTACCGTACATGGTAGATCAACATTTAGTGGTGTGGTAAGGTTGGATCCTAAACGTCTAAAACTTGGGCAGAGATGTTTTGATGAACTGAAACAAAGGGTCTGCCCCGCTGCAGCTCTGCCTTACCACTAAGTTCCAGTATATTGAATCATGCTTCGTTCTTCCTCCTTTTCATCCCAAACACTAATTAAAAACATAATGTTCTTTTCCAGTTCAACAAATTGCACTCTTTTATACATATAAATATTCATAAATAAATCAGTAGATACTGACTCACATTTGTGACCAGAAGTCCAAAGTACCTTAAAAAATAATGTGTCTACCATATTATGAAAGAAAAAAAATGGACTCTGTGTTCATATCCAACTCTGTGTTCATATCTGTGTGGAAAAAGAAACCCAAACCACAAAAGCACCTGTTGGCCAAAAAGAATAATATAATCCATTAAGTAACACAGATTGTTGGAGAATACATTACTGGGTAGCATAGTACTCTATTGCCATGGCTAAATGCAAGCCTCCCTGTTGGCATTTCAGTTTTCACTCCTGCTTAGGCTTTGAATTCAGCAAGTAGTTGTCACTTTAGCACCATTTAGTGGCGTTTAATCAAACATGGAAAAGAAAACCAAACAAGCAAACACCCTCTATTCAGTCTTGATTCAGAACTCTAATTTGAATATGAGAAGATGTTTATTTTTACACTCATTAACTCATTGTAATCTTTTGCATACTGTTATAGTTAGAATGAATAGATCTTTATACACTGCATTTTGGTTTTCCATATCAAATGCCTTGAATTGTCATGCTAATTTGCATAGACAATTTTTCATTCATTTTATCTATATTTTGTCATACATATACTTATTTTATCATTACTTTCTTCTCATTTACATAATCACAAGGTTTTGAATTAATGTAGCTTAATAATAGTTTATTTTAATAAAATTTACTGTAAGTAAGTAGTTATTATTATGCATTTAAGAGTTGCAGTGTATGTATGCAAGAAATGGTGTTTTGCCAGTGGATGCTGCTTCTTATCTGTTGTATCTCTAGTACTGCTTCTTTTGTCCATATACGGGGTCTTTTTGAATAAATGCAAGGCCATACTGCAGTTTTTCAAAGGCTTAAGGTTTGCTTTTCCTGTTGATATTTGAGATAGAGAATTCTTTCAAAGTTGTTAAAGTAGAATGTTATTTTAAGAGAGACAGAGGAAAAATGCAGAAGAAAGCTCAGGATAAGCTGTACTGATTTCCTGAACCACAGGAAAATGTAATTTAAACTTTGCATTTAGGCAGCTGTTCAAAAATCTTGGTTTAGTTTCCAAGTGAAGATTTCTCACCATCATTGTGAGCTCCCAGGTTTTGCCTGGAAGAAAAGTAAAATTTCATACTTAGGTTGTAAGGCTTGGATTCTGTTAAGTTTCATCATCAGTGGTTGTTGCACATCTTTGGAGATCCATCTTTCTTTTCCTGATCAAATTTCCTCGTGACAAATACATAAATTGGGGTGAGGAGGACAATAGCTGAGAAGGAAGGTAAGATGTCAACTAGCTAGGACTTTTTGAAGTTTAATGAATGATTTTTCACTTTAGGGTTCTTGTGCTTTCTGGAAGGAATAATTTTTTTGGGAGCACATAGAGTTCCTAAGACTATGCATATTAAAGAAACTAGGATGGGCTCTAGCGTATGGTATTTATAAAAAGAGAATCTCCAAATATTCTGTGCCTCCTGTGGAAAAGTTTGAAAAACAGTGATCTGAAATCACACTTTAAAAGGTGTTTCAGTGCAGCATGTCCAAAGTTGCTACATAGATATTTTTTAGTAATGCTTCCCATGTGTACAGAAGGCAGAAGTATACCTGAGATTCTGGCACAGCCTTTGTTTTCCAAAAATAGTGCAAATTCACAAAAACATCTAACAGGAGATCTTCAGTAACAAACTAAAACAAGCATCTTGTTTAGGCATATGTATATATCCATTATGAGAACATGCTGAGATTGTTTCGTATTAGTGAAGCAGTGTCTTATCAAGAAATCCTGTCAGTCTTGTATAAATTACTTTTTCAGTGTTGTCCTTCTTCCCCTCCACCTTTCTGTTTCACTTTGTATGACTGGACTTTGTACCCATATACTGATAAGTGCACAGCCATCTTGTTTGCATGGGAGAGGCAAAAACTGAAACAATTCCGTGCTGCAAGGTAAAACACCCTTTCTGCCCAAAAGTCTGAAATTTATATATAGTTTAATTGTAAACATTGGGGTAATAGCTGGAGTTCATAATCTTTCACAGCTCAAATTCTTCATGGCAGTAAGTTAGCAATTATGAGAACATAGTCAATATTGTCTTTTTTGCATTAGCTTGTATTTTTTGTAATGAAAAGGAGGTTGCTGAAACCATACACTTACATCTTTAAGATACTATCAAATACAGTGGCAAATTATTTTGCAACAGAATGCACTTTGTTATCAGGTATTCCCTGCCTTGAACAGATTAAAAGGAGTATAAGCATTATTTAAATTGTGAAAGCATTTTGAAGAAAATAGAAAGCAGGATCTTTATGAACTAGATGATTTTCCAGCTGTGCCACAGCAGTTTTTTTCTTAGCACTTAAGCTCTGGATGTTTAAAAAATAATGTTAAAAGTGTATGTAATTTTGATTATGGAGTCTGTTTCAAGCATCAAATGGAAATGAATTGTTAAATAGTTTTGTAGGGGGATAGATTCTGAAATAAGTTTCTAGTTTTGAACTGGTTCATATGCAGTGTATGTCAGTCTGTAATAGTCCACACAGTTCAAAGGCGCAAGTAACTTTTAAAGGGATATTAAATAAATTTAATATTTTCCTTTGTAATCTCATACACGTTCAACTTGCAAACTTGGTGTAAAACAGCTACTGAGAGGAGAGTATCTGTAGGAGGAATCTCTGAGATAGAGGAAAATGGCAAAGAGTAACAGAAAGGGAAAAGGTAAGGAAAAAAATCATTACTTCTGGATAGGTGTATCTGCCTGGCTTAAACAAAGAAATTGCATTTGAGCAACCATTCTGAGACAAGAAGAAGGAAGATGAAAGAGAAGCCTATATAACCACAACAAGTGGTTGGAGCAGAATCTGACCATACATGTTGCTTGCTATGCAATTTTGTAATGACTCATTAATATGTATTCCATCCGTCCTGTGTTCTCACAAACATGTATTTTACTTTTGCCCTTAGGATGCTCTGTAGGTGGACTTTAGTAAAGCCTGTGTTAAAGCCTCATCAGTCCAACAGCTGAGGCTGTGCTAACACAGGGAGAGTGCCAGTCGCCAACAGGGAGCACTGTGTGCTGCTGGCCCCTGGAAGAGCCTGTGTTGAGGGAAGTCATGGAGGAGGCAGGCAGCGAGGCACAGCAGCACTGAGGCAGTGACTAGTGCTAGAGAGGCAGAGACCACTGGGGCACCTGGGCAAGCAGATTTGGAGGAGTCGAGCCACTGCATCCAAAAGGTATTTAGCCTCAGTTTACATGGATGGCACGTTGATACGGGATTCTTGAGTAAGAAGGGATTTGAAATTGGGTAGGGCATGGTTTGGAAAGATTACAATTGCAGAGGAGTTTGTGGGGTGGCTTCTTGTTTGTATGAGCAGAAGTTTGAGGATGAGGAGAAATGAAACAAAAGTAGTTTAGGTGAGAAGTTTAATTGAGAGGAGGACTACAGGACAATTGAGATGGCTTTTTAAGAAGAATTTTTTAACAAGAATTGTGGCTATGGCACTCTAGGCTTTTGAGTGCACAAGTTTAAACAGCTTCAGGTATGCAATAATACTGATTTTGGGGTTTTTTTGCATCCTGGACAAATGTTTCAAATTTGGTGCAAAAATGGCCTCTTCCTTTTGTCTACCGTGCTAAAGAATCAGTTACTAGCCATACTCACAAGGAAATCTTAGGGTACAGAGCTCAAACAGATCTGTTTTTCTCAGTTATTGTTTATATTCTGCCCTGCTGGCAGAACTGACTATTATGAGGGATAAGATTAGAAGCTATTGACATGGGTTAGTCACTTAAAAGAGCAAATCTTAACATCACATCTCCAGGTTTCCTATATTATTATAATAGACAACTGGTATGTTCTCTAGTATAGCAGTTGTCCAATAATAGCAGTGAAGTATTGTCCTGAAAAAAAGGCATTTTGAACAGAGAAATTGATATGTTCTTTCTCATTGATGAACAGAATCCATCCTTTAAAAACATAAGGCTGTGTTGTACCTAAAGGCACAAAGCAAAGGAAAACATTTTTTCTTAAAAACTTATTTAAAAACATTCTCATACAATAGGAAAAGCAAGTTATTTGCTTCAGAAATACTGGCAGCATGCTCCAGATGAAGCCAAAAGATAATGAGACCCCTGGAGCTATTACTGAGAAACTTTCAAATGTTAATGGAAAAGCTAATGCTGGTGTACCACAAGAAAAGGTGTGCCATAAGAAAATAGAAAAATGCCTTTTCTGAATACCTTTTAGTTTATTTATGATCTTAAAATGTTGTACAAAGTAAGGGCAAAATGAAATAAATTGCTGTAGTTTTGAGCTACTGATAATTTTCATTTTGTCATGTTGAGATTTTTCTTTAACTCCTATGTGCAAAAAAAATGCTGTTCTGTTTTAACAGCAGGAATTTACAAGTTTCATAGAGTTAAACAAGGAGTAAAGAACTAGAGAAAAAGGAAAAGAGGAAAGAAGGGAAGGAGCAAGAGTTTTCTACTTATACAGGTCAGAACAAACCTGGATACCTCTGACTTAAATTGCTGGTTTTCTGTATTGCTGTAAAAGAATATTTGCATTTCTACACTGTTTATTCAGGTATTTTTATTTTCTGTCTGTATCTAAGTATCCACCTAGCCTGTTCTTGTATTGTAGACATATATACTTAGAATTATTTGCTGTTGCAGGTATCCTTCAGTTTAAGACATTTATTTTAATTTTTACTTAATCCTATGATGTTTAAAGTCTATCTCAACCTTTTGCCAAGGTTGGTATAGTCACACTTTTTTTTAATTGATGGGAAAGTCAGTTATTCTTTTGTAGAATTATTAAAATTAGTAATGGGTCAAATCTTTGGAACTGGGATACAGGTTTGGTTAATGTGTATATGCCTTATTTTGTAAATGTCTTTGCCTTTTGTCTGCACATTTTTTAGCAGACTCTTTTTCTATGTAGTTTGCAATCAGACAGCTGCATAGCCACTGTGCAGCTCATCATCCTTCTTTTCCTAATTGTATAAATGTTCTTTCTAGGGTAAACATTTTCCTAGTTTGTAAGACCTCCTAATTTCATGATTCTTACATATTGTTTTCAATTTTGTTTTGCAATGATTGTATTTTCTTTTAAAACTGTTTTGTAATTTTATTGTTTAGTGAATAATGTTAGTGGAGTATCTCTTCATTAAAGGTGGCTAGAAAAATACTTAGCATCTTACTCTCCTCCTCCCCCCATGTCTGAAGCTCTTTCATCATTATGTTAATTGGGGGGAAAATAGAAATGGTGAATAGATAAAGCTATTATTTTTGTTTTAATTTTGTATTAGATGATAAAAATTGAGTAATTTGAGAGTTAATCTTTTAACCCAAGTCAAAGTAATGCAGTAAAAATATCTCCCAGTCCAAAAAAAAGTGATTTTTTTTCACCTTGTAAGTGCTAAACAGGCTATTTTTAATGTTTAAAAGTAAGGGAGAACAATTTAATTTTTGAATTCCTTCATTTAAAAAAGAAAAAAAGACTTTTTTGTTGTTGTTGTTGTTTAAGTCTGCTTTTTTTTTCCTGCTAGAAACACTTTTGTCAAAAGAAATTGCAAACAATTTCATTCATAACTATTTGCAGAATGAGGACAACATTCCATGAATATTAGTTGTAGGACAAAAGTAACATAAACCAGATTTTCCGGTTTTGGAAACTGTAGGGAAGGAGCTTGGTCTTTAATAAGCCACTGCTTGTCTATTTTTAATGTCTCTTACCCATGCAAATTAAAAGGAAGGAGAAGCTGTTTGTTTATGTCCTGTGAGCCTCCTGCTTATAACAGCAACACCATAAGTCAGTTGGTCTTAAGTTATGTTTTGCTTAATAAGCTTTGCCATTTCTCTCCCTGGTAAAAAGTTCACTTTCAGCTCTAGATGGGTTTAATAACAGCAAATAAATTTTTGGCTCCTGGTAATCAGTGAAAGTAATTTGCCATTGGATCCATTTATTCCTTTTCATTTTAAATGTGATGGGTTGGCCCTGGCTAACAGCCAAGAACTTACACAGCTGCTCACTCACTGCCTTCCTTCCTTCCTTCCCCAGAGATATGGGGAAAAATTAGTAGGAATGCAAGTGAGAAAACTGGTGGTGAAATAAAGACCGGAAAATCCCTGTCATGGACAAATCCACTTGGGGAATACAAGTTAATTTATTGATGGGTAGCATAAATATTTAATTGGTTGGAGTATTGAGAAACAAAACAAAACAAAAAAAAAAAGGACAAACATTTAATCTTATGGGAAAAGCAGTTTTCCTCCCACTCTCCCAGGTTTAGCTTCAGATTCCTCTTTCAGTTTCCTAGTCTGCACACCTTCACTGCAGACACCTGCTCCTGCTGTGCTGCTGCTGCAGGTTGTGCACAGTCCCTTCTGGGAGGCACTGGGTGCCACACAAGGCTGTAGTCAGTGCTTGGCTGTTTCCCTATGCTGCTCCTTGCTCCACAGACCACAGTGCCTTTGGGCACGTTCCTGATCCAGTGCGGGACACTTCTACTGCTCTGGCCTTTTTGTTGTTTCCTCTTCCTCCTCTCCCACTGTTCCTCACAGCCTTTTCTCTCTGTTCCTCCCCACCCCCCCAGTATTTTTGCACTTCCTTAACTATGTTTGCCTAAGGGCTCACCTGTGATCCACAGTGATCATTGCAGAGCTGACTGGAACTGAGTTCAGCACAGAGCAGCTCCTGGCCTGTCCTCATAGAGGCATCCCCTGGAGTGCCCCTCCATTGTCAAAACAACCTCTTCTTCTACCTCTTATGTGACAGGGCAGACATGTGCATCACTGTTCCATGATTAGAATGAATGAATTTCCCATGGGGTGATGGGGGTCAGGAGAACATGTAGGATACTTGTACATGTGAGTGGTGTCATGACCATAATGTCACTGTCCATGTGACATGCTGAACAGTGCCCCTGGACAGTGACAGACTTTTTCTTTCCTTTTATCAGGAACTGGAATGTTTTTTTCTTCTGTGATGAGGATATCATGAAGGAAAGGATCTAGTGATCACTGGTGAATCATAGGCTGATTTGGTTGCCTTGTGTATGCTGCTTGTAGGAAAGTAGGCAGGGAGTAGACAGCCTGAGCTCACAGTCTGTTGGCTGGCCACCTCTGACAAGAGCTTCTTGATATATCATCCTGCTTGAATAAATTCTGTTCTTTTAAAACTGTGTCAAAATAAAGTTTATTTTTCCAATCAGATTTGTGACTGTAACTTAAACACATGCTAGCTATAGCTGACTTCAATTAGAGAATTACCAATATTCCTGTAAAATAATTATTGCTGTTGGATCGATCAGTCTTATCTCTTTTGTTTTAGAGTAATGAAAGAACAAAATATTGAAGATGGAATATTCATCATATTGCTATACAGTCTGGAAAGCAAAAATACTTAAATGAATCCCTTGGAAGAAAATTTTGCTACTAATACTCATTGGAATATGTCCCCAGTTCTTAGATTTCTAGTAGGAGTTACCACAGAATAAGAAACCATTACACCAAGTAAGGTTGGTAGAGCACATCATACTACTAGAAAAACTTCATGTTTGTTTATTACAAAAAAAGGTGTTTTTTCTCATATTCGTGCTGAGAACATACAGGCAACCCATCATCAGAGTGGGATTTATTTCATGTAACTGTTACTTTTGTATAAATCTAGCCTAAACTAGGTGTTAAGGATTTCTAGTCTGTGGAAAAAGGTCACGAGCATCTCTTCCAAAATTTATTTATACCAGTCTTAACAAGAAATTTTTAAGGTGCCTGTATGTTCCTATTAATTAAAAGGAAAGCTAGGTAATTAGCTCAGACTAAATGCCTAACTTAAAGATGAATAAATTCACACAGATTGGTTTGCACTATGAGTGCCTATTTGCTGTGGGCCATATAGGTAGTTAAATTCTACAAGGGTAAAATCACTACTGGTTGAATTTAGTCTTGTCTTAATTTTTCTATCTGGTTCAATCAGCTATATTGAGAGTCCTTAAGTGTTATCATAATAAAGTATAAATAACAATAGAACTGATATAAAAATAGTAACTCTTTGAGAACAAACTAATTCAAATGCTTTTTTCTTTAAATGAAGCATCATTTTGGAAATAGCATAAGATTGGGTCATTTTGTTGATGTGTTACTTGCTAGCTTTATGTAGCAAATTAGAATTAACTGGACATTTCCCTGCATTTCCTAACTACCATTTCTCTGGTAAACCACTCTGTCTAGAAAAGTGATTATGGGTAGAAGAACATGGTATTATAAAATCCAAAGCTTTGATCTTGGCAGACTCCAGAAGATTCCATTAAGTAATTCAAGGGAGAGAGATGGGTTTTGGTTGGGGTTAAGTTGTTTGAGTTTGTTTTTAGTTTTTTTTTTCTGTTTGGTTTCATGTTTTCTTCTGATAGGCATTCAAAGGCTACCATTTCAGTGGAAAGTGTTTAGAAACTGCTTTCAAATTGAGAAATAAAATTCATTGTTAAGTGGCTGGTTGTGCTACTGTCCTTTCAATGACTTATAGCATGACTTAAATGCCAACCTTCAGATCTGTGCTCTATCCCTATGAAGGCAGTGTGTTGGTGAAGTTGAGTGTTGTTGTCCAATATTACTTGTAATTACTTGAACTTCTATTTAATTTTTTTAAAAACACTGCAATGAATATGAATAAAAACTCAAAGGAGACTAGTTTGGCTGCAGTTAGGCAAAGGTGATTTTGTAACCAGTCAGTGAGATGAAGCTGTGGTTTCTATGTTGTCCAGTTCAAATGGAGGTAACCAAACTGTTAATTTTATATGTAAGAGTCACAGTCTTGCAGAACCTTACAGTCCTTATTTGCTTGCATAACTCTTAAGTGCAAAATTTTAGGCACATAAGTTCTTCCGCATGTCCATTTGACATTCTTGAGGAAGACATTGTCAAAAATAATCATTTCACTCAACATCTGTGGATATTAAAAAACACTGACTCAACATCTTTCAAAACAATATCATGGCTGAATTTAGCTAAGCCTTCGAAGTATGTAAGAAAAATTTCTTTTAATTGTTTTGGATACTTATATCTATCCAGGAAGAGACGTGTCATAGTTGTTAATGGTTAGTTGCTCATGATTGGCTTTTTTTTTTTAAGATTTTTCATTCTCAGGATGGTGCATACATGGCAAATAATATTGCTACCTGTCTTATCTCAAGGATCTTTTTCTTACATTGCTGACCAGAGCCCATAACCAAAATCAACTTTTTAATGAGTGTTTGGATAATGGAGAATATTGTGAAACAGTAGCAGGGTAAAAATGTATTGCTTTAATGTGTGTATCTAATAATGTAGGATTTTGGTTACAAATAATTATATCACAAAAGATTGTATTTTAGTCCATTCAGGTTATAATTTGCTACCAGAAAGAATGTTTATTATTTGTTAATTCTGCTTTTAAGTTCTGTAATTTAGTTGAGACAGAAGTAGAAAATTCTTGAGAGACCATTTTAAAAAGATACCTAAACTAAAATTAGATCTGATAAGGGCTCTGTGGCTTCATCTCTGTTCAATTCAGATTCAAGAATTATTTGACCTTAAGAAACATGATTATTTGTTTTAATGTTTTTCCCAGCTTATATTAGGTGAAATTTCTTTGCTGCAATGAGACAACTTTTAGTCAATTAAGTACAGATTTTCATATATGTATATAGTTAAGATGTATACTGAAATATAATGAAAAGTTTCAGGAAACCAGTTACAGTGTATGAAAGATTCAGCAGATATTACCGACTTGTAAAAGAGGAATTGAGAGAATTTAGCAAATCTTAAAATAACACCCGAAAATAATCAATTACACAAAATATTACTTTGTCATTTCTTAAAATTTAAAAACTTGCTTTTTTTTTTTGCTTGTTTCTCACTAATCTGAATAAATTTCTCTGCAGAAAATAAATTTCTCTGCAGAATCTTAGAGGGCAGGGTTTTCTCTATTTTGTTTACATTGTGATTTTTTATGACTAAAATTTTTGGAGTTCAAGCATTCAGTTAAGCTAGGTAATTTTCTTTCCTTTTTTTTGCATACTGCTTAAGGATAACACAGCATTTTTTAATGAGGTCAGTATCTTTAAATGTTGCTTATTTCATCAGAAAATACTGTACCTTCCAGGATAAAGTATATTAAGCATTTTCTCAAAGGGTTCTGTTACATTAAAAGACTAGTTTACAGATAAATTGCTTAATCAAAGTTAATAAAAATGCTGAGAGGATTCAGTTGGGAAGAGATGTTTGAAAGACTTTCATTTAATTGTTCCTGTAAAGATGCATATGTCTGTAGCAGTCAGATGATTATCCTGCACACAATTGGATAAATACATCATGTGACAGGTAAGCAACTGGCTTATGGGTCAGGTGCAAAGGGTTATAGGGAATGAGGTGACATCAGACTGGTTACCTGTCACTAATGGGGTTCCACAGGGCTCCACCTTAGCTCCAGTACTCTTCAACATCTTCATAAACAATGCAGGACTGGAAATGTTTGTACTAAATTAACTTGGCTGTGTTGCTAAATTGGGAGGAGCTATTCACTCCCTTGAAGGCAGAGAAGCCCTGCAGATACCTCAATAAATTAGAGGACAGGGAAATCACCAATCATAGGAAGTTCAACAAGGGCAGGTGCCAGATCCTGCACCTGGGGTGGGGCAACCCTGAATATATGGACAGACTGGGGAAGGAGAGGCTGGAGAGCAATGCAGGGAAGGGACCTGGGAGTCCTGGTCAATGGCAAGTTGAACATGAGCCAGCAGAGCCCTGGAGCCAGGAGAGCCAACCCTGTCCTGGGGGCATCAGGCACAGCATGGCCAGGGCAAGGGAGGGATTGTCCTGCTCTGCTCTGAGCTGGGGCAGCCTCACCTCCAGGGCTGGGGGCAGCTCTGGGTGTCACAATGAAAGGAAGGCATTGAACTATTGGAGAGTGTCAAAGGAGGACAGTAAAGATGGTGAAGGGCCTTGAACGGAAGCCGTGTGAGGAGCAGCTGAGATCACTTGGTTTGTTCATCCTGGAGAAGGGGAGACTGAGGGGAAACCTCATTGCAGTTAAAACTTCCTCAGGAGGGGAAGAGGAGGAGCAGGCACTGATCTCTGCTCTGTGGTGATCAGTGACAGGACTTGAGAGAATGGCCTGAAGTTGTGTCAGGAGAGGTTTATGTTGGATATTAGAAAAAGTTCTTCACCCAGAAGATGGTTGGGCACTGGAACAGGCTCCCCAAGGAAGTGGTCACAGCACCAGCCTGACAGAGGTCAGGATGTGTTTGGACAGTACTCTTGGGCACATGGTGCAATTCTTGGGAATAGTCCTGTTCAGGGCCAGGAGTTGGATTTTGATGATCCTTGTAGATCTCCAACTTAGGATATTCTATGATAGCCATATGTTGAGTCAGTTATCTTGATGGGGGAAAAAAACAAAACTGAAAACAAACAGAAAAAATCCAACAATTCTTTGACCAGCATTTTTTAATGAAGAAAATTAAAACTTAATAGAAGTATTTGGTGAAATAGTGGAATGTATCTGTTTGGGGCTTTTCTTTCATTCATTTGTTCTTACATATTTATACTTAGGATTTTTTTCATGCTAATAGAAAATATGTATTAGAATCCCAAAAATATAGTTTGGAGATATGTAGAAAAAGTAGGACATGTGTATGCCCCACATACATGTGTGTATGTGCATATTAACACATCTGTGTGCATATGTGTGCATGTCTATAGGTTCCTATACAGTGATTAAAGTATTGTAGGTTGCAATAGGATATGTGAAATATAAATTCTTATGATGGCTGTTGTAGGAGATGAAGCACCTCTTGAATCTATTCAACTTATCAGCTCCCTTAGAAAGATAGAAGCTACTTTTAGTTGTATTATATCAGGGGGAAAGTGAAGCAGAGGTTAAAACTTGCACTTACGTCCCCACTTCCAAAAAAGAAGGAAAAATGTTGCCAGATGTGAAACATAAGCCTTCAAAGCTGATGCCTACTGAAGAAACGTCTAAAGAGTGTTATGGAAGTAAAAAAATAAAATAAAATTGTTTCAATGCAAAAAACCAACCCAAACCAAAAGTTAATTAATTACAAATAGACTGTAACAAATCCATGAAGGTTAAAAGATCCATGGAGAAATATTCATTACAATATTCTCGTCTCCAAAATGCCTTTAATGCTGACTGCCAAGAGCTAAAAGGCTGTGCTAGTAAAAGAAATTTTTTGCCAGGGTTTGTTTTTTTTTGTTTTTTTTTTTTTTTTAAATCTTTTCTTAAGCATTTGAATTGGCTCTGGACAGAGAGGAAACATTAGTTAGCTGGAAGCTTCATCTGATTTTGTGTTACCATTTTTGTGTTTTGTGTTACCATTAGGTCTACAAATGCCTATGTTTTTACCAGGAGAAACCCTGGTGTAATACAGACAGCCTTCAGCATTCTCAGAGCTTCATTCTTCTCACGTCCTTCCCATTTAGCTCCTTTGAATTTCTTTGCTGTTGTCTGTTCCACTCAATTTCATCCATCTGATTTTTCTTGCTTTCTATGCACATCCTTTCAAGACATATGAAAATCGGCTGCAGAAAGAGTACACCAGAGAAATCATTGTTGTTTGGATTATTTCTTTTCCCTGTTTCCTTGTTGATTTCACTTCAGGGACATGATATCAGGTGAAGGCAAATAGCTCAGTGTGTGAGAGTATCTACAGATAATCCTTCAGGGTAGAGAAGTATCCAGCAATATTGTTATCAGAGACAACCTTCAATAACTCAACTTTTGGCTGATTTACAAAATGAGAAATGGAGGTATTAACTGAGGCTACCTTCTGCAGCTCTTGCAAGCATCCATGCAACTCTCTACATTATGTTGCCAACATATAATGTCCCCTTTTTCAACATGCCCATTGCCATTGGCCTTTTAGATCTGAACATAAGTGTAGGAACAGATCTGGCAGCAGTTTGCTACTGTCCTCTTGGGTCAGTTTGGGTTTTAATTGTTCTCTTGGAATGCATGGGAAGCAAATCACATTTATTTATCTTTTCAGGTAAGAAAGGTAGATGTTACACAGCTTTATTAGTATGGTTACTTGATAAAGATACTTGCATCTTGTGCAGAAATGCATTTACTCTTTTAGACTTACAGTTTGTGTATTTATTTTCCATGTCTGAAATGAACTAGATTGCTTCCCATGGGATAAACAAATTAACAATATACTGCAGTGATAAGGCTGGGATCTTTAGAGGTGTCTGGATTAAGTCTAAGCAGAACTATTGTCACCAAAGTGTTGATAAAATGTACCTTAAGCAGTAAAAGATAGCTAATAGACTAATTAGTGTTCTGTCTGTATGTGAACTAGCACTAAAAGAGTTAAAGCCCTCTTTGCACCTATACTTTCTGGCAGAACAGCAATAATGAATTTGGGAATCAGAAGTCCCAGCCTGTTTGGATCTCTTCTCACTTATGTTAGTCCCAAATCTTATCTTCCCAGGTTTTTTCCAATCAGATGTCTTCATTTACCATAATCATAACTCCTCAGCTCTTTCCTCCCAGACATTCCCAGTTCTCTCTCACCTCTGTTCCTCAGTTTTGTTTTCCTGTTCACTGTCATCCCTTCCAGTTTCTTTATTCCTCTACCATTTCTCTTCATTTCTGCCTGCAGTTCTCATTCCAGCTGGTTCTCAACTTCCATTCTTGCTATTAAAGTCAGAGTAAACTCTTCCTGTTTTGGCTCCTCTACAAATAATTTTACCCACCTCATTTCTTTGTGAATCTGTCTCCCTTGATGTCTTGTCTCTTTGTACCAGGTCTTTCAGTTATGACTTCTTTATTTTCTCTCCAATTACTTTTGTCTACCATAACTCATTGATTTACAAGATTTTTCTTTCTTGACCAGTTGTCCTCATTTCTCTGGAAATTGTCTCTACTCCTTTTTCTACTCTTTCACTTACAAATTTCTATCTTAGTCCTGGTTTCTTCCACTTCTTGTCCAAGAATAATGAAGAGTGCAGGTGTAATTGATGCCTCACCTGCATTTTGAAAAGGCTGTCTGCATCCAGAAAAGATTGGAATTTTACTAAGAGACAGAAGAGAGTCTGTTCTTTTTGATGTGTATGCCTGGCAGAGTCCTTACAGCCTGAAGGCACTCAGTTTCATCCAGGGCATGGTTGGTGCAGTTTAACACAGAGATATGACAAGTTCTGATTAAGGTAAAATAGCATTCATATCATACATCTGCAAATACTCTGCTTTTACCATAAAAGTGTATAATGGTATGTTGTATTGTGTACAATACATCCTTCTTCCTGTTTTAGGTTGGATATGGCATGAGCATTGTTTATAGAACATTGTGATATGATATCAAATATTTTAACTGATTTTGCTATAGACCCTGGTATTTATAATGTTTGTGAAGAGTCTTTTCTTTAACATACTCCTTACAATAATTTCATAGTTCATCTCTTCACCCTTTTTTCCATAATATTTATTCTTTTCCAGGAACTTCAGCTGTTTGGTTTTTTTTTTTTCCCTGTTGCTGGAGAGAAATTCAGACATTTACTTCATTGGTGGAATTGATTAACTTCTTTTTTTCTGCAGTGAGCCTTGGAGGTTTTGGTCCTAAATGATTTCAGATTATGTGTTTCTCAAATAACATTTGTAGCTAGAAAAAACAAACAAACAAAAAAAAAAACCTCCAAAACCAAAGAAGCACAAAAAAACAAAAGAAAAAAAAAACCTAAGCATTATTAGCTCTTATGATTTATTGTTATATAGTGCATGTGTATGTGCAAAATTGCCACTGAGGTTGTAGTTAGTTCTTTATTTGTCTCTATTTAAAGGCTTCATCTGTGTAAAGGAATGGAAGGAAAAATTAGCCATATACTTAAAAATGCATTTTTATTTCTAAGAATATAAGAGAGAAAATGTTTTTAAAAACTTTCAAGGAAAAAGAAAGCCAACTAAAAGTATTCCATCTTTTTTTCTTTTACTATGCAAAATGTAATAATAAGAACAAATTAGATTAACAATCTATTTATTATATTTTCCACCTGTTCTTACAGACCAGGAAGAAGATGGGGCCCCTTTTACTTCTAATAATTTGCCAGTGTGCCATAAACAGTGTCAAAACACACAGTGTTTCAAAGCCCAATATAATTTTACTGATGGCTGACGATCTTGGTATTGGAGACCTGGGATGTTATGGGAACAGAACATTAAGGTAGGATGATAATTTGGTGGAGTCATAGCTTTATATTTAGTTTTCAGTGGATTTTTAAAATTAAAAATTCCAGAACATTTAGGGGTTTGATTAAGTTTTTTATGAGTAACCAAAGTTAATAACTTTTTCCAGAGATTTGAATATTCAATCCATCTTTTATTTTTTTTTTTGACCAAAGACTTAGCTAACGCATTTATCCTTCTAAAAAGTTGCATTATAAACAGAGGACTGAGCAACAAACCAAATAAGGGTAGCCCTAGAGAACTAAAGCATAATCAACAATTTTCTCCTAGAATATACATGACACAACTACTATGAATTAAACATATTTTGAAGCACTCATGATTTGGGACAAGCTTGTTGTTAACTAATTGGAAATAAAGAGCTGATACTTGCCCTTAATTTATCTTCATACAGTAGTCAATATATTAATTAAAACAAATGTTAATATACTTGAATAATGCACCAGTGTGCCCTGGGATGTTTCTTGCTACCAGCTTGGATGTGATGGTTGTGTAAACAGAGCAAGTGATATCCAGCCATTGTGTTTCAGTGGTGCACAGTTTTTGGCAAAGTTAAATAAAACATTCAGACTAAAAGCACTGTTCAGTCAAATGTTAAATGCTCTTGTTCCTGCTGATGTTAGTTAGAAGTAAAATCTTCTCATAACTCAGAAAAAAAAAAATCAAGTTACAGCTTTTGGTTTTAAACAGGGGAAAATATATACAACATTGATGCTTGGATCACTCCCCTCGCAGGCCTCAAAATCTGTATCCTCTGCTGGGAGAATTTGGAATTAGATTTTTTTGAATATGATGAATTTTCATCTTACTGATTGTTATCAGTAGGTGACTTTACAGATAGAAAATAATTCCATTGGAAAATTAGTGTTTCTGATTTTTCAGACTTAGATGATGGGAGCACTAGTGTACCTTGAGGTCACAATCATTAATCTCCAGGGTCAGAGAGCTATTAGAGCATGCTGCAGCTGCTGGCCAGTCTGCATTAGTAATTTATATCTGTAGAACCAAGGACACAGGATTTCTTCCTGCAGGAACCAATTTTAATCTGCATGATGAGCCAGGTCACAGACAAGTTTCCCATACAGATATGGAAGCTAGGTTGTGCCCCTGGGTCTAATATACCAGACATAATCATGTCAGACATGTAGATATTGTTAATATAAAGCATAACACAGAGTCATAATAATTTGAATCTCTTCTAATAGCTTATAGCGCCACATGACATTATCCCTACCCCAAAAAGCTTTTGCTGGGGAGAGACAGAAGAGACACCAAGTAGGGAGCAAGGAAGCACAGCCTTTCTCTGGTCTCTCTTGCCCTCATTACTAAAGCAAAAAGGTTGTAAAATTACAATTCTGGTCAAGGAACACATTAAAAAGGGTTGCAATATTAATGTCCAGATGTTGCAGTTTAGCACTGGCCATGAAGAATAGAAGAAAGTGAGGAAAAAGAATTTTGCTGCAACATTATTGTGTCTCTGTTCAGACACCTAATATAAAAAAAATTGACATGATAATATTTGGAATTGCAACCCTACCACACTTTGGATAATTTACATACAATAAATTTTAACTGGATTTTCCTGATAGTTCTTGCCTCAGATGCCTTGTGCTTACCATCCTGTATCCAAATAATCGTCTCTGTGCATTTTTTTTTTTATTGTTTTTCCAGAACCCCTAATATTGACAGGCTAGCAGAGGAAGGAGTGACACTTACTCAGCATATAGCAGCATCTCCACTTTGTACTCCAAGCAGGGCAGCTTTCCTCACAGGGAGATATCCTATAAGATCAGGTAAAATCCCATCACTTAATTTATGTATAAATATAATATTTAAGTTACAGTAAACTGTATGAAGGTTTTGGTTTTTTTTTGGGTTTTTTTTTTTTTGGTCTGGACTTTCTTGATTAGTTTATCCTTACTAGGTTAAATAATGGTAAATGATCAGTCCTTTCAGTGACTGATCAAGCTCAGCAGAGTTAGTCTACATTTGAAATATTTCATACATATGGGGAATTTCCACATTTCAGAAGAGTTGACACAAAAGTTTTTTTAGTGAGTAAATTTTTTTATGTATAAATACTGCAAAAAAGCAATCTAACTGTGGTTATTTAATGCCAGTCATGTCCTGGATTGCATCAGACACAATATTACCAGCCAGGCAAGGGAGGGGATTGTCCTGAACTGCTCTGTGCTAGGGTGGCCTCTCACCTCAAGTGCTGTCTGCACCAAACCTGACAGAGTTCAAGTGTTTGGACAATACTCTGGGGCACATGGCATGACTCATGGGGATGTCCTGTGCAGGGCTGCATGTTGAATTCAGTGATCCCTGTAGGTCCCTTCCAGCTGAGCATATCTTGTGATTCTCTGGGATTCTGTGAAATTCCTCTGCTATTCAATGACCCCGGGCCCTTTGCCTGCCTCCACAGTTGCATTCAGGCTGCTCCCACTGTGTTGGTGGGCAGTGCAAGTACTGAACACCACAAAGATCTAGAAAGACTCAGTGGAAGAACCTAATGCAAATACTTATTCTCAGACATTTCTATTTCTGCTAAACCTTTTTTTTTAGACAAAATGTTGGATTTGTGTTTTGATTATTTTGCAGGGCGGAGGAAGTTCATTTAGGTACTCAAGTTGCCCTTAAACCTGGGAAGAAAGCAAAAAAAACACTCATCTCTTTGAAGTGTTATTTTTGTTCCATATCTACCCATACATAGTGTTAAGTATCCATGCATTTAATTTCTCTTACTTTTAAAGTAACTGATCCAAAGCCTATTTGAGTCAATGAAGATCTAGTCTGTTTATTTTAGTGTGCTGGGACTGAGCCTCTCAGTGCTTAGCCATGCAACTTTAACATTCCCTTAACATCATTTTTAGCAAGGATCATTATACATTAATCAGATCACTTGTTCATTAGTGATAAAACATCCTGTCCTTGCTTCTGGGAATGAAAGCTAAGCAAGACTCTGGAGCCTACTTGATACGTTCGTGCTCACTCAAATCAAGTAACAAGCTTCTGCAAAAGTGCCAGCTGATATAACTTGTTAAATTTTCCATCACATCCATCTGCACAGGAAAAATTTATATACCTGTTACAGATGTATTGCTGTTAATATTTACTGTAGGTAAAGTCACAGGTCACTTTCCATTATGTTCCCTCTTCTTATTTCTGAAAAATTAGTGCTTGAACTAATTTTTTTTTTCACTGATCAGGTCTCAGACATACTTAATCATTTCCATGTAGGTACAAAAATTGAACTTTGTCTTACTTAAGTTACAAAATTTCTAAATATGGATTTCTTCCAAATATCACTGAAGAACTAGGAAAGGCTTATTACAGAAGACACTAGAATCATGATATGGAAAAAATGTTAGAAATATGAAACTCCTGCTAATAGAGCTGAAGAAAAAGATTCCAAAATGCAGTATTGGATAAGACACAAGCTCAGAGAAAGGTAACAATGAAAAAAAGATAAATCATGCTTCTGTACTTTCATTCTGATAACTTAACAGAGTTACACTGATTTCAGTTACAAGAGCTTGAAATATGTAAAAATAAATACAAATAAATAAAATAAATATATGACTAAAGCTATCTGAAGCATTGATCAGCAAAATTATCTGGGATGAAAAACTGAAGTCAGCATTTGAAGGGTAGGTTGAGCTCTCTTTAATAAACCAGTCTAACAAGTCTTTTTCTCATGTAACCACAAGGGATGCCTGAGGGAGGATTCTGGTTGTCTACATCAGTCATGTAACTTAGGCACTGTAATCATCCAGTTGCATAATTTAGACTTCCTGAAGATACATCTGCACAGATTTGCATAGATATTCTCTGTTCTTACTGTCTATTTTCAGTGCCAGCTCTCATCTGGAATCCTAGTAATCTAATTTTCATGAACCTCAGCTCTCAAGTTCCTCATCCTGAGTGCAGCTTATAAGCTCATTTGTGTTTCTCAGACTCTTAGTATATAGAAATTGCTGTGCCTTATTTAGATATTGTCTTGTTAGCTGTACCTGATGCTCCTTTAGTGCACTCTGCATGCATTGGATGATGTGTCTTCATGCCACTGGAGCACCCCATCAGTGCTGGCAGCTCAAGCCACTCTATTTACAGGATCAGATCCTCTCTTGCTCTTTCTGACCTCATGACATTTACATGCCCAGCAGTAAGACTGCCTCTATTTCAATATGCCTTCTCTCAAAAAAACTTAGAGGCTTGTAGAAAACCACAGATGAGAACAAGGGAAATTTTCAAAGTAGAACTTGGGAGTGGTATCACTTGGTCTTCATCTTCCTTCCCTCTCTATATACAAGAAAAATAAATTATGCAAGCTCAACTTCTTAAAATTTTGCTATACTTTAGAAAATCTACAGAAGGGGCTGCAGCTGTTTATGGGATGGCTGACCCCATGGTTATAAGCTCAGAATTGTTTTCTCTACACATCTCAGTTTCTGGTGTCAATACAGAAAGGACCTTACTCCACTAAATGAATGATTGTATCTTCCAGTTGCTACACTTAGTGTCTGATTGTAATATGTCATTTAAGTGATTCCACTCAAGGCAAAAAAGTGCATGCAGAGCTAATGAATTGGAATTCTTTCTTTGTATTATCCTGGTCTCATTAATTTTTATTGTATTTAGGAATGGCTGCCTTCTCACGAGTTGGTGTCTTCTTATTTTCTGCCTCTTCTGGGGGACTTCCTTCTGAAGAAATAACTTTTTCCAAACTCCTGAAGCAGAAAGGTTATGCAACAGCTCTAATAGGTAAAATTGCAGACATGTGCAGTACTGTTTTCTTTCATTTCAGTGAAAAAAACATTACCTTCCCATACAGACTTTTAAGGGCCTGCATTAAGCTTTTCTCCCTCACAGCATAATGAACTTATTTTTCTGGAACAAAGCTGAGCACGTTCCCATGCCCATGTGAAACACTAGTCAGGTAAGTACATCTAATTCACTTGTGTAGTTTTGCAAAGTACTGAAGAAACATGATGAACAAACTGAAAATTAGTTAAGCTTTTGAAAAGTTTTCAGTATAAAAAGGAGTTTGATTACACCTGTGAGACAATGAGGGATTGATCACAGGGTGCAAGTCAGCACTGTGGTTGTTTTCATTTCACCAGTGTTCAAATGCCCATAAAGTAAATAACTTGTACCTGGGCTACCATCTTAGTCATCAGACAGAAATTAGTGTTTTTAGGAAATTCTTCATATTATTTGGTACATATTTAATATAAAAATGTATTTCTTTCTCATGATAAAGATAGTTCAGACAATTGACTGCAGCATAAATATCCAGTGATGGGCAAAAGGAATCATATTAGTTTAATATTAAATAGAATTGGAATTAATATCATAAAAGTTAATATCATAACATTAAAGATGTCTGAATTTTTTTTCTTAATTTGGCCACTGACTTATTCCACACTGCTTATATTTTAGAAGATTCTTGTGAATTTCAACTTGTGTTACATAATGTGTTTCTGTACTGGAATTGCCAGGGAATAGTTGAGCAGAGAACATCATACTGGGATATTGCTAAATTAATTTAGATGAAGGATGCATGCAATTTGTTTTTTAAATGAAACACAAACTTGCAATTTTAAGTGTAATTTTTGTTTAAAAAAAACACGCTCTTAAGCAAGGCTAACAATTCATACCACTGTTCAAAAATTGTCTGTATTATGTAGATATACCAGAGTCAGTGTTCTAACTAAAATCCTACTTAGCTATACCCCAGTCTTATAAAGCATAAAATAGCATGATTTCCTGAAAGAATGAAAATAGAAAACCATAAATTCTTATCAGAAATTTATTTATTGTAGATGTATTGGAACCATAGTACAAAAAAGCTGTTCATAATTTGTCATGTTCCTTGTAGACTTAATTCCTATTTCTCCATATTCAATTAATTTTTTTTTCTGTTTGTAACAAGCACAGTAATATAACTCATTTTCTGGGGCTGACCTAGTTACTGTTCTTTTTTTAACTACTTCTGCTGCAACATGACAGCTTGCCACTTAGATCTCCAGAAGTTATCTCCATGATGCTTAATGAACAGTTCTTCCAAGTGGCCTGAGTGATAGCTATGAGACCATAAAATGTAATATTACCATATCCTTAGAGTATAATGAAGGTTTCCAAAAATCAAGAAGTGCATTAAAATTAGGGATAAAGCATATGTAAATGACAAAGAAAAATTATGTAGATTTGAAGACTAGATAGACAGTCTGATTCACAACCAGTCCATTTTCTGCTTTTGCTGGTATTCTGGTCATGTCATATTGGTCTAGGTCAGGGAGACTTTGCTTGGTTCAGTCTAACTCGGCAGTTCCCAAAAAATTAATTGTCAAATCCTGCACCAGTGATGGAGTGGCATAAGGGTAATTTGAAGCCTTTCTGTTCCTCAAGCCCGTAGTGTCATTTCTGGGTTTTTTGCCAATCTCCTCTCTAAGGACATTATTTTTCTTCCTTAGGTGCATTTTTGTTTATTTTTAAATTTTTTCTCCTCTGAATATATTCTTCCTTTTGTTTGATATGCCCCAAAATATATTTTAGCTATAAATCTTCCTTATACATACACTTTTCTACCTCATTGTTTTCCCATGTGATATGAAGAAGGTGACAACCAATAGATCTGTCAGGAGAGCACACAATCAGATCTGCAACAAAACCAAGTTCTATCAAAAAAAGCAGATGCATAGAATATGTAATATTTCACCAACGGGAAGAAATGCTGATGTTTTGTTGGAAATAGCTATTCATAATTCCCCTAGCTATTCAAAAATTCACCTTCAATTTGATAGAAAGTATTTTAACTACTGCTATACTCAAATACAGCTCAGTAAAGGTTAATTTTTCCTCATTATTGCTGTCCAGTTTGTTGTCCAGCATCCAGAGAAGTTTGAAATCCACCCATGTAGCTTATCTCCAAAGCTGAAATACTAATTGATAACTTCTTCCATAATGAAGTATTGTGATGTTTGGACACATCACAGTAGTAAGGTGTCCAATTCAAGATTGACTGAGCCTATGGAGTAGAGTTAGTATAACAGTTATTCATAAAATAGCTTAAAATCTGTCCATGTTAATACCATATGCACACAAACTTTTAATAATTTTTGCTGTGTACTTCAAATAAATATATTTCCTTAAAAACATAAAATATTTCTGCTTGCATCTTGCTCTGCATCTTGTACCTTTTCATTTATCTGAAAAGCACAAAATCTTTCCAAAAGAAATATATCACATAAAAATCAGTCTTCATATTGCTCCCTTTTTCACTGTCTGAGGGAGAAATACAGAGGAAATATGGATTTCTGTAGTGTCCTCAGGATTCCCTGCGTTCTGAAAAATTGATTTTCAAGTGAAGTTTCTTGGCTGAAAGGGACCTGCCTCTCACTCCTACTTGCCTTTCATTGCATTGCTTTCGCTCTGCAGAAATCTTAATTGTGGCTGACGGAGAAGGAAAAAAGCCTAGGTCTCAAATTATTGTGGTACTCATAATTTGCAATTAACAGCATAAATTTTACTCAAAAGCTTGGTAGAATCTGCTGAAATGCTTATGATGCTTGTGTGAAGTGTCCATTCTATGAAGCATCACTTGGCATAGAGATGAGAGCATTTTGCACTGCTCTCAGATTCAGAAGGGCCCCAGAATCTAAAGCACATTACAGTAATCTGTTCAAGCACTAGCTCAAGGCAGGGGTTATTGTCACAAGGATTGAAACAAAACATGTATTGTGGACCCAGTCATCACTTGCTTTTTCAGAGTAGTGCAGGATCTATCAAAGCCTTCTACCTCCCCAGCCATTTGAGAATGGCAATTGTCTCATTCCGTCACACCTGCTGATATAATTTGAACTGGGGCTTCTGTTGCTTTTCCTGCTAATCTGATCTCTGCTTTGTTTGGCTTAAGTTGCTTCTCAACAAATCTTTTTCTGAGGCCCAAGTTCATCTTGACATTGAACAATTTGTTGTGCTTGCTAAAGTCCTTTCGATAAAAATAGGAGCTATATTTCCCCCTGTCCTAATTTGTTATTGCAAGGTTTCTCTATCCTGGATTGTACTTGAGATTCAGTTAAAAAAAACCACTCCATATCATAATAAGCAACCCTTAAGGCATAGTTAGTTTGTCTGAGTTTCTTTTTTTTGTATTTTCTTACTGAATTATAGGTGCTTTGAGATTAATATATAATATAAAAAACTTAATTGTAAAGCCTGAGGATCATTTGTATTCATGATTATAAGTTTCTACCTTTAAATCACTTATTTAATTTGATAAGAGTTGTTTCATACTCACTTTTTTACACATCTGGATTTATGATCATTCCATTAAGACACTCATCCAAACTTAAGAGAAAAATTGAAGCATTTCTTTTCAAAAATCTGCATCTTTGGGTGCTGGGAATGAAAATCAGAGGGCCTTACCTAGCCCTTTATAGCACCATTGTAACTTCTGGAATTTCAGTACAATGGTGTGTACTGTTTGTTTTTTTAATTGATCACAATAATTTTCATGGGACCATGTGAAAAGTAGAGACCACAACCATTCTGTTCACAAAAAGCAGAATATCACCTCAGGTGAGGGGCCATCTGACAGGGAAAAGTTCTGATGGAATGAGAAAGGTGTAGAGGCCTTCACTTCACTGGCACTTAAGCAGACCTAAAAAAATGTTTTATACCTGTTTTGATGATATACAGAAATTATTTTAAACTTAAGCCCATCAAGAGATGTATGAGAATAACTGGACTCAACTAAGTACTCAGATTCAAGATTTCTGCTTTTTCTCCACCTTTGCTGACAGATGGACTTAGGCATATGACATTCTCATCCTATACATCAGTTCTGTTATTTGTGGAAGAGAAATAAGAACATCCAGCTAAATTTAAAAAAAGCAGAACTGATCCCCATGTTCACCCTCTTTGGTACTGCAGTATCTGCATTTGTCACAGCTGAAGGAAAAAGGAATGAATATGCTGTTCTGGTGGCTCAGGAGGAGATGTTCAGGAGATGTTTGCATGAGGACTCTTACAGATGTGTAGAAGCTGGAATGATTTGGAAAAGATTAAAATTCTGTATATGTTTTTTTTTTTTTTTCTGTTTTTTATTTACTGCAATGTGTATTCTGAAGTCTCTAAAACAAATATTTTAAATTTCTTTTGGCTTAGTTATAGGAATGAAGATTTACTGGGTTTGCAGGTTTCTTGTTTATTTCTTTTATGGTCACATCCCCTAAGTTGTGCTGGTCATGTTTAGGTGTTTGATTCAGAAAAATGAATAAGGTTTGGCCCAGCAATATATAATGACATGTGTTTTATCAAGGCCAACAGGCTTTTTTAAATATTCAGCACATTTTCTTGCTGAGAGCAAAGAGCATAGCTATATCCATAATCTATATCTATAAGTTTAACCGAATTTTATTTTTTTTATAATTATGCATTTTGATTCAAGTAACAGCTACTAATTAGGTCTGTTGTATGAAGCAATGCATAAGCATATGGTAAGAAGTTGTACCTGAGTCACAGAATGAATTATCTAGATACTTATGATCAGCATGAATATAGATTTTATTAGTATAATGCAAATCAAACTCAGTGGTTCCTTGTGTCAGACAGTGTCCAACATTATTGCAGAATTAGAGTGATTTCCTAGTGGGACAAAATGCTGTGACAGATAGTATTTGACACCAATTTACTTGTTTCTGTTGCTTTTTATTTATATATATGAAATATATAAATGCAAAATAATCAGCCTCACTCTATAAATGTGTATTTTGAGGGGTATTGTCAATTTCGGAGATTTTGCAATCATTTAAATAATAAAGGCTTTAATAATTTCTCTATTCTCGATTTTTTCTATTTGTTACTGTTTTTTTCTTCCTCTTTTGTCTTTTTTTTTTTAAACAAGTCAAATTATTTTCCAGAAAAATTTCAGAAAAGTAATTCTGTAAGGGTTCTTCCTCTTCTATCAGTAGCTGCTACACAACAGTTTTTTCTTTTGACAACTACACATGCACAAAGACTTAATTTCCAAAGTTAACTGTCTGTTAGGGCTCTGTTGCTCTTCAGTGATCTGCTAGCCCACTCAAAATTTAATGCTCTTCAGCAGCAGCCATGCCAAACCATTTTTAACTGAGATGAAGAGGCAGGCATGAAAAAAAAAATCTTTGATGAGGGCATAAAGAAAGTTTAAATATAAAATAGGGATCTACACAATAAATGCTGGGAGCAGGGGAATATCAATCAGAAGGTGATGGTTTCGTGCTTGAAATAACGTGCATTAAAAGTAAGTTTGATGATTTAACTACAAAGTACTCCCTGTCCTTCTTTCTTTGTAGGAAAGTGGCATCTTGGGATGAACTGTGAAAGCAGTAATGACTTCTGTCACCACCCCCTCAGTCATGGATTTGATTACTTTTATGGCCTTCCCGTGACCAATTTGAGAGACTGCAAGCCTGGCCAAGGCAGCGTGTTTTTAAAAGGGGTTCAGAAAGACCTTGTCATCCCAATCCAAATCACTGCAATTGCCCTTGTGTCTTTGGCAATCGTGCAGTACATTGGCCTTCTCAAAGTACCCTTCCAAGCATTGGGTTACTTCCTGTTAACAATCACAATTTCTCTTGTGGTTTTGATTTTTTTCTTCTATCATTTTCGACACCTAAACTGCTTTTTAATGAGGAACCATCAGATTATCCAGCAGCCACTGTCCTATGAGAACCTTACTCAGAGGCTGACAAAAGAAGCCATGCAATTTATTGAAAGGTAGGTTTCTAACTAAGTTGTAAGTTAATGTTGGCATTTCATAAAGACAGTGCTTCTGAAAAATTAGAAAACAATGTGAGCTGGTGGGCATAAGGGGTATGTCATTATATATATATATGATCGTAGTTTTTTTCCTTTAAAAAATGACTGAAGTTAATCTTTTTGGTAGGAATGACACTTTGGTTTCCTCCTATCAGGCATGCAATTAATTTCTCTATAAAAAGGGAAATGTTTAAATCTTAAATGTTTAAGTCTTAAGAATTTCATGTAACTGCTGCTGAGTTTTCTAGACTTAATGACTGTACAGAACAGCTGCTTCTAGCTGCTAGCAAGAAAAAATGTTTATCTAAAATCTTAATCTCATACTGAAATTTTTTATAATTTCTATCCTTATGAATATTTGATGTGGCCATTTTTACACATTATACTGAAAAAAATGTTTTTTATAAGAAATTTCCTTAAATGAGTGTTTCCCACAATCTACATTCTCATAAGTATTTATACATTAACTTAACCATCTTTATTTCCTCTTGGCAATGGAGATAGATATAAAGATGCAGATGCCTTCTCAGATATATTGTAACTAATTTAACAGTGAAGTACTTTGTTGTTACAAACACTGGAACAAACACATTTGAAAATTGTTGAAAGATTACTTGCTTAGTGACCAAGTATTTGGTGATTTCAAGTACATGAACTATATGTTGGTATATTCTTCCATTATTTACAAGTATATAAAGTGCCTGTGGTGATACTGTTTTGGGTATCTATGGATGTTTCACTGATTCCAATGCCATGACAGTGAAGTGATTGTCTCAAAATAAGTGAGTTTAAGATGAAAGTCAATGGTAGAAAACTAGTAACTCTTTTAACTGTATTAATATGTGTAATGTGCAGTATTATCATGTAGACTAGTGTTGTTGTTTGACTCCAGTGTTTAGAGCTGGCAAAGTAATGCATCATCTAAGTCAACAGAGCTTTGTTGACCCACCTGAAGGTAAGTGGCTTTACATCATTTAGGCACTTGGCCCCAAATGTCAGTGTAGTTTTCAGACAACAGTGATGTTAAATTGAAGTCAAGGTTAATAGCACATATTCATAATTTACAACAAACTTTGTTACAGGAGTGCTGCAATTACAGTGAGAATTATAACCCAGACTCTTCATAGTCAATGTTATATTAGAGAATATCCAAACATGTTAAAGTATTAAGGAGCAATTAGGGCATTTGAGCAAACTTAACTGTGCCCTTTAATGAATCCACATGCAAAGTATATGACCATGAACCTTACTCCTGGGGATATGAGTGATTAGATTAATATTCACTGAATTGATCTGCCCCATGTATTAGTGTGAGCAACAAAATCAATATTTGCTTTGACACACTAGTTCTGACATGATAGAGTTCATACCTATTAACTTCAGTAGACCATTGCTTTTATGACTAAACCACTGATTTTGGCCATTTGTAGGTGGATGGTCACCAAGAGGCACCCAGGTTGCAGAAGTGAAGGGCCACTTTTTAGAAGTCACAGTGCTTGACAGCATTCTTGTCATTCCAGTTCTTTCAGCCCTTTAGCCACATGTTTGAACACTGAATTTTTCAGTCTCCTTTTCTTTAGCTGATACATTAAGTAGCAAACTCAGTCATGTACACTGTTCATCCTTGTGCACAATTATATCAGAGTGCAAACAATCCTGAAGTTAAAGAATTCAAGCTTTCACATAATGGTTCTAAATACACATTTCATCATCAAAATAAAAATCATCAGATACCATGTATCTTTTAGTTGGTTAAATATCTTGCAATAAGTATATGATGAAGTTCCTATCTTCAACAGCACTGTTATTCCCTGTAAAGCTTTTTTTCATGCTATATTTATATACAACGTATATGAATATGTATTAATTTTCCTGTGTTTCATCTATGTAAGTTTATTTACCTATTGCCTCTATTACCTCTCTAAGTTCTTCAGAGTTCAGGTGATGGACTTCTAGACATTCTCTTTTCTTGCTGTTTCTCAGTAATTTTCAGTTTTGTCACTTCTTACCATGTATAAACATAAAATTCTTCAGAAGGAATAGGCAAGGAAGGAGAGGTGGTGGGGTAGACCTTTATGTTAAGGAGGGTTTGATCATCCTGTGTTTAATGATGGTAGTGACAAGTTGGCAAGAATCAGGGGATAGGCCAACAAGGTAGACACCAGGGTGGGAGTATGTTATGGACCACCCAGACAGGATGAAGAGTAAGACAAAATATTATATAAACAGGTGGGAGAAGTCTCACGATTCCTGGCCTTTTTTCATGAGAGAGAATTCAGCTTACTAGAGCTGGAAATGCAGTGCAGTGGGCAGGAAACTGTGTTAGTGGTTTTTGGAGTGTATGGAAGACAACTTTCTGACATAGCTGGTGAGTGAACCAGCCTGGGCAGGGGCCTGCTGGACCTGCTGTCTGTGAACAGAGAAAGACTGGTGGGTGCTGTGGTGGCTGGAGGCTGTTTGGGCACAAACTTCACAAAATTATAGAGGTTTTGATTCCCAGCCAAATAAGGAGAGAGATCTTCAGAGCTACTACCTCAGACTGCTAGATGTCTGACTTTGGCCTGTGATTCTATATAATTATTAGTTTTTGTAATTTTAAAATCTTATAATGTCTTTATAGTGTATAGCTATGTGCTGTTGTACTTACTTTGGTCTGGTTTTTGGAGAGGAGGTATTGTATTTCATCTTCCTTAGTCCAGTGCGTGCATATTACAATTTTTGTTTGTTCCTTAATAGACTGAAAGAGAGCAAATACAAAATTCAATGCCCAAAAATGGCACTGGAAAAGAGTGTATGCAATTACAAGTGTCAGATGCAGTCTGTGAAAACAGGTAGTAGTTTAGTTGCTTACCCTAATTGCAAGTGGGCAGGTCAGCTCTGTGTATGTTAATTCAAATTGCTTTTTCCTGAGAGGAAGTGTGTTTACATGTCATAAGCTATCAGAATTCTCTCTTGGTATTACAGTGTATTTGAGAATCAAATGCATGCTAATTATTTCTTGTTAAATTCAATGTGGTTGTCATTCATGCATCTTCAGTATGCCCTTCAATGACCAGCTGCACAGAAAATCCAATTTTGCAAAATGCCAGAGTCCAGTTTCTAGCGTATCAGAAATTAACAATGTAAAAATACCACGCTATGATACAAAATACCTCTTTGGGAAATTTCCTGTTCACAAGTAATAATAATATTTTTAAAAATTCTAATGAAATCTAGTTTTTGAAAAACAGTATTTAAATACAAATGTGATTATATTTAAAAGCTGTGGTGAAGGTGAATTTGAAGAATTTTCATTCCTAGTTTTGCCAGTCATAGACTGCATAAGCACAATTTTCAAAATTTTATGATAACAGTTAATAAATTGTAAATTTTCTCTTTATCGATTCTATTTTAGTCCTTGAAACACTGTTGCAACACCTATTCAGTTTTTTTGTTCTCTACTCTAGGAGACTGTGGTTTAGAGATTTTCCATATATCACTAGGTCTTAAAATCTAACAGTTGTCATGTTGTACTGAAGTTACAGTTCTCAAATTAAGTGTTTTTATGAATCCTACAAGAATATTTCTTATAGTTTATAGCAAAATAAAAATTACAGAGAAGAGTTTGTGTATCTCTCTATACATATACTGTATACGTGCTCATATATTAAAAAATGTAGTATCTTATAATCTGTGACAACTCTGCTGGATCTTTATGCCTTTTCTCTCAGACCTCTGATTATGGGTATTGAACAAAAAGATAACAGGAAGAAAGGGTGGGTTCATATAGGGCTTTACTAAGTCTTTAGATCATTTAAGAATGATTAGGAACCTCACTAGTTCTGCAGTGAGTGGAAGACTGAATGGTCAATGGAACACTTCTGAAACAAGTAGATCTTTATGTTGGACTCCAAAGCTTTGTGGATGAGAGGGTTTAGTAATGAGTTTAATTTGTATTAGATGAAAAATGTCTTTTTTTTTCCTCCATGCTTACAAAAATGCTCTTTAGCAGGGGGAGAAAAAAAGTTATAGAGAAAGGAAATAAAACATGTGATTTGTTTACCTTAAGTATTTAAAGGAAGCAATGAAGGCATGAAATTGGAAAAGTAGAAGTGTCTTGTCTATTGGCATGGAAGAATTATTTCAAAAATGCAGATATAGTAGTAACAAATCCTACTTTTAATATCTACTAGAAAGAATCAGATTTTCTATATGTATTTACATTTCCCTCCTTCTTTCTGTTACATTTCCAACATCTTTTCTGGTTCGGATAAGTTATCACCAGGTGGTCTGAAGTTCTCTTTCTGATTTTGAAAAAAATTGAAAATATGACACCTATGTTTGTAGGTGTGTATTTTAAAAGAGCAGGACAGAAACATTCAATCATGGATTAATTCGGACTAACAAGAGTTTTTGCACTGTTGGCAGTGCTAACAAAACAAAATCCAGCATGTAGAACAGTCCTGCTTTAATACAACTGAGCCAAAATTTGGGTTTTCCTCCTGCAAGAACAAGGTTTAATGAAGTGTGTTCACCCAGTCCTATCACAAAGAGCACTTTCTGGTGCTTTCTGTCTTTCTGGTGATCTGATCTGGAAGTAGTGGAGGCATCCATGGAGAATAAGAAGTAATTAATTTATCCACCGGAGGTTATTGAATAAGAAGAATTTTTATAGTAAAAGGAAAATTACAGGAGACGAAATGTTATGTTTCTATCTGCTTGTGTTGACACACTGCTGCTTGACCTAGAGTATTGCATCTAGTGTGAGGTGCTCAGCACAAGAAAGATGTGGAGCTCTTACAGTGGGTCCAGAGGAGGATCAAGAAGATGATCAGTGGGGTGAAACTCCTTTCCTATGTGGACAGGCTGAAAAAGCTGAGTTGTTGAGCATGGAGAAGAGAAGGGTCGAGAGACACCTCACTGCAGCCTTCCAGTATCTTGAGGGGGTTTATAAAAGGAGGGAGAGGAAACACTTACAAGGATGGATCTTGAGAAGTGATAGTTTTAAAACTGAAAGGAGGCAGGTTTGGATTGGATGTTATGAAGAAATCCATTACTCAGAGGATGGTGAAGCACTGGAACAGGTGGAGCAGTTGTAGAGGCCCCATCATGGAAGTGTTCAAGGATTGCCTGCTGGTCATGCTGCTTTTGGTGAAGCCTGGGATACAGTTGGCTTTATGGGCTGCAAGTGCATACTTTGCCAGCAAATGTGGAGCTTCTTGTCAACCAACACCCCTAAGTCCTTCTCACATCTGCTCTCGATCCATTCTTCATCCAGCCTGCATTTGTGCTTGGCATGACATGACTCAGTGCAGGCCTTTGCACTTGGCCTTGTTGGTTCATTAAATTCTCATGGGCCAAGCTCAAGAGCTTGCCCAGGCACCTCTGGGTGGTGTTCCTTCCTGCAAGGTGTCAACTGTGCCACTTAAGTGCACAGAAAAGAGAACAATTGCCCAAGGAGTTTTCAAAGCAGCAAGCATTTAGAGTAGATTTGCAGGGAAAAAGTTAAAAGACTCGTGTTTGAAGCACAAAGTCAGATTAGTTTTAATTGCTCTCTTACCTACTTTAAAGCTGTATTTTACAGCTCAAGCCTGAGCTGAATCCTTGAGTAGTATAAAGACGCCTCACAATAAAAAAGAACCTGGTACTTTGCAATGCAGAAGTCACCAGCAATGTGATGCTTTAAGATCTTTTCAAGATCCATTAAAAATACCCTGAAGAATATCTCATGTCAGATGTATGTAATTTCTCTAGCTATTCAATAAATTGAAAAAACTCTGTGACTTATGTGAGGATAAAAAAAATCTTAAATCTTTTGAAACTGAGATTCTCTGTGTTTGGACTGTGTAAAAGATAGTGGAAATACATTTTTGAAAGAGCTGTTTATTGAAGTGGTTCAAGAGTTAAGCTGTTATTGGCAAATTTTTCTTCTTCCTACTAGCTGGTATTGTCATTCCATTTTCAAGGTCAGAGTAAAGGTATTCAGTTATGATTCTCCTCAAAGTGTTTTGGCAGGAGACAAATAGTTGCCTCTGATATTTTATAGAATATTAATAGGTGAGACACTTCTCCACCTGACAGCAAGCTGTCAATCAAAAGCTGTCAATTTTAGTTGGAAAAAAGAGAATTATGTAGTGCCCTTTCATATCAGTCATTGATTTGATGACTCTTCATGAAAGTTAGATCTTTCTGTGAGTTCAACAAACAAACAAATTTCAACAACCAAACAAACTTGAATTATTACACTTTGAAAATGACATTTGTAGTGGAAGCTATTGATCCTTTTAGGAAAGCAAGTAGGCAGTTATGAGAATGCAGATTCTGTGGCATTAGAACAAGGTAGTTTGCATGAAAACTAAATTTAACCTGCAGTGTTAAAAGTACAAAATAATTTTTTGTGGTGTTTTCCCCTAGAATTTGTATATTAATCTCAATTCAGTGAACTGTGTTTAAGGGCACATAATCCCAGGCATTACAAAATGCAAGTTGTAAAACAAAAATCATCTGCCTTGCAGTAAAATTCTCTAGTGAAAGGTCAGTATTACATTTATGTATGTATTAAATATATACATATATTTACTACTTTTAAGTATACATCTTCTTCTTTTTTACTTCAATTGGTGATATTTTCAGCCTTTTTAATTGTCTTAGGGATCTCCTGGTATTTGTTGCTACAGTTGTGAAAAGTTCTCACATATATGACCTATCAAATAGGAACAAAAAACTTTGTGGAAAGTGTGTCTTTTATATTAAGACAAAAACATTGTTTTAAATTTTTTGGATCAGTACTTTATATTAATAAGATAAAACAAGATTGATGCACAAATGTTTATAAGTGAATTAAAATATTTTTAATCCATTTTCCACATGAAGAAAGTTTTATTTCTCTTGCGTTTCCTAAAAAAGTGAAATTTTTTTAATGAAGAAAAAATGCCCATCAGAAATACATTTACCAAATGAGTAATATAGGCAAAAATTTCCCATTTTGTGTTTATCTACTGCTGTATATGCCAGTAGGAAAAGAAGTTTTAACCATGCAACTTGTGAAAGAACAAATACAACCAAGGAGAGAGGAAAAATAGATCATAAATATACTAGATTAAACAATATTATTTTCCTTTAAGAGGCAAGTATTGACATCAGGTTAATCTGTTCTACTAAAAGACTTTGTTTTCAATTTCTAAATGTTAGGATTTTTTTTTTTTGTTAATTTTAAAGAAATGTTTTTTTATGAGCATGCCTCTTTCGGACCTCCCCTCTTTAGAGGGTGGAAGAACTGTCTGCTTGAGGAAATACATGGCCTCCCATTGATATTGATGTGAATCACAGATATTATCCACCATGGCTTTGTGAGGGAAAATATGATAAATAAAATTTAAAATTGTCTGCAATTAACTGTGTGCTTTAAGGTGAGATCCAGACAAGTTTTGTGGGTAGTGCTTTTGAGGTTCAGCAGATATTTACAATATGCATAATGTAGTGCAAATGCTGTTGGAGCATATAGCAGTAAATTTGGCTAGTGTGGCACAATTTTAAGTAAAGTAGTATAAATAATGCATAAGGAGAAGTACTTGTTTGAGCTGTGCTTTCACAACCTGCTGGAATTGATCATAAATATCATGTTGACAGATCACATGAACAGCAAAATTTACTGGGAGTCTATTTATTGAACTCTTTCTTTTATATCTGTTTACCAAATAGAAGACAATGGAGGCTGTTCATTACTTTGAGAAAAGAATTTTTATATTACTATGACTTTGAGGTTATGTAGTGACACATGCATACACATACAGAGCTTTAAAAGAAAAGAGATTTGGTCATACACCTTAGACCCAGGTCCTCATAACAGTTTGGTTGATCAGCTTCCAGGTGACTTTGTGAGGAAGGAAACTGTGTTTCATGTAGATATGTCGTGCTGAGAGTATTTTTTTGAACAATTGCATTCAGGTTTTTAAAAATATACTTGTAAAATGAGGACAAGTGTTTGTGTTCAGAAACTGCTGGATTCCTGCCTTTAAACAAGTCCTTTTTTAATATATATAGCAAATAGTATTTAGATAGATTTTGTCATTTATTTTTGCTTTCAATTCAGTAAAAGAGTGGCATCTTTACTGTGTGTTTATTCAGAATTACTCTGTAATCAATTACAGTATTCCTTTTTACCTTTTGGTGTTGGTTTGTTTGTGGGGGGACAAGGAGCCTTTTTTTTTTTTTTTTTTTTTTTTTTAAAACTCTCTTATAGAAAGATTTATTTGCAGAAATCTTATTATAAAATGTACCAAGGGTCTGTGCTATTGATTTGTTTTGTTTTCCAGGAACACTGATACACCATTTCTTCTTCTCCTATCATATCTTCATGTCCATACTGCTCTATATGCTTCAGAAAATTTCAAAGGAAAGAGCAAACATGGTTTATATGGTGATGCAGTGGAGGAAATGGACTGGAGTGTAGGTATGTTATGTGTGCTTCTAACAGCAGTGGAAGGAATTCATCATGACTTGTGTTCATGTTCACCAAACTGAAGCCAGCAATTCGTGTCTACAGTTTATCTGTCATGCTTGTCCTTTATACTTAGGGGAAAGAAAGAGTCATTTAGAAAGCAAAATAATCTGAGCCTTTGCAATAGCTACTTTATTGCCAAATTTATTGTGTCCTACAAAAGCCAATTGCCTTCTTTGACTGTGAGGGTGGTTTATACAGCATGGACTTAGCAGAGAGGTGGACATTAACTGTGGACTTTTGAAGCTGGGTAGTTAAATCCAACCCTCTGAGCTACCTAGAGTGCCTATTCAGATTATCCTCATAAAACAACATATCTATTTAAAAAGTGACCACATGATATCAGGATCAAAATATTTTCAAATGATGTATGTAATATCCACTGTTGGTAAAACTAATTTGCTAATTATTTCAGTGACTTCTCTGAGTTGCTGAAATCACTAAGATGAGTTCCACTTCTGTTTATGAAGAATAGTCAAAACCCATGAATTTGCCTTTCAGAACCTTCCATTCTCTCTGAGGCTGGAGAGGAATTGGTTCTTAAATCTGTCAAGAGGCTTCCTGGATCTCTAGATGTATTGAAGTGTTTCTCTGATTCTAGAGATAATCACCTGTGAAAACAAGTAACAATTCATATTTGTAAATAATTATATGGTAGAATAGCAGTATTGTAAGCACTAAAGATGACTTTATGGTTCTCCTTCCTGTATATCACAAGTTGATTCTCTTTCACTACAAGTCAATGCAAATTTACTTTCTTCAAGAAAGCTTTCTGACTAAGTTGCTATAAACAGATATTTAGCTTTGGTGCATACATAAATTATGCCAGCACGTGCAGTTAAACATGTGTTCTTTGCATATTTTGCATCAAAAAGTGATTGCAGAAATAGTGGGCAAAAGGCAGCACAGCATATTAAGTGATTTGTAATGTACTTACTGCAGTATTTACAGGAGTGGGAAAAACCCTTGTGGGAAACTGTGAGGTGCTTAGGAAGGGTTTTCAATGTAGGAGATAACAGAACAATACTCTTTTGCAGACCATGTTTTGTAAAGAGAGAGCAGGTTTTTTTTTCATTCCAATTCTATCAGCCCTGAATCTTTACCATGCCTATCAGTGGCACAGCAGCCTTTGGTCAATTGAGTACTTGCATTAGATAAAAGAATGCATGTGTTATAATTTCTGTTTGCATTCACATTGTACCAATCGACTGGACCATTAGCTGGTTTTACTGTCTGTGTTTTATTTCCTTTTTCTGTTGTGCAATATTTAGCTTATTCCAGCCTAATTGCTTATTTGCTGCTGCCATTACATTTTGCTGTTTCCTTGCTGATCCAGAGAGTGTCTCTAGGGTTTGAACAGCAAGTTGGAAAGCAGGGTAGCTGACATGCTGCTGTTTTGGGCTATTTAGTGATGCAGAGGTGGTAACAGATTGAAAATCACTGTTCTTTTCCAGAATGACCACAGGCTCTTAAGAGATGTGTCAAATAAACCGACTGTAGGACAGAAGCAAGCTATTTAAAAAGCTTGGGATAAATCAGAGATACAAATGTAATGGTGGTAATATAAGAAATTAGAACAAATGTAGATATACACAAGATTCCTCAGGTATTGTCCTTTGTTCATTACAGGAGCATCAGGAACAGTAGAGCTGGCTTAATTGGGAAACAGATCCACGACTAGTATGCTAGTAAATAGCTATATTGTACCTAGTAAACTAGTCATTTACTAATATAAAAGTAACACTTTCTTTTCTCAGTTGGGATCTGGTTACTCTTTTTTGCTTATGTCTTGTATGATCTTGCTGATGAGAGATGGCATATTTGCTCCAGGATGTGTTTAGTTTCTCTGCTGCCTTCTCCTCCATTATTAGCCTGATGAAAAAAAAATGAGTTATGGCTGTCATTTCCAAATTAATCTGGAGGAATAATACAGCTTTTTTTTTTTTTTCAGTTGAAGGGAGTACTTATTTCCATTAACCTCCACTGAAAAGTCCAGTTTTAATGCATCTGCTATGTCAGAAAGTAGATTGATTCACTGTACTTCTGATGTCAGTAACCAGTATGTTCTTGGAAATGCCTCTGAAGATGCTACAGTAGAAAAGTTTAAAATAAAAAAATGTCTAGAAAAGATGAAAAAGTGAATACTGTGAACTTTTCAGAAATGGCAGTTTTATCATTCACTTGACAGAAATTAGTATTTATACATAGATGAATGTAACTTGCAGAAGCAGTAAGAACAAAATAGCCCAGATATAACAATGTGCTGCAAGACTTTCTAAGTAAAGACAGCACAGCATATGAAGAAAACAAGATCATATTGAAAATTACATTATAGAACAACATCAGAAATCTTTGACTTTGGTAGGAAAAATACACCAACTTTAGCTCAGTTCTAAAAGAAATTTACAGTTTTCTGCTGACTGAGACATGTTGTGGAAGACCCTTGTGGATGACTTTAAAAAAAGGAGTAGAAAAGAGTAGAAGTTGCAAGTAGAATTACTGCCAGGCCAGTGACAAAAAAGACATAAAGACTGAACAATGAAATGCAACTGAAGTATTATTCCTCATTTGAGAGATCAGTTGGAATCAGAAAGACTTTGGTGCCATTTTCAAGAGAGAAAGCAAAAGTTTTTATATTAGGCTGGAAAAATCCACCCAAGCCTCATAATTCTAAATCCAAAACAGCTCCATTTTAATTTGTTTATTTCTTCAGAAGCAGTACCAAATTAGACAATTATTCAATTTTAAGGCAATTGTCATACTAGGAGGAGAAAAGCCTAAAAGACACATGAATAAAATACTTCCTTGAATATTTAATGTTTGTGACTTGTTAAACCAATCCTGAAGAGTATAATTACACTCCACGTCAAAAATCCAAAGTACAAAGCCTCTTGATAAGCTTTGGGACCATGTATGTCTATTGCTTTTTCCTACTGATGTGTGTATAACAGAATTCAATGTTGAAAGCATTCACAGTTATAATGTCACTGCATGTGACATGCCTTAGAGAATTATTCTCTGGCTAATAACATTAATTTTCTTTCAATGTAGGCTAAGCACCTTATTAATGCTATTAATTATAATTCATGTGAGAGCAGATGAAATAATCTTACAGTCTAAAAATGGAAAAAGAAATGATGAATGAATCCATGAATGCACTATAGTCCTTTTCTTCCTTCCTCTATTCCCTTCTTTCATTCCTTCATTCCTGATTGAGTATAGAAAGAAAAATGGATATGTTCAGAAATTGTTTTTGATGTAAATTACATTACACTAATTTAATCCAAAACAGATCACTGCAAAGAGTTTTGGAGCCCCCTGTAGACTTGCATGCAAGCTGTGTGAAGACACACTAATCCAACACCACTTTTGCAAATGACTGGGTATTATTCTGTTAGCAGTGGCAGAACTACATATCAGGTCTTCCTCCTTTGTAGGATAATCCTAACTGAAAGGCATAAAAGTAAAAAAAATCTCAGAAATTGTAGTCTGGCACAGGATAGGCAACTGTAAAGCGGGGAGCTTGTCTGGATGTCTTTATTATATGAATGCCCTGAAAGCTGAAAAACTTAATTGTCTCTCTCCAATGACTTTTTGACCTATCTTAGGATCAAGTTAATATTACAAGAAAATATTACAGTCATGCAATGTTAGGGGAAGGGAAGGGAAGGGAAGGGAAGGGAAGGGAAGGGAAGGGAAGGGAAGGGAAGGGAAGGGAAGGGAAGGGAAGGGAAGGGAAGGGAAGGGAAGGGAAGGGAAGGGAAGGGAAGGGAAGGGAAGGGAAGGGAAGGGAAGGGAAGGGAAGGGAAGGGAAGGGAAGGGAAGGGAAGGGAAGGGAAGGGAAGGGAAGGGAAGGGAAGGGAAGGGAAGGGAAGGGAAGGGAAGGGAAGGGAAGGGAAGGGAAGGGAAGGGAAGGGAAGGGAAGGGAAGGGAAGGGAAGGGAAGGGAAGGGAAGGGAAGGGAAGGATCATTAGGCCTGTTCACTGCATTGATTTGGAAGATGCTTCTGGTTATAAAATCTGCTTGGCAGTGATTCTCTATTAATATGTTGATTGACAAATTTTGAGGATGCTAATGACATCTTAAGTATATTTTCCGTGCAAGGAAATTACAACCCATAACTTTTTTTTTTTTTAACTAAAAGTAACTATTTAATTAAACCTTAGATAGTGATTTGTTGAAGCATTTGCAATACTCTGCAACACAACTCTCTGGAGTGACATGTAGCCTATACTGAAATGCATCAAGGCAGATGTAAAATATACTTACTTCACTGAGAAAGGACAGTGGATACAACCTGGTAGGACTAACTAAAAGCCAGACCACTTTTCAACTGGTTTTCTTTGATTCCACTGTTATCATTATTATGAATTATCTATAAATACATATCTTCACACAGCACTTTCAGATAGGAAGAGAAGGGCAGAAGCTCCACCAAGCCATCTCCAGACTTTTGTGAAAAACATCTAATTTATTTATTCCCTAATGAGATTTCCTAGTGTTGTAAAGGAGATTGTATCAGTAATATGTGCAGGATTAACCTGTGGCTCTTAATCTCTATACCACCCATTTGTGAGATGATGAAAATGAAATCCTTACATACCTTTTATCTGATGAATCTATGCATATTTAAATAGTTAATATGCTAATTATGTGAACTTGATCACATCCTCTACTTTTAATCTTTATTCTACTCTGGAATGATGTAAATGAAGAGTCTAAGTGAAAACCACTCAAATTTAATATAAACTATTTTTTAATGAACCCTGTGGCATCTTTCTCTGTTTTAGTAATACATATACCACCACTTCATTAACAGATGAAAATAATGCTTTCAGAAAGAAAACAAATGTTACTTTTGAAAATGTAATATATTTAAGAGACAGAAAACTGAATTATACCCAAAGGGCCCATAGGAATTCTTGCTCTGATGAAAGTGACATAGTCTAACACATTCACAAAGCAAAGAGCAAAAGGAGTAATTTTTTCCACATTTCCACTTGTTTTAAACTTACAATCCTTTAAGCTCCTAAAGCTGACTTATTATTTTTAATTACTAAGTAATTAAACTTTAATTTTAATATTTATTTCAAGCTGTTCAGGCCTGAACTTACATTCCTAGAGGTTGGGTGTTTGGGGTTTTGTGGGTTTTTTTAATGTTCTTTCCAGTATTGAACAATAACTATCTTCCTTCTGGTAAACAGCATAGTATTATTGAATTTAATCAGAAATCAATATTTCTTTTTTGTACATATAAGTGTTAGTGGTTGTTATTTTGAATACTCATGTCTTTGTATCACTTTGCAGTGTTTGTATACTTTGAACCTCTATTAAGAAACCTATTCTATATGGAAAAAATCTAAAAATATACCACAAATTTTCAGAGAATTCTGAATTGTACTAAAAATAAAAATAATTCTTTTTAATAATATGGGAAGAAAAAAAGGGATAAATTCCTCTTGCTTTGAGAAAAAAAAATCATGAGCTATCCTTATTTTTTTTTTCCAAGAAAAAATTCTGCACTAGATAAGCCTAATTTATTGTGGCTTTTCACCTCATGTAATCGTTTGTAACAGTGCAACATTGATTTAAAAGATAAGGAAATCAGAATGATGCCACATGATCAGAAGCAGCAGATAAGCACTGATCTTATCCAGCTGCTATGTATGTGACATAATGTTGGCTGAGCCTGGAAACTTCAGAATAGTATTAAGAATCTGGAGATGGATGCCTGATGCTGATAGTGCATTCCTTGACCTTGCTTTTCTGAATGTATACTTTGTGTACATCTCAAATCTATAAGGTTTACTATTAGGGTGGTTCTCTTATGAGGAAAGATGTTCAGCCAGCACCTCTGAAGAAGGTACTCAGCCAATACAGGTACCCTGTGACTAGGATGGAATTTTCCCACCCTGTCTTGCCTTCTGCTCTTATCCTAACATTAAGAAACTGTTTTTTCAGCTAAGACAATAGTTAAGCTCTGGACTCACATTCACTCTTTAGGTCACATCTGAGAAAATTCTCAATGTGGGTACAGATTAAAAACATTTGTGGTTCTGACTTTTATGATATGGATACTTTCCAGTTCCAATCTGCTGTAAAACCCAAACCCATTTCATATGTCACTAAGCAGCAATGACTACTGAATGGGACCAAATTTAAGAGGTGAGTAGGTGATGAAAGACTCCTGTTTCCACCATGATAAGTCTCCTGATCTACCTAATCCTCCTTAAGTCCAGTTTCCTTTTCCTATATCACATCTTTGTATACAGCAAAGCTCCTTCTCAGAACATTATTTACAAGGCACATCTTAAGTGGCTGCTTCTGTACCACTTTTTAATCAGTCATGTTCAAATAATATCTTAGTACTCCATGATGGAAAAATTCAGTGTAATGTAGTTTGGGGTAATAGTGCTGTGTAGTTCAAAATTTGCTGCCAGCTGCTTAAGAGGTTTCATTTGCATCTGATATTGCAGAAGTTAAATTGTCAGCACGACGTGTGACAGGGCACTCTGCATTTTTTTTTACAAAGATATAATCATGCAATGTTCAAAAATGTAAAGGCTTTCTGTTAATTATGAAGCTCTTAAAATTTGGTTTAATACAAAACCAGTGACGTGACATCTAGCATTGTGTAAGATCAAAATGTTGTAATCAGTGAAAAAAAAATTAGCACTACTCTTAGATAAGCTAATTTCCATTAGCAAGAGAAAGCTCAAAGTCTGTTTTAGATAAACTAGAAATAAGAGAGAATCCTAATGACTCCAAGCAATGAGGATAAATCCAGGCAAGGAGGAAAGGAAGTTCTCTAATGAAATGTGCAACCAACCTTTTGTTTAACCTTTGCCTCTGAAGTTTAAATTTACGTGTAAATTTTATGGTTGGATTTTGCTCCTTGCTTAAGGTGGGTAGGGAAAACCATTATCAGTTAGATTAAGAACACAGCAAAGATGTAAGCCAAAATTGAGCTGAGGAATTCAGGTCAATATGGACAAAGATCTGAGTATGAATACTCAGATAAAGGTTGCAATAGGGCCAACTCTATTCAAATTGTAGATAGTCTTCAAAATACAGACTGGAAAAACAATTTTAAAGAAGCTGCTAAAGGTTTTGCTCACTGAGGGTCTTTGCATAGCAACCTTTTCAGCACAAATATTGGTAAGCTTTCAAGAAAAATTACATTTGCACTGTGCTAGAAAAAACACAGGAAGTTAGTAAGTCAGTCATGTAGAGCAAGGGATCAGGTTGATAGATTTTTCTCACTTTGGCAGAAGTGTTACTGTTGTCAACCTTTAACCTTCAGCCCTTAATTAGGAACGTGACTTTTGCCATTCTTCTTCTTCAATAGTTGGACACTGAAAGTGTATCTGTGTAGGTATTTATAGAGCTTGTAATCATAGTTTTATACAGAATGTCACTGTGCTAGTAGGAGAAGGATGTTGCTGGTAGTAGTTACATGTCTGTGAAAGAAGCCTAAATACGAAACTAAGGAACAGAGAAACTGAAAATGTCAAGGAGTTTTAACCTGGGTGTTTAAACCTTCTCATCCATGCCTCTTCCTTGTACCTTTAGATAGTTTTGTAGTGGATTACCCAGTACCTTAACACAGCTGATGCAGCCCATAAATGCATACAAAAATGCAGAAGGCACAAGTAAACATGGTATGAATATGAAGTCCAGTACTCAAAAAGAGAAAAAAAATCATACTTCCTATGCTTATGTCTTGTGGTACAGTTTTTAAACATATATTTACATGCTATTTCTTTTCCCATTGGAATCCTATCTCCTCATCACAGAATGCCTTCTTAATGAGCAGCTTCTCAACAGTAGGTGTATTCCTCATTGTTAAATATGAATTCTCATGTTTTATTTAAAACATGCTATTGAAGTTCTGTTTTGAAGGCAGATTCTTTGACATCTCTCATCTTTTCCCTGTCAGTACTTTGCTACAGTGTATAACAGATTTGCAAATAAGCATTTTCACAAAGCCTTTGTAAAATAGGGAAATCTCATTAATCTATTTCCCAGAAGAAAAACTGAGACACAGAGATGATATTCAGTTTTACCTACTGAGATATAACTTTGTTGCTAGTCACCCACTAATCCAGATCTGGATATGTAGTAAAGCATCAGGACTTTAATTCAGCTAGCATGGGATTTGGGAAGAAGGAAAGATAAGTAATTTTTTTTCACGGTCTTGATCCATGTTGGAGGCTGGAAATGGATAGTATTTGCACCTGGACTCAGGAACCAGATTTTCTTCTGGTCCTGGAGATTAAGTGGTATTTTAAGTGGTATTTTTTTAAGGATAATTAAATATATTTTCCAATATATTAACTATAATGATATGAACAGTTTCTGTTATGACTCAGGGAATGTCTTCCAGCCTTCTGCCATTTTTTCCTAGCTGCATATCAGTTAGCTGTAGGAAAAACCTAAAACTGATCATGTGCATTTCAGTTTCAGCGATGATACTGAGAATACTAGACATTCTTTTAAAATAATACATGGTGTTTTTTGGAGAGAGACATGAAACCTTTTCATGCTTCTTTTGAAATGTATGTTAATTTGAGACTGTGTTGCTTAAAAAAAGGTGAGCTAATTCTGAGTGAAAGCAGTAATCATACAATAAAGCTTATGACAATATTGACTCTGTATTGTTCATCAACAGACTGGTTCCTCTTAGTGAATTTCCATGCAGAATTTCATACAGAATCACAAGGCTCAAGTTCCAGATGGTAATAAGCTCTTATCAATGAGGTTTGTAGAACTGCCTTCTTATTGACTCTGGCTGGTAATTTTTCAATGGTACATTTGACTGCTAAAATAACCACACTATGTAATAGGCAGGGTTGCCAATACTACTAAAGATGATATTTTTTTCTAAAAACAGTTATTTATATTGCATTAAAGACAGCTTTTTATTGTTTTCTGTATAATAAGAAATGTAATAATGAGATAAATAATGAATTTTTTAGGGCTAGGGGAAGCAGTAGAGTAATGATACAGTGATTAGTGAAAGGCAGGCTGGTAAAGTGGTAATTTTGCTCTGCAGCTTTTTCCCTCATCACTTGATTGTACAAAAAGGCACTTCCATTTAATTTAGGGTGCTGTTTAAGAAAAACTGAAACAGAATCTTTATTTTTTTTTCCTATCATACTTTTTTACTACTGATGTTTGTGGTGCAGGGGTTGTGTGTTTCACAGTGTACTCAGGTTATTTTTTACTAGTTTGAATGCTTTCTTTTTTTTTTTTGTTTTTGCTTTCTTTTGATTTCATATACACACTTCTATTTTTAAATCATTCTCTTTCCTTACCCATGAAACTTTCTTTATAACATTTCCTTATGAAGAGCACATTTCAGTAAGCCTGAGAACATTGAACTGATTTTGTATCACAGTAGTAAGCTCAATATCCAAAGGAACACCTGACCCCTAAGGGCTGAGTTGCTTACTAGGGATGAACAAAAAAAGACTCCATGATAATCAAACTCTTGCCTTAGACCAGCATGAAGTTATATTCCATAGCTTTAGTAGATCTTGCAGCCTTATGATTCCACAAGAGGAGAGGCACAGCATCCTTCTCTCCCTTTCCTCCTTTTTTCTAACCAGCTTCCAGAGAAAATAGAAAGAAAGAGAGAGAAGAAGAGAGGAATCTTCCTTTTTCAGCAAATGCCCTTTTAGCAAACCACTGGAGGGACCTGTCTATAATGTTACACTTACCTTGCCTTCAATTAAGTGTGATTAACTTAGGTCCTTCAGTTTACATGGTTTTATAGTACTGTTGCCATTTCACTGTTGTGAGAGTAAAGGGTTTTGGCTCTTTAGGCTCTTGTATCTCAGTGGTTGACATAGTTTTGAGTTAGAAATCAAGCTTACTTTCATTTCCTAATCAGATTAGCATTTAAAAACAAAACAGGAAACAAAAAATAATACAAATGTAACTGCATTTTAATCTTAAAGAATGGCCTAGCCAAGAAAAGCAGTATAAACTTTGTCTTCCTATGAATTTAATGCCAGATGTTTGAAAGAAAGTAATAGTTCAGGATGGTTCATTATTTCTAGTAAAATCAAGGAAGATACTAGTTGTGCTAATGTAAAAAGTGCAGCCAATTCATAGTATTTTAATGTATAGTATATTGCTGTGTAAAAAGTAGAAAAGTGCTTCTAATCCAGAATTCAGTTGATTTTGACATCACAAAATCACAGAGTATATATGAAGTAATAAATGAATGAATAAATGAATACTTTTTATTTATTTGCTTATAATTCAAACACATATAATTTATCCTTACCATTTGGCAGATGAAAAATTGAACATGAGCCAACAATGTTAAAAGACTTGATACCAGTACTTGCAGTGATAGGACAAAGGACAAAAGTTTCAAACAGCAAAAGTTAAACAGATTTAAATTGGACATTGGGAAGAAATATTGGACAATGAGGGTGGTAAGACACTGGAAGAGGTTGCCCAGAAAAGTTGTGAATGCTGCATCATTGGAAGTGTTCAAAGCCAAATTTTGAGTAACCTGATCTAGTGACAGATGTGCCTTCCTAAGGCAGGGAGGTTGGACTAGATGATTTTTGAAGGTCCCTTCCAAACCAATATCAGGACAGAGTGAGACACAATGTAACCTACAGTACATCCTACAGAACAGGGTTTGTACATCTTAGCAGGGTCTTAGGAGCAAAACTGCTGCTGCTATGATGGCTTTTTTACCAGCATTTTTTTAATAAGGCACAAAATTGGCAGTTGTCCTTAAAAAAAAAGTAAAATAAAAAGCCTAAAACCTTTCTACAGGACATATCCTAAATATTCTTGCCTGTTTAGAGCTGAGGTAGTCAAGCTCTATATCCCAAATTTCTCAGTCCAACTTTTGTGTGATTCTGCTGCAGTTTGCCAAACTTCTTGTGCAACAACCCCCAGGTGCTGCTCATAAAAAAATATATGGCCTAGTTAAAGAGAGCTTTCTTGGCAAAAAATACTGGACAATAATATCACTCTTACCTCTCAGAATGGAAACTGATTTTTTTGAGATATTTAATTACTTCCCTTGTTATATATTAAATTTAGAAATTAATGGTAAAATAATAGAAAATAATTGTTTTAAATAGGAGGAACTGGTATATTAAATATATTATCAGGAAATGTATGCAAATACTCTATCCTACTGTTACCATATTTACTTTTTTGAATCTTGATAATGATAGTTATTTCCTGTGTATAGCCAGCCATATTTTTCCAGTGCCTTCTAGAGCAGAAATCTATTTGTTGTATTGTACTTCTCTCTGCATGTGATACTGAAACACCAGTGTGTCACAGTACTATTTATGTGAAATGTGAAGATTCCAAACATTTCCTGTTCAAAGACATCTGTTTATATACAATTCTTACATTTGATTTTAGAGGTTCAGAAATGATTAGTTCATAAAAACATCCATTAATAGGAAGGAATTAACCCTTTACCTGCCTGTGTATCTATAGGAATAGTGCTGTTCCCATAAGAACATAAGAAATGTGGTGCTTGGGGCCTCAAGTGGTTATTTGCCATTTGTTCTTTGGAGTTTACCTTTGCAATAACTCCTCTCTTCCCCAAATAGCATTTAGTTACAGTTAGACTAATTTGTTTTATGTATCTATGTAAATATTGATCTGTGGTGTTTTTGTGAATGATCCTTCCTCATCTCTCATTTAGCCTTCAGACTGATCCTAAAAAACACATCTCACTGTGATTCTTATATGCAAGGTAGAGCCCTTTCAGAATTCTGCCTTGCCTTCACACTGGAAAAATATATTGTTCCATTTTTGTAACTTCTCATTGCAAACAAATTGACACATAGCATTCATAGTGTACTCAGATTAATTTCAAATGTAATATACTCATTTTATTGTTTTATTATTATATGAGTGAAAATTAGAAAAGGCAAGAAAATTATGATCTCAGGGCCCTCTCTGATCTCGTGACTCCACCATGACTTAGGGGCATCAAACACATCTTGGCCTAAGCAGAGTCTTCAAGTATTTCCAAACCAATTTAAAACAAGAATGGCATATTTCTCTTTCCAGGCCTCAAACCAGAAAAAGGCAGATTTTATTTTTCTTCCTCATAGGCATCTGCTGTGCTACTGAATGCTATTCTGAAACTTCAACAAAAACTCTTTTTGAATAGGCTGTGAATATTATTTTCAAGAGCACTTAGCTGAATTAAGGAATCAAAGTGCTATTTCATGACATAGTGAGTAATCTTTTTGAGCTAGTAATCTGTCTTCAATGAGGATGACCTGAAAAATTATTTTCCTTCCCTTCAAAAAGGATCCTCTGGAATTTAAATCAGTATATATTTTTCATGTTTAATGCATACATATACCAGAGGAAAAAAGTGCCAAATCATAATTTGTGGCTCTCAATGTATTTTGTTTGTATTTTTTTCTCCTAAATTCTGAGTGTCATCTAGAGGAGACAAAGAGTCTATATCATTAGTGTAAAAGTCCCTTGAGACAATTTTTGTAGTCAGGTTTGATTTCTTATTGGTAGTGACAGTGTCTATACAGAGATTCATTATCAAGTAACATGTTTTGGAGATGGTGATTTCACAGTAGACTTTGAGTGTCTAGTAACACTTAGGCACAAAAGTTAGAGAAGTAGGTGAATTAACAAGTGTACATGGTGATCCTCATGTCAAGGAGAAAAAAAAAGATGTATTGGGAGTGAGTTAATGCACACCAACTTTCATGTTAAATTAGATTTGCACAATTAAAATCAGAAAAATAGGAAATTGAATTTATTGAGATTTCATGATGAATATAATTCAGTCTTGATAGAACTCCTCTTTCCTTTATGGTGTGTAATTTATAGAAAGTGTTTAAAACCTGCTTCTGAATTCAACAAAGATTAAAAAGTTTGGCTGCTGAAAGACAATAAATGCTTATGCTCTGATGTCAGCCAATTTCTCATGGTTTGAATTTTACTTAATAAAAGTTATAAAAATTAAATAAACAACTGAAGTTTATAGAAAAGTGTGGAGCATTAAATGGGGGGGTTAATTTTTTTTCCATGCTTTAAGTTCTTCATACTTCTTCATACATTAGTCTGGCAAAAATGTTGTCATTATGCATTTGGTTCTAGGACCATAGAGATCTTGAGTTTAAAACTTAGTCTGACATTAATAAATGTTTAAACCTTTGAAGACATAAGAAAGAGTTTATTTTATCACTCCACATTTATTCAATCAATCACAATCAGCATATATTGGAATGATCAAATACCTGAAGCCTTAAATTCACCTGACAGTCTAATTCAAAATTGAATAGTCTCCCTCTGTGGTCACTACAGTTTGCCAAGGTCATGCCTAAAGAAATCCCTTTCATAATTTGGAAGAAAACATGGGAGACCTCAAAGTGGGAAATGAGACAATGTCTTTTTCATTATTCATTTTAGTTGTATATGTGAAATGGCATCTTAGATATGTGCAGAATGAAGATGCAAATTTATCCAAAAAGTTATCACAGCTGTCATGCAAAATGCAAATGCAGTGGACCCTCCTAAAACTGCATGACCATTTCTCATATTTTAGCATTTTAAGCAGGCTAAAACTCAAGAGTTATGTTAGAAATACACAGATTTAGGTTCAACAGATGTAAGGTCTAAAAGTGAATTTCAAGCAATGCATTTATTAGCTAATTTAAATACTAATAAGGAAATAGGCACTGATTAGTTATACTTTTTGACCTATAATAATCCATCATTAGTGCTGCAGTACAGGAAGTTTTTGCATTCTGCATTGTCTCTATTGCTGCTATACTTACAGGTCTTCAGACATCTTAAGCACAGACATCTTTCTGTGCTTTATTACTCACATATATTTATACATATCTAAAATATCATTCCAACATTCATATTCAAAAAATAATTTGAACTTATATGCATAAGAGAAATAAGATATGTGGTACTCATCTCAAGGAAAATCCTTATGCAAAAGTCAAAATTTGGTTGATTTATTCAAAGCTGCTAAGCAGTGTGCGTAGCTAATCTTCTGTGCACTATGCTGAAAATTTATCCTGAGGGTCTGAAAGACACATTATGCTTATAAAACTGTATAAACAGTCACAAGTAAATTGCAAGTTTACAGCGACATGGCAGTCCAAATCCAAACAAAAGGCAAGATCACAGTCATAGCTTAGCTGACTGCACACCAAAGTTGCCTTTTCTGTTTAAAATACTTCTCTTTTCTGAGCACTTCCATGGATGTACTTGTCCCACTCTGAGTCTAGGGGCATCTAAAAAAATTGTTTGATGTTCTGCACACTATCAGGACCTAAGAACTTCTTATCTGATTTCTACTGGTAGGTGGTTACATCTGGGGCAATTGCCTTACCTTACTTCACACTGAAAATAATTCAGAATTTTTGGGGACAAATTCTTAGGATAGATGAGCTGCATTTGAAAATCCATATTTTCCGCTTTGTGTACACTGTATATAAATCTCACCCCAATGTATGTAGAGCATGCACAGCTGTAGCTAGATTGTGCCTGCACTAGACTTTCAGAGGAGGATTACTCAGTCCTACCATGTTTAAAACTGCCAACAGTGGCAGATCTGGAATGTCTTCTGAGCTGGAAAACTGCTGTCAGCACACCAGAAGAGACAATAAACCCACTTCAGACCAGCTTTACTGTGGTTCCTGACTGAATGCCCATCTGCAGTGTGAGTGCCTCAGTTGCAGTCCAATTCATTCTTAAATTTACACTGAAAGAAAATCAAGTCACAAAATCCAAGAGGGCTTTGCTATGGAAACATAAGTATATTAAATATCCATGATTGGATTTACTGTAAATATGCATTCCTGTTACAAATTAAAACACTAATATAGATGTGTTTTTTCAGAACCAGATGGTACTTTTTGGCAGAATTTCCTGTTGACATAGAAGATCCCACTTAACCTGTCATAGCAGGAGCTAAGTATATTTGAGACTCCAGCTATGGAGAAGACTTCATTGTATGGATTGTTTCCATGGTCTAACTTAAGAAACAGTAGTGCAGTAGTACTGATTCAAGGCTTTGTACTGAAAGTACACTCTACTTTGTTTCTGCAGGAAGAACCTTATGCCTTTTGTAATTAGTTATGCACCTATTTTCTGTTCTAGTCAAAGAGTAGTTCTACCTCGTATTCACTCTCTCCTTTGAGGTTCATATGCTAATGGCCTCCTCATGAGAATCACATCTTAGGTGGATGTGTTCTGTTGACTGGCTAGATAATGTGCCATAGCATATCCTAATGATTTGTCCCAGAATTTTCACTCTACAGTGGTTGTGTTGTAGCTCTGAATGTTAAACAAGCTGTGTGCAGTGTTTATGTACTGTTCACCATATGTGCAGCCACTTCTTGTGTTGCTGTCAATGGTTTTATTATTTTCCGTCTTTACCTCAAGTGTTGTACTCAGTGACTAGGTCTGAAAGTGATAATTACTTCCCCACTGCAGAAACAAACTAATTTACATATTTATCAAAGGGAAACTGGATGGCTCTGAGCATACCACAGGAACATTTGCATATTTATAACCTGAAATGTCCAAAAGCTAAAATTAAGATAGGGATGTCTTGATCTTCATTATGAGCTTGTTTTAATACAAAGGTTTTAGTCAGTGGCTTTTGTAATCATATCAGTGCGTTAGAGTGAAGTATCTTTTCTTCATCACAGAAAATCAACAAAGAGATTAAAATGACTGTTAGCTTGTGAATGATGGTATGCAGAATCTGCAACATTAAGTTTTCATAAGGTGAAAATCTTAGTCTTTGAGCCCTGAAGAGATGATTAACTGTGGAAAAACCTTAAACTGCTGTAGCAGAAAGGGACTTCCAAGAGGGTTACTATGTAATAAATCTATTGGTATATAGTTGAAAGGCATCAATATATTTTCTGGGAGAAATGTGGGTTCCCAAATACTTATGCATGTAGCATTTATTTGTAGGATTTTATGCATTTATTCAAAGGCTTGCCACTCACAGAGGTGAGTGCCTGGAGCTGACTACAAGTTGTGATTCTGGTTAATGATGCTATTCAAAACCAAACATGAGCAGCAGTAGCAAATTCTGAACAGCAAACAAAACAGTAAAACCCCAACAACAATCAAACTGCCTCTTCTAGGCAGTGATGTGATGGCTTATTTTTTTCAGGCTGATCTATTGGAATCTTTGTTCAATAATTGTCTCAAGCTTGCCATAAGTTTCTGGATACAAAAGAGGTGTGAAAGTTTACTGGAGTTGGAAAAGAGTGTTGCCTTAACAGGAATTTCCTTTAATGTAACTATCTTTTTCTGAGCCAGATCCTTAACCCTCATTCTGAAACATATTTTGTCTTTGAATCTGGCAAACTGCTTTAAAGCTTTCCTCGCAAGTAGAGATTATTTTTTTTCCCAATGCCTAGATTACACAGAGGTATTCTGTTTCCTCTAGATTTTAAACACAATTTCAGCAATACTCCAAATTATTTTGAATTAATACAAATAATATTTCTTTCCTATTGACTTGAAATGACGGTGAACTAATTTTTGAATAAAATGCATTTTTTCATATGCTTGCTTGACTAAACCTTTGAACACTTTTCCAAATCACTAATACATTTGTAAACACATCATTGTTTTTCAGTGTTTGTACCTTGTTTACAAATGAATAGTCACTTTTTATAAGCCTCTCTTCATGTATATGCATACAGTAGGAGCTTTGCAGGAGTCAAAACTCAGTAATTATGATCATCATTAGCAAGGCAGGTTCAGCTACCACTCAGGCTGTGCTGGAGAAGTTGAAAAGCAGCATGGCACTGTGTTTCCTTCCAAAGAACAGTCAATTGCTCTTCTCACTTTCACATGGCTATCACTCCACTGAATTTGCCATTTTCAAATTCAGAATGAAACAATTCCTTATAATTTTACACATATTGAAGCAAGAATGGAGAGCAGACTATAGAGAGCACTCCTCAGTATATTTCACAAGAAGCTTCATTTAAATTTTGGAACACTGATGTAGTAATTGAAACAAGTAACAACACAGTCCTCAAGCTGTTTTCTATCTCAAAAAAATATAACTGGAAGAAAAATGCCCAATGACCTAACACCTTTGTCTGCTACAATGTTAGTCACCTACGTTGTGGGATACATTCCTATAATGGCAGAGGTAGGAGCAGCTTGATCTGAAACTCTGGTTGCTAAATAGCTGCAGAAAATATGGAGCTCTTTCAGCTAGATTGATTTTGATATTCAGAAATGTTGTCTTTCCAAATATGATCTGTTCAAATCATAAAAAAAAATTAGCTGGTACCATCCACATAGATCAGTACAGCAGTTAATTTTTCAGAACATGGCTTTCAATCAAGGTATTTTAATTTAAACTCTTTCTATTTTTATTGATAGTTTCCTGCTCTGGGGATAGTAAGCTATAGTTGCTTGAACAAAGTCATGGTTTTCTTGATGTTTTGATCTATTCATCCTACAGGTTCATATTCTGTATAAACTCTTGACCTCCAATCATTCTACTGAAATTTGTATCGCTTTCAGAAGTTTGCAATTAAATTCACAGGGGACACTAAGCCAGCTGTAGCCCCATTCTTCTAACTGAAGAGCACATGACATACAACATAACTCCAATCATATTTTATGGGTGAAGCAATACAATTTTGCCATCATCTCTTACACAGATATAATTTATCTGTTCACCACAATCATTAAAGTGTGCTGCTCATGCTAGTGCATGTGTAGCACTTTGGGTACAATTCATCTTACTGTCCTCGATATGACAGTGTTTAGTTTTCAGTTATTTGCCTATCTTCTCTTTTTTAGTCAACAGGTAAAAAAGTCTTTTTGCAGCTCTTCCTAGGCAGCTAAAAGAATTGCCATTGCCTGGGAATATTTATACATCAATTTTAATTTAATTTTAAAGTTTCTGAAATAAACAGAAGTAGTGAGAGTGAAGGAGTTAAAATAACAAAAAAAAATTTTGTATGAAAACAGTAAAAGGTGTGTTGTCTTGATGACAGTATTTGCTTCCAAAATTCATATAATATTCTACATGAACTATAACTATCCACAGACATCCACAATGCATTCTTTGCATTTTTCTTCATTGGCTACCATTTAGAAATACTGGTAAGTGAATGTATTTCTTGTGTTAGCAGGAGTCACATCATTCAAATGCACTTAAAAATGGCTTATCTCCTGGTTGCACACACTTTGCTGTTTATTTACAGTTTTCATTCTAGTAGGTGCCAGTGTTCAAGATCAAAACAGAAATGGGATGTTTGCTTGTGAGTGTGTTGTGACTGCCCTACTCTGACAATGCCGTTTTTTGCATTACCACTATTATTCTATCTGTACAGAAAAATGTTGCTGCTAAGATAAATTTTCACTTTAGCATTCATTAATTAAACCTAACATAGGCAGTCCTCTGTGTTTAAAACCCCTTTTGAAGGAAATTAAGTTTTACCATTGAGTTTAACAAGCTTTGGATGAGAATTTCTATGCATTGTATATGGCTAGGTTTTTTTTCTAAAATGAGAAGCATTTGAGAGTAAGTCAAGTTACTCAACCTCATTAAAAAATCGTTATAATGTCTTAAATTTAACTTTAATTTTAAAATTTCGGTTTAATTATCTGTGATAGCAAGACAATTTTCATTGCTTCCCCTATCTTCCCAAATTAGCTGGGAAATCAAAGTGGCCATTATTGAATGATTGCCAATGCCTTTGATCACCAGAGATTATTTAATGTTATATAGTGAGTGCCATAATATATATATATATATATTTATATATATTTTATATATTTTCATTTTGTTTAATGTACAAGATTAATTTGAAAGTTCAATTTCATCATGGAACATGATGTATGTAAAGAAGATACTGTAGTGCACATCACTGCACATATATTTCTTTGCATAATACTATATATATTATTATTGCATTGTATCATAAAATCATAGCTTGATACAGATTTGGAGGGAACTCTGGAGGTCATAGGGCTGAATACCTACACATAATTTCCTAATTTATCTTTATATTCTACTTTATCATCATTGGCACGTTTCCAAGAGGTATTGTAATCACTCTAGCAAGCACATTCTCCGAACAATTTCAGAAGCCAATGGGAAATTGCCTTTTTTCTTTTCTGGCACTAAGTCCACCTGATGCATGGCTTGTCAGATGGATCTGCATGATTTTCCCTCAACCCACCAACTTCAAAATGTCAGCATTTGTAACAGATTTTCTCAGCTCTGTTGGGAAATTTCAACTCCCACGAGGCTTCAAAATTTACATAAACAAATTCTCCTACTCTTACATTTCTTCTTTGCTCCTACTTTACAAACAAAATTAACAGGTATCTGCATATATTTAGTGGCTGATGTTCTTTTATTCATGACCCAATCATTTGAAAAATTAAGACAGTCAACCTTTTTTTAAAAAGACAGTTTTAGAATGATATAACATTAAGAGGCATCTAGAATTAGTAACAATAGAGTAAGGTAATTACTCCTTATCCAGAAAAAGAGCATAGCTACAGAAACAGTGATCTGAAAACCACTTACAAGGCTCTGTATTTCAAAGTTCTTATCTCATCCTTTTTGACACAATAATTAAGCATCAGATGATGAATTAATTTTTAGTGGACAGGTTAGCAAATCAAAATTAACATTCAAATTGGGCCATTCTTGGATGCTTAAGTAAAAGAATAAAGATGAAATGGTTGTGAAGACAGAATTAACTTTAAATGTTCCGAGATCCCTAAAGGACAGGTTCATTGTCAGGCTGATGTGAAGAATTATATTCTTAAGCTTTGGTCATTTTCCAGGACCAATAATTTTAGATTCCTAATCAGTATAAAATTCACTGGAGCAAGTTACAAAGAGCAGCTTCACTCTCATTCATGCAGAAACACACTTTACAGAATTCAGTCTAAGTAGGTTTCAGTGTAATTTATAAAACTGCAAGGCCCTCCACAAATGTAGTGTGAGGAGCCCTTTGTGAAAATGAAACTTGAGCTCATGGTGCCTAAGAGGTACAAAACATATTCCTGTGGATACTTGTTTTAAATGTGTGCACCGGGGTGTGTTTATTACCTTGCACATTTTGAGTTTGGTTGTTTTTGTTGAGATATTAAGGGCTCATTATTAGGCTTGATAATGAAACCACACATACTTTAGAGGTGGCACATACATTCTCTTACATTTGGCTTTTTTTCTGTCTTTCTCTAACATTCACATTGCAATTTTTGCCATGCTGCCTCTATAGGTTGCTAGGCAGCAAGGCTTTACCCCCAAACTGTGAGATCTGCTCTGCATGCTGACTCTCTTCAGTGTTACTGAAGATCCTCACTGGCTTCAATCTTCTTGCTAAGAGGTTTCCTTGATTGAGAGCAACTGCTTCCAAAAGTCACTTGCTCTCTGTGGATTAGCCCTTTTCTCTGATGTGCACAAATCCTCTCATATTGTACTTCAAGAAACCCTGCAGCAGCTGGTCATGGTCCCAGTTGCTCAAAGCCCTGCGTGGTTGTGCCCTACTGCATGCTGAATGGGCTGATTGCTGTGTATGAGGGAGTTTATGGGAAAAATGGCCTCAAAGAGGCATAAGGACACAAATATTTATATCTGCCATGGCTAATGAAAAAGTCATGTAAAGTCCCCAGCACCCAGAGGAGAGCAACAAGGCTGGTGGGGGGCTTAGAACACAAGTCCTTATGAGGAACTACTGAGGGAGCTGGGGTTGTTTAGCCTGGAGGAAAGGAGACTCAGAGGTGACCTTTTCACTGTCTGCACCTCCCTGGAAGGTGGTTATAGTCAGGTGGGGGTTGTTCTCTTTCTCCAGACAGCAACTTGTTGCAGTAATTATGTCCGGACACTACTGTCACCAACACCAGTCCTTTATTAAAAGCTTTTCATTCCTTCTCTCAGTGGACTTCTTTCAGGCAACTCTAACTCCTTTCCTCACAGGCAGCTTCACACAGCACTGACTCCCTCTCTCCTCTCTGCAAGTTTCCTTCTTCTTTCTGCATGACTGGCTAACCCCAACCTGTCCCTTAACCAGCTGCCTAACCCTGACTGTCCCTCACACAACATCTTCTTATCTTATCTGTCCCTTATATGACCACATCTCCCTTACCTCCTCACAGCCAGCAAACCCCAAATCTCAAGCTCCAACTTATGGCCAAATAGCCCACACTTTTATATCCCCATCCTCATTGGGCAGACAAGGCTGTTTCTGCTCCTCAGTACATTGGGACAGATTGCCTTCTGCACTAACCTTACAAATTATTCTCCTACAGCAGCTGACAGAACAAGAGGACACAGACTTAAGCTGCACCAGGCAAGTTTACGTTAGACATCAGAAAAAAATTCTTCATTGAAAGAGTGATTGGGCCCTGGAATTTTCTGTCCAGGGAGGTGGAGTCACCCTCCTTGGACATGTTTGGAAAAGACCGGATGTGGTACTCAGTGCCATGGTTTAGTTGAGGAAAAGGTGCTATATTAGGTTGGACTTGATGATCTCAAAGGTCTTTTCCAACCTAGTTCATTCTGTGATTGTTAAAGATGTCTTTTTTTTTTTTTTTTTTTTTTTTTTTTTCACCTAGGGCGTGTTCTGGATGTGTTGGAGAAGCATAATCTGAGTGACAAAACTCTTGTGTACTTTACATCTGACCAAGGGGCTCATGTAGAAGAAATCTCCAGTGCTGGAGAAGTCCATGGAGGATACAATGGTATATATAAAGGTGAGTATTCTCTGATTGTTCTTGAAAAATGCAAGAGGAAAGCATCTCCTTGGGTTTGCACCAAAACTGTAATGTACTCTGTGGCCAAGGTCAAAATCTTTGATCTGATCAAAATAGAGTAAGAATGTTTGTTTTTATTATTTTTAATGAAATTTAATGAGTTGTCTTATCTCTTTATTTCACTAGGTAAAGGCTGTATAATTTGTTTTCAACTCATATTTCAGGGGTCAAGATCAAAGAAATCCAGCGATTTTTTGGAAAGTTATTCTGGCTTGAAACTTTTAGTTGCAGAGATAACAAAGTAAATTGTCCTTAGGTCTCCTTTCTCTTCTTGTTGGGGTTTTTTGGTTTTTTTTGGGGTTTGTTTGATTGTTTGTCTGTTTTGGTTTTATATATATACATATATATATAGTATCACAGAACTACAAAATCTCACAGTAGTTGAGCCTGGAAGGCATCTCCCAAGGTCTGCAGTCCCAGCCCCTGCAGTGCAGGGTCAGCTACAGCACGTTGCTCAGGGTCATATCCAGTCAAGCTATGAAAATCTCCAGTGATGGAAACTTCATATCCTCCTTGGGCAGCTTTCTCTAGTGTTTGATCAAACTCACCATAAAAAATCCTCTTTTTCTTATGTTTAAAGGGAATTTTCTGTGGTTGGTTGGTGCCTATCGCCTCTTGTCCTGTCAGTAGCCCCCCACTGAGAAGAGTCTAGCTCTGTCCTCTTTACTCAGATAAATCCATGTAATCCCTACAGATGGATAAGATCCTGGTAAGCATTTTCTTCTCCAGGATGAGTATCTCTCTCAGCCTCTCCTCATATGTTGAATGCTCCAATTGCTTAATCATTCATCACCTCCCTTCCAACTCATTCCTTGTTCTGGGGAGTTCTGCACCTGGACCCAGTGCTCCAGGTGTGTCTCAGCAGTGCTGAGCAGAGAACAGAGCTTGTCAGAAGCGTTCATCCTAATGCAGCTCAGGGTGATGCTGTCCTTCCTTGCCAGAAGGGCTCCTTGCTGGCTTGTGTTCAGCTGGTTGCTCATTAGAATCCTCCAGTCTCTCTCTGCAGAGCTGCTTTCCACCCAGTTACTCCCCAGCCTTTGTTTTGCTAGAGGTTACTGCTGTCAAGATGCAGGACTTGGTTATTCCTTTGCTGAACTTAATGGGATTCCTTTTGACCCGTTTCTCCAAGCCAATCAAAGTCCCTTTGGATGGTAACACAATCTTCCACTCTTGTAGATTTATATCACCTGCAAGACTTCAAAAAGGGAAAAATTCAGGCATATTGAGCATACAGAGAGATTTTCAAGCAAGAGGACCCCACAGTTTTTAGTCAGTAGGTATCTGAGAAATTTTAAGAGAGCTTCAAAGGAAATGCTGCACAAGAAGAACAAGGAACGCCAGTCATGAGGTCTGTCTGTCAGATGGGTCCCCTTGGGCTAACACCAGAGTGAAATGTATCTTGAATGTTAGCACATAGACCTTGCATAATGATTTAAGTAATTAAGCAACCATATGGTTACATATCTGTAGCCGTAGGCACAGCCTGAGGTGTTTTAGAAGCTCTAAAAAATATTTGCCTTCTAGAGTGCCAGACATAAGGTACAGGATAAATTATGAGAAAGAAAAAAATACACTTGGGAATATTTCTTCTTGAGAAACTTTGATTAAATGGAGTCTTTTCTTTCAAGCCTTGTATTCATACTTACAGCACAGAAAAAAAAACTTGAAATAGATCTTACCTGGACTAAGAAAAAAATCTGATTGATAGGTTTAGTTGGGTAGTAATGGGGCTTCTATTAAAAAAAAAAAGGAAAAATTGATTGGTTTGCAATTAACACCTGTGCTGTGCTGACAAATGGGTTAGAAAACAATCACAATGTAAGAAAATTATTATTTGATGAGAGACGTTCTTAATAAAATAAAAAGAAATTAAAAGACCATGCAATTTGTTGAATATACTTTCAACATTTTAAAATATGTGTTCTGCTTTATATTCCACTCCCTCCATCTCAAAATCAGTCCTTAATTTAACAGGTGTATTATGCATAATTTTCAAAAGGATTTAAGTAGAAATGATCAGTTAATTGCATAACTAGCGATTTTCATACATAGGAATATATTCAGATTAAAAGACACATGTGATGAAAAGTGTCTGTGCATCTCTGGCAGAGTTAATGACAACCAGACCTGTGAAGCCCCAAGACTCAGGCTCTGATATAGCCATGTGCCTAAAAAAGCAAAGGACAGTCTTTGTGCTACTTGTGCTTATGTGTGCACACACCAGGAATTTGCTTCCTGTGTAGTTTAAAAACCTGTGGGACATACACATCCTTTCTCCCTCCCTGTCTCTGCTAGTCAATCTCCACTACTTATCTTTTTGTATCTGAGTGCTGTATGAATGCAAATATGAATCAAGCCACTTAACCCTCTTGTCAGAGCTGGAGCAGTATGCTCAGCAATAATTGGTTCTGCTCTGAAATCAAAAGCTCTCAACTGATCTCCACAATTCTAACTCTCTAATTTCTCTTGATACCTAGCCAAATAAGCACCAATAATAAAATTTAAGAGGGGTTTGGAGAGTTAAGCTAGCGCTGCAAAACTCGATGCAAAAAGGGGAAATTGCTGTTTGAAGGTTTTATTCCAACTACAGAACAGGTCACCATAAATTTGGATAGCCCATGGAATTAGAAACCAGAGCTAACATAGTGTTTAACCAATTGCTGTCTACATAGTCTGGTTTACTTCTGCTGTATTTCTTTTCAGAAGAAATTATGTAGTAATAGTGAAGTGATGGATCAAAATCTCTTTTCAGTGGCCTTTTTCTGATCATAGGTTATCAGGATCTGTGTAGTAAATGAAATCCCTAAGAAAATTCTAATCCTAGACAATATGGCCTTAGTTTAAGGTGTGAATCTTAACATTAATTATATAATTTTTTCCTATAAAGATTAATTTCCACTTTGAGTCTTTCTAAAGTCTGTGTATAGCCTCTATTACTTGTCCATGAGAACACAGTGCTTTCATTTACTATTTTAAAATGGGACAGTTGCAAATTTCATGCAACATCTTGAACTCATGAAATACCCCTGGGATTTGTACGAGATAATATTTTAATTAAACAAAAAATATTAAAATTTAATTAATACATTGATATTAACAATTTTATATTGAAATATGGAAAGTAATAGGTGTAACTGAAGTGTCTTCTTAAAACTTTCTATGTAGTTTTTCCAGCTTTTTTTTTTTTCCAGTTCTATGATACTTGTCTGTTCAAAATATAGAACATTAAAGTATTGCTTGTGTGTATGATTTTCAGGATACCTGCACTGACTTCTTCTTAGGTGTTTTTCACTAACTGCCTCACTGAAGCATCTCCATTTGACCTAGTCACTATAGCTTTCCTTTAGGGGCAGAAATAAGGTTAGTTTTTCCAAATACTTTGGATTTCTACTTTCAAATAAAATGAGTAGAATAAATGAATGAATAGAATTTTCTCTATATTAACAAGATGTATAAGATGACCGATTTAAAGGAAACCATTGCATTCTTCTTTGGTACCCTGAGATTTTGAATTTAAACATTTTGTGGTAATCGGTATTTAGTTTCTTAGATTTTCTTGAATTATTTGAATTCTTGAATTACTTGAGCCTCAGTGTGATATTGTATTTATACATATATAATTTAAAGCAGTAAATAATGAAGGCAATAAAAACTTCTTTGCACTTTTTCTCACCGTAGTATTTCCCTGGTACATACACAGTACAAGTCCTCCCTCGCTGTCACTTGTTGACATCTGTCCCATTTCATCACATATGGAATTTTCTGTTCAATCTCCTTACATCTTACTGTCTTGTGGATATGTACTTGTACCTCAGACCTGGATTAGAAGCAGTCTTTCTTTGTACTCAGGAAGCTGCTAACAGAAGTGGAGCCAAGCACTGATAAAGTCAAACTGTATTAACAACATTCATTTTAAGTGTTTTGTGCCATAGAAATAGGCATTATCACAGTTATTGTTAATACCCATTTAAAAAAAAATGTTTCCTAAGGACTTAGACCCTGATTTTTTTTTTTATTTTAAAATCTAGTACACGTGTGAGACCAAAACAAGAAATGAATACCCAACATTTTTTAAAAATTTACTACTGTAAAACAAGTTTATATACTGCAGTGATAAGTTAGTTCAGTAGGGTTTCTTGAAGCTGTTAGTAAACCTTTTCCTTCCTGTAAGCCACAGAGAAATCAGGCTGACCATTACTTTGGCCCCAGGAATCATGCTATGGCATATCTAGTGTTATTTGTTGGAGTTCACTTTTGACTTAAAAGAAAGCAGTAGTTAACCTTTTTTTCAAAGGCACTGTATTTTTATATTGTCTTTGATGTGATTCAGATTTTTAAATAATCAACTCATCTTGTAATTTTGAGTGAAACAAAGTATCCCCAGAGATAATTTCATTTGATTGGAAGAAATGTTAAATGAGAAACGTCCAAATGAGCCATATCTATTCTATTCACCTGTACAAGAATAGCTCAGATTAAAAGTTAATAAAAACAGCATATAAAACAAGTTTAAAATCAGTAAAATAAAGAGTAAACTTGTCATTGAAAATAAATTGTTGTTCAACCATTTTATAAAGTAGACAATAGTAATCAGTCTTGATTGTTGATATTTTTGGATAAAGTCAGTATAAATGGGTAGAATAATTAATATCATTTTTCTCTATCATTCAAGAGATAAATTAGGTTTGAAAGCTTTGTTTTTAGAAGAATCTATTAAGGAAAGGGTAGTATGGTTAAAATCCAGGTGATTTAAGAAAGTTATTTAAAATACTTTTCATCAATCATCATTCATAATGTTAATAGTGATTTATTGCAGAGTTCCCGTTTATGTATCATCCTTTGTAAAAGCTTTATTGCTAGAGTTAGGTAATAGCAGTCAATTTAAACCAGAGGGGGGAAAAAAAGATATATTCTTTTAGCTAAGATTTGAAATGAGGTTAAAATGAAAATTTGACATCATATTGTGGATGACTGCAGAGAGTTATGTCTGTATTTTGCCTGCTCCTGCAGATTTTTCAGGAAAGGTGAAGGTAGACTATTGTTCAATAAAACACTGAATAGGTGGAACTACTCAGAAAGTGCAAATAACTAGGCAGGAAAATACAGCCTGGTGTGTTTTGTGCTGTTTTAAAAACATTTTTAGAAGAATTTAAGAGAACAAAAATAACACAAAGGAAAGGTTGCCTAGTGTTTGCAAGGCATACGGGCTACTAGGTTGCTGTCTTTTCTCTGTTTCTATTTTGTCAAGTCTGAGCAAAATAAAAAACTAATGAGCCAGGTCCTTAAATATCAAGAGATTTTGTTTCAAAATAATGACTTTTTTTTTTGTTAAATTTTATTAGCCATTTAGGTGTTTGCTACATGTTTCAATCATCAGTAGTAGATCCTTGATTTCTTTTTTCTTTAAGGGAAAAAGAATGCAGATATCTTGAACAAAGTTTAACAGCTAGAGTTTTAAAGGTGATAAATGTTCAGGGATTCGTAATCATGTAATGGCATTAAGCACCTGCAGTCACTAAGCACAATTCTAACAACAATGAACACCACATAAGCAGAGATAATAGAAGACAGTCTTCTGCAATGACCTGTAATTCCTGCCCTGATTCCCTGCTATTCCCAATCTCCAGAGATGTAAAAAAAATTATGCTCCAATTAGCCTTTTGAAAGGAAAACAGCAGTCACTTCTTCATAGACCTAAGTGAGGAGAAAGCCCTGCTGTGGAATCCATTTTGCTTTTTCTGCCTTACAGCAGGGCATCAGAGTTTGTGGAGTGTTCCTTTGTGCTTGGGTAATGTGCAGTTTTTCTGTCCTTTTCTGCTGATTCAAAAAATTGTACTGTGAGCCTAAGAGCTGTGAAAACGACCAAATATTTAGGTTTTAAGAACTGCAACATGTGTGAGAATACCACTTAGTTTGAAATTTCTCTGTCTTCAGATTACACAGGAGACAGCAGCATAACTAGATTTTATTTGAGCATCCAGTCCAGCTAGCACTCTTACTAGATTCAGACAGGCATACAGAAATAAAAGGAACATCATACCTAAAGCTACCTAAGGTATAGATCAACTCTTAATGTTGTTTGTCTGTTGATACTGTTCAGCCATAAAGCTGCAGTCATGTGTACACAGAATTAGGATCTGGCTCATGAATTAAATCACTTCCCTGGTGTAGCTGTTCACTTAAAGTATGTTAGTTAGAGGATATCTGTAATTTTAGGCCTTATGCTTGAATTTTTATTTGGATTTAACAACTCCCACTCAACAGGGTTTTCTGTGCACCATAGCTCAGTCAGGTTATTAATTTTTCCTGCTATGTAACACCTAATTCCCACCAAACTTTGATAAATTTAATGACTGTTGTACAGGGGTAGAGTCATCTTTTCTACAGAAGATGGACACAGCCTATTGACATATACACTGATCTTGACCCAATAATATTAAGAATTGATCAGCATACTTTTGGGTGAGCACTTCCTTCTGGTGACAGGTGTTCTACATCTTACCAAATAACACTTTATGAATTTAAATCTACATTTTCTTGAGAGTTGTGTTTTGAAAATAAAATTTTACTAGAATGTAAACAAAAATAGGGCATGCATCTCATTCTTCAGTTTTAGAATAGGTAGTCACACTCCTCATCATGAGAACAGTATTTACCTCAGCGATGGCAGTAAACTTTTAAGAGTGTTCTAGAAGATTGATAATCCTGTTGAGATCTGATATTGACACTGTTTTTTAAAAAAACAAACTTAAGCAAATATTGTCACTTGACATATGGCTGAATATTAGAAAATCTAACTTTTCTGATGACCGACTAGATGAGTCCCTGACTACTCAGTATTATGAATTCTGATGAAGCCAGTGAAAAAAATTAAGCAAAAATCTGATATAACAAAGAATCATGTGCTAATGGTCTTTCAGTCACAAGAAAAGGAAAACAGTAAATATATACAAAAAAGAGCTTTCTTTCTTGAAGTTACTACGTTCCTTTATAAAAATGAAAATCCTGTAGAAAACCAGGTGGATTCTGGACTCCCTTTGCTGAAATGGAAAAGATCATTGAGAAATCAGTAAAATGGCATGTATAACAAGGCCTGGGGTTAATACTAAGGGTATTGACATCCATGAGGTGGTTTGGGTGTTCAAGATGCTGAGGAAACAAAGCTGTTGAAACACTTTGTTGTATTTTTTTTTTTTTACTTGAAAAAGGAAGATACAGGAAAAAATAGTCCTGTATTGCTATTTGATTAATTCAATGGAAGAAGTCCAACCCATATATTCCTGTTTTTCCAGACATTTTAATTGTATAAAATAATCTCAATTTATTTCCAAATGGCCCTGACCATGTTTAACGGTATCCAAAACCCATCTATTTAACAAAGTTTTCTTTTTCAAGTGATGTATTAATTTCAAAGGTCACCCTATAATGCTCTACATAGTCACAACTGTGCAGGGCATTGGTAATAGCATTTGTGATGCCTCTTCATACAGTCATGTCAGTTATTCAGTAATGGTGAACATCCTGTCATAGAATAAACTCATTGCCCTTCTGTGAAAGGTGTTGGGAGGACTGGGCAGTGATGGATCTTGTAGAAACAGTAAATGACTTCAAGACACTGTTGAATGCAATCAGTTGATAGTGCATTTGATGCAACTGGTTTAGAACACAAACATTTCTTCACAGCACCCTGAAAGTTATCATCACTGAAATGAATTTCTTTCTAATGCATTGAGTTGTAGGATTCAGTAGCACACTTAAATTTGTACTTTCTTCCATATAAAGTCATTAAGCACTATTTTTAATAAAATATCATGTACCTTCTCTGGGTTCATACCTCAGACATCTAGGTATAACTCTTTTTTTAGATTCTTGTTTTTTGGTTATAGGTTTACATATCTATGGGGCACACTATCTAGGATATACTACACTATTCCTATGTGAAGGTTCCAGTAAAGTGCTTTTTAATATTCTAACAGCTACTTTTTTGTGTCATTTAAATGCATTTTATAAGCTCTGTCTAGTACATGTTGGTAAATTTACAGTGAGAAAATACTAGAGAAGGTAGAATATCTAGAAAATAAAGAATAGGATAAATACATCTAATGGAAAGATTCTAGCTTGGCAGAATGTTTAATATTTGGAAATTTAATCTTATGGGGTGACATTATCTAAGAAAAAATTGATTTCTTAGCAAACAAAACTAATTTTTTCAGGTGGAAAATCAACGAACTGGGAAGGAGGCATTCGTGTGCCAGGTCTTCTCCGTTGGCCTGGAGTGGTACAGGCTGGTGCCTATATTGATGAGCCAACAAGTAACATGGATATCTTTCCTACCATAGTTAAACTTGCAGATGCCCAGTTACCCTCTGACAGGTATGCTCTGTAATCATCTCTGTTTTAGAGAAAGTGTCATGAGTATTTTATACATTCTGGTGATACCTATTAAGATGGAGGTGAAAATGTAAATAGGAAACTAGATTTTAGACTTGCAATATTATGTTGTCTCTTTTCATATTGACATACTGATAATATTTTACAGAAATGTTTTATTTAAATACAGCTTAACTCACAGAACAAGCACCAAGCACCAAAAAGATGACAGAATACCATCAGAGCAATGTACTGTCAAATCAAACTTGGAATTAGTTACTAAAAGCAAAGATAAATGCATCAAAAACGTTCTGTTCTGCATGAGTGAATTGGTGGAAAACAAACCTTTAAGTGTAAATTACTTCATGAGCTTAGCCTTGACCATGATAATATCACAAAATATGTCAAAATGCCAGCTAGGCTTTTCTCACCCTTTTTTTGGGGGGTTTTTGTTTTGTTGTTTTCTGTTGTTTTTTCTCTAGTACCTAGTTAGTCAAATAATTCCATACAGAGTTTTGAGCCTGATAAGAAAAGCCACTGGACTTCCACAATTCATAAGATGCTCTCCTGACACTGCTATATCCCCAGATTTTTCTTGTTTGAGAGATACACAGTCCCAGTGGCAAGGTGCCCCTGCCTAAAAGCTGTTGCTGTCCAAATCCAGTAAGTGGAGAAACCTGTTCACATGCATATGCTTTGAGCACATGTATGACTCACAAACAGCTTTTGAGCACAAAGCATCAAGAATCCACATGGGGAAGCCCAGTGGTGAGCAGAGTCACTCTGCTAATGATTATTCACTGAGTGTTTGAAGGAAATGGAAGGGCAGGACAAGTCTAAGGCATGAAAGATTAGTCAGGTTGGTCCTGAGAGATGCTCTACAAGCAGCAATTCTGTCGAACGTCAGAAGTTCTGATTGTTCTTTATGTGGCAGATCTTATGCATTTTGTTTTCATATTGCTTGAGTGAATACTAAGTACTGATGTTTTCTTTGATCTCTGTTATAGAAATTCAAATACACTTGTGTAACTTCCACTTGTAGGTTGCTCCACTGTGATTCTTTTGTGTTAGACTGATGCCAGAAGTACTGCTTCATCTTAGACCATGGACTAGCTTGAAGTATTTTTGTTCCAGCAGCTGAGTTCTTACAGCTCCACAGAATTCTTCCTGAGAAATTAGAAAAAATAATATAATTAATATTCTGTCACTGTGAGGGAACAGGTTAAAAAGGAAGGAAGAGATGCTCCTAGTTAAAGAATAGAAATTGGTAACTGGAAAGAAAAGTCTCATATATTGCTCTGAATCCAGCAGCTGTGGCAATGCTTGAGTACTGGAGACATTTTTCTGTAGTTGCCTTTTTCCCCATCAAAAGGCTCTAGAACAGGAAGTGTTCAATAACATGCATCTGTTAATGAGCAAGCTTGTAAGACAAAAGTCTGTTACTCAGGCAAGAAAACATGAAAAACTGAAAGTGGGAAAGACTCTTTTTCAACAGAGCCCCACAGACAGGGATTCACCCAGATTGCAGCTATCAGACAGGATAGCTTTCAGAATTCCAGGAAGTTTTCCTGCCCATCCTTTGAGAAGAGTGCTACTCTCAATGGCTTTGTTGCATACAGCTGCTGACAAGAATTCAATCATCACATTCAACTTAAAAAGTAAACTTAGTACCTGTCTTGTAGTAGTTACACTAACGTGAAAAATGTTTTATGTAATGGTAGTGAAATGATTATGTATGTAAAGTCAGTGAAAATCAACATAGAACTCTTAAAATTTTTATAAGTTTCAAAAAAATTTTGTGGGATGTTGCTCAAAATGCTTGAGAAAGAATTGCTTGATGATCTTGATATCAGCAAAAAGTAATTTCCTATAAAACTTATTGAAAAATTTGTAGTTCATACCAGGTCAAAAATGCAGACTGTGATTTCTTCCCTGTCAGCTGATATCAGCAATTCAAAGGTTTAATTTAGAGAAATAGTTAAAAGTCTTGCTTATTTTATAACTTAATTTTTATGTATGATCATAAAAAAGCATGATCATATTTAAACAGTTAATTTTCAAATTTGAAATTACCATTTCTGTCTTAAATTCTGGCATACATAACATTCTGGACAGAGATATTACCACTACTTCTGAAGATGCTAGCACAGAACAACATATTTTCTCTAGTTTTAGTGTTACTTTAGCCAAAACTTGAACAGGTATATGTGAAGGACTGTATTGTAGCAATTTATTCACTTGTGTTTGTTCACTTTCTCAGAAGTGAAATAAAAAAGAGTTGGAATTATTCATAATGGCAAAATGTAAAATTGCTTCATTAGGTAATGCAAAAATCAAAGGGTAGAGCACCTGAACATTTTTCTCCAAAATGAGTAATTGGAGGTGGCCATTCAGATTTGGGGTTTATTTAAGTAGCAGATGAGCAGAGTTATAATATCTTGTCAGGAAAGTGAGGATTGAGTTATTTTTCTGATTTTAAAATGTTTTCTTACTCAGGGTTATTGATGGACATGATCTTCTACCTTTACTTCAGGGAAAGGTTACTCAATCTAAGCATGAATTTCTCTTCCATTACTGCAATGCATATTTAAATGCAGTGCGCTGGCATCCAGGAAACAGTAAGTAAACTTGACTGTTCACATTTTAAATATTTAATATAATTTTTATTGCAGCTTGAAAGGAGGAAGCCTTGGGCTATAGTTAAAAAAAGTTGTTTAAAGTATCTAACCTTTTTCCTTCTCTTTCACTTTTGTCTTTGTCTTTGCTTCACCATGTCACTGTTTGACATTATTTTCTTGTTATGTATTAATGTTACATATGAATGCAATACTGAGATCTGTCCTTTTTTTAAACCTTCATGAGAGAGAGTCTGTGCAACAGAATGAAGTAGTCAAAGTTGACTCTTACATTGTGCTAAAAATGCACAGGTGATAGAACAGTTTGCTGAATAACAGCACAAGTATGATGTCAGCCTGGCCCTTTTTATTATCCAGATAGCAGAACATAGAAGAATCACTGAGTCAAAGTCATAATTATCCAATAAATGGATATAGTATTATAGAGTCCTTCTTCATGCTTTTTAAGAATGACATAATTCTACTTTGTAGGCCAAGGAGAAAAGCATTTCTCACTGATTTGCTCTTTTTTACCTAACAGCTTGCTTTTTCTGGTAGCACCTTCCTCATTAACCAAAGCATATTTCCCTTTCTGTAAAAATCTCTGTGCTGAATGAAGTTAAACACACATTTGTCCCATCTCAGTTGACATTGAAAGTGATGACTTGTGTTACAGCTTCAAAATAATGATCCAAAACAAGCTTTGGCTTAGAAATTTTTTATTTAAGTGTTTTGAAAAGGACTTGTTCAATAGTCAATATGCAAACTTAAAATATTTGGAAACTCTATCTTCTTGGTCATCTGTAGGCTGACTCTCTACATGTCATGGACTTTAAAGTAGGAGAAGAGGAAATATTACATATAATATTTATTTACCATTACTGTGCCTCTATGTCTTGCATTTGATAAATAATCATAAGGAAGTACCAAGCACTCAGATCTAGAACTGTTTTGTATCTGGTATTGGATGCAGTTATTCTGCATCACGGTGAGAGAAGCAGGCAGAGAAGCTGTTTTTCTCAAACACACACCTTTGCAAGATGATACAACCCTTATCTGAGAGAAGGTCACCTTTATTATTCACTGAAGGGGAATGTGATGGGAAGTGAATGTGAGCAACAGTGGGGGACTAGTCTACTGTATTTGCTGGATGAGCAATAGCAATGTAGATTGTGATTATTCCTTTCTCCAAGGCATTCAAATGATAAAGCCCACTCAGAACCTGGCAATAATGTTTTCATAACAATGGGCTGGCTTTTGTGCAGAAGGTTGTTGTGGTTTAATTCCAGACAGCAACTAAGTCTGACAGAGCCACTCTGTGGCTCTTTCTGGGATGGGGAAGAGAGCTGGAAGGGTAGAAGTGAGAAGACTCATTAGTTGAGATAAAGGCAATTTAATAGATAAAGCAAAAGCCACACATCAGCAAAGCAAAACAAGGAATTTGTTCATTATTCCCATTAACAGGCAGATGTTCAGCCATCTCCAGGAAAGCTGGGCTCCATCTCACATAGTTGTGGCTTGGGAAAACAGATGTCATCACTGAATATCCCTTATTGCATCTTATTTTGCAGTTTTCTATGCTGAACATGATGTCATTTGGTCTAGGATATGCCCTGGGTCAGTTGGGGTCAGCTGTCCCAGCAGAGCTCCCACCAAGTGCTCCTTGTGCACCCCCAGCCTGCTCTCTAGTGGGGTGGGGGGAGAGGTGGAAGAGCCTTGTTTGCTGAGCAATAAATAAAACATCCCTGTTATCAATGCTGTTTTCAACACAAATGCAAAACACAGCCCCATAGTAGCTACTGTGAAGAAAATAGGCTCTATTCTAGATAAAACAAGCACAAAGGGTTTTTGGTATTCTGCCTTGTAAGTTTACAGTGTAGTGAGAGCAGACAATAGCCAGATACTCTTCTTCATTATCTTATGTACCAGTCCTCTGAGAGGGCTTCACATCATGTTCAGCATCTTCTGCACATCTCTGGTAATGGTCCCCAACCCAGTTGTCCAACTAGACTGCTCATTCCTTCATTAAACATGTAATTTCTATTCATTTCAAAGATGCACTTATTGAAGAACAAAGCAACAACAGCTTAGAGGAGTAAGCTTAGAACCATTAAGGAAAATGTGATGTATGTATTTATTGATTAAAGTGCAAGGTAATGGTATACCTTGCACTTATTAATGCATATATAATGAGATTTATTTTCTGGGAAGTCTCAGTTTGCATGGCAGTGACATCTTGCATATTCCACTATTTTTTCTAGACACTCAAAGTGTACGACTAGCTTTGATCCTCAGGAAAAAGGCTTATATCAAGGATTGAGAGGGAAGCTAAATTCTGCTTAGATATTTGGTCCCTTTTTAACTCCATCACCCCACAGTTCCCTTAGTAACTCCATCTTTGCCATTATTAGATTTCCACTGTACCTCAGTTCAAACCCCCTTATTTTGGTTTAATTTTTGACTCTTAAAATATACATGAAACAGGCAAATGTAATGTATATTAAATTTTTGGTAGTTGCACATCTTTCCCTTGCTTGCAAGATTCTAGTCTGTCTTAAGCAGGCATGTTTCTCACAACATTCAAGGAAGGTCAGAAACTTCAGAAAGAACAATTACCATTTTGCATTTATGTATTTAGAGGCTAAGAGTTCCTCATAACCAAATCAATACACATCTTCATTAAGTTATATTAGTTAGGCTAGTTATTGCATTCACAATGTACTTTCCCCTTCATCAGTCCTTTGAAGGAGCTTTTAGAGGATGTGTGGTATGCAATGAACTTCTCAAGCAAGTCATCAAACTTAAAACTTGTGCTTTCTAGAAAGTCATGAGGAAAATAATCTCTTGGGTTTTTCTCTTTTTTTCATCTTTCTCAGCCACAGAAATAAGCTAAAACCATTTCTTCTTTGTGTCATTTTGACTCACATTTTACCTCATGCTAGAAAACAATACACATAATTCTTCACATTCTGAATTAAAAAAAAAGAATGAATGAAATATCAGGCAATTTTCTTTTGCTCTCACGGGCTTGTGCATAGTGATACTTCACAGAATTACAGAGTTGCAGAATAAGCTGAATTGGAAGGGTCCCACAAGGATCATTGAGTCCAACTTGCTATAATTGCCTTGGAAACAGCCAAGATGCATAGTCCTAGTCCTTGAAGGATGATTTCCTTTTATTTTGAAACCTTATAAATATTTGTAATTTAATATATGTGTTAAAAATACAGGGAGAATGACATGTTAAAAGTACAGTGAATTCCCATTATCAGTACTTTTTCTGCACAGCTGCCTGATGTACCATCAGAATACCAATATATGAAAGCAACACCTTTAGAAAAAAACCACTACATTTTCTTTCTTCCTAGTAGGGTGTTATCACCTATTTTTTAAGCATTCAGTAATTTTTTAATCATTAAGTATTTATATTAAAAATAAAACAGATGTAGGATCTGGTTTTACTTTCTTGAGCTGAGCCACCCAAAATTTTGTGTTGCTTTCTGTGATGTATGTCAAATGATACTTTGGCCTCCTGTAAGTCTGATCACATGCTCTTCTCCTTGAGCAAGTTGACCAGTACTTTTTGTTTGCTAACTTTATAATTTAGCAAAACTGAGTGTAGAAATAAAAAATAAAAAATACCAAGAACTCTGTCTCCAGAATATTACTGGCATATGAATCAGTACCATTAAAAATGCATTGCTATGACAACTTAATTATAAGGGGAGGATTAATCAGAAACAGGACAAATCTATAGTTGAAGGAAACTGCATCTTTCAGATTGCACTGATTCTGTGCAAAATTTTGATTTGATAAGGAGGAAATATATTGCAATGCTGTGTAATAAACACTGAGAAACATAATGCAATTTCATTATAAAGAAATAATGGTCTTCACAGTAGTTTTGTACTACTGATAAAAATAGACTAATGTTCTTGATAAATGCTAGAATGACTTTACTAGCAGCACTTCAACTTTTTCTATTTCAAAATGGATTTAGTTATTCAGTGGAATATGCAAAAAGAAAAGAAGAAAATATGCAAAAGAAAAGAGATTTTCTATGGCAAATTCAATTGAAGCAGACTAGACTGCAGAGCCAAACTAGCTTATTGTGTAAATATAATGAATTTTAAAGACAGCAGAAATTCACTGAAAAGCTTAATATAGAAATTTCCTACTTTGCATCACTTAACAAACAAGATATATTTCAATTAGTGTTTATATTGACTTTCTTGAATGCTGTGACCTGCCTCAATTACTGAAATTATTCCAATCAAATTCACCAATGAGGGATTCTTTCTGTAATATCACAGAATTCACAGCTACTCTGATTCCTGGCTGTTGCAATGTTCTCCAGTATCCAACAGTATTTGTGTATATAAGGGAGATTTTGCAGTGTTATGTTGTGCCAAAACACTTGTTTGTAAATACCTGTCCTTCCTTGTTTGGTCCTCTTAGTGCATCTAAGAAATATACTTATTCCGACATCCACAGAGTAAATGAACAGTTCTGCCTGCTCTGAATTAGAAAGTAATAGAGTTTTTCCTAAGTACTTGGTGTTTAAAAGATCTCTCTTAATATTGCTTCCTCTTTCTGATTATAAACAAGAAATTTCAAATCATTCATTCTCTAAAGCCTCATAAGCTTCTTTTTTATTACTTAGTAATAACAGAGGAAATTTTTCTTCATGTTCTATAGGGTGAACAAATGCTATAGCAGCTTCATTTGTAAGATGTGAGATCTGCTTGTCAGACACAGAAGACCCATTGGCAGAATCCATACCCTTGCCTAACATTTTCCTATTCTTTTTGCTGGCTTCCCTGAGGAGCTTTTTCCATTTACGGTTTATTTCCCTCCACTGTGGGGAACAAAGGACTCAGAGGATGTTGTTACAGATTAGTAGAGACTTACATTGACCCTGAAAATGCCAACAGTTATAGCTGCTTTCATTCCTTACCAGTACAAAGGAAGGTAAATTTAATAGAAGCTTGATCCAGAAATTTCTTCTCCACAACGTCTTCAAAGGAGAGATACTACCATGTGACTTCCACTGCTGTCAAGGAAACATTTTGTTTCCTTGCAAAGAAACATCTATTTTAAAATCAAATCTTATCTCACCAACCTCATATCTTTTCTCAGAAAATAACAGGTGAGAAAGGATAAAAACAGAAAGAATAAACATTTAAAGGAATAAAACATTTAAAGGAATAAAACTTCACAAAAGTTCTAGATTTCTAGCTAGGAAGAAGAGACTTTTTCTTTAGTTGTAGTAACATTGATGCAGGAACCTTTTTGTCTTAGTGGGCTGTTCCCCCAGTGAAAGACCATGGTAAATGTCCCTTGACAGTGGCATTAGACACACAGACTTTCAGTGATCATATCAGAGTGCTTTTTCTTCATATAAAAATAGAAATCATAACATATTGGTCTATTTAATTCAAAATATAAATTAATATTTTTTTTGGTGAACACAGAGAGGTTGACAGGTTTCAGTGATAATATAAAGGCAAAGATATTTAAAGTAGATAATTCAGTGCTATTTAAACTTCAGCTTTAATGATGTGTTGTCAGATATTTTGTTATGCATTTGTGATGTATACAAAAGAAAACTTTTAACATATTTTTTCTGTACACTCCAGAGCTAACAGTTAAATATAAAATGTATCTAAGTTAGAGAACTGTCTGATATATTTTAATTTATTTATAAGTTTAGCAGTTGTTAAAATAACAACCACATAAAAGGCTAGGTAAAAATGCACTGCAACTTTCAAAAATTTATTTCAGCATTCCAAGTAACATTAAAAGTGAGGCTTTAACAATATCTGGAGCATTGCACTTCCAAAAATATCTTTAGTTCAATGTTGGATTTGAGCCTGCAGCATTTTGCATGTTACATTCAGAACATAGCGCTGATTCATCCTAATTTTAAAATCGGATTCAAATGGCATATGTTGTCTTAGGCAATGTTCTTCAAGGGAAGTAGTTAATGCATGCACAACCCACATGGATTATTCTGTGTGCCACAGCCTCTAACATCATATTATTACTCCTAGAAAATAAAGAAAATAAAGAAAACTAACTGTTAGTTAGAGAAATTCCCTGGAAACTTGGCTGTCAGTAGCGAGGTGATTTGTCAGTATGGCACAAAAAGACCCTGCTGTGAAATAAACAGAGAAGACAGAGGATGCTGCAGGCTAGGTGCACTTGGGCAGTACTATGGTGGAGGCCAGTGTGCATCTGTGGGTGATGTGCACTCTGTACCATGTAGTTGCTTCTAAATTTAAGTTCTGATCAGTACTTTGAACAGAAAACACAAGCAGACTTACTCAATAATCAGTGAAACTGTTCTCAGCCTGAGAAAAGTTCACATCTCAATACAAAGAGTCATTTTTCTTTTGCTTTCAGACTATTTTATGTGGTCTCAAAATATCAAAGGGTATGTAACACATCTAATTTTTCAAGTATCTTCTCTTAAAGCATCTATAGTTTCCTAAAAGAAAAGTAAGGAGGAAAAAAACCCACAGCGAAACACCAAACAGATTTCTATAATTTGTTATTTATTGTGTCATTCTTAGTACAGAAACTTTTGTGTGGATTTGTATGAAAGCTTTTTGAAACTGAAAGAGACTACATTGCACTTGTAGCTTTTAATTGTAGCGCTTTCAATGACCTTCTAGTAGAAAAGCAAATTAGGTGAAATTGTATAGAATAGGTTCTTGCACATTGTGATATTTTTCATATTTATTCAAAGTTTTTTCCCCCAAATTTATTGAAAATAATGATTTAGATGCCGTTCACTCGTTTTCAGGAGAATTTTATGATCTCATGTTTGTGGGACTGTAAGGTGGACATCTCTGAGACTCAAATACTCAGTCCTCTTCAAGATTGACATTTTAAAGCAAAATAGGTATCTAGCATTTACAGTACAAGGGGAAAGTTAGAAATCGTGATTCTCTCACAACATTAAATGTCAACAAGACTATAAAACCTCAATAAATATAATGATAATTTAGCACTTAGAATTAGCACTAATTCAATAAAGAAAGGGTGATCCTTTTAGTGTTAAGAAATATTAGTCATCCTTAAGATAATTTTGTCATTACTAAGTGTGTGCTAATTTTTCACAACCTGTTTCCTGTCTGTTGAACATTAATTTTTAAATGGTATTATATCATAGAAGCAAGATTCTCAATCATCTCACTTGCTCAGTGAGAAGAGTCTTCAAGACTCCATAGTATCTTCAAGATTAACTTATATTATCTTGGGTCTCTTCCATGCCATAGGATTTTTACAGGCAGTTTTTCAGTCTGTAAGTCTTATCTTTCTGCATGATCCTGCTTGGTGACAAATAGAGACTGAATTTCAGTCCTAGAAGCTTATAGTTACCTTAGCATTAGTTCATATCCTTGACAGCAAAGCTTTGTAGTTTGGACTCAAAACAAATCTCTTGATTACTGTATTGTTGATAATTTCAGTTTGAATTCTCTACTCTAGCTCTTCACAGAACTGAAATTTTGAGAGGTTTTAGTCAATTCACATGGGATATTTTTTTTGTTTTTTTATAACAAAGTTCCCCTCCCATCCCTACCCAATGCCAAGCTCCAAATACTTTATTATCTTCCAAAAGCCAGCATTGTAAGTTAATCACTTGGTGAGGCTGCTAAAACAGTTAATTAGAGGTAATAACAAAGTATAAATGGCTTAATGAAGATTTTGACTTTAGCACTATGAAGACTGAAATATTAGACAAGAAAGTGTGAGTAAATAAATCTACCTGAGTGAAGAATTACTTATTCTCTGAAAATGGTGTCTCAAAATTCTGGAATATTTTTTGAAAGCGCTTTTCTCCAATTCTAGGAGCTCTGGGAAACATTGAAATTAGGACTCACTAGTTCTTCATGACCATGGTGTCTTAGAACTACAAATCCTTTCATTCCCTCAGGGTCTAAATCCACTTTATCCCTCAGCTGGTCATGGAGGCACTTTCATGCACTTTGTTTACTTCTTCATCTCTCAAATTATCCCAGTCTAGCAAATGGGAATTTGTTGCAACTACATTGCTGTTTGCTTTTGATCATCTGATGCCTTTTTGTCTCAGACATGGTTAAGTTATTTCACAGAAAAATTCAATTCCTGTCTACTGTAGGTAGACTGTGGGTTTTAAAGCATTGATATAAAGATGGAATTTGCTGTGCTGTAGGATATCCTTCTCTGTTTTATGCAGCATATCTAAATTAGAAGCAAAACCAATTATTTTTTAATATATGTATCTGCATCAAGTGCTCTATGTGATATCATAGTTTTATTGTCTGATTTCTTAAAGCTTAATACTCCAACATAATTTTGATTTATAAATCTTATATGAAAGATTTAAGATTATGACTTCCACACATAGAGGATGATACTGATAGCTCTATTATGCTGAATGGTGGATTGCTTGTAGTATTTGTAATTGGAAATTATTTTTTGACTCTGAAAAACAATGTAATTGTTACTAAAAACAATTTTTCAGCTGTAGCCAGAGGCTCTAAGACCACATAGCTTTATGATCAGAAACAACTGCAGCCCTTGAAGATTCAGATCAGTTTACAAAAACCAACTTACAAGAAAGCCAGAGATCAAGTAAAACTTACCATTTTTTCTGGAGGAAATCAGGTTCATCAGTGAGGACTATTTGTAGGTATGCTGTGAAGGCATAAACTTATGTTCAAGTATGATGAGAAATGCATGTTTTACAGAAGTGAAGACAATTTGAATTATGCTGTGAGAGGGAAGTTTTCACTTAAAGCTGGAAATTTGCTAAAAAACCTAAATAAACAAATAGATGTTTTTATCCTAACAGAGCTGAACAAAATAAGAAGACCAAAGGTAGAATCAAGAAAATAAAGGAGAGAAAAAATGTAGCTATTAATGTCATGTTGAAACTGAGGTTTTATATAGCTGACTTTTTTCCAAAGCAAATACAGAAAAAATGTAAAAATTTTTTTTGGAGTCCTGTTTGCAATGGTCACTTTTAAACTTTGAAGGAAAACTTTAGAACTTCATACATTATTTTGATTTTCATTCTCTAATTTCATGTTTTGAGTAAGGAAAAGATTAGTAATCTGATATATTCTTTAGGGGCAGAAAATACATTATGTGACTTGAAATAGGGATTATAATAAAATTAAATCTATTATGTAAAATGAATTATGATACTTGAAATATTTGGATTATGATATTTGAATTTTTCAAAATTATCAAAAATCACCTGGTTTTTTTTTACAACTATTTCTATTGGATCATTAAGTTTTCAGGTTAATCCTGAAAATCATGCAAAGTGCATTAATAAAGCACAAGAGTATATGCTGAACACAAATGTCTCAGTTTGGTTTCATGGTCAATGGAAACATAATCAGTCTGTGGGTAGAAATGCAACTGGGAATTGCAAAAAAATCATATGAGAATACAGGTAGTTTTCTCATATGCTTCAGTTCATTCAGCTCTGCTCGAGTGAAGATGTTGGGTCATTTAGAAGTTCTGGTGATTTCAAGAACTCTGAGTAGCCCCAAATGCAAGGACTCTGTTGTGCAACAGAAGGCTGGCATAGAAAACCATTCTGGTATTCTCAGAGAGGCTGTAAGAATCAAGAAAAAGGTTCTGAGAAATGCTTTAACTGAATTTGGGAACGTGATACTAAATAAATTGTACAAAGCCTGTACCTCCTGATAATTATCAAAGGCCTCCTTTTCACTCCCTTTTATATTGCCAAAATATTTGAGGTGTCCAGATAGGAAGTGTTTAATATCTACCAGTGCTTTTAAATGGTGAAGACATACTGATTTTTGAAAAAAAAATAGCCAAACCCAAACAATAACCCTAAAGTAAGTTCTGAGAAGTATATTTGAGTATTCAGCAACCAGCAGGTGGAACTAAAAAAAAAAGTAAACGTGCCACTTGTACTTCAGAAAATATTTTTGATTACATATCTTTCAAAGCATTTAATCCATGGGAAGTGTTTGTATTTGGAATATAGAAATATGAAAAAATCAACATTACTCTCTTTAACACAGCTTAAATGTGAAAAAGTTATAGATTCTCATCTCTTAAGAAAATTAAGTATAAATTATTTGAATGTTTTAAAGTATTATTCCATTAGTGGGTATTTTTCAAACTAAGATGTTGGCAAATGATTACAAGGACAATGTCTAGATGTCAAGCTTGATAAATCTGTGTTATTGCCATGTCATGGAGGAGTCAGAAATAGGTTTCTACCTCATTAACATGTGAACCTTAAAGCTTGGCTGAGCCTGTCAATGCTCTGCCTGGACACACAAGAACAGTTCCTATGATAATTATACTTGGTCTTTTCTAACTAATTTCAGGCAATTTGCTCTCTTTGCAGACCAAATTGATCTCAGATATTTTTTGGCCACACTGCATTGTTAGATTTTGCATATCAGCTGCTACATACTTGCAAAAGCTGTGTGAGGAACATTGTGTCTTAGAGATGTAGAGGAGAAGCTTCAGGAAGGCTTGAACTGCATTCTTGGACTTCTGTACAGCTGTGTTATATGTCTGTATATGGGTATCTTACTCCTCTGTAAATTTTGGTCTGCTCTTGCAGAGCTAGTTGTGAAATCAGATAATCTTTTTTATACTTAATGTTTTAGTCTTTTTGTGTTTGATAGGTGAGTAGTGATTCAAAGCTCTGAAGTTAAACCTAGACAATATCTATGAGATCCAGCAGGACAGGCAAAGCTTTCAGAGTGAAGGTGAAGATCTGGATGACAGATGAATTGTTTTGCAGGTCCATCTGCCTGGCCTGGCTATCACTTGAATGCACTTTGGTTGGAAGATTTTCTGTTCTCTAGTCCTGACTGAATTTCAGGTTCCCTTTTATATCTGCAGAGTCTAAGTGCCAAGACCTTAGGAATTCCCTTTGGCTATCAGTGAAGAGTTGAAGAGAGAGTTTAATCTTGGACATGTTCAGGGTAAATGACAGCTAGTTAGAGACTTCTTTGGAAATGTTAGGGAAAGTGTGTTTTAATTAACCACAAGATAAAACTGAGATAAATTTCTGTCAGCGTGCAGTGCACTATAGTGTGAAGGAAGGATTACTGCAAACCACTGCTGAATGCTAAACCAAACCTGGTTTACAGCTGAAAATCATTCATGTAATCCATTTTCTTTTCCATTGCAATGGATGAGGAATATGTGTAAGGTTATTTGCCTTGTCAAGAGCAACATAAAAATGCTTAGAAGGGGCCATGGTAGTGAATAAAACAGAAAAACATTTCCTAGTCTTTTTTTGTTGCCATTACTATTGTCCCAGATTTTATAAGGAGTACTTTGACAAAGAAACCATCTAAAACTGAGAGATGGAGGCTGAGTTTGCAGAACTATGAATTAAAAACTTAATGTAGGATTCAACAGTCCAAAAACAACTACCAGTATGCAGATGTTTCTATTTCACAATATCATGTCATCAGTCTTAACTGCAGTGAGAAGGGAGGGCATATATAAAATTTATATCTGTCATGTAGTGCCAAAAGCACTTTCAGTTGTTCTGAGAAAGTACAATGTGTAACTGAATTACTTCAGACTGCAAACAGTTTTATATTCCATTTATTTATATCACTTCTTAAAATAAGAGGTTAGAGCCCTTAAAGAAAACAATAATGTATGGCAATATACTCTTAGACCAATAAAAAGATGTAGAATTTCATGCTCAAGGATAAAGCTTTCTTTGTTTAACTTGTCTTTGCAATTGTCTTGTTTAACATATTTTGGACCTCGTAGTGCCACAAGTATTAACAGTTGTTGGATTAAGTTTATGAAATAAGTGCCCTTTTCAAAGATACTTTGAGGCTTGTTAGAATTCATACATTGAATTATATAGTTAGTAAAAATAAAGGATCAAGCCAAAGTCAACAAACATGCTTTCTACCACCTCATTCACAGGAGTGAAGCATCTATTGTGCTTCAGAAACTGCAGAGAAAAAAAAGCCACCAATATTCCTTTTGCCACTCATGTATCATCAAAACTCCTTTCATGACCCATGAAAATTATTGGAAAGAAGTTTTAAGTCATTTTTAGGAGAGATATCAAACACTGCCTGAAATTCTAGCACTTTTGTCTTTTTTACACAAAAATCTGTGAGAAAATGTAGCACAGAGAATGAAGGATGGTGGCTGGGGTTCCTGAGGTCCATTGCTGCATTCTTCTAGTTTGAGATGAGCTCACTCCATAGCTGATTACATCTCATCTGGGCACTGTGGGCATTGTGTAGGACTATCCTATGTTGATGAATCTCTCCAGGAGGCCCAAGAGCTGGGAAGGGCTTTGTTCAAATGCTGCACCCAGGTCCAAGCATCACATAGCTCCAAACCACCTGGATTTGCCTGGATATATTAAGTAGTATGCCATGTATACAAACACATGTATATGTATAAGAAAAGGCACCAAGATGTTACCACTGAGATGCTGAGTAACTGAGGAATGTGTGTTAGGAGGGAGAGGATGTTGTTAAGCAGGCATGATTTTAATCTTCAGGGAGGTAAGATGTGAATGCTGAACACTGATTTTTCTACAAGGTAGAAGTTTTTCTACAAGTTGTCCAGTGAACAGGACAGTTAGACTTGGTAAAACTTGATTCAGATTGTTTCTTCTTCCTATAGGCCTTGAGACAACATTATATAAATTCCTCACAGTAAATCCATTAATATAGATCAGTGTTGCAAAGAAATAAAACAGTTTTTATTAACTCTTTTATTAAGCAGTAGCACAGATGGCCAAAAAATAGTTTACTCATTATTTTTTGTCAAATAGTTTGAAGTAGAAAATTTGATGGAAGCTGAGCAGACCCTTGCTTAAACAATTAGTTAAGCACACAGCAGCTTCAGTCATAGAATACATTATACTTTGCTAAATTTAGGCATGAGGTTATTATTTTAAGCTAATGTAGGAATACTTTGTTGAACTGAAGGCAAACAAGATTAAATCATCAGTAAATTCACTGGGATTTTAACATTCACTTCAGTGCACCACAACTCTACAAAAGGTGTAGAAATGGAATTTAGAATAGACAATGCAACAGGTAATTGAGGGATGGGGGAAACCAAATGAACTGTGAGACAGTCATCTATACCAAAATCATTATTTAAACTCCAGAAAAAGTTTGTGAAGGATTTGTATTTGAAAAAGTTAGTAGATAAAACACCAAGTGAAAGGAGCATGCCAATAAAATGTCTTTGTCTTCTGCAATAAAGGAAATGAATGATAGTAGCACAAAAGTTACAATAGAAGACACCATACATCAAGGTGCTCTTAGAAAATACATTGCAGAGAACAATTGTGCAGTGGCAGGGGGATGAATTAGATGACAAAAAGAAAATTCGCTTGAAATACCTGAAATGAGATTTTGTTCTTATTTTCTACAACTGGAACTGGAAGAAACTGTACATTTATATAAGGAAGATACAGCAGCTTGTAAGCAGTGATGTAGATGTACTGTAGTTAGTGACTATTTCAAAGGTCATTGAATGATCATTAAGGATAAGTAAGACTCATTTTTAAAAAGTGTGCAGAAGTAGCATATATGAACAAGGAAGGCAAACCTCTCTATTTTCTGGCCATGTCAATGAAATATGTGGGTTTTACACGTACTTGAGAGAAGGAAATTTTTAGCATCCTGTGGATTAGCACTGTGGGACTTTCATAAGCAGCATCACCTTGTAGATAGATATTTGATTGAAGGTAGACTAGAGAATAGTGCAGAGACAGGTTCAGAGTGACACTTCACCCTGAAGGAGGGTCCAACAGAGCTGTGAATGAGCCTTGCAGTGACAGTGACTTTACTGGCAGCAGTGTCTTCCAGCACCTGAGCAGAATGAGCAGTGCAGGGTGCTGGCAGCAAACTCCACAACAGCTCAGTGCTGGTAAAGTGCTGAGTCGGTTCAAGGGACACCCAGGGAGTGCAGTCAGGAGCAGGAGGAGATGAGAGCACAGAGCTGGAAGGAGGGCTGCAGCCTAGAGACATCCAGAGACAGGGCTGGGAACTGGCCACTGCTGCACCTCTCAGGCAGGGACTGATGGCCTTGGGCTGAGCTGAAAGGGGAATCCTGCTCCATGGGCAGGGTGCACAGATGAGGGTCCACCCGAGGGCTGGGCAGGGCCAGTGGGGCTTTTTGGTGCCCTCAAGACTCATAACACCTTGTTTTTTAGCAAACTGAGGATGGTGATGACAACATGTACATGTCTACAGCGTAGATGCCTGCAGCTGAGCTAACCTGAGCAAGTCACTCTCATCCAAAGAGAAACAAGCATAACTCTTCTCACCCTAAACACCTCTAACAAAGTTAAGCAGATAAGTATAGGCTGGTAACTAGCTTACATAAAGACCTGCACGTTGGTGGCAGATGATCCAAAATTAGGTGAGGTGACCAGATTGTCAGATTGAATGCTAAGTAGCAGCAAAGTGATGAGCAATACATCCTATTTTAGTAACATGAATTTAAAATGGAGATGCCTTGCTACCTTTTTCATAGTCTGAAAGATATCATTATTGTGCTAAGTGACAGGAAGAACACTATAGGAGTCTTTTGAAGTTGACTGGGAATTTTAGACTCAGGTAATTTATTTAGTGTAATTTTTTATTTTAAATCAGCAGAGATTCAAAAAGGGCCTGTCTACAAATAAATAAGATAGTCATTAGAATGTGCAATAAAATGCAAAGAGTGAATTGGTTTTGGAACACAAAGCAGCATTTTATTCATGCATTAGTGTCATGAATGAACTGACAAGAATGGTCAGAAAGATATTAAAATGCAAATCCTGACTTGAGTGGAACTGTCATAAATATCTTTAAAATCTAATTAAGAAAGAACCACTCACTTTACTTGTTCAATTTTCCTTTTAACACAAGACCAAAATTGTCTTACATTGTCTGTTAGCTATCAGCTCTCTGAAAATCTTTTTACTTTTTCTTGCAGGTGGTGTTGATGATGGGTCTGCTCTTATTGTGGAAGCATAGGTGTCCCTCCGCAAAATCACTTTAAAAAAACTTAATTTAGTCTCATTTAACCCTCATTGCTTGTCCCCAGACTTTGTCTTAATAGCAACAGACAGTGGCAAAGTAATCTGTCAAAGAATCTGTTTATTCCCCTTCTCTCCTTGTTTCTGAGCTTCTAGTCTCACTCATAGTGGATCTCTTTTTGATCCTTCTAATTGTTCAAACCCTTGTGAGTCTTTCCCTTCTAAACTCTGACCCTCAGGAGGGTTTTTCTGTCTTTTGCCTTTTTTTTACTGTCTCACAAGTTCCTTTACTTCCACTGTTCTCTCTAGACAAGCCTCCTATTTTAGAAATGGGTTTGGAGGTGGGTTTTTTGTTGTTGATGATGATTTTTTTAAAGATCTTTATGGTTTCTTTCTTTCCTCCTTATTTTCTTTTCGATTATATAAAAAAGAAATATCTTTTTGCTCTGCATGAAACATCATGAATCACTTCTTACTGTTCCTTGCTGTAATACACTGGAACCTTTTCATCTACTTGATTATTAAAAATATTTTGTTTCCCTGCTTCCTAACTTGCTTTATGAGCATCATCTTCACTTCGTGTTTTCCCCCTTTGATTTTTTTCCCTCTCTCTACTTGATCTTCTCCATGTCTTGGAGGCACTACATTCAAGGAAAGCTTCCAAAAATCTCAAATCATCTCTCAAATCCCTTCTTTGTGTTCAGTGTTTTAACCACAGCACTGGAGAAAGCAAAACAAGCACCAAGTGTCATTTACCTAAACGATCTCATTAAGAATTTTAATTTGCTATCTTGAGCCTCATATCAGAGCAGCTGCAGTTGAATTTGGGTGACACATATTATTTGATAAGTGTGAAATAACATGACTGTCAAAAGAGAGAACATTTCTAGCATGAGCAGACACCATGAAACGGTTTGTATCAAGCTCAAGAAAATTGACCTAATCATCTGATACACATTTCTGCTCACAATATTTTAGGTAGGAAAGTGTTCCCCCTGACAAGCATGACAAATACTGTTACAGTATTTTCTTGCCTTTGCTCAGTGTCAGTGGCAGCAGAGTTATTGTTAGGCTCAGGCAGAGCTATTTATACCCTGGGATTTGCAGTGCTCCATTCCCTACCAGCATTCCCCTACTTATTCAGGGAGAAAGAGAGAAAGAGAGAGAGATTAATAAAGGGAATGAAAACAAGTTAAATACTGCCCTTTAAAAAAATATTAACTCTACTCCTAATCATAGCAAGTGCATAAAACAAACTTATCATAAGTTTATTTAAGCTGAAATTGAGTTGTTTGTTTGTTTGTTTTTCCTTTCTGCTTCTTGTCTTATTTTCACTTCCCTTTATCCTGGTTTAGATGGCAAGCTAAGGGGCAGGAATATGGCTGCAGCATGGAAGGCACAAGCCAGACTTCCTGTACACCAATTCAATGAATGAGTCCTTACTAAAAAAAACACAAGCAACTACAAAAACAAAAAAATAAAGCCAAAAACCCCAAACCAACAACCCCCCCTAAAATTCAAACACCAAAAAGCCCCAGTAAAGCCCCCAAAAGTTCCAACAAACAAACCCTGAAAAATTCAGAATTATTTTGTATTCACTGAATGACAGACTTAAATAACCTTTTATGAAAATGATGCTGCCGTTTTTATCTAAGTCCTGTATAAGGAACAGTTAAAACATATTCATCTCATCTGCATCCACAGGACATCTTTCTGTGTTCTTGTTTCTCTGAGGAAGGAGATTCTAGAAGGTTATTGCACTTCTGAAGGGTAAATCCTGTTTTTCACTGCACCATACACATGCATTTTTAAGCTGAAAATTATAAGAGAGAGTAAGGTTTCTTTCCTTTTTCCATCACTTACTGTCATCTGGAGAATAACTGGAGATTTCTACATCCACTTTGTCTCCAAACAAAACAAAAAAATATTCCCACTACTCTACTAAAACTCTTCTTTTCAAATTCAGACATTTTTGCTGCCTGAAGAACTGTGAAATCCAGTGTGGCTTTTGCATAAAGGTCCAAACTGGAGAACTGCTGGATTTCTCTGAAATATCTTTACCTTGAACAAGTCCACATGAAAGAGAAAATACACTTCTAGAAATATTCTTAGGAGCAAATTTGTAACTTGTACCAGAGCCCCTGCTGATCATCTGTAACAGAACATCCTGTGCTATGTCTTTTTCATGCTGAGGTTTTTAATTCAGGATTTTGAAGGATTTTTGCTGACTATCAGGAAAATTGCAAAGTTATTTTCATATTATCATATAAATAATAAATAATATTTCATATTATTTTCAGTTATATTTCATATTCTGGAAAATAAATGCATTTGCTAATAGTGGGATAAAAACTGCCCATATTTCAGGTGTTAAACTGCACATACATCTTTACAATAAAAAAAAAATTTAGCCATTCTGATTTTTTTTTTAATATTTAGGACTGCTTGATACTGATATTTTTTGCACCAAATTACTTGCAAATGTTTCTTCAACTCAATTTTTTTACTCTCATAAAAGAAACTCCTTTGCTCTGTTGTCATTTATGCTTAACTGAATAAATTTTCATATTTTTTTTCCAAAAGGTTGCCTAAGTGACCTAGTAACTTTATAAAAATAAAGAAAAAATAAAATAATTCAACTAGCTAAGACACTTGTAAGGAACAGTAATTCACCTTTTTCTTTGACTTCTTAAAGTAAAGAAAATGATTATTCTGTATTCTTTGGCACAGCACAAAGGTTCAGGCAATTGCAGTTACAAAATTTCTATATTTCATTTTTAAAGTAATTTTGAACAGTTATTTCTTTGGTTTAGATATACATCTGGTAAGGCCTTACTTAAATGTAAAGCATGGTAGTAATTTTCATATTAATGATATTGAGTACTTCACTAGCATTCCATGTGTCAACAGTTTTGGTTTTTTTTACATCCAAATTTTGAAAACTTTCTGAAGAAAATAATTTATAAAAAAATTCCTGGGAATGGGTTTGGTTTTGGCTGACACTAACTTGTCTAAAAATATTTGAAGAAATTGCTTAGGACTTCCATTGCATCTTTGTCCTGTGTGTTTGATTAGTATCAGAAAAATTGCTCTTTGAATCTTAAAGATCTTTTCACTCAGAAAAATTGCATCCACTTTATGAAAGAGGATAATGACTATCATCAATTTATTTTCTGATAGTAAAATGTATTCCTGAAGGACAGGAAAAAAAATCAAAATACAAACCACAGATCTGAATAGGTTTCCCTGTGAGTCTTGCTGTCTTTGGCAAAGTGTTTCTGCTTTGTTCCTAAGGGTGTTCTTAACTGATTAATTGATTAATTGAAAGGGTGTTCTCAATCTCTTACTGACTCCTGTGGAAAACCACTATGTGAAAATCAAGACTGGTTTTTCATAAGCAATAAAATAAGGCTTTTCTGTTTTCAAGGACTTTTAATATAGATTGAAAATGACCAGGGTTTTGTTGCTGTTGTTTCTGGTTTGTTGGGTTTTTTTGGGCTTTTTTTCTGGCTTGGTTTGGTTTAGGTTTCTTTTTTATCTTCTGTCTTCAGCATGCCATCAGCTGCTGCTTAGATGAACTGAAAATTACATGGACCATTCAGCAAGTAAATATTCTTCAAACAAATCTTTAGCAGGTGTCTGGATTATTTCAATTAAATTACTACAGATATAATTTTTCTTCCAGAGCAATATGTATTTTTCTATGTTGCTATCACCTAAGACATCCAAATATGAGGCATGACATTGTATTATAACACTTCTTATTTTAGCAGCATGATTTCTATACCCACAGATTCTTCCCTTTTAGGACTTTCTTCAACAAGAAAACACTGCAAATGATCAATCAATTCTTTTTGAAGGTGGTGATGAAGAATTCAGGAAAATAATTCTTTTTTATCTACTGCAATTCAACAGATAATCTTGGCTTTTGAACAGAATTCAGTGGAATTTTCTCATACCACAGTATTTACTCTGGGTAATGAACTCAGCCATGAGATTTCTGTCTTCAGCAGTCTGGGCATGGTTTCAGTGTGTCTTGTATTTTTCCTGCAGCAGTTGTTCAGTATGATTATTAGACATTCGGAAATGTGCAATCCTTTCTGGTTTAGTGGATGCTTAACACTGTAGATTTTATTCTGAGTATTTTTAAATCATTGCTACTGCTGGATTTTTTTCATAGTTTTCACTCAAATACTGTAAACTCTGAACAATTCTTTATGCAAGCCTCTTCTAGAAACTACTGATTGTTGTAAACCAACATTGTATCTTTGAATATCACGCAGTTATTCTCCACCTACACTGGGACATGGTGTGCTGTCTTTTGACTGATATCACAAAATAATATCATAAGATACCCAGGCACTTAAAACTAATATTTAAAAAAAAAAAAATCATTGTAAGAATAACAAAGTTACAAATTTTTAAATTCAAATGGCATATTTAATTAGCTGTTTGAGGAATGCACATAGTTATAAAAATAATATATATCATTTTATTATGCTAACCAAGTAATATTATCTTTCCCATATAAAGCTATATATAGTTCAACAAGAATTTCACAACTGAAGGCTTTTCTGCATTGCTAAATTATCAAAGAACTGTATATATGTGATATCTGCTATGCATAAGATAAGCAGAGAACCTAACAATTCTGAATTAACTTAAAGGAAGCAGGAAGAAAGGATTCAATCTGATAACAAGAGTTATCTGAAGAAAGTAATTTTCAAGTGAGTTGTAGTTTTCATCTGCTACTGTGTAGAAACATTGAAAAGCATGAGTTAGAGTGTGGGAGGTGGCAATGGCCACAAAGCACACTTGAGACACAGAAAAGTCTGTCCCAATTTATGTTGGTCTGCTGCACCCAAATGGTTCCCTCAGAGGCAGCTGAATTCAAGTAGGGACTAGCTCCCCAATGTACAGTGGAGAGCAGCCCTGTTTAACTTGTTTTTCTACAGAAAGAAGCAACACAATAATATGAACACAGGAAATGACAGTAGCTGCAAACCTATAAAGCTGCTGTTGTAGATTAAATTCAGTGAAAATGAAGTCCAGGCAATAACACAACTATAGCTTCTATTCACATCAAGAACTGCTGATCAGAAAACACCAGTTAGCCATCAATGATTAAGAAAAGTGCTTTTATAACAGAAATGGCATTCCTATCCAGTGCATCACTCTATCTTGAATATATTAATATGTCTTACTGAGAGACTTTTATTTAATCTTATGGCCTCTACATGTCTGTTGGACCAGTACTATTGTCTGCACGAGAGGATAAATAACTGGGTAAAGAGTAATAAAAGAAATCTTCTAGGGAGATTGAACACTAAACAACTGTGTTCATAGCAGATTTGCTTGGACTAATGGCAGAAGTACAACTTACTTAGTTTTGTTTTTCTTAATATGTAAAGGAAAGAGGCATTCTGAGAGCAAACTTATTGGACAACTCAGAGAAGTGGAGAATTGCAGGAAAATGGGACTGAAATTGTTTGTGAAGGACTGGGACAGGACCTTTAAGGGTGCTGCAGATCTGCTGTTTCAGAATGGGCTTGATATACTTGGCTTTGGGGAAGCCCTGACAATTTTACTACTGACTTCACTGTGGAAGCAACATGCAGTTATCTTTCTGTATAACAAGGGTTTGCTATCCAGATGCTTTGGAGAACACAGGTACCCTTAATTACTGAGAGATTAATTTGATCCTTGTAGTTAACCTTCTGACAAAATGAGATTTCATATCAGCTGAGAGACTGGGAGAGAGCTCTCTCTTTTTAATATCGTGCCTTCTACAGTTCATCAGCTTTGGCCATTAGAAGTCTGACAGTTCTTAATGTCTCCTGGTATATTGCACTGGCTGCTCCACAGCCACAGCCACTGACAGATAGGCTTCAGTTTCTGCAGTGCTTAGGAAATAGGTGTTTGAAGTCTGCTGCTGCTTCTCCAGCACAACATGCAGTTCCATAAACACGCTGCAGTGCAACAGATAAACATTGCACAGGGACAGGCTTTGCACTCCCAGAGCTCAGTGTTTTGCACTGTGTAATCATGACATTCTGTAGCTGCTTATCTGATAAAGCACCATCAGCTCTTCAAAACACTAGCAATGTCACTCAGACATGAGATGATGTCATGCATGCCTTGTCCCCAAACCCACGCATGATTTTGCAACATGCTGTATGTTGTGCAAACAACAAAACCTAAACAAGTCTATTTTATGTGGGGAAAAAAAAATCATGATGCAACTTCCTTATTTCTTTCTTTTCCCTATTTCTTGTGGGCTGCTTGTACCAACTGCCATTAATATGGAATTCCCAACTGTGTAGTTCTGTCTGTAAACCCTTGAGCAAACCTCATTCTACAATGCCTAGCACCAAAAAAAGTGACTGAAAATTTTGTTTTTCAATGTCATTCATCATTAATGTACCCTGAAAGACTGATGTGTAGTAAGACAGATTGACCACAACATTCTCATGTGCATGGCCTTATTGGAATTTCTTTTAACTGACATTTTAGTAAAAAAAACTTTAGTAAGTTTTTTCTGCTGATCTTCTGTCAAGTTTTTACAGTGTTGTGAATCAAATTCTCAGGTATGGCAAGTGTTGCATGGTCTACAGTGGCACACAGTGCACTGATCAATCAAACCCTTTGGCTTTTTGTGTTTTTACCATCCATCTTGCCAATTAAACATGTCTGGAGAGCCTGAACTAATGCTTAGTACAGAATTACATGCCTTCTCAGAATGTAAATTCTTAAATCTCAGTAAATGAAAGGTATATTTCTTGGAAATTCTCTGTGCATAAGTTGAAAGAAATTTAAGTGGCAGTATTTTATTTTCTTTATTTTAAAATAAGAGATTCAAGTGCCAGACTAACCTTTCAAAATGTTACTGGAGGTAGATGAAGGAATGCCATCTTATGTTACCTGGCCTTATCTTGCTTTGCCTTCCTTAAATTTCCTTTCATTTTTTCCCAGCAAGACTGTGCCATTGCAGCTGTCACAGCCAGAGCCTTTTAAAACCTGCCATATCCTATTGTCTGTGCCAGCAAATCACTCAGCCTTTAAAAGTCCTTCCCCTTTGCTGACTTCCAAGAAGCATTTAGAGGGTTCTCCCAGTCTAATGTGTGTAACAGCCATCACCTACCTGACCTGATTTAAGTGGAGACAAAGTGAACTGGTAGTCCCCAGGCTCTGTCATTGAACTGGCTCCTAAAGGTAAAATCACTTCTAACGTGAAAAATACTGTGGAATAGAGGAATAGAAGAAGCTGCAAAGAATCTTAAGGTCACTTACTGTCCTTTAAATCCATGCTATAGTGTAGAACTGCAGCTTGTGACTCTCTTTAAACCTGTTTTATCCTTTAAAAGCTGTGTGATGTAGTTACAGGATGGCATATGCCAGTTTATCTCTGCTCTACCCATCCCACATTATCTGGTGCCTTCCATTCTGTTGTACTGATGAACTGTTAATAAATATTAACTACTGTAGCGCACATAAATCTCTGAAAGTCTGTTACTAGGCTAACAAGCTTTCTGTGACCTTAACAAAATTAAACAAAATACCAAAAGATATTTTTCACTCAGTATTTAAAAACCTGAGATGATTAAAAAAAAAAAATCACAATAGGGTACTGAGAAATGTAAATTACTGATGATTATAGTTTTCCAATGTTTTTATAGTTTCAGGTGAGCAGGTAATCTGACTTACAGATCTCAGTTGTTTAATAAGCAGCTTTTATTAAGAATAAAATACAGATTTTTCTTACTCTAATTAATTATTATTTGTTCCATTTCTGAAGAATTATATACTTCAGTGGCTGTAGGAGGATGGTGTACTTCCCTGAAAGTTCTGTTCTGTCTGTTTCTGCCTTTCCTATCTGTTCTATGTGAGGAAAATAGTAACTACTTTTTTGTTTACAGCTTTATGTGAAGTTTTTTCTGATCCTCCACTGACCTGTTTGAGAGTGTTTCTGGAAAGAACAATCTGACATTTGCTTATTCTTATTCCATGAAATGGCTAGTATTTTCAAACAAAATAAAAATACCAACTGAAGTTGTATGAGGATGGACAGTTCAGTTTTCTGTACACAGAAAATTAAACTAAGAATACCAGTCTATAAATGAAGAACTTTGGTTGTCATTTTGCAAAGCAGAATGTCACATAAGAATTGTGCTATTGTAACTGTTATTTAAAATTTACATTGGGAAAAATCATATAAAAGCATAAGATGAGAAGTTAGCATCTATTTCACATTTTCATTATGAGTATCCAGGTGTTTGCAATGAAACTATTGGGCAGAGGACAATGAGTTAATATAACAAAGAGAGGAAGAGAGGGAAAAGGTAACAATGAAATTATTTTGATAAGCAAAATGAGAAGCAGACAGTGCCCAGCAGTGGGTAAATATGATCAAGGAACAAAAATACATTTTAATAAGCCTTGGAGAAGACTTAGTATATATTTCTGCAAATCTTCTTAGCACTGCTTATGTAAAACACAACATTATTTAAACTATTCTATAATTTAGTTAATCAGAATCCTTCCAAGGGAATTAAATTATCATAGTTGTTTCGTAAATATGTGTAGCATGAAAATCACTATGTTTTGTTATTTTTGCTTTTGTCCATCTTGTTTTAGTCTTTTGGTATGCTGCAGTTTCAGTTACAGAGTATCTGTGCTGTCATTCTACCAAATGGATGATTTCCATGTTGATGGGATTTCCTAAGACCTGGGGATTTCCATTTTGTCATTTTATCACTTTATCACCAGCTGTTTTGTGGCTGTGAATTGCAGGTGAATCTGTCTGGAAAGTCTTCTTCTTCACTCCAAACTTCAGTCCTGAGGACTCCAATGGCTGCTACGATTCTCACGTTTGCTTCTGCCACGGAGGGTTCATTACTGGACACGATCCCCCACTGCTCTTCGACCTGTCCAGAGACCCCGAGGAGAGAGTCCCCCTGACTCCAGAAACCGAGAGCCGTTTCTACGAAATCCTCAGGGTCGTGCACCAAGCAGTAGACAGCCACACCAGATCCCTGCATGCTGTTCCCAACCAGCTGTCATGGGACAACCTTCTCTGGAAGCCATGGCTCCAGCTCTGCTGCTCGTCTCCCCTTCAGTCGTGCTATTGTGACTCTGAGTCAGGAGGGAGCTCACTGTAGGTGCACATGGGATAAACAAGCTGCAATTCCCTTTCAGAGACTGGACCAGCACAGTGTGGGTGTTGTCAAACTTGAACTTGTGGTACAAGTCTTCAGAAGGTTTTGCTGTGTTGGAGGAGGACCAGTCTCCAAAAACATATTGCAGTAGAAGAGAATTTCAGTCAAGGAAATGTGCCAAGAGAGGGAAGGCAAGACACACCTCTGACTTTTATCACACAGCATGAAGGACATGTTGCCGTCCTCATCTACACCTGGGCAGACTTGTAGGCATTTTCTATGGGAGGTAATTTTCTAGACCTTCAGCTTGAGCTTTTTTCTTACACAGCAAAGAATTTACCTTTCGGTTCTGTCAATCACAACTACTTAATGCACACTTTCCTGTCCTTTTTACTAAGTGTTATCCATTAGTAGGACATAGCACTGAGTAATTGAAAACAGAGAGATAATAGTGGAGAGGTCCTCCTGTGACAGTCATTTGGTAACTGATAGATAGGTTGAGAGCTGACTTGCAACAGATCTCTCATTGTCAACAACCATGACAAATATATAAGAAATGACAGATTGCCAGCAGTCTAACTTTGAATGTGCCATAAAAATGCACAGAGCTATGGTGGTGAAAGAGCTTGTGTCCATATTAAAATGATGCCCTCCAGCATCCCTGCTGTCCTATTGCATGGCAGCAACCTTTGTTTCAAAAGGTGCACCAGTTCAAGTGCACCCAGCTGCATGCTTGAGTGTGTAGCATAAGTATATATATATATATATATTTTTTTTTTTTTTTTTTTTTCCAATTGGTAAAATAAAAGATTTGGTCCATACTTGATATTTGAGTTCCAAATTCACATGATACTGCAAATTTATCTTTCACTTTTTTATCATACCTATTCTTCCATTGAATGGAAGCAATCACAAATAACTAAAATTTGGTCTGCCTTTAAATATCTTTGCCATCTTTTAAGCTCTCTGAATAGTATTTATCATTTTCTGAAAATAAGCTTGGGCTTGAGTACTTAAAGCCAAATATAACTGACTCTGAGTTCTTAGCAAGGTCTTGGGAAATCTACTCTCCTCGAGGGCTAATTTTTGTATCCATTTTTATCTCTGTCTTATTCAGGCACATTTTCTTTCCACTTTACAGGCAAACTATTTTCTTTGGCATATTGCAGACGAAAAGAAGATATGAGCAAAATACTAAAATGATTTGAGGACTGATAATAGAAGGTGACTTGCTCCTTATCAGAAAGCAGCAGTTAATTCCCACATTACAATGTATTAAAACCTGTTTGGGGCAAAAGTGATCTGTGATGATAGTAATGCAGTAGCTTCAGTCAGCCAGCATTAAGGTTGTGACCCAGTTCTTGTGAGCTATTGAAGCCTTTCCTTTAAAAATATATTGTGATAAATGGTGTATTTCTCTGTCTGTAAAACCTAGGCTTTATTTGATTTTTCCGTTGCAGTTTCATTCAAAATGTCATTCTCCACAATACCCAGAAGCCTGTCCTGGGAAATGTACTTTTCCCTTGAAGTCCTGTTTTCGATGTTCCACCTTGTGTTCACGATCTTAATTATGTCCTCAGCAAACTCTCTGTAGCAGGCAGAGCCCTGTGACCAATATTTATCACTGAATGTGCTACATAACCTTAGGAAGAAAAGTGCTTCTCATTTGAATGCAAATATTCTTCCGTGAGAGTGGCTGCTTTCAATGTCATGGCAGGATCCGTACCTCCCCAATTTTTGGTCCTCACCATGTGGCCCTAGAGCCCTTGGGGCAGAGCACTGGTGCCAGCATGTCTCTCCTTGCAGCCAAAGGGCAGCCCAGGCTGTGGCCAGAGTGCCAGAACACCATGGTGTGGAGGGATGCTCTTTCCAGCTCCCACAGCTCTGCCACAGCTTACACAAAAGCTTTTCAAGCAAGTACTCCTGAAGAAAATGGAAAAAAAATATGTGGTGTGTTCAGTGCTAACTCAGACAAGGGGTTTGGTGTAATTAGATCTACTTTGTTTCCACAGTTTCTGGTCTGTGACCTTTACAGAGATCTCAATTTATGTTCTCAAGGACACCCACATCAACATTTTTTGTCAGGAAGATGCTGTGTTTCTATTATTTCTTTTTCTTTCTTTTTGCAGGTGCAAGAATTCTTTGTTCTGCTGGGCACAGCAGTTGTTCTGTGCTGCTTGATCAAAGTATCAAAAATTATGACTTTTCTACTGCTCTGATTCCTTCTTGAAAAAGAACATGACGTTTCTTTCATACCCCCCTTAGCTTTCGATGCCATCTTTCCAATCTCCTTTCTTAAAACATCCACACCCCTGAAATACTTTTCCATCTATTTCTTTGCCACACAGTCCTTCTGTTTCCTTGTCATATTGATTGTAGCAGCTATTTTGCCCTAATCAATCAGAAAATGAAAGCTAGTCTTTGTCATAAAATTTGACTTTTAGGGCTCCTTGACTCTGCTAACGTCCTGCTTATTTTAGGGTCCAACAAAAATTAACTTTGCATTATAAAATATAAGTAATTAAATCAATTCTTACAATTGTTCCTACAAGAAAAATTCTGTGAAGAACAGGGCAGTATTTTTCATACTCTATGTTAATACCATGTCATTTAATAGCTAAAATAACCTTCTCTGTATTGCAAATGTATTATACCTTTCAGTACTATACCTTCTGTTCTGGAGATGGCATGTCAGATCAGGGTAATTAAAGTAGTCTTGTTTATCTGCAAAATAAAATGTGAAGGACAATATAACATTTGTGTAATGTTACTGCCTGATATAACAAGGAAAAATTTTGTTTTTAACAACAGGTTATTGATGGGATATACGTGATTCACAGCTTACTAACAAGGAAGGCTCAAGGAGAATGTGCTGCTCTGATATTTGGAAACTGACTTTCAATCTATCATTTAATGAGCACTGGTCTTGCAACATGGTGCCTGTTTGTAGGATATATCAGTTTAAACTGAGAGTTCAGCTTCAGAGGGTAGTGTATTCCCCTACAGAATTATTTAACAATATCATATCCTAATTTGTGACAGAGTCCCTGTACAGCCCAGAGCAAGTCATTTAACTGATTTCTCAGTTCCTCTGCTGCACTCAGGAAAGGAAAACAGTATTTCTCTAACTGCTGGGAATACTGAAAGAACAGAAAATGCTGAAAGTGGTAAGCTGGTAAAGCTGAACTCTCTAGTACCTTCTCTATGGAAGATCCAATTTAAAAGCTGGAAAACCAGGATGTAGAAGATCCCCCTATACAAGGGTATATGTGATACCCTTACCTTGAGGTTTGCAGGTGGGTTCTGTGTGTAGTTTAGTGCATGTGGGATTGTGATCTGGAGGAGAGAGAGTAGATGGCTAAGAAAGATACACACTTGGGATTCAGAGAAAGCTATAAGTCACATTTTTATAATTATATTTATTCTCTTTTTTCTCTTTTATATTTATTCTCTTTTTTTAGTCAGGAAACTACATGAAATAATAAATAATGTTTTTCCCTCAGGGACTGGATGTCACAGGTTCTCCGGTCTTAATAATAAATAGAGATGTCCTGACTTGCCTCCAATTATGGTCAGAAAAATCAAAGGAAAAAAGAAAAAGGAAATTGGAGCTTTGGAGAGAGGTGTCAGCTCACTTAAATCCAACTGAAAGCTTGCAGAGAACTAAGAGAATCTAGTCCATGTACATCACAGCTCAGTGAGAATCATCACTTGCCAGCAATTGTTTATTTCACATTGTAGTGATGTGAGATCTAGGTGTTCAGATATGTGGACAATGTAAAATGTTTCACTTAAGATATCATTTGATATAGGAAAAAATGGAAAAAGAAAGAAAAAAATGCAAGCACAGCTACAAAAAAACATATGTTCTAATAAAGTATGTTTATTAAAAATTGTTTATGTTTCCGACATGCATTACTGCAAGAGTTTTTACATTAGTGCATAATAGTTCTGTGCTTAAGATAGTTCTTTTCATCTTCCCTTTCCTCTTCTCTTTCCTCTGGCATTGCCTGGGCAGCATTCAGAGTGTGCAGTAAGATCAAGAGGCAGCTGCCCTGCCCATATACACTACGAGCTGCATGGCCACACACATGGGCAGGGGGAAAGGCTCAGGCAAAGTTCTGCACTGGCAACCACCAGGAAGCAAACAGTGTCTGGGGGTTATCCCCAGCCTGAAGACAGAGATCTGAGATTAGCTCAGTTGATTAAGGTGGGTAGAGAGCAGGTTTAGCGGTTCAATCCCCATGGGGGCCATTCACGTAAGAGTTGGACTTGATAATCCTTCTGTGTCCCCTCCAACTAAGAATATTCTGTGATTCTGTGAAATTGCTGGTTCCTATGGGTCTGTCAGAGACTGCAGGGACCAGGAGGAATGAGATCTGCTTTGTGGCCAGCTGGGCTGTCATGTGTTCTGCAACAGGGCTCTTCTGTGCCAGAATGTCAGGTGGAAATTAGTTTGGAACCCACAGGATGCAGGACCCCTTACCTCTGAATAATTATACCAGACAGAGTGCTCCTGAATCATCCTACATGAGATGACAGATCTTAGTCTGACACTGTAAGGCAGCAACAGTCTCACACTTTTTTCTGGAGGACCAGAAGACCTGAGCCAGGCTCAGTTTACAGGCTGCTAAAACTGCAAATTATTCAGAGTCCTGGAAACACCCTGGCAGATGATACGGCTTTCCCATGCTCTTTTTGGTATCTTTTAATCATATCAAAACTAATAAGAATCTGCCTAAAACCTCACATGTACAGCAAACAAATGATATTGCAATTTTTTCTTAAGACCCCTCCAAAATAACTTTATCCTGTGAATTTGGTACTGAGACCAACGAGGTTGTGCCAACACAAGGCATAGCAACTGATGATTTCTTACACATATGGAAGATGCTGAGTTCCAGACTCCCCCTGGAGTTTGTGCTACACTGGTTAGTGAGATAAAGATTGTCTTGATTATCTGTGCATCTCTAATTGCACTGTCAAGGTTATGAAACATTTCTGAACTTGGGAGATGTGAATTATAGGCTTTGCAATGCTTATGCAGCATCTCCTGCATGCCCAAAAACATTCCTGTAACATAAATCATAGTAGGTTCCTTATGTAGATCAATGTTACTCTTATCTATTAGAAAAGGTGTTGCAGGTACTTTCCTTGGAAAATAAAGCTATATTTCAGGACAACAAATTTGGCATATGGGGGTCAGCTCAGTTATAAAAATCCTCCACTTTTTATTTCTACTGTTATCAAATAATAAAGCCTTTTTATGCAGATAAAATTTTATTGTACCATATTTATGTGCAAAATACTGTGGAACAGTTTAAATTATAAGGCAGAGCTCTTCATTGTGACACTTATTTTAAGAGAATTTGATATGAAGTTGCTTTGGGTAGCAATATTTATTACAAAAGATTAGATACAAAACATCTCAAAAGTCTTATAGACTCAAGTTGGGCTGCAAGAGAATAATTTCAGTTTAATATGATCTTCCTTGTTCACAAAAACAAAGTAATGAAGAAAAAAATCCTCAGACTTTAAGAACAGTTTGCCTGTGCTCTTACTGGTAAAAAGAATACTTGAAATTTGTACTGTGTGAGAATTTTTTTCATTTTTTTCATTATTGTTATCTTTTATGTTATAACTCCTCCTGCCAAGCAGACTAAATACTTAAATTTAGGAAAATGTGCTGATTGGTTTGTAATTGTCAATCTTGCATTGTCATATGCAATGCATTGGGAAGTAACTGGTTAATGCCACTTTCCTGATGACTGTTTAAACTTCAGGGAGATTCTTAGTAGAGGAGTTTTAGATCCTAACACTTCCCTGTCTGATAACCATGAGAAACAGACATTCAGTGATGTGTTATCACAGATCAAGCTTTTTAAAAGTATATTGTTGTGCAAAACGAGCTGTCTTGTCCCCTGACCTTCTCCTCTATGGTATTTACCAAAAATAAATGGAAATCCTCTCTGATGCTAAGGTTTATGCTATCAAATCACAACCCTCTGATTATCTTTCAAAAAAATTGAGCCAACAAAGACCAACCCCATCAGCTAAGCACTCTGACCTTTCTGGATTAAGGACAGTAATGAATGCTGGAGCTCCAGCAGCTGTAGTGGTGTATATGAAATGAATGCTGCTGACACTCAGTTTTTAAGCACTCAGTACTGGGCTATGTAGAGTCTCCATCCTTACCTATTAAACTTTTGATTGGTTTCAGCTATTTCCTGTGTTTTTCCTTTTGCTCTCCAGAGTCATTTTGGGAAACGTAGAAATCAAGATGGACAGGCTGGGAATGAAGCAAATATATCTTTTCATCATCTGATTGAAACTGTGACACTGCATGGTAAAAAATTTTAAATCCAGAGAACTAAGAAGAGGGTAAAATTCCCTAGCGGTAAGGACACTCACCTGGACTGTGATGACAGCTTTACTATGAAACTTCAAGACTGATTAAGTGTTTTTAATCACATGAGGTACACATATTGCCTCTGGAGCAGAGAGGAATATACCTTTTGGCTATGAAGTCATTTTCTGTCTCCATTACTCACTATCTGACCCGGTGAGGGTAGAAGTCTTTGCTTCAGAGAGGCAAAGCTCGTACAAAAAAGGCAGAAAATGCAGTGTACTTCTCCTTGCTCACCCTCTTTTCACACCCAGCCAGGCGCTTAGGAATGCTTTGTTCTAGCTGCATGTCCCATCTAGAAAAATGTCAAGGAGGGAAGGCTTGAAAGCATTATCTGTCTTCTTTGATCCCAGGCTTAGAAATGCTGTGCTTGGGCAGAAAGGACCTCATTCTCACACTGCCAGTAGTGCTCTGAAAGTAGGATCAAAGTACTTAGATGACAGGGAGGATGTATTCCCTGCCTGCAGAAGAATTTGGAAACCACCGTAGGTAGAAATATAGTTCTAGGTCTGAGATTTATTTAAGTTAAATGATGAAGATATCTATACCTTTGTCTTCATTTCTACCCAGGACAGACAAAAAGGAGATGGGTCAATCCTAGCTTGTGTGGCTGTGAGGGATTCTGTTAGTCATGTCTAATAATGCTATCTTTTTTTTTTTTCCTTTTTTATTTTTTCTTTTTTGTTCTTTTTTTTCTCCTTAGACAAAAAAAAATGACATGGGATACAGTTTAAACAGCTCAAACATTTAAACATTAAACAGTTTAAACATATAATAAAAACCAACAACACCTGTTTTTAGGGAGTATAATCATACTTCTTTCTCCTGGAATCTTTGAAATATTTTTTAAGCAGGGAGGCATGTATGAAATTTAAAATGGATCATCATAGTAAGAGTTTTGCAAGCAAATGCCTATTTTTCACTGAAAGCACTTTTTTTTTTTTTTTTTTTTTTTTTTTTTTTAAAGGATAAATGTCTTTGTTTACTTGTTTGTTTCCTTGGGCTTTATTTGCATGGATCTTCAGTTCTTGTCTCTGCCATGCTCAGGAAGTAAGAGAAGAAATATCTTATTGGAAACATTTAAAAGAAGAGTCATCATTATATGGTCAGGCAATTTGTTTTTAAGATCATATTAGTCATTTTTATGCCTCTTTAATTATTCTACTGTGGTGAGATATTTCAACTAGAATAGAGTTTCACTAGCAGTAACTTAAGATCTTTTCCAATTTACATTTGCTTTTAACATCAGTTATGATTGTTTTGAAGGGACGTGAATTGAAGAATACTGCTGAACTTCTGGAAAAAATGTAATGATATTTAAAATACAGCTTTCAACCTCTACTATAGTGGATGTTTAAGTGTTAAAACATTTTCATTGTTATATGCATATGACACATTTTCCATCTTCTTGTATCCTCAGAAATACTTTTCAGCCAAGCAAACATATAAACTGCACTGAATTATGCATGAAAAAATATTTTAGGGCTCCATCTGCTAGGCATTTTTTACAGTTTTTTTCTTAAGTTAAAAATGTTTATGCTGCATTATATTAGGTATAAAACTAGTTGCAGCACCTTAATGGATTTTATTTCCTAGTATTCTGTATTATCACATGACTAAACACACACCTTGTAAGAACACAAGCAGAAGGATCTTAGTTCTGCAGGGCATTTAAATAAGTTTTGCAATTTCCACTATGTTCAGGAATTTTGCTGATTGAGACTGCTGAAGAGAAGACTAAATAAAGTAAAATATTTTGCTTATACTATCAATACCTTTAATTTATTCTAAACCAAAACCATTTTGCATATTTTAATTGCCAGGTATTCCCAACCTTTCCCATTCCATAATTTTAGGCTATGTCCATCAGATATTTGTAAGCTTGCCTCCAGCCTTGCTTTTTTTTTGAAAACGCAAGTTAATATTTTTTTTCTGAGCTCTACAGCCAATTACTTCTGTTACTAGGATACTGTTTACCATAAAGGTCATAATGTAGAATGTACTAGATAACAAGGAATAAAAATCTAACAGAACAATGAAAAGCTTTCTGAGAGAATAAATCCAAAGGCATTGGTGGTCAACTACTTATCCAGCTATAAAATGTACCTTTTTACATGGGTCAAAACAAGCAACACCAAATCTGTTTGATTCCATTGTTAAAACAGAGGACAAAAATATTTAAATGAGAGGTGAAAGAAGCCTTTTACACACAGAGATGGAAATGACCTAAACCCAGCATTAGCTACTGTTACACAGGCTTATGACTACACAGATATAAAATGCTGTTGAAAGGACATTATATAAACTAACATACAGGAAAAATGGATTCAAGTATAAAATATATTAATTTTTCAAGTAACCACAGAAATATATAAAATAAAAATGTGCACCAGCTCTGCTTATACTTGGGTGCTTATTGTGTATTGATGCATACTTGGAAGTGTGTTTGAGAAGTTGTGGCAGTCTGGTGAAGATTCCACTGATTGCAAAAGGGGGAACATCTTTAAAAAGGGCTAAAAAGGAAGGCACAGGGAACTACAGGTCACCCAGTCTCACCTTTGTGTCTAGCAAGTTCAAGGAAACTTGCTAAGGCACATGGAAAATAAGGAGGAGATTGGAGAGAGCTGACATCTTCATAAGGGCAAATCCTGTCTGACAAGTTTGGTCGCCTAGGGCAGGGTTACATCACTGGTGGTCAAGGATCAGTGACTGATATCATCTACCTGGGCTTGTGCAAAGCATTTGAGACTGTCCCCCACAACATCCTGTTCTCCTTGCTGGAGAGATGAGGATTTGATGGATCACTTGGCAGACAAGGGGTTGGCTGGAGGTTGTGGTCAATGGTTGTGGTCAATGACTCAATGTCCAGGTGGTGAGTGATGTTCTCAGGGCCTGGTGTTCAGACCAGCTCTGTTTAGCATCTTTGTTGGCAGCAAGGACTTCAGTCCAGGCCTGGGACTGAGTGCACTTCCATCAGGTCTGCCAAAAAAGAGCAAGCTGTCAGGTGGGGTCAACATGCCAGAGGGAAGGGGTTCCATCCTGAGGGACCTGGACAGGCCTGAGGGCAGAAAACCTTGTGAAGTTCAACAAGATCAAGTGCAAGGTCCTGCATGTGGGTTGGGGCAATCTCAAGCACAAATACAGGTGGAAAATGGATTGAAAGCAGCTCTGAGGAGAGAGACTTAGGGATGCTGATTGACAAGAAGCTCAACATGATTGATCAATGTGCACTTGCAGCCCAGAAAGTCAGCCCTGTCCTGGGCTGCATCCAAAGCAGTGTGGGCAGCAGGGCAAGGCACTGGAATCTTCCCCACTGCTCTTCTCTGGTGACATCCCACCTGCCCTGAGTCCAGCTCTGGGGCCCCCAGCACAAGTAGGATATGGACATGTTGGGATGGGTCATGAACATGACCAGAGGGCTGGAGCAGCTCTCCTGTGAAGACAGAGAGTGAGATTTGGTGCTATTGGTCCAGGAGAATGCTCTATGCAGACCTTTGAGCAGTATTCCAGGCCCTAGAGGGGCTTAAAAGAAAGCTGGAGAGGAACCCCTTACCAGGGCATGTAGGGATGGGAAAAAGGGTAATGGCTTTAAACCAAAAGAGAGCAGGTTTAGATTAGATATTAAAATTCTTTATGTGAAGATGGTGAGACACTGGAGCAGGCTGCTCAGAGAAGTTGTTGATGCCTCAGCCCTGAAAGTGTTCAAGGCCAGGTTGGATGAGGTTTGAGCAGCCTCATCAAGTGGGAGGTGTCCCTGCCCATGGCAGAGGTTTGGAATGATGTCTTTAAGGTCCCCTCCAAAACATACTTTGATCCTATAAAAAGATCTGTTTTTTTGGACAGCTATGAAGCCCTGTAATTGGAGGAGGAATTCCCTCTAAATGCTACTTTTGTACATAAATTTAATGCAAAAGGACTTTGAAGGTTGCCAGAGGTATGTCACACTTGTGTTAACCATAAACAATAAAATTAAACACATACGTTTCCCCCTGCAGTTCTGCTGAAAGAGAAGTTCTCAAAGCTAATTGTAGAGGAATAAGCAATCCAGAAGTGCTGATTTTGAAGTTGTTTTTGATCTGGGAGAAGGGATATCTTCCAGCATTGCTAGCAGCTTTTACGGTAAGTCTATTCTTACTCCCTGAATAAAATTAAATTCTTAAATGTGACTTCACCAGACTATTTTGGTCAATGTTACAGTAATATAATGTTACCAAATACTTAGACAAAGTAAATGTTGTGGCAGATAAGACATATTAATTTGAGAAACATGGTGACTGCCTCTAGCAATGAAGAAATTATTCTTTATTTCACATATATTTAAAATATTTTATATTTGGACGAGTATCCAAGTTTTATTTATGCTTTTTTTTATTTAGTTGTTTGTTGGGGGGGTTGTTGGTTTAAGGTTTTTGTTTGTTTAACAAACAAAAGGTTTATATTTGTTTGTTTTTATTTGTTTGCTTTTATTTAATGCAAGACATTAATAGAAACTAATTCAGATTTTTTGGAATAGATGTTATGGTCCCAAACTGAAAATGTAATATATACAATTTTCTAATTCAGTTTAAACCACATTTGTGCTTAGGGACATGTGAGTTTGCTTTTGTATGAATCACTAAGACAATAATTGTGCATTCTCGTTTCTCTTCCTCACTGCAACTCTGCTCTTTGCTTGCTTCCATTATAATATAACATCATGAACCTAAGTGCTGTCAAGTAACATGTCAAATATAATGCCAAATTGCAACCACTACTAAATAAAACTCAAAAGCCTCTTAAAATGTAGCTTCCAAAGGAATAACATCACTTATAATCATAAATTAATCCTTGTTCAGTTTTGTGCTTACAAGGTTAAACTGCAAACCAGCAGCTGGGTAAGCTCATTAAAAAAGTCTTATTCTGTCTACATTAGCTGCACCAAAATCTTAAGTATAGCCACATTCAAAACTGAAGTAATTTGACACTAGCAAAATATCAGACTCAGACTCACACACTTCTCTTACCCTTCCTGCATGACTACTATAAGCATACATTTCCTTGCACTTTTTAATGAATTATTGGCACTGACTTCGTCAGGTAATGCAGATAAAATATATCCAAGGAACAATATATCCAAAGGGTGATGATTCCCTTTGGACAGATGACTGTCTAAATGGGCTGTGATCCTGATTGCTTGTTTCTGTTTCTAGCAATACATAATTCACAGAACCATAGAACACAATAGAGAAGTTAGCAATGAACCCTCAAAAAAAAAATAAAAAAAATAAAAAAAAAGAACCACAAGGAGAGAAAGAGGTATTTCTACAGATTTTAGTGTGTCAATCTTTCTGGAACATAAAATAGTGAAAAAAGAAAAGTTCAGAGTTGAAGCAGAAGACTCTCCAATCTGTTGTATTTTTTATTAATTGCCTTAACAAAAGTGGCATGTACTTGTCAACATGAATTAGAAAATTCAAAGCATATTAATCTATTTAAGGAGTATCTTAATTTGAAGCCTACCCAATGTAACTGAGATAATATGCAACTTTTAGTGGACTGTCTACAACTTTTACTAATCAGCTTAGATAAAAATTGAGCCTGGTGATCACAGAAGAGCAGGTTTCTTTATCCATGTTTCAATATTAATTTACATTTAGACTGGCATAATTGAAACAAATTTGAATAAATGTGCATCAAATAGTTAAGAAGTCAGCAACCTGATTTCAGCAGAAAGTTGAATTTCGGTTTCACAGAAATGTTTACTGTATTTTTTTTCTATTTCTGTCTATCAAGTTTATGTACTCTTTATTCTGTTACAATTTTGCTCATTTTCATCATTAAAGAGAAGGAGAATTTTCTAAAGAAGAGATAAACACTGCTGCTAATGTTAAGAAGTGATAAACACAAGATACTCAGGGTGAAAATTCAATGAAGTGGGGGAATGAGGTTTAGGAAAAAGTTTTAATCACTACTTCAGAAGATACACCAATGCAAATAAGTGAATCTTAATAAGTTCCCTTAACTGGTGGATATGTCTAATAAACACATTAAATAATTTAATTTCTTGTTAAGTCTTCTCTACTCTTCTTGCCTGCCTCACCCTTTTATTCAACAATTCTTTGATCAGGGGAAGTCCTGCTAAACTTAGAGCTGTGTAGTGACACTGATCACTTTTAACTCTTTCACTGCCCTGGCACTAGAGGGGAGGCTGAGGTGAGGCAGCAAAGGACACGTGTGCAGAGGAAGGGATTGTATAGGCATGGCTGGAGAGGCAGCCCAAAGCTGAGTGAGGAGAAATCCTACCAGCTGAAATGCTGATGGTGAGGCAAATAAAGCATTGAAAGTGGGATCAAAACACAAGAACAAAATAACAAATGCACCAGAGAAGCAAAGCAGTAGTATCAACAAAGGTACTGCTTTCATCAAAGTAGAGAAGAGAGTGATATCTCATTCCCAAAAAGTAAACTGAAAATTGTGACCAGTCCTCTGAATGTCAGTTTTTGTAAATAGACTTGGACTACATGGTTTCCCAGGCTACATAGGCTTCTTATCACTTGAGGGTAAATGATTAATACAAATTATTAATGCATTCAATGGTGGTCATTAAATACTAAACATTTTGGAGGAAAGATTCTAGAACCTTCCATGCAAAAAGAATTATCTAATTTATTTAAACTAATTTATTGTTAGGAGGCCTTTGAAACCAGGTACTGGAGCCATTGTGTGCTGCTACATGTTTAACTGCATTGTCTGTCCTCAGCTTTTTCTCAATGTCCTTGAATGAGTAAGATTAAATAATACTGACAGTTAAAAAGCCTTGATTTAACTTGCATAGATATATCTGGAGATCCATGCCAGGCCTGAGTTCATTTAAGATGTTGCTTGACAACCTGATCCTTTGAACTCAATCTGTACTTGATCTTGCACCTCTGTGTTGCCATGGCTCCCAGATTAAATAATGTGACTATTTTGCCCTAAAGGCACACCAACAGCTAACATATTTGCAAAGAGGTCTTCTTGGTTGTGCTTTCAGGTCTGGAATACTGATACACAAAAGTCTCTTCATGCACAAGCATGCACATCATTAAGTTTCCTTTATAAACTTTCAGAATACTATTTGGAAAAAAAAATAGAAAAGGATGCAACTGGAATTTCTAAAACTCCATTAAAATGATTGTTATGGTCTCCACCCTGTTAACCTTTATGATAATTTCGACAGTAGCTGTTAAATTGCTTCCTGAAATATGCCAGAACAGGTGACATTGGCAATATGGTTTTCAATTTGCCACATCTTCAATGGGTAAAATGATTCTAATAAATCTTCACCAATCATTATGCTCCCTTCAGAAAATATTGCCCTATCTTTCTGTAAGATATAAGAATGGTAAAGGACATACCATTGTCACACCATGTGAAGTGCCCTTTGGAATACTATAAACAAAATACAACATCAAATAACAATACATGTCATGGTTCGGAATCTAAGTGCATTAATGTATTCCTAATGTTAGCAGGTTTTCTTCATGGAAAAACATGGTAATTTAAAGAGTAGCAGCAAAACATTTTTCTGTGAAAGGCTGGAGCTGCAGGGGGCGATGGAAAGCTTTGTGATGTCATGTAGTACCTGAAAAGTCATGATTGCTAGCTATAGAATATGCATTTTATATTATTTTTCAAAAATTTACCACATTGTTTTAGATTCAAACTGTGTGATATATAGTCATGGTAGCAAACAGTTCCCAGCAATCACAATATTTTCAAAAAACTATCTGTAGTGAATAAGAATATTCATCTGAAATGGGGCATTTTGTTTTTTTCAGGAAACTTTAGTTGTGTAATTAGAGGAGACCACCTGGTGACATAAATTAAATTAGATTTTATTTCAGCTATTAACTAACCAATTTTGATAAAATTATTTTTCTTGATCTATTACTTTTTCTTTCTTCCTTTTGTGTTCTTCCTCTTTTTATACAGCTTTTTTTTAAGATTATGAAAATTTTGACTTTTTTCCCTTTTTTTTTAGGAAAAACAACATTTTTAAACAAAAACTTTAAATTTTGATGAAAATGCATTATCTTTCATTAATGGAAAATATAAGAACAATTTTATTTAGCTAAGTCAGTGTTGTCATTAGTTTGTTTTCTGTGGGTTAATGGTCTTGTGTATGCCCTGAAAGCATCATTGGAATGTAAAAGGAGGAATTTATGTCTGATTCCTACAATCAGGGATATGAGTCCATGTATCAACTCATGACTAGAAGGGGTTCATTTTTCAATTAGCAAGTACTCCCAGCTATCTGTGACTTAACTCTGAGAGTTAGGTAACTTATATTTTGCTATAAAATATATCATTCTGCTGTACTTCAACATTGCTTAAAAAGACATTTTTCAGCCAGTTTAGATTTTTCTTTTCCGAAGAATACAAAGTTTTGTCTAAACTAAAGGGTGACTTCTTTTGTGATATTTACTAATGCTCTGTGAGTATTCCCTGCCCTCTGCCAGTGTGAAGTCTGTACTTTTTTAAAAGGCTTAGGAGCATGCATTATTTCAGTGTTCAAGACTCGTTGTTGTTCCAGGCAGTGTTTCAGTTGGGTGCTCTGTTACTGCCAGAGCACAGATAGCTCCCATTCAGCTCTGTGTTAGATAACACTGATTCTTGAACCAGATTGCAAAAACAGAGAAAAACCATGTGGCTGAGAAATTAGTCTCTATCATATGTAGTACTGTTACCACATTCATATCCTTGAATTTATAGGGTGTGCAAAGGCCTCTCACATAAGAGGTCCAAGATAGGGAGCAACTGTATTCTTCATGCTGGAGGAGTTCATCAGATAGAGTTCTGATTCCTAATGGTGAGAAAGAAGAGACTCTGGTGTTTCCCTGTGTTTCTGGTGGTTTTATCCTTGCCTTGAAAAGCAAGACAGTACTGAAATAATACTGAAATAATACTCAAAGAATGGAGATGAATTTCCAAATTAAACTGTAGCAATTCTGCTTTACTATGATACATGTGATCTTTTAAAGAACATCTGAAATTCCATTGTTTATCAGTCTGAGTTCCTTGCTTCCACATTTTTTTGGCTGTTGATACTGCTTAAAACAGTTTATTAAGTGTAATCTACTGCCCACATCAATACTAATATACTTACCATTAATCTTCTGTGTTGTGTTGCAAGAGCTCTGATTCTCCTGCCTCCTCACTAGAAGCTTGTTTGCCATCAATCAAGTCATCATGACATGCCACTTTTTTTTTCCCCCCTTTAGTTCAAACATGATGCACAGGATGCCTTTATAAATGCAGCAGCAGGAACTCTGGAACTGCCAACCCCAGTGCCAGGGTTTCCCCAAAAGGAGAGATCCTTTTTCAACACAGCCATAAAGCCTTAACAAAACAGATAAATAAGATAAAGTTGTAGATTAGGGCTTGGGTTTTTTGTTGATTTTTTTTTTGTTGTTGTTGTTTTGTTTGTCTTGGTTTGGTTTATTTTAATAGAATAACCTGCCAGCCCTGTTCTATCTGGGAAAACTGGAATTGCCAGCTGTGTCACTTTGGTAATCAGTAACTGGAGGCAAGGCTGCTTTTTCAGCCCAAAAGTCTTCAATCTTGTGATTTCTAGTCCTTCAAACCATCACACCCTTCCCCTGATTCTTTTCTTTACTCCCCAGGAGCAGATCACTTTTGGACACATTCCCCTGCAGAGCAGTATTTAGGGACAGGAGTTGGGGGCTTTGCTCTCTCTGTCACACTTATACTGAAGTAGGCAGCTCCAGGAATCTCCTGGCTCTTCCCCTTCACAAAGTTTCTCTGTTTTACCCATCTCTCACATGTTTCAAGAGAGACTCCATGTGTCAGAGCAGAGGGATGGGAGGGAGGAAGGGGAAAGGGAAGGTGGCTGTAAGGTGATGGGATTTTTCTGGTTTGCCCTACCAACTGTTTGTGAAAGGCATCACTGATACCTCTGACCCTCTCCCATGTCCATGCCTGTCTGCCACCTCCACCCTGGAGGAGGAATACTTTGCAAGAGGCCTTTCATTGACTGTGAGTCGCCTACAGACTGGAGAGGGACCAAAATATTTCTCACTGGCAGAGTTTTAAAGTAGAGGAGGTTGGCATTTTCCCATCACAAGGAGCAAGCCGGTCAGCAGGAGATAGCCAAATGGTGTTATTTCTTGTAGTCACACCCTGAGGATTGGAAGCTTTTAAGTGCCATGTAATACTCAACTGACCTGGCATATATTCTAGGGGATGTTTGTATTGTTTTATAAAAGTTTGATAGTATCTTTGAAGGGATATCAATCAAGTTAATCAAAGTATGAAAGAAACCTGAAATGAGGACAGGAGTAGGAATTGGCTTAAATATAACCAGGAGGGAATAAAGAAAAACAGCTTGCTAAAGAAGACCTTCCAAAATGCTTTCTGAAACGTAAGAGTTTAAAATGCCAGCTTTAGTTTCATCCCAAAAGAAGAAAATTAATTCAGATAGTAAGGGAGCAACCCAGGTGCTGTACAAGAGACCTGTACAGCAGTTCAGGCTTGTGTTTAACTCTCTTTTCTTCAAAAAGACAAGGTGGTATGGAATCTGTGTGAATGGGAACTTTAATTACTATTTGTTTCTTATTTCAGTGGGGTGCACTATTACACTGAGATGACTGTTGTGAAAGTCATAATTGCACTGATGCTAACCCTAGCATAGAGGGAAACTGGATTTTCTGATAAAAGATGCCAGACAGAAAAGAATCATTTCCCAGGTGTCTGAAAGGAGGCCATTACCCATGAAATGCAAATTTTATTTTAAGTTTGATCTCAGTAGGAAGGATGCATTTGAGTGACAATTTGAGGAAGCAGTAAATAAAGAGGATTAAACATACAGAATATTAAGAAACTTTCAAGTAGATGGAGGCATGGAGCTTTATCTTTCAGTTGTATGGTTTGTCACTGCCCTAACTAAACAACTGAGTGTACAACAGCTACTGGAGCTAGTTTTCATATAAAATCAGAGCAAAATGAGAAGAGTTAAAAACCCAGACTCTTGAATGGTAGCCTAGAAATGGATGGCAGACTGCAGATGGGAGAGTGTGCTTAAACAGAATGCTTAGATACTGCTAGTGCTTCCAATATTTGTATCCAATTTAAACACCTGTGTGATCTGTTTGCTGAACAGGAGCAGTAGCCTGTGATGTTGCAGCTCAGATTTCCAATGGATCCTATGGCCTCTGGAGCTGACCAGAATTCACTGCAGAGACACGATTTTCCTGCATTGCCATGTTTCCTTCTCACTACAAAATCCACTGTTTTTTTTTTTTTTACAAGAAACCCTTTTAAGGATCTCCACATAAAAAATGGATTTTTCTAATAGTGAAGATTTGTAGGAATGAGTGAAAAAAAAATGGTGCCATGTGGTGTTGTCTGAGAAGGTTTAGCTGGGAAGGAAGTGGGCTGACATCAGAAGTTAGTGATGGCTATAGTGAATGGTTGCATTCATACTATGTTGGCTTCATGTCTGCCAATCACCATGTACTAAAAAAGGGACAAAAATCTGGGGTTAGTATTGCAAATAAAATTTAACATATTTCAGTTTCCCTCCCGAAGACATTCTACCCTGTGTACAAAATGTGAGTTTTCTTGGGGATATGTGTATTGATTGCTGCTGGGTTTCCTTCAGTCAAGGGAGCACTTATCTTCAATGAATATGATTTTTGACTTGTGCTTGAATTGCAAATTACAAGACTCAGATTATGAGATGTCTGATAGTTTTTCCATGCCATTCAAAGCTCTGTGTCCTTGCTTACTTCACATAGCAAATTAATACTAAATCCTGTAATAGATATACATAACTCAAATAACCTTGATGTGAGGAAATTCCTCTAATTATGGCAGATATATTCCATATTTCCAAATTGGTGATGAGATGCAGTATGCTAACTTGCAATAAAAACTCAAGGAAAGCTTCAGAAGGAAAGCTTCTGATGAATGAATATTGACTACAAATACGTGGAGGTGACTTTAAAAGCACTGATTAAATATTTTTTATGAATTTTTCAATAGTTATTAATATTGGTCTGCATGGAATTGCTCATCTAGTCATGGTAACACAATAGCCCTTATCATATAATCTTTACAAGACACTGAAAGAGTCCCAGAATCCTGTGGCCTTTTGGAGACAGATGGAGTAAAAAAATCAATAGCTTGTTTTATATTTTTAACTCTTTACTCTCACTAATCTTCCCCGGTTTCTGTGCTAATATAATATGTTTTCTGATATTGTGGCTCCGATTTTTGTGTTTACAGCACTCATAGAAAGTTATAATGGAGTTTCCTAATTTGAAGGAAAATAGGAATGTAAAATTGTGCATACATTGACTGCAGCACTTCAATTCTGAGTTATTCTTTCAGTAATATCTGTATATATTTTGGGCCGGTAGTAAGAAGAGAAAACTCTATGAAAAATCAGATTTAATTTTGGTAATTTTATAGAGCACAATGTCAGTCATACAGCCTATGAAGAACTGTACCAAGGAAACTATGTAGTGGTGGAAGTCTCCTGTTTGACATGTTTTTCCATTGAAGAGAGAGGACCAAATACCTCAGTTTCAGGCACTTGGAAGTCAGTTAATTTCAATTTAATCATAATTTGATCTATTTCAGTCCATGGAACTTTAGCATCTAAATGGCTTTGGGGATATGAGTGAAAGAGACTCAACATATTTAATGACTATGTTCAGTCACACAGATTAACACCTATAAAATATCTTTGGGCTAAACTTACTCAACTGCAAAGGAGTCATAATTTTGTTTTATGGTATTACTTTAGAAGTTACTTTTCCTAATTAAACAGACAACTTCATTAAGTCATAGATTTTTTTTTTAATCATATATGATTTAATGATGTCATCACAGAATCACAGAACAGTTGAGGTGGGACGGGACCTCCAGAGTTCTTCTGGTCCAACTCCCTGATCAAGCCATGCCACCTAGAGCCAGTTGCTGAGAAGCAGGTACTGTGGTATTTGAATATCTCCAAGTATGGAGAGTCCATAATCTCCCCAGGCAATCTGTGCCAGTGCTCAGTCACACTCACCGGGAAAAAAAAGTGTTTCCTGATGCTCAGAGGGAACCTCCTGTGTTTCACCTTGTGCCTTCTGCCTCTAGTTCTGTCACTGGGTATCACTGAAAGAAGCCTGTATGCCTTGCACATATATTCTTTACTCAAAAATGTACATTTAAAAGAAAAATATATACTTATTATTATTAATCCCAGATTTATCCCTCTTGCTACCTATCTTGCTTGGTATATTGTGGAATTGATAAAATTGCCCTAAGTGGATATTTTAGAGCTTTTCTTATGGGAAGTATAAATAAAAAATAGTTCTGATTCTAGTTCTAATCTTATATGTTTCATGTTTCCTGTTTTCTCTAAGTAATTATTGCAGTAAAATAATAATTCTGCTTCTGCAGATGTGTCCTTGAATTTGAGCTGTTTTCCTACAAATGAAAAATAATATGTATTTATATTCCAGAGCAGAGAGTGCTGAAATACGTTCCAGCTGAAGTAAGGTATCACCTGTACTCTAGCACTTATGTTTAGTTCCTGGGTAAGAAAGAATCATTAAAGCTGGATGTTTAATGAAGCTTTTTAATTCCTGTAGACACTGGAATGAGAGAGAGTCAGGTGTTTCTAAAGGACTGCACATAAAGTGTTTCCCTTCCTTGAATACCAACACTGTTAAACTTTTCCTACAACTAGATTCAATCTCTTCATAGTTTTTGCTTTTTGTTCATGTAACTATACAAGTTTGATTCTTGCTAGGAAATAACTGTAGGTGATTTTTCTTCATTTACCGTGTCCTAATCTGTGTAGGCATTTGTACCCCTTTTTATGATAATGGTTCCTGCATGCATTTTGTCTGTGCTGAAACACATTTTATGTGTTATTTTATGGAACAAATTGTTGGTTGAAACATGCACAGCAGAATTCCCCTACAGTGTCAATTTATATGTAGCATGTTTTTCATAAGCATCTTTCATCCGAAGGATCAGTTTGTACATTGCATCTTATGACTTTAGGATGTTAAAATTGCCCTTCAGATTTGTCTTCTACTTTTTATCGGTCACATAGTTGGAAGAAAGAACTGGAGCACATAGTAAATAGCAACAGCTGCAATAGCAACAGCAGCAGCAACAATGCAATTTTCCTGTCCGTGCCTATGATGATATATACGATTGCTACTTGCAAAGTGCCAGCTGCTGGCATTTCTTTTCTTCTTGACTAAAAGTGAATGAAAAAGAAATGGAACAGATTATTTCTGTGATACACCAGTTACTTCACAGATATTTCATCAAATGTAAGGGCACATTCCATAGCTGAATATATTTTACCCTTGGATACATTCAATTTGTATTCATTTTGGAATTTACTCTGTTAATTAGAAAAGGTTATAAGATTAATAAGTAGTCATAGCTAATATATGCAATGGAATATAAGCTTCAGTTGATGTTTTTTTCCCAAAGAGCCATTAAAGATTAGTTCATTCAAACCATAGTGAGCAGTATATCCTATCTTTCAAAGCTGTCTTTATGTTGCTTTTAATCTCTGAATCATTTCTAAAATCCCTGCTAGAAAAGCCAACAAAAATCCAGCAAACCATACCCTACGGACAAAAAATGATACATTGAAACTTCATACACACTTATTGCAGAGCTCATTTTCAAGGAATTCTTTGTAGATGTATAATGACAGATAGCTTAGAAACACACAGAGAATACTATAGCCTGTGAAATTACTCTTACTTGTTTAAAAAAATGTAGTATTAACTACATTCTGAGGGTTTTTTTTTCCAGTTTCAGGGCATGAGACTGACCCTTGGCATGTGTTCCAACCCCAGCCTACATCATGTTCGAGATTCATGATGATGACAGTGACCCAGAAGGGCAAGGTGCTCTCTGTAGTTCAGCAAGACCAACGTGCCCAAATTTCAGCTGACAAAAAATAAGGTCAGCCAGTGTCCTTTTTTTTGTGGCCACCCAGAGCAGGGTTCACTGCAGAATGGTGTCAGGACAGCCTGTAGATAGGAGATTTCCTGATCAGATCACTTGGATATTAAATAAAGCTCTTAGGATTCAGAATTTTTTGAAGTTGGGAGGTGAATCATCCACTACAGATGATCTCATCTCCACTGTGGGTGAAGAAGAAAGAATGAAATTTCATCATCCAACCTTTCCCTTTTGCTATAGATGGAAGAGACAGATCAGATTTTAGCTAGACCTGGAATCTTCTCATGTGTCAGTCGTACTTCAGTCACTTTAATTCATCATGACATTTTCTCTGGCTGACACTGTGGGAAAAAAATTGCAGCTTTTCTATTTGTTTATGAACACAGAACCAGAAAAGAGCTCAGAAGCTCATCAGCTCTCTCTGCTACTTGTAAATTATCTAGAGATTTCCTCTGACAATTTACCAAACAGACATCAATTTATCTAAACCTGTCCCTTCTAATCCTTAACATGCTTTGATATCATAGAGTTAACTTGGTTAAGGAAATTAACATTAAAAATAACAAAGACAAACAAATATTTATGTAATAAATGGAATTTGATAAATAGTTTAGCTCATGCAATTGGTATACCCTATACTTCATTAGTAAATATTTGGAATATTGAAAGCAAGGGAAAAAGTCTGTCCAAGGCAATTGAAACATTCAGTGATGCAATAATTAAATTAATATCAGAAACAATTTTAGTTGCCCATTGAACCACCCTTTATTCAGTTTATTGACTTTTTCTTCCCTGAGAATAAAACCTGTATTTTTCTCTTTATTTTTTGGTGCAAATTATTGTGGTGAAATATAAGCTCAGAAATATATGAACACATTTTCAGGAATTCAGGTCCACATATATGTTCTTTTAAACAAAACACTGTCCATCTTTTGAAGACATAAAAATTGATGTGCATTGTGATCCCTTAAGTGTATCCACAACTTCATGTGTAAAAATAGTCTTTATTAAAAACATATCATAGTTCTTTATTATACTGTAACCTCTTACTGCTTTATATAAATACAGATTGTAGAACTTGTTATATTAGAAATTAAATATTAATACACAATGTGCTTTCAAAACACAAGCTTCAAAATGCAGTTAATATTTTACTTCTAGTGCTCAGCTGAAAATCCTTGCAACTTTTCAAAATAAATCTGAACAACCACTGGACATTTTCATTTATGAGTAGAGGCTCTCCACATTACTTTGTGATGGCATAACAATTAATAGACAGATTTTGCAATATAGTTTAAAAGCGTCCAAACCTACTGTGATCTGGTTTATCCCTCTGCAGTGCTGTCACTGGGTATATTGAATGATCAAGCACAAGGGGCTTTTTAACTGGGGACTAAACTTCCACAGATTTCAGTCAACACTTACAAAAATGATCAAATAAAAGAGAGAATATCTAAATGTATCTAGAGAATATCTAAACGTAATATCTATTATTCTATTAAAAAGATTTTCTTAATCATCAGGTTTAATCAGTGTCTGATCAGGTGAACACTTTTCACTGCAGTGATTGACCCACTTTGTCTTGCACAAATAGCTATACAGAACAGCACTATTGGGTGTCCAGATGTTAAAGGTAAGTATCACCACAAAACATGCAGTCAAAAGGATTAAATCATCATCCCATTAAAAAAAAAAAAAAAAAAAAAAAAAAAAATCAAACAAACCCAAACAAACAAAAAACCAGCAAGCCAACAATAGCTTCCTGGATGGCTGTACTTAAGAATTAGCATGTATTACAAAAGCTCTGATATTAGATCTCTGGAAACAGAGCTTTAAGTTAATGGAGAACTGCCTGTACCTACACAGGAATATGATGATCATTTTCAGTGCTTAAGAAGTACAGACAAATCCTCACAATATAATCCTCCTTTTGGAGATTATACATAAAAGTTGTGTCATCTGAAGAAGCTGCTTTCTCTCTGGTTTCAATTTTTTTTTTAAAATACACCTCTGGGGAAGAACAACCAATCTGAGACATTACAAAGAATACATAAGGTCACTTCTCTTTGTCCATTGAAAAAGGGAACAATACAGCAGAAAGTGGGATTATGACACTTCTTCCTCTATCATCTGTCTGTCTGACAGCAATAGGAGGGATTCTTAACAGCCCAGCTCAAATGGAGACTCTAAAAAAGCAGAGTGAGAACTGAGACACAGAGCAGCATTCCAGCCTTAGGAATGATGCTAAGGAATCCCAGATGCTACATGAGAAACAGTTAAGGGATGAACAGAGTTACTGGGTTCACTTTGAAAAGAACAATATTGATTCAGAGATTTAGGGGCAGGATTAGCTGTTGGGCTAGGAGTGAACAGTTGTGTGCTCATTAAAAATTTCTGTCTCTCTTGGTCACATACACACTTTTTCAATTTAGGTACCAATTATTTCTATTTCATCTTGCTGTTTGTTTTGCTGTTTTCCCAGCAAATATTTAAGATTATAGAACATGAGAATTTGATCTTTTTTCATTCCTATTGTCTCATATTTTCATGTGATTACAGAAGAGTTCTGATCTAAGAGAATTAATCTCTGGCAAAGATATAAAAACAAACAAAAAAAAAAGAATTACCTCTCCTTTTATAGCAGAAAACCACTGCATATACATTTAAGTATGCAAAATGTTTCTGCTAGAGGCATTTAAACAATCATTAATTCTTCTCTAATTTTGTAAAATCTTCCCATGCCAATGCTTTACAGGCTTGTGAGTGGAAGCTGATAGCAAAGGCATGACTGAGTCCACCATGAAGCAGTATGGTCTAGCAAGTGTACTTCTAGAGAATCTATAAATGTCAAGACTGTTAACTATTTCACTGTTCATCAAAGCATGTCAGGGAAGTGAGAGAGTTTGTTCTCTGAAGAGGTGCTCAATCAGCTGTGACTGACAGCTCCTTTTTATGCCATGAATTTATAGCTTTGGAGAGTGTATTTATTTACCTTTTTTTTTTTTTTTTTTCCCTTTCCCCACCATTCAGAAGCCCAGCAGGACTCCACGAGGCATCTGTTGTTATGAGACCAGGTTTCTGACACTCTCAACCAAGTTGTTTCCCACTTGGGTTTGGTTGCAGACATGTGGTGCCCCTTGGAAGACACAGGTCTGGAGCTGTTTGCTGCTCAGCTGAGGCAGCCCTCAGATGGCTGGGGAGCTCAAGCCCTCCCCTGCAGTTTTTGACATTGCTACACTTCTTTTGGGGAAAGCCCTGCCAGGTAGGAAGCTTAATGAGACACAGAGTTTTCTGGTATCAGTGTCAGGTATTTATTTCAACTTATCACAAGTCAAGTCTGAAGAATCAAAAGAACGTCTCAAAAATGTTTCAGATACTGCTGCTTGTCCTCATCCAGACATTTCTGATAAGGGTAGTCTTTGAACAATAGTATTGTCATGTTGCCCTCATTTAATGATTGTGCTAAATCAAAGTGCTAATATCTGAAAAATGCTTGAAAATGTGAGACACTCAAATAGTTGGAGAACAAGTGGTTGTAGATCATCTAAGGACTAGAAAAGCTCTACACAAGACTCCTGTGATGCTTTATGGAGGAAAATGTTCAAATGTGCTGTCAAAAGACACATAATGTGTTCTGAATAGAGTGCTACTAATGACTTGTGTATGCACATACCCACCATACAAAATGCTTAGTTCTCTAGTTAGAAATGCATGTTGGAAGATGGCAATATTTTGTGATGAGGAATTGTGGATTTGATTCTTTACATTGGACTGCTGACAAAGGACATCCAGTTTTGTGCTATTTGACCACAATGCTTATGTATCAGTTTTTTACCACAGTAGGCATCCTCAGATTAAGAAATCTGATTGACAAAAGAAATATCAAGCTGGTCAAACATTAAATTAATGTGTTTCCTTAAGAAGAGAGAGTCAGATGTAAACTTTGGACTGGACAGCTGTGGCCAATGGAAAACATCTGCACCTGGTATGACAGAAGTAGGGCAGAGCTGCTGAAATGTCTTGGAAATGAGATAGTGTCCAGTGGGGCAGGGCAAACATCACATGAAGAAGGGAGACCTGTAAGGACTGAATGATAATAACAATTTACATATGTCCTCCTTTTTTTTTTTTTTTTTTTTTTTTGTGTTCTTAAATGTTTTGATACTCTCCTGGCCATTCCTTTGCTCATGAGCAAACAGCACATCTTTGTACCAAGAGGTCTTAGCTGTACCCACAGATGAAGGAGCAAAGTCATTCTGTCTCTGTCCACATTGCTGGAAGTGCCCTGTTCTTCCTTCCAGCACTGGATCAAGGAACTGCACCATTCAGTTTTAAATGGAGCAAATGCTTGCACTTTTTTTTAGAGTTCTTTACAGCCTTCTTTGAGTTTTATCAAGGAGATTTCACAGTGACCAGAATTCCCATCGTGTCTTTTCTCCATCCACCCCACATGATTCCTGTGACACACCTTTTGCATAGTGCCACCCAGGAAAAACAACCCCCTTATGCAATTGAAAGTATTGTTTCATCTTCAGTTTCTTGCTTTGCCAGAGGCCATGAGAGCTTATTATGAGCAGGTGGTGGTAGCCAAAGTCCTAGACTTTGCTTTATTATTTGTGTGCATTTACAACCTTCCTATGTGACAGTCTCATTTAGTCAGTGCTACAGGCAATCTCTGTCTGTACTTAAAATATCTTTTAACAGCTACATGTAGGGAACAATCACAGGGGAAGGAAAAAAAGCATACAAAAGCATAGGGAAAAAAAAACTTAGAAAGGAATTGGAGCCAGAGGAATTCATGACTGGGGTTCTTTTATTACCCAAAAGGACATATTTTGCAGAGCATGCAGAGTCTGCTTTTACTGATTCTATTTTTGTTGATATTTTGTCTGTTGCAATTGTTTGCTTAAAATAATTTCTCAGGAGATACCTGGTTTCAACTGGCAGCAAAGTAGCCCTGAAACTGAAAAATTGGATTACTCTCTACAGAAGACAACTACCTTATAAAGCACATGAAATATCTGTGAATCTTGGCATTATATATTGGGGAGTGTGACAAGTTCCTATAAACTCACAGACACAACCAAGAAATAGTGCTAAGAAAATATTTTTCTCTCTTTTCAAACATTCAGCTGGAAAGACTGGGGGATAGTATCTATTATGTCTTCTTCTGGTACTCTCTGGAATGTTCACATTTAAAAGTTCTTTTATGTCCTTTCTTCCCAAAGTCCTTGTAGTACTTATTATCTCACAAAGTTTGCCTTATCCTCTCCCTGCCACCCTGTCACCACTTCAAAAATTGCTAAGCTAGGGCTGAGAAAAATCATTTGCTCTGTGTAATCCCAGAGTGAAGACCTTAAACTGGCAAACAGAAACCAATTTATAACCTCTTTACAAACTATCCCTTGCTCTGTTTCCATTATTTTCTGTAGATTTTCTGTGCTTTAGGTGCTTATAAGTATTTTGACTGAGTGATCAGGCAGAAAGTGCAGTACAGTCCGGTTTGTCATTGGACATGCTCCATCAGGACTGTCTAACAGCCTGCCTGTTTCTGATATTATCTAAATCCCCATTCATTTCCTCCTTTCCCCACACCCATGCTGCAGCTTTGAGATCATAATAGAAACAAGTTTCAGGATGTCCTAGTTTCTTGAGGGATAAAATTTGGTATTTTCTTCATCCCAGAAGTGTAGGACGGTGAGTAGATTAAAAGATTCATGTTGTCTCCATTTTCAAGGTGTTTTTGTTTGTTCAACATATTGGCTCACTGAGAAGCTTTAAGTGTATTAGAAAGGAAGACTTACTCAGGAATGTAGAAAATAATGTGGTGCTCCTCGTACATATCCCAGTATAAGAAAATATTTCATTGTATCCAATGTGCAAAGGATGATCATCCTTTTCCCAGTGTTTTTTACTCTCAAGTTACAAGACAAGGATAGCAGAAATGTGTGCATATTGCCCCCTATAGCAGTGCAAGAGTGCCCACACATGCCCACATATTTTCCTCATCTTTCCCTTATATATCTTATCTGAATTATAAGAAGCTTTTACTTTCTCTGTCCCTCAATTTATTCTGAACAAATATTTTTCTAGCCTGTCATAAAATCCAGTAACTGGTATTTTATAACCTGCCTAAATACTCTTTTCTGGTGCTTCACTAAGTATTCTAAACTCAAGTAATTTCCTTCTAATTCCAAAGAGAATTTTGAAAAATGAAACAAAACACCCACACAGACTTCATTGCTTCCAAGTAATTTTTACCTTACTCATCTCTGGCAAGACTATTCTAACCTACATTTAGATGTCCATAAAAAAATATTTAAAGTTGTGCTGACTCTTATTGGCTTCTTCTACACTCAATGGAGAAAATGAGACATTTCTAGACTTCTATTCATCTGGCCTATTTCAGCTAATCAGTAAGATTAATCACAACCTGGAATTTCCTACTTCATTCACTTAGCTCAAGTAAATTAAGACTTAGAGGTAGAGCTTTACATTTACTGTGGCAAGTTCTTCCTAGAAGAGAACACAAAAAAAAAAAAAAAAAAGCTACTACTTTAGACTTATGAATTTCTAAATTAAAACCAATCTTACCTATGGTATCCTGAATCTGCCAATAGCATCACAATAGCTGCTCAAATATCGAAGATTAATCTGATATTTCACAGTCAGTTCAAGTATGAAAACAAAACCTAAAAATGAAGAGGAGGAAATTTCTTTTAAAAAGAAATGGGCACAAATTAAAGATGCCCAAGGGTTTTGTAAAAAATATATCAATACATTAACTATGATGAGGATGGAGAGTAATGCATGAAAAGGAGAAAAAGAGAATGAAAATTCTCCTGATTCATATAATAAATGAAGTAATGGTTTGCTTTTAGAGAACTTAGAATTTAATTAAAAACTGAACTAAACTAAATAAATGGACTTCTAGCTGTTAAAATAAGTGTGGAGTAAACTTTCCAAACATTAATGTTTTCAGAGACACAGCAGTGATGTGAGTGCCTCTAAAGTGAATATCTACACCCTTGGATTTGCCCTTTGTCTCTACTCATCTTACTGTGCAGCAGCAGCACAAACAGTTCAAGCCATCAGAAAGTAATGTGAAAACTTCAATCATAAAACCCCATGGGGGACATTCAAGCCAATGACTGAAAGAAATAAGGAAAAAGAAAAGACTTGCTTGTGTTTCCCTTTCATGCTGAGATAAATTTGCTCACATATTTTGCAAAAACACAAAGTAATTTAAAAGCAGTCATAGTTGGCAGTCATGAAGTTAAGCATCCAGAGTTTTTTTGTTTGTTTTTTTTTTAATGCAAAAATTCATGGAGTTTATACCTATTTTTTTCAAATTCCTCTTTTTACCAGAAGCCTACATTATTCAACACAAGGGAAAAATTATGCAAAGAATTAGCAAATTTTCAACATTTTTCTTTTATGCCTTGAACAAAAGGTTCCACTATATGAGGAAGAGGCTAGAAGCTGCTTCCAGCCAGCATTTCCAATACCTTTTTCAATATACACCTTGTAACAATGCTTGAGAATAAGAAGTGGAAAGTCTATTCAGACATCTTCAGAAAATCTTAGAACATATTTTTTCACAGAATAAAATTTAAAATATAAAGCACTAATCAGGAAAAATATTCAAATGCTTGCAAAATGTTACATCTGACCTATGCTAACTCTACAACTACTTTTTCCTTTTTAGGGGTATGAGGTTTGAGCCAAAGACATCTGTGGAGCACTGGTCTAAATTAATTTTTACCTAAAATAAAAATATGTAAACACAAAAGAGGACAGAAGGAAAATACTACCTACACTTTAGCAGAACTTGCTGCTTATTATTTCTTCTTGAGTTACTAAAAGAGGACACTTTTTAAAGTAAAAGCCTGGCTGCATATTTTTGCAGCTCAGTGTGCTGAGAGGCACTGAGGCATCCTTGAGGCTGACTACTGGGAGTTCTGGAATATAGAAATATCTAGAGAAGTGTGGTGCATTTGATTAACAAAAATAAACAGCTCAGTAACTTCTGAACTGTGAATCAACAAATGAACACTACTTAGCTGTAAAAGATTGAGTTCTAAATGAAAAAAAATATTTGCTGAATTTGTGATCACCCAGAAGAAATTTGCATTGCAGATAAGTGACACTTTGAAAGGGTCATATCAATTCTTGTGTGCGTTTCAACACTGCTGAAGCTTAATTTATGTACTGTCATTGGAGAGAGGGAAGTATAATGGATTTTAAATTATTCCAAGTTTCAAAGAGCAAATGGGAGGTAGTCCAGTTTCCAGACAAAGCAGAAAGAGAATTAAGAGTTATGAAGAGCAAATTAAATATTTGTGTCCTATTAAAATATTCTTGGGAATGTGGCATTCCTGTTTTTAAAACGTTTACATTCATTTCTTGATTGACTCCCAAGGTAAAATGTTTTATCACATTTTTTAAATGGTTTACAAGGTTGCACGCACCAAATTAACTCTGGTTTGTTTATATTCCCACATACCTCCTCACTTTTGGATAAGTAGGTTGATGTACCCTATAAAGGCAACAAAGCTCTGCTATTACATTTAATATTTTGGGGTTTTTTTCCAAAAGAAAGGAGAAAGTTATTCACATACTTTGAAAAATTTCTTCATTCTCAGATCATGAAATAAGGTAAATCATTAATGGGACTTTCAAGATTAAGTCCTTTCAGCAACTGCTAGCACTTAGGATGAGAATTTTAAGAGCCATATTGACAGTTTAGTTCTGGAAAATTATTTCATTGGTGTGGTTTTGAATCTTAAATATTTTTGTTCAGTGATAGCTGATTGATTGCAAGGCAGATAACAGTACTTTTCTATATCTCTTTTTATTTCTTTCTGTTCCCTAATAACATGATCTGGAATCTAAAAAAGGTCACAAAAAAATCTTAATAATTTTGATATGGATTTAAACCATCACAACACACAGAAAATTTTTCCTCCCTAAATCTACCAAGCTCTATCACTAAAACTAATATTTAGTATACTCACGGCTCCCCTAGTGCACATCTTTCCAAGTCTTCCATGTTTCATTTTTTCTCTTTGCATCCTGGTTTCCACTGAAAGCACATTTGACATGGGCTTTCATTAAAACAGGTAAACTTCTATATGTTCTTTTTTAGTTCCATTCATATAAATATAGAAAATTTTGATGATGAGACAGAGTTGGGTTGAACTCTGAATAGTCTGAGTTTTAGAAGATATCTCGAGATCTTAAAAGAAAATATTTTATTGGGAAATTTAGAGCTGTTCTGCTTTCAATTATGAAATATTGCAACAAACCCTGTTGGTATTTCATAATTTCCAGTTCCATCTGGAACCCATAAGGCAAATTTGCATACATAAAAATAAAATGTTATTTGAATATTGCAGACCTTCATTAAAGGCTTGGTCTAATTTCAGGTCTAATCACAGATGAAACCCTAGTGGTGTTGGGGGACACTTAGATTTGGACTAGTTCATACCTAATTTTCATCATCAGGAAGACTGCCTTCTCTTGGGAAAAGTCAATAATTAATAACTCCACTCCTTTTTCTCGAGATTATTGGAAAGAGAAACTAGAAGTAAATGGATTGGATTCAAATACTTGTTATGCCTTTTAATAGGCTTTGAAGTACTATAAAGAAGGGAACATAAGAATTCAAAGTCAAAAAGTTTGCATGCACCTATTGCTGATAATTCACATGATTTAGTGCAGAAACTTCTCCATTAGAGCATAAGGCTGGTTGTGGACACTCCAAATGAGTCTCTGTATGGTAGTGACAGCTATGCTTCAACCATAAAGGAAATAAAATATGTTTTTATTACTGTGTTAAAATTTTTGAAATAGATTGGTTCCATTGTTTTTTAGAACATTACTTCATTGTGTTTCACAGCAGAAAAATTCACACTGGGACCTTTTGAGCACCTCTGGTGTCTGGAGAGCTCGGGCACAATTTAGACAACTTGCAATTGAACTGTCTGGGAATCCACAGAAGGAAACCCACTACTTCCATCATTTTGAGTTATTAGTGTTTGATTCCTTTATTTTTCTAATACATACACAGTGTGTAACAGTTGATTTCTTTTCTCAAATTAGATTTAACAGTAAATGATAGCAGTTTCACCAGAAATGTTCATACACCACAGAGACTATGGCCACATCTGCTATCAATAACATAAAGTAATATCTGGGGCACTCCAGAGTCTACTAAAAGTGGAAACAACATCTACAGTATCGAGTTCTCAAACCAGAAAATTATGAAATGGCAACATCATAAAATCCACCTCTGTGAGTAATGGCAGACATGGATACAAGTCTCAGGCTCAGCCTTAAATATAATCTATTACTTCTGCTCCTGCCATTCCCTGGTGACTGCTGCTGCACTCATCAGGATGGAGAATGCAAGCTACCACAAATGTGTTTGCTACTCTTGGTAGACTGTGAGAACAACATATAAAAATGGAAATCAGACAAGTGTGCCATCCTTCCTGGGGAAGTTTTCCTGGAGGTGTTTCAACCTGCTTTGAGGGAAAAGTGTGAGATGACATCTCTCTATTTAGGAAATAGTGCTGGAGGTTGGGCCTGGTGAAGTTCTTTGGGAACAGAGAAAAGAGAAATAGTTAGCTTCTTCTAGGGTCCAAGATTATAGCAGGTAAGTGTGGTGAGGAGTAACTAATAATAACATCTATTTAAAAAAAATTATCTTCCAATCAAAATAAACATTTTTTTTATCAAAGAAAATGACAGATTCTGAAGGTGAATGTATTTATCCTTACTTCTGAACATTTTTGTAATTTTCTGCAACATCACAGGTAAAAAAGATGCTTCATGTGGTTGGGGATTGCCCAGCCCTGTCCACTGAAGTCCTGTTCTTACTAATGCATCAAGCATTTACCTTGCAGGTGCATAGAGACTAGAAAAATAAGGACCAGAATAATGCAATCAGTACGGACTATTAAAAACAGTAGCATCTCCCACCACGTTGCAGCTAACCCAGCCTCAGAGAGGTGAAAATTGTTTCCTTATACAAATACTTGTTGGCATAGGAATAAAGCTGGGAGAGATCTGTGAATTACCATCACGCACAAGTTTTAAAATAAAAGCACTTATGAATAATGAGCAAGCTCTCTCAAGTCCTGACTTGAAAACCCTGAACTTCTGTGATGCAAAAAAAAGAAAAAAACAAAGGACAGACATTTAAAAATGATGCCAAAAAAGAGAGATACCATAGGTGCTGAATACTGCTCCCAGTGCAGCAACATAACTGGCTTGCAAACATGCAGTTATCCTATAAGGAGTTGTCAGTGGGAATGAGTGATGAGAACAAGTAATGAGAAAGAGCAATGAAGGATTTAATCAAGATTAAGCCAGTTTTTTTGAGATACTTGAGTGAGGTGTCACCTGATTCCAGTTTTCTTTCCTGATCTGGTGTTTTCCAGGCCATATGTGAGCACTTGGGTACTGTTCTATCAGGAGTAAGGTTCTCCTTCTTGAATATTGTGATGGGAAAAAGACCTTTGGCGTGGGTCTTCCACACCCTTTATATATACTTGGTTTACTGGATGATGTGTACTGAATACTTGTGCCAGTTATCTTCAGAAAACATCCAATCTGCCCCTGATAATCTCTCCTTTGAAGCCAGTAGAGTTCCACAAATGGGCATAGCTGTGGCAAATCCCTGCCATCTCCTCTGGTTGTATCACTGCCATGACAAGTGTAATTCTTCTCTTTTCAGCAGATTGACCTGGTTCATTCTCCTTTAACCAGTCTCAACCTAGTTATGATACTTTACCTCATAACTGAGGGTTTTCTTACTGGCATCAAGAAAATTGATGTAAGTTAAATTAAATTGCAGATTAAACCCTAGTGCCTGTTAGAACCACCGATTTGCTATCAATCATAGCAGGGTTGAGACTTCCTAAATAAAAAAGGAAAAAATGGAAAAAAAAAAGAAAATAAAAACTTTTGGAAATATGTCAAGTAAAAAAATATGTTTTCATTTTCTTTTTGTCATCACTGGGATATTAAGCAAAGGCACCAAAGATCCTTATGACATATGATTGACAAAGTTTTTGTCTTTCTGTCTGCACTCAGAAAAAACCTCACACACCACAACTGAATGTATGAAGTCTATTTTTGGTAAAATTTACAACATGATCTGAAAGAGCATTTATTAAAAAAAAAAAAAAAACAAGCTGATTTTCTGACCAAGGTCCATATCCCTATCTGGATTTCTTTGTTGTTCTGATCAGGACACAGAAACAGACATCAGGATCAAGAAGTTATCACATCAGAGTTGTTTTCAGTGTGCCTCAATTACAAATTCAAAGAGTGATGCTATTACAGCAGAATATATTTAATCATTCCTATATCATGGTATGAACAGAGAACACACTTTAAAAGTGACCTAACTGAAAACCTAGAAGATCTGGCAATCTACAGAAATATTTACAAGCAAAAATACAGAGCTTACAACTTGTAATCAAAGTTTCATGAGCTGAAATTTGCAGGAAATTGTTTAACACCAGAAACATGGTAAAGCACACTGAAAGGTGGGATTAAATTAATTTAAGCATCTTAGAGACCTTTTTTTTTTTCTTTACTTCGCTGGGGTGAACTTACTTTGTACCACATCTGTAAGATGGGCAGCTCTTTCATTTGACATCACTGTGTGTGTGAAGCTGCTGTAGAAAGAGAATGCAAGAACCCTCCTGGCAGCTCAGAAGGCAGAGAGGTTCCCACTCTGAGGTGGTGTACAAGCCCCAAAATCTGCCATCTCTGCTGCTGTCCACTCAGAAGGCTGGTGACCCTTTTGTCAGTAAGATCTGTTTCTGTTTCCCGCAAGAAAACTTTATAGTCTGGGGAAAACAAAAAAGCCATGGAGTAAATTTCCATGTGTTCTGACTTTTCCGTCTGTGGAGTGGTGCTCTCAGTGGATTGGAAGTGATGTAGATCCTGTTTTATTGAGATTAGATTGTAGCACTAACCAAAGGATCCCACAGAGGTGGCAACAGCATTCTTTCACTGAAGGAACTACACGAAAAACACACAGCTCTGTATAATGAAATTTAAAGTTGTAAGTCAGTGAAATGGATTTAATTCCAAAAGTCTCTAAAAAGTTTCTTAGAATTAGGAAGCAACACATTTCCATTACTTTAACATAATCTGACAAAAAAAATTTGTATTAAACTGAAAATTTGAAAAATTTAATCAGAAGATATTAACAGAAATCTGGTTCTTGTAAGTCAGCTGTGATTAAATAGATGTTAAAGAGCAGAGTCTTTGACACATTCCTCTGACAGCTAATTATTATTTTGCTTAAAAGTTTCTTCTTTCAAAGCAAGGTCAGCGCAGGAGGATGTGTGAAAATGAATTAAAAGAATGAGCTGTCATTTGACATTCTTTGCTGCAAAATTAACAATATGCATTTATGTCAAGGTTATAACAGCAAAAATGTAATACATTACATAAGCATCTTGGTTCATTTCATGATAAACTTTGCAGCACCCCCTAGACCATAAACTGCAATCATGAGTAGCATTTATGTATTTTAGATTGTGGAGTGGATAGAAGTATGGGGTAATGCATAGCCTAATATACATACCAAAGCAGTTAGACAGTGGTTATGTTATTGACGTTGTATAAGTTAAAAATAATTAAAATCTGTCATCAGCCTAATGTGTACTCATATATGAAGTGATACAAAGAAAACGAGTAAGCATTTTACTTTACCATAGGTTCTCTTGAGAATTACATAGGCACATATTCATGTACATGTGCAATTCCTGCTAAATGCATGGATTGAATTCTTTGTTCTGTGAAGTCATTGAATCATAGAATTATTAGGGCTGGGAGAGACCTTAAAGATCATTTAATTTCAACTCATCTGCTGTGGGGAGGGAACCTTCTACTAAGACCAGGTTGCTCAGAGCCACATCTTGCCTGGCCTTGAACACCTCCAGGGATGGGGTATCCACAGCTTCTCTGGGCCACTTGTTCCAGTGCCTCACTCCCTAAGTAAAGAATTTTTTCCTAATATCTAATCTAAGACTGCCCTTCTTCAGCTTAAGACCATTCTACTCACTCTATCACTACATGCCCTTGTGAGAAGCCTTTCTCCTAAAATAATTAACTAGTTTTTATTTATAACTCTGTATTATATGAATGAATAAATCAGGTCAACTTTTACCCATAGACTCTGTAAGCACCCTGAAGAAAAGAAAAATGCTTTTAATAATATGCAATTGTTTTGGGGGGGGGAATTTTTGTACTGCTGTAAATTCTGTAAAGGGGAATTATTAGACCTATTGATATAAAAGATTTTGAATGAATGGCAGCAAACAAGATTGGCAAGAATTCTCCTTGTCATGTATTGAAGCAGTTTCTCTTTGTCCCATTAACTCCTTTGATTGAACAAGTGAAGATGTGATATATTTCTTGACTGTATCATGCAAAAGGCTTAATTTCATTCCACCACTGGTAAATAGGTTGTTACCTTCAAAAAAGGTTTTGTTGATTGGTTTTTTGTTTGTTTGTTTTTAAAGATGAAAAAAATAGAAAATAAGTAGTTTGAATCTTTTAAAATTGCATGCCTGACAAATATCTGGTGCAAAACAAAACGATAAATAATTTATTTCACTAAATATTATGGCATCACATTATACAGAAAATGTCAAAAGGAATAGTTAAATACATGCTACTAATGAATAAAGATATAAGGTGCTGACCCACTAAAGTAACACATCTACAAAGCTATGAAATCTTTTCGCATTGAAATTTTGTCTATCACATTCAGAGTGGCATCACCTCACTTTAAGGTGTCTCCAGTATAGATGTAACATTTATTGAAGGGTGTCCAGACCTTAAATTTGTTCAGTCAAGACTCAATGGAAACTGTGGCCTCCAGAGGTTAATTCATTCCACAGTGAAGCTGAATGTAGATTTGCTGAGATAGCTGCATCCCATCCTCACATTATCAAATGAATGATTACCCTGCAGGAAACATTTTACTGAAATTTGTGTATATTTCTTCGAATATCCTTTTTCTGAGAATGTAAAGAAATTTAACAATGTAAATGTAAAGAAATCAGTAACAAAGAAAAAATATTATGAAAAAAGAAAACAATTTCAAAAAGAATTACTAACATATCTAGGACACAAAGTAGTACTGGAACATAATCATATATTGTGCATATTTTATGTGGAATTTAATATAGGTATGTGCGTTTCTGTCAAAAGAAACTTATTCTTCCTTAGATGAACCACACAAATTTCATCCTTTTAAACTGTATGAAAGACAGATAATGGAAATAAGAAAGGAAATATATACATTCATGGAAGTAAATGAAGCAATGACTAGAACATAACGAGGCACTAAGTCATAATTCTTTTTGCTGAGACAAAAGTTTTCCCAATGGAGAGAAAACATCTGGTACTTAAGAAGCAGGGTTCTTGATTTTGTCATATCTTCAGCCATTCAGAGATCTTTTGGCATCTCTAAATGACAGAAAATTATGAGAAGTGACTGACTATCCAGAATCAATATATACTGTGAGCAGTGAAAACCACCACAAATGAAATAGAAACATGCCTGCTTACAGAGGAACCAAAGAAAACTGGATTGAAGAAATAATGTTTGCATTTACTATATGATCACATCTGCATTTCGTTCACTCAAACAAAATATCCTCCTGGCATCCTGTTCAGACTCTAACTTGAAAAGCATTGATTATTTTGGGTTAGAAGCTATGTTTCATAATTTGAAAGAATAATTTGCATTCTGAGGAAAGAGGATTTATTGTAAGTGTAACTACATAGGACAGATCTACAGTTGGGTTCTTGTCTCTGGTGTGAACAGAGCATCAGAGAGGAAGAGGGAAAAGAAGATTTCTTAGTCCAAAAAGTTGTCTCCAATTACAATTATTAAAGATTGCTTATGAACAATCATTTGTGAGCTGTATGGTTATGTCTACATAATTTAATTACAAAATAAGATTGTTGTGCTATTGTTCTGTTTGGTTGTATCCTATTATAGAAACAATATCAAAATAGGGACAGCTTTTTCTGTATCTGAGATGGTTATGAAAGGGAAAAAAATCTCAGTATAGTGAAATGATGCAAGTCCTTCACAGCTGTGGGCTAGAGATAATCTAGGAAATTGCAAGTCATTCAGACTGTTGACAGCTGATCCAGTGATCCATGAAATGGTCCAAATCTATGATAGTAAGGTTCTGTATTCCCCAAGAGTGGGCAGCCAAGTTTTGAGTGGGCTGTGTTCCATTCCCACTATGAACCACGACTGGAAATTGTTTCAGAGCCCATTAGTGGACAGTGTCTTCCAGAAACAGAATGGACCCAGATTCCTGGGCTTGGGAAGGAAACTGTTCCAGGGACTGTTCATACATGGGGGCAGCTTTCAAGACTTGTGAGTCTGCTCTCTTTGCTTTGTCAAAGTCCCCCAGTCTGCTGCTGATGCATTTTATTTCTTACCTTCCTCCCATCATCTGGCTTGCACGAAATCTTTGTGGATCCCTTCCCCATTTTTTCAGCTCTTCTGCAAGTTTTTTGTACAATTGCTGTTGCCTTCCCAGCCTCTGTATGTGACTGTAACATTACCTCTGCTGCTACTGCTCACCATCATTTGCCACTGATTTTTGGGTTCCATTCTTAGCAGAACTGCATCACCATGTTGGGACCCTGAATGATCCTGAGACACTCCAGTGTCTATACATGTAGTCAGTAATCCAAAGCTGTTTCTGGCCTTGTATGAAACAATTTAGTTTTAATCTGTTAACTGAAATTATTCGGCAAAGTTTCATGTTGCATCACGTTTCATGTCAAGACTAGCAGGGGAGGACCTGATGAAAAGCTCTATCCTAGAAGAGTATTAAAAAATTAACACTGTGATTTGAAGCAGTCAAAATAAACTGGATATCTGAGCAAGCGTAACAAGCTGAGTGTCTTAACAGTCCTAGGAAAACAAAAATAGGAATAAGCCCTTCCTGTGTCACATGGTTTTTAGCAGGAGATGTGCCCCTAAGTCAGCTCAGCCATAAACACTGGGTTTGATGAGCCTTAGATCTTATTTATGGGCTTTCCCAGCAGTGTGACTCATCAGGATCTAAGTCATTCTTTTTGATCTCAATAGATTTGCTCTGTCTTTAAACTGTTAGATTGCCATTTTATGTTATGTACTTATGTGAGCTAGAAACAGTAGCAGAGGAAAACAATCAAATCTTATAAAAAAGCCTATCAGATTGTACCAGTGAACCTAAACTATACTGGGGATCCTGTTGAAATAAACTAGCATCTTTGCTCTGCTTTCTGCAAAATCAAAGGCTTAAAATGAAAGTGTCTTCAAATAACATACAACATAATTTACATGAAATGACAGGGTTTTTCTTATCCACATAAGCCCATCTGTGCAATACAGAATATGACAGAAATAGAAATTGTAAGGCAAGGGGGTAAAGCTATTTATCCACCACATCAATGTTCATGTAGCAGGCCACCTGAAGCAGCACATGAGCAATATAAAGCTTTGCCTATTAACTTGGTGAGTGTGGTGGAACACATTCTGTGCCTTGGCTGGTCCATTTCTGTATTGATTTTGAAACAGTGTCACAGCTGACTGATGTTCTTGGTTGGCCTGTACTGTAGGCTGTGACTCTGGTTTTTTTAACATAGTTTATGCCACAGCTGCCACTATGGACATAACCAAATAAAGGTAGAGAGGACTCCTCAAAGGAGCTTTTTTCAACTAATTGCAATTAATTATTGTACAGCATCAGAAATCTGTCCACTGAACTTTTAATAGCGTAGACTGGCAGCAGGCTGTCATGTTTGTGGTTATCCAGGCTCATATCCACAGAGAAGCTTGAGGAACTCTCTTTTGTTAGATCATAGTTGTTTGAGGAATTATTTTGTACGTGGCAAACTCCATAAATCCAATACTTCTCTTTCCTTTGATATTTAGCTTCTGAACATGTTAGGGAAGTAGCCTCTGGCTTTCACTCATTTCAGGACTAGCACAAGAATTCTTTCATATGTGTTCTATGAGTGGCCAAAATTGAAAGAAGGGCAGAACAAATGGCAAATTTTGCATTAAAGCTTTTGGCTCCAATTGTCCATTTGGTTCTGCAGGTCAAAATAAAATATTTTTCTGTCTGTGTTACAAAATGTTCTTTGACCTTTAGGGGACACAGAATTGCATGTTCCAGAGGTAACACTGTATGGCAGCAGCCATTTACCAATTCATAGCACAGACCATAAGGTTGTTAGAACTGGGTGCTCTGATCAAACTGATGATTTTGTTTGTTGAGGTGTCTTCCTCACATGTGGAGTATGTATGATGATATCTTAACTTTTTAGACACACAGCCAAAGGATTGCTGAAGCCTGTTCCTACTGTAGTAAAGGCATATACTTCGAATTTTACTTGAAATAAGCACTTCCTTTTGAATTTGAAAACTGAATAAAAAGCTGTTTGTTTTTGGGGTTTTTTTTTGTTCTGCTGTGCCTAGTTACTATGCCAAGCATCTATTCACAATCCCCTGTACTTTACTATGACAACAGAGGGAGACCTTCCATTTAAATGACATGATTTCCTAGGAAACTTGCTTTATCTCATAATTTGAGTGCCTTCAAACCCCATAAAAGATCTGCAGTTTGTACAATTTAACTTTTTGAAGAGTCTTGTGACCTTGAGGCAGATCTTCAATGCTATGTGTAGCTGTGCTAGAATTGCAGTCTATTTTAAATGCCTTAAATGCTAAGGATAAAAGGAAGTATTATATTTTAGTAGTGCTATAGTGGTTAAATATAATGAGCAGAGATTGGCTTTTTTTATCAGGTAACGGAATATTTGTTTGTTTAGCTTAATTGTTGTTCCCATCAACTCTTGTTTCAGAAAAACAAATGTAACATGATAATTGAACAAAACAATGGTGAGATGATAATGTGGAATTTATTGCCATTTGAGTAATGAAATACCTTCTTATAATTTATAATGAAATGCCAGAACAATATACAATCTAAAAACTGAGTGTATTTTTCTTTTAAAAACCTCACAGAATTAGAGACCTAATATGAAATATCAAAAAGTAAGCTGTATGTTTTTTATGTATGTATGTATGTATGTATGTCTGTCTGTCTTTATTTTCTATCTTTTTAAAAGGCAGATATGATCACATTGAATAATACCTTGTGCCTGAGAAAACCATCTATGAATTAATTTATGGATGGATATGCTTACCTACCTATCACTCAGTTCTTTCTTTCTTAACCATTACATGATAACACTTTCCATTTTTTTCACTTCTAATTAAAATACCCATAAATTTATAATCTCATTCTGCTAAACTTCAGAAATGCACTTCTGTATAATTACAGAATAAGCTGAATTGGAATAAATCTTCAAGGCTCATGGAGTCCAGCTCCTGGCCCTGCACAAGACCATCCCCAAGAATCACACCATGTGCCCCAGAGTATTTCAAATACTTCATGAGCTTTGCCAGGCTGGTGCTGTGACCACTTCCCTGGTGAGTCTGTTCCAGTGCCCAACCACCCTCTGGGTGAAAAACCTTTTTCTAATGCCCAACCTAAACCTCCCCTGATAAAACTCAGGCCGTGTCACTGGTCACCAGAGAGGAGACATCAATGCTCCTCCTCCTCATGATGAAGCTGTAGCTGCAGTGAGGTCTCCCCTCAGTCTCCTCCAGGCTGAACAGACCAAGTGCCTCCTATAGGCTTTCTCAAGGCACCTCTGATCACCTCTGGGAGGTGATTTGAGACAGCCAGCACTGTGTCACCATGGACAAGTCCTGTCTGACCAAACTAGTGGCCTTCTATGATGGTGAACTGCATCAGTGGGCAAGGGAAGGGCTACAGATATAATTTACCTGGACTTCTGTAAAGCCTTTGACACAGTCCTCCAGAACATCTTGCTCTCTAAATTGCTTGTTTTCTGTGTAAGTCTATTCTGGATTTAGTTGATTTTAAGTGCCTGTGTGGAAGACATTTATTTTCTAGAATTTCAGACCCTGATGAAGAATTAAAACTCCATCTCCAAGATATATTTTTTATCATAATGTTCTCTTGAATTTCAAGCTAAATTTGTCTCGGCCAGAGGCTTGTCTCTCCTAAGGTGAATATCATGCTGTATCCTGGATATTATTTTATACCAACCTTTTACACATACAGACAAAAATAAAAACGCACTAAGTGACCTCAAAGCTTCCCAAAATTCTTTCACAACCCATTTGTTCACTGCACAAAGGTACCTTAAACATTTCCTATTCTTGTCTCAGTGAACTCAGAAGAGGAGAGTAGCTACTCTTTTTAAGAACAAAAATATTTCTTTTTGTCATTTAGGCCTCTTTTCATAATTAGTGGTGAGTACTTTTGGAAGATATGTCACTTCTGAGCCTCACTGCTGTTGTTATAAATGTTTCTGCCCCTTGGCTGCCACTGGAAGCAGATGGTGGGCTGACAAGATCTATTTAAGTTCTGAGTGCCTTGAAGGAAGTAAAAGCAGTAAAGGAAGGTAATTTGAAGCATGGGGAGTATCAATCATACCTTCATCAGCATAATTGTAAAACCAGGCTTTGGTCCTGGAAGCAAAACTTCTCACACAGGAATCTGTACTTGATGCCATCATATGTGGTGGAACTCTGCCAAAGAGTCTCCAGTGCTAATCATTTTCAAAAACACCCAAATGTTCCAAGCCTTTATCCTTCCTGACAGTAAAGAATGTGTGTGTAACATCAATAGTCCCTTCAGCCCAGTATGACAGATTTGACAGTGATCATAAGCTGATAACTAGAGAAAAGCATATGAACAGGAATAATATATAGGGGTTTTCCCTCAGTACTTGACCAATAATTACTTATTTTTGTGGATTCTACCAATTTTTTAGTTATTTCTTAATACTGGCAGATTCTACTGCATGGTTCTGATAGGAACCACTGCAATCTGCTGCTGCAATCACACATCTCTTAGAAGACCACCTTTATAATTTATTTTTTGGGCTGTTGGACAGACAGTGATCACCACATGTCAGTGAAAAGCCCAGATATCTCCTTTGGAGACAAGGAGAAACCAGCTTTGGCTGGGTTTCAAGCATAGGTACTTCAATTAGTTATCTGAGGATATGAATTTTGTAACTGATATTTGCTTTTAGAAGATAGAGTACTGTCAAGTGTTGAGTTATCTGTCAGGGGCAATTTACAAAAGAGATAGGAATAATATTATTTAGTATAATAATGGTTGGGTATATGCCCCAGAAAGACTACCAAGATATGCAGATTTTCCCAAGGTTATGACAAGCAGCAATAAAAGCCAGTTTCACATTTGAAGGTGTCACTACTAACGTCAAGTCTGATGTCAAAAATTCAGAACAATTAACCTGAATTTTCCAGCATTCAATGAACAGCTATTTTGCCTTTTTCAGAAATCCTTTAATTAGCTCAAAAGCTAACATATTCATCAACAGGAGGAAAATCCAAAAAGATAAACAGGATAATACTACCTAATTCCTCATGCAATTATGAATTTATAAAATTTCACTCAAAGTATAATATTGTCAGTTCTTGCTGGGTAGCAAAGCCCATTTTGAGCCAAACTGTTGTTATGGTATGAGTTACTTCTGCCCAAAGTTTCTTACACACATTTCAGTCACACTGTTCCTTTAGCCATTCCTTGTTCTGCTTTGCATTCTGACTATGCTAGGTAGCCCAGAAGAGACACAAAGATTTTTATTTTGCATCTGACCAAATGTGGAATTCTTCTGAATACAAAATACAGTCTGTTACCTCATCTGATATCTGGATTTTGGTCAAATGAAACACGCATAGACAAGATTCTTGATTTCTTACTAAATTCTCACCACTGAACCTTAGTGCCACAGACTATTACTTGAAGGTACATGGCCACTGATGTTGTGTACCTTTAGACATTGTTGATAGACTAGATTTCTCCATGAAACTGTAATCAGAAATTGTCCATCATATCAAGATAGGGCTCTTTTTTTAAAATTATAACAATCCCTATTAATCATAATAAAAATCAAAATATATATAAAATAGATGCTTTTATTATGTATTGCTTCCCTCACCTTTCTTCTCTAGTCATAACCAACACTGTCTTTTTTTGGATTGTCTTTGGAATTCTTGATGAAAAAAACAGAGGAAGCCTGGAAGTTTTGTTCTCGTATTATATCGCAGCTACCAGCCTACACAAGATATTCTTCTTTGATGGTATTTACTCATTGCTCTCCAGCTGAGAACACAAACATGTTTTATTAACTCATTTTTATAGAGTTTGAAAACTGGCAACACTTATTATCAAGAAAAATGCTAATATTTGGACAAAATTAAATAAGCACTATCATTGTTACTCAAATTCAGAAAAAAACCAGCAACTTGCTTACATTGCATTACGTCTATATTTCAATTTTTGCCCTAAAAATGGCAAAAACTAACCTGAGACAAAACATTCTGGCAAAGTAAACAATGTAAATCTCTGACAAAAAATAGAAAATTAAGCTGTTCCTTTATTTTTTATATAAAAATATTATATGTTACAAATGTTATAAATGTTACAATGTTATAAATGTTTTCTACCTAGATATATAACTTGTAATATTTATTAGAGATAAAAGTATTAATTTTTCCATTTGTATTTAAGCAAGAAATAAGGAAAATTTATTTTTGTGATTATTTCAAGAAGAGAATATTCAAAAATTACTCAAAATGTAACCAATAGTTTTATAGATAAAATAGTATGACATTTCAGAAGATAAAAAAAATGTTTAAGAATATTTAACAGGTACATTACTTTTTATTACATAAGTATACACATACATTTATAAGCCAATTTTATGTTACTTGCCAGCTTGACTGATTACCTGGAGACCTTGATAAAAAATGGAAGAAACCTGGGTCAAAGAACTTGTTCCATTACTGCAATAGTTTTGTTTCCTGCCAAAGAAAAAATATTTTACAAGCTTTTAATTAAGTTAAAAGATCAAAAAATCTAAGACTACATCTAAAATCAGTTGATAAAGAAAGGTCAAAAATGTGTAACATCAAAGTACATACACACATATAAGACAAAAGTTTGTTCTACTGTAGTAAAATGCCTAAAAGTGGTGCCTGACATAACTATACTACTATACTCTGCAGAGCGAAGAAAGCAGTTAGAAAAAGCCTTCTCCTCATCATATGATTCCAAGTAGAAAGGATCTCCAGCTCCAGAGAAACTCCCTTAGATGTGCAGGTTTCATACTTCACGGCTCCCTGCAAGCCTGATGTGGTTTAATTTTTGAAGTGTAGGCTGTGTGGCCTTGTGTCACGGAGTGACTTGGGTTTGCCAATTTTAATATATTTAATTTCATTTAGAGATAGGATTTAGGAGTAGAGACAAGGCAGGCTCAAAAGTTAAAAGGGTATAAGCAGAAATTTATTAATGACACAAAAAAAAAAAAAAAAAAGAATTCAGAATAAGATTTCTAGATTATTCCCTCCTCCCTTCATTCCACATTTCTTAACAACATCCTACAAAAAACACTTCAGTCAGTTATCCACACAAATAATCATTTCAGTTCACTTTAGAGAGAAAAGTTCCTTTTTTAGTTTAGGCTTAGGAGGTGTCTTCACCTTCACAATCTACATCCACCCAGGAAAATATTGCAGATTATGACTCTCCTCCCATTCTTTCACAGTCCATCCAGAGCTGTGCTATGGGTTATGTTACACAATTGGGATACCACTTTTAGAGGCAGGCTGCTGAAAAACAAAATTCTCTTCATCTCCTTCTCTATCAAATGTCTCTGTTCATATTCCAGTCCCAAAACAGAGAGAGAGAGCTCCATTTCCCCGAGGCAAAAAGTCTTCTTCTCAAGCATCCAAACCTCCCCAAGTATATTTCACAGTTTAAAGGAATTTTAGTGAAGTCACAATCCCCTTAGCCCACAAAAAAGGTTTTCAGCTACTTATCAGTTGCATCTTTTCAATCTCCTTCCCATCAGGAACTTTATCTTCATTCTTCTGACTTCTGTGGACTCCATGCTTTATTCCTTCTCATTCAGGGGAGCTCAGGAGATCGAGAATCTTTTCCAGGCATTAAGAAGTTACAATTGTATCCAGAGCATGAAGAAGCCAGACGGGCGGCTGGAGGCCTCTTCTGCTATGTGGAGAGCAGAGCTGGGGGCCAGCAGGGCCGGGGCCGCCTGGAGCCAGGGCCCAGGGGTTGCTATCGGCCTGGCGGCCGGAAGGCCAAAGAGAAGAAATTAGCTTTAGCAAAGTGATTTATGAAAGCAAAATAACTTTTCATTGGTTTCCCGAGCTGTCCATCACCAAACCAGCTCTCTGACTGGTCCCAGCAGCTCACAGGGGAGGCTCCCAGAGACGGGACAGCCCCTCCCACTCCTCGGCCGCGTGCTGCTTTCCCTCAGGCAGCTCCAGCCCTCCTCCCTTTCATGTGCAACCAGCACACCTTGTGCAAGGAAGGAAAAACCTTGGTAGACAAGCTCTGCTTTTTATTTGTGGAATAAGGGAGTAGAGTGGAAAGGCATAAGGAAGTCAAAATCTGGTTATAACTAAGCTCTCAAATACCAATTTGTCCTGTTGAATCTAGCCTTTTATAGTGACCTGGATGTAACTGGACTAAAACATTTCTTTGAGGATGATTCTCACTTGAAAGTCAAAGTATTCTCTTTTGTTCTAGTCATTACATGAGCCAACCACTGAAAAGCTCAAATTAATCATGGAAAAAGGTTAGGAATACATTACAGAAAAAAAATTTGACTGATTCAGTGCATTGTTTCACCCAGTCAAAATGCTGTTTAGGTAAATAGAACTTGACAGTCTGGGAAAAATATATTGAGAATGAGGTAAAATTCATGAGACTAGGCAAAATTCTAGATATTGGAAAGGGCTAGTTTGGTTAATAAAATTTTATGTGATTATAACTGTGTTCAGAATTAACTTTCAGGTAGTTTTTGTTGAGAAATTTTTATTGGAAAGGCTCAGGAAAGAATCATGCAAATTTTTGATTTGAACTGCAAATTTTGACTGCGTTGAAAACAGGAGCTAAAATAAAAACTATTGTTTAGAACTACTTACATCTCTAGCTGTCAATTAGGCTGGTAAATTGTTCCTTTTTTAATCCTTGTTTTAGGGTCAGAAGGCTGCATGACATCTGCTTAAAACATTTTAAATCATAATTTATTAAAAATATCTTGGCTCTTTCTCTATGGCTTTTAAGTCTGAATAGCTTCCACTGAGTGCATATAACTCCTTAAATACATCTTCCCATATATACACCACCTTCCTGTATGTCTTGGGATGATTTTATGATACTGGGTCCTCTACTTTTCCTTCATAAGACAATGTCTGCATTTGTTAAGGGTATTGATACAGATGAGATTTTTGCAGTTTCCAAGTATCATTATGTTATTCTTTAAAATATCAGCCAGAACCATGCTTATTGCACAATAAACATCTGAAATATAATTAGGAGACTACTCCAAAGCTCTTGCTTTGCACCTCAGCAAGTTATTGATCCACAGAAAGCATCCTTTATACTTAGGGATTACAGTCTGGAATTTCCCAAAAGTTTTCTTTGGAAAATGGAGACAGATGAAGCCTGGGAATCTTCTCTACCTCTAAGTATAAAGCAATAGATTTGAATACAGGGAAAAACACGTACAACTCCTTCTTTTACCAGATCTTAGCTTCCCCTCACTGGATAGTACTGAAAAATCACTGGACTCTATTCAGAGTGAAAGGATGCTGCTAATTCTACACTCTTCCTTTGAAGGCATTCCACTCCCCAAAATGCACAAAATATGAACCAGAGGATCAAGATATGTGCAAGACTGACTAGATCAACAGTTAGGGCATTTATCTATCAAGGGAAATTCAGAAGTTCTGGTTTATAGTCTCAGAGTTTTATCATTCAGCTGTACAGTCTTTCAGAATTAGAGATAATAGAGCAGGATTTGCTTGACCCAAGAGAAAGTATAGCAACTTTACAGTCCCTAGAAAGTTAACATTAGCAAACTGTGAGCTCAGAAAATGTTTAGAGATTAAATATATTGTTCAGTTAATGATCTTTGTTGGCAGCAGACCCAGAATGAGGAATGCTTAATGGGTGTAGGTAACTGACCAGCTCTGTGAAAGATATGTGGTGATGACAGCCCTTAAGTGAAAATAGACATATGCATAATTTCCAGGACCTAAAATGTCTAATGGGAAACCACACCAGGGAGGATAATTCTTATAATTATAAACCTGTTATGTGAACTTTGCATAAGTAAACCTTATAGAGAGACATAAAAACACTTATTAGTAAGATTCTGTGAGTAAACAGTAGCAATGGTTATGGTTAAATGTCTCCCTCCCTCTTTTTTGCTTTATTACCTTATTCTGCCAGATGACACCTAATGATGTATATTTTATGTTTTGCTAAGAACACTTCACAGTATAATTGCTACTCTATGTTTCAACATCACATTAATTGGCACCAGTCTTAAACTCAGTGTCCTTTATGGTGTCCTGGATGTCCTACTAGTTAAAATGTCATACAAAATCAATTTCATAAAAACAGAATAATAGAATTACAGATTCACAGAGTGGTTTGTATTAGAGAGGAACTTCAAAGAGCATCTATTTCAACTCCCCTGATATGTGCAGGGACATTTTTCAATTAGATTGTTTGAAGGCCACATCCAACCTGGCCTTAAACATATCCATGGAGGAAGCATCCACAGCTTCTCTGGGCAAAATGGCCCAATATCTTACCACCTTAACCATAAAAAGTTTTCTCCTTACATCTCATCTAAACCTATCCTTTTTCAGATTGATTGAAACTTTGATGTGGTCATCCAACCATTTCCTTATTCTTAACCTCTATTTCTGATAAAGACTTTGAGTGACTTTGGAACCTCAGTCCCTTTCCCTTTGGAGAGGGAAATCCATGTTATCAAGATTAATAAACCTTATACTTTAAATATTTGAGTTCAAAATGCAATTTGTGCACAAATATATACAGAAAGTTATCATAAAATTGAGATGCAACCATAGATGTGACATTTTGAAAGGAATGTGTCAGCATAATCATTCAAATGCATAGTTAAAATTAAATGGCTTTGCAAATTTTTTTAATGCTTGTACATATGTCTGCATTTTGTGGTTCCCATCTTTATGTATGTACTGGTTTCAGCTAGGGTAGAGTTAATTTCTTCTCAGTAGCTGTTACAATGCTGTATTTGGTATTCAGAATGAGAAGTGTTGATAACAAACTGATGCTTTGGTCTTTTGCTAAGTTCTATTTATAATAAATCAAGGACTTTTTCTTTGTCTCATGCTCTCCAAAGAGGAGGTAACAAAAGAAACTGTAAGGAACCACAGCTGGGAAAGGTGACACAAATTAACCAAGGGGATATTCCACACCATGGGATGTCATGCTCAGTATATAAACTGGGGGGAGTTACTCAGAGGGGAGGCTGATCTGGGTTTGGGAAGGTGGATCTGTCATCAGCCAACAGGTGATAAACAATTGTACTGTACATCACTTGTTTTTCCCCTAATTATTATCATTAATAGCATTATTACTGTATTTTTACTTTATTTTTATTTTTACTTTGTTTTTATTTTTAGAATCATTGAGCTAAGAAAATCAAAGCTAGGTAATGCCTTTGTAAGGATTCCTTTGCATTGTGAAAAAGGTTGTTATTACAAGATTATATGCTATATTTAGAGTGGAATATCTTTATTTTCTACCCTTTATGATCAGCATATGTTCTCTCCCTTATTTTATTAGGTTCCTTAACCAAAGTTTGCTTCTGGATTTTTCTTCAGCATTCATCACTACTGAATTTGGGAATGTAAACCTTTTTTAATACATTACCATAACTCTTCTGTCAAAGCAGCTCCTTTTTGGACTGGAAGAGAAGAACAGGTAAGATGGGTGTGAAAATGTTGTGCAAGGTCAGGTCCGTAATTTGACATTTCTAGTATCTGTTATTTGCAGAAAACTTATCACCTAATGGCATTTCTTATGTCCAAAACTTACCCATTGCTGTTTATTACTGTTACTGAGTAGCAGGTCCAGCAATTAGATACCAGATCATCAAGCTGAGCATCCAGAAAATAAGAAACACACCATAGTGATCATCTATGAAGAGGCAGATTAACTGACTTGACATAGGAATTTTCCATAGAATCATTTGTTTGCTTTGACTAATGAGACATTTTCTCTCTGCTTGCAATCACATTAGTCACTCAGTATGCTCTTTCTAAATACAGCAACAAGAATCCTGTAATCAACAGCTTTCTTTACCACAAATGGTAACTTTTTGACACAGATCTAATCTGAACATCCAATGAAGGAAAAAGAAAATAAAAACTAGAAGGCAATGACATAAAGGGAGGTCATGCAAAGGAAACCTCTATTCTGTTATACTTAAGGGATCATAATGTCTTGACAGATCTTAACAGGATGATGGCTAAAATCTCCACTCTGATATGCTTTGCATGGGTAAAAAACATTTCTTATTATACCTAAAAAGCAAACTGGAAAACATAGATGTGATCAAAATGATACTCATTTTTAGGCACAGCACTTAAGAGAGATGAGTCACCTTTCACAGGTTTCTATAGTCTCTTTTATTTAGTCATACTAGAGAAGCTGGAATCTAGATTGAATGCCTTTGTTATGTCCTTGAAGAGAAACAAAAATATTTTTTTTTAAAGAAATTATCCCATATTTTGATAATGCCATTGTTATAAAGTCATTATAATAAATGTCTTTTGATTTTTGCATTTATGCTGTTATTTCTGCAGTTCATTGGGCAAAATTATAAATTTCAGTATACTGTTAATTGGTAACAATTTACTCACAAGTATAATTTTCTTATTGTCTTTCTTGTTGTCACTTCCTTACCATGCAAACTGCAAGAAGAGTCATAGACTTCCTTTGATACATTTCATTTTTGGAAATCTGATACATTTGTACACTCTTCTGTTACATAACTGAAGGGACTGAACATATCTAAAAATGAGACATCTAAATAATACAGGACATTCTAGCACATACTTGTCTCCCACAGAGCACCTCTAATCTTATTTGCCAAGAGCTTTCACACTCCTGTCCAAGCGATGAGCACCATCTGAGAGCTTGGACTCACCAGGCAAAAATACAGTGAGAGAAGGAAAAGGAAAGTCTGAGATAAAATGTGAGGATGCTAGGGAGTAAGAGGAAAGATAGATAATGAGATCTTGGCAAACTATGGTAAATATCCTATGGAAAAAAAGAGTTTTGCATTGCAAGGAGACTGTTGAAGCCCAGAAGCCTGGGAGTTTTTGAACTTTCTGTGCTTTCTGATCCCCAGGAGAACACTGCTTTTGACTTGAGGCCTTGCAGAATGCTTCCAAATTTGAGTGATGGAATTAGAATCACTAGCGTGTAGTCTAAATAAAAGTGTATAATTTCACATGCTGAAAGGTTTTGAATTTGGAGTTTTAAAATATAGCAATAAGTATAGGACAAGATGGAGATTCTTGAGTGTTGCTTCTTTCCTCCTTCTTCCTTCTTCTTCATGCTTTCAGGTAGTAGTTTTTAGACAGAAAATCCCACAGTGCAGGTCACAGGTGCTTGGTTATTAAGTCAAAAGTATAAATAATATAACTATTAGCTTTTAATTACACCATTTAGCTTTAAAAGACCTTGTAACTAGCTAGATTCACCTCCATTTTGCTTGCTTTTAGCTGGTAGCTAGAAGTGCTACAAAAACTCTCTGTACTCTAAATAAGATTTAATAAACAACCAAGTCTGAACAAAAAATCCATCTCCTTTGTGTTTTAATCCTGACTCTAAATAAAGACAAAAAAAAAAAAAAAAAAGACAAAAAAAAAAAAAAAAAAAAAAAAAAGACAAGCCACTAGTTAAGTAGTGCAGCTAACCCATTGCAGGAGACAATTCTTTTCTTGCAATCATTTATCTTTATGCATGTTTAGACAAGCTTTTGCAGGTAAAACGAGCCCACTTAAACCTTGAGCTAAGTGGAAGTGGTGTGGATGCATTGCTGCATAGCTGAGCCTGAGTTAACACATTGTTTTGTCAGCAGGATTTAGCACTACACTAAACCAGTGCTATGGTAACTGCGTAGTGTAAACACCTTCCTAGATTAAGCAAGCATTTTGTAGAGCAACCCAGGGACTCAGTTCCTGCAATTTTGTATACAAAGCTCACATTTATCTTCTCATAAATTTATTTGTGTTGTTAATATTTTATCTACTGGTGAGAATTACATACACTAGCATAGTCAGTGACCTAAGGTTCATGGGTCTTGATTTCAATGCCTTCCTACACCACCGATTTTTCAAATGGTCTTAGCCAATTCACCATGTTTGGGTTCCTCTAAAAAATGGAGAAAATAATTTTATTCTGCTACTCTAGGTAGGAAGAACATTGAGTGTCTGGGAAGGTTACAGATACTAAAAAGGGAATTCTTCTAATCACTTAATAGGCGTTTATACATTTTTCTTAGTATCCTTCTGGAGAATATATATTTTAGGGTGGCAAAAATAATGGAAAGGAACAGACAATAAATGAATGTTAAATCTTTAGGAGAAAATGAAAGGTCCTGATAGTAAAGGGTGTAGTGGTGTCTCAGTGGTGGACTCCATGCCCATCCATATACAGGGATAAGCAGCCACATGGCCAAGCAAGACTTGATGACATGACACAAACATGTGATGCATCATAGAGGGAAGTGGTGGGGAGACAGAGCCTAAAATTCCTTGGCTCATTTCAGTTAGTGCTGTATATGCAAGACTCCTCCTGAGGGGGTAAAGCCTGGGGAAAAACGCTCATTTGACACAACTTTATCACTTTTTTGTATTGTATTGGGTATTGTTAACATCATTGTGTTGCATGCATCACTGTTGGGTTTTTTTGTTTGTTTGTTTGTTTGTTGTTGTTTCTTTGGGGTTCTTTGTTTTGGTCTGGGTCTTTTTTATTTCACATAATAATTTTGTTTTTCCATAGTGGTCAACTGTGTGATTCTCATTCTTTCTTAGCTTGAAAATATTCCCACTTAATCCATTCTCTATATTAGCTGCAAATACATGAAAAATTCTCACGTATGGAAATTATTTCTTAAGGATAATGCTTTAATCCAGACACTCCTTGGAAGTACAACATTTTAAAAGTTGCAACATGCTGTGGTTTTAATTTTTTATTTATTTTTGCTTCCAAGAAAAGAGTAGAATCCAGAATTTTTTGCGAGTCATGCAGAAGTTAGCTGCAGTATCTTACTAAATTTAATATAATTGGGGTACATCTGTCCTTTTGAGACTCTCAAATGAACACTGTCCCTGTCAGACACACTCTGTGATTTGTCAACTAAACTAATCTTATTCCTCATTAATGAATTTTTTCAGTTGTTAAGTTAAATTTCCTAATTGCTATCTTCATTGCTTTTTTCCAGGAAAGAACTAATATTAAAATAATCTTGGTCATTTCCCTAGATAATTTTTTTTTGGCAAATAAAATGATACTTCCTTTTCATCTACTCATTTAACAATGCCTTTTTTCTTCTACAGATCCATTTTTTTCCTTTTGTCACTTCCCCTTTTACCCTATGTTTTATTCTCTATACATGCACTCCTGCTAAGACTTCTTCATCTTTGTTACTATGTTATCCATCACAGCTGCCAGCAATTCCACCTTTTTTTGGCAGTTGGCCTCCATCCCTTCATTCTATTATTAGATGTTTTTGCCTTCTCAAGTACTAGGCACACTCCAAATCTAAAAGACACTGACGTACTTAGCAAAAGAAAACTTTATTATGGCTGAGATTATTTTCCTGCTAAACAGAATAATTATCATAAAATCCAGAAATTCCTCTTTATTCATATGGCTGAATTTCTCCCTTAATTATATTTATTTTTATATATATAGTAATTGCAGTCTATTTTTTGAGAAAATTAAAAATATCAAGGTAACAGAGAAATATAATAGTAATATAATGATTAGAACAGAGAAAACAGAACAACCTGTAGCCATACAGGTATAGTTAGCTTTGGACAAATAGTTCCTTTCAATCCTTCATGAAGAATAGCTATTCTCTTTGTCATCCACTCTGATCTGTCATTGAATACTGAACACAAAATCAAACTCTTCAACAGGATTCGTAGAAGAAAGTTATTCTAGAATAAAGTGGAAGAAATAGAGATCTTTTTTTTTTTTTTTTTTTTTTTTTTTGACGGCAAGAGACTCAAATCCAAAGCTCAAATTTGTAAAATCATCTGGCAGTGTAACACCATTCAGAATCTGTGATAACTCAAAATCTGCCTTGCTGGCAGTGGTTACCTGTCTGTTATTACACTGCACCACAGGTTAAAACTCTGCTTTCACCAACACTGCCTTCCTTGGAAAAAGCCTCTAATATCAGGAACAGTTCTATTCACTCTGAATCCTTTTGGCTATCAGCCTCAAGAAGCTGGTATCTCTAACAAAGTGCCTCCTACCCAATAAATGAAATATGCACTTTATCACCTGCCAGCAGACCTTTGTTACTCATCCATATACATCAGACAAAACAGGGAAAAAAGCCCAGCTGCCTTTGGAGAAATCCATCTTGGGTGAACAATTTATTCTCTAGATAAAGAGAGGTAAATAAAAGGATCTCAATGTGTTCTTTCAGAGAAAAATATTGGGAAGCTCTGCTAATGTATAGGCTCTGGTTTGTCACTCAGATAATCTAAGAAAATGGGTGTCAAAGATCTTATTTCCATAATCTGTGTATTTTCAACATTTTCTTCTAGCTTCCCATAACTCCTTATCATCAGTTTTAGTTCAAGGCCAGCATTGTTCAGGATATTGCTGCTTAAACAGAGATGCAAATTCCTTTGGTACTTCTGCAAGTTTTTCTTTTTGTCCACTGGTGAAGCATCAGGGAAGATATAATTGCATCGCTAGCATTAAGTGTTCTGCCTTTGATTTACTTAACTGCATCCATTTGTTCATTAACTTTATGAATATTTTTAAACAGCAAACAAGGAAAGAAAAACTGCCAAGAGTGTTGCCAATATAGCTTACCTTTTTCATCAGTTTTGCTTTTTTTTCTTGGAAAATGTTTTTTGTCATTCTTTTATGAATTTAGGGACCCCAAGGAATATACTATCAAACTATGTGTTCCAAGATTTTTTTTCCATATAGCCTGACAGAGATTTGCTTATAAGAAGAAATAAAAGGCAGTGCATGCATTCTCAATGATGTCTGCATAATCTTAAATATGAGGAATGTTAAAATGGAAACAAACCTTTACACTCATGCCTGGGGATTTCTGCTCCTTACTATCTTCTGACCCCAGTAATACATGTGGGCTGCTTCATTATATCACTTATTTGATTATCTCAATTATCTACAAGAGTTCATCCAGGATTACAGAAGGAATCCTCAATATGTTATTATTGAAATATGATCAATATTTCTCAGTTTAGACATGGTTAGGTGTTTAAGCAATCTATTGAATTAACATACTGCCTGTCTTCTCCCTTCCTGCATTATCTGATTTGTATCAAGAGATGTTTCTTAGTTTCATAACAATTCACAAACCACATTAATAAAAAAATCAGTGAGATAAAAATCAGATTATAATAAAATTTATATAACTTTAGATAAAGTAATAAATCACTGATAATATTGCAATATTAAAGAAATTTGATGAGATTAAAGACTATTTTCCAATATTGATTGATTTGGGATTTGGAGCATCCATTTTGTTTCACATCTCTGTCAGATTTCTAGGGCCAGTCTGCCACAGAATGCTGTAAGAGCAAAGAGATTCAGAGCCTGTCATTTCCAAAACGATTTTTGGTTTGCAGTGTCTGTGTGTCTGTGAAAGTTTAGGCTGATAAGACCTAAAAGTTAGCTTTATATCACACTTTCCTGTTAAAATAACCTTTGGGGTGCTGAGAAGTTGGCCATCTATTTGCATTAAAACTGCCTACACACTGTCATTATAGCTATTGGAATATATTTCAGTGGTATTTCATTGCCAAGGAAAAGTTGATTTTTATGAACAGTAATAGAAAACAGTCACAAGGCACCCTATCAGACTGGCTAAAATTAATCATGCATGAAGCATTCCTCCAGATTCCATGAGTTCCTTGTATATACCAACATTATTATCAAGGTTTCCCAGATCCAATGAAAGGAAATCAATAATTCATTAAACTTGTAATCTGGTATTTGGAACGATGAGCAACACTTCTCTCACATTTCTCTGAGGAGAAAAGAAAATGCTGGTTCAGGCACTGCTACACCTCAGTTCAGGCACTGAGTCACAGAGAACACTAATGCAGGGGCTGAAGCAGTTCTGAAGAGAAGGATGTGTGCTTATTGTATGTGTAAATGAAGGGTCATTCTCTTCATTTGTGGCACTTGTCTGTGTAACAGATTTTTTGGAATGCTTTCACAAAAGTCAATAAATTGGTTTGGGTTTCATTTGATGTAGTAGTATCCATACAGACAGCGTAATTTAAATTCTGTCAGTTCATTAACTGTCCTTTAAGAATCATGTGAAAGTGTTTTCCCCTCCTCTCTGCTTCTTTACATGTTTGGCATGCCAAAATAATGTATATCTTAGTTATTCAAGGTTTTACTACAGCAGTGTAAATCTCATTGTTAACAAATACATGCAACTAATTGATTGTCTCATTCAGGAATTCTTTAAGCAACAACTTTAAGTTAAACCAGAAGTTAAAATATATAAATAACTTATGCAATTCTGTGGCACAGATAAATTAGCATTGCCACTGTCCTTGGTAATTGTCTGAGATGTCTTACTGTGCCATTTTTATGGAGTTTAAATTGCTCATAAATTCTTCATTTTACTGTATGTTTTTAAAATAAGTTTTGCTCTCTGTTAAAGCAGACAGATTGGAACAGGTGGACATTTTTATTTTAATCTGGTAAGTAATATAAGGAAAGAAAATTCTTGCATGTGATCTATTGCCATGATTTGCCCTGATGATGAGACCTTCCAATGGATGGATGGATGGGTGGATGGATGGATGGATGGATGGATGGATGGATGGATGGATGGAGATGGATGGACGGATGAAATCAAATTAGCTAGGCCCATTCTGTCTTAATTTCTTTTTGTACTGAGAAAGCTAACCAATTTTTTTTTCTACAAATGCAAACTGCTAAAGTATTTTCTTTTATTTTTTACTCATTTTCTGATGTGGAAAATTAGGCCACTAGAAAGCAGACTGAGATCAATGCATTTCAACATGCAGCATGAAGCAACCTTCTGAAAGTAATATCTCTTTTTTAATAACTTGAGCTCAGTAGTGGAAAGCTGATGTCTACTTTTAGAAATCTGACTACTATCCCTGAAGCAGTTACACAATCTCTGATTTAAAACATGAAAACCTTTCCAGACATAAAGATTGCTGAGAAGTAGGCTAACCCTTTGTGAGAGAGCCTTTGAACACTGGTGCCGTGTCTCTGACCACCATTTAGAATAGTTACATTTTAAAGTGTCACTACTTCTTAAAAGAGGCAGCTAGTGAAAGAACATGTTTTCAGCCTGAAAGATTTATTCTTGTCCTTCACTGAAAAATTAGATAAGAATTAATTAAATATTATTAAACACTATCCCACTTCCAGAGAGCTGCTGCAAGTTGTTTATCCATTCCCCATGTGTGAGGCAGAAAGCAAACATTGCTTTCAGATCAGACCGACAGAGCCTACAAGGATTGATTCTTTTTTTTTTATTTTATTTTTTTTTTTAACTGTCTTTTTTTGCAGCAATAGATTTCCTAGAGTCATCTGAGGATCTGATTGTGAAGCAGATGGTATTTTCTTTCCAGGGCACATTTTGGCCTTTGGGATAAAAGATTTAAGAAGGGAAAAGTAGTTAGTGTGGGGAAGCAATTGCAACCAGAGAAGGGAAGAGTGAGAATTTGTGAGAGAAGCAGCCCAGCAGACACCAAGGTCAGTGGAGCAGGAGGAGGAGGAGAAGGTGCTCTGGGTGCAAGTGCAGAGATTCTCCTGCAGCCCTTGGAGAAGGTGAGGCAGCTGTGCCTCATGCTGAGGAGGACCATGGCAGGGCAGAGATCCACCTGCAGACGGAGGAACTGCAGGCTGGGGCAAGTGAATGCCTGGAATAGGCTGTCACCATGGGGAGATCCTGCTAGAACAGATCCTGGCAGGACCTGTGGCCCCGTGGAGAAAGGAGATGATGTTGGAGCAGGTTTGGTGACAGGGCTTGTGATCTTGTGCTGGGACAGTGTGTTCCTGAAGGACTGTACCCCATGGACAGGACCCACGCTGGGGCAGTTTGGGAAGAGCTGCAGCCTGTGGAAAGGACCCATGCTGGAGTTCATGGAACACCATCTCCCATGGGAGGAGCCCTGGGCTGTAGGAGGGTGAGACTGTGAGGAGTCCTCCCTCTGGTTTGGAGTGAGTGATAGAAAAAGGTGTGAGGAACAGACAGCAGCCCCCCGTTCCCAGCTCCTCGAGCCTATGAGGGGAGGAGGTAGAGAAAACTGGGACTAAAATTAAGCCCAGGAAGAAAGGAAGGCAGGGGAAAAGGTTTTTTTTTAAAGTTTTGTTTTATTTCATAGTATCCTACTCTGATTTGATTGGTAATAAATTAAAATTATTTCTTTAAATTGAGTCTGTTTTACCAATGCCACAGAAGCCCAATGCATGTATATGTTATTATCTATATGTTAAATTGGCTTGCATGACTTCTTAGAGCTGATACCACTTAGAAGAAAGTAATTCACATTGTGAAATAATTCTGCCCTGGACTTTGCAGTTCATACTTTGTTCATTAGAAAAGAACACATGACTAAAACCCAGTGCTACTGGAAAAAGTGAATTATACCAACCTTATATTGTAACCACTTGAGGATGTGAATGCAAATAATTTCTAGCCAACCACACACTATCTATATTTAAATATAATTTTCATTTTTTAAATCTTTCTAAGCACTTCAAATACCAGTTAGGTACTCTAAAGTGTAAATTTGCTACCTGTTCAGAACTTCATATGTGAACAAATAATATGTTTTATCATTTTATGGGAAAATAGTAAAAGTAGATGTGCTTTCTATTACATATCAAAACATATTTTCTGTTGCACTGTGAAATGAACTCCAGGACTGAGATTATTTTGCTCTTACAAACAAAATATCCAATTTCTGTTATTAAAGGAAAAGCATAACATTTAATGTTTTTCATCTTGCTATCCTCAGGGTAGCAGATATGAAAGGTCAACAATGAAACCACTTTCTAATAAAAAGATGATAAAATAGTCAATAAAAATGGAAATCAATGAAGGCCAGAGCACTTTTTCCTACCCACTGGTTTCTCTGAGCACATAAATCTATAGCACCTGCACAAAGTTTTCAAATCCTCACAGAGCTTTGCATTGGCCAGAGGTGGATCTGTGCAGCTTCACACAGAAACAACCCCTACAGCCTTTCCCTCACCCACCCTCCAAAAAAATAACCAAGCTTGCCACGTAAATCAAATGCATTAAACAAAAATGCTGAGTAATGTAGTGAAAGAAACACCTGTTTTAATGAGAAACACTCATTGCAAGCAGGCAGCATGTGGCTGTTGTGCCCCTGTGGTCTTTAAGGTTGGGACACTTACTCATCTGTCTACAGCAAAGCTGTGGAAAATGTCATCTTAATCATCAGTTTTGCTCTCTGGATGTACAGACCAACCAGGACTTGTGCAGAGCAACTTGCACAATTGATCACTTGTTTTCCACCTATTTCATCTTCCTGTGTGCCAAGTCCACTTTCCAAGGTGTCTTAGAGCTGTATCTCTACCTTGTTTATGGGGACTCACCAAGTCAAATCTCTCCATGCAGTGTCCAAGCAGTGGGATTTGGACAGGTAATTTCTGTGCTATAGTGGCTGTGGGTGCATAGAGATCTTTTCAGTCAACCCAGCTTTAGCTCTTGAATAACACACAGTGAATTCCTACCCAAACAGTATATGTCTGTTTAGAATGTCTAGACAGCAAGTGAAAAAATCTAGCATTGATAATTTCTTCCCTCTTTCCCTTAAATATCCACAGAAAAATTGAATGACTGTGATTTTCAGGCTTCTGTTTGGTTTGCTTTAAGGGTGAAAATTCTAGGAGTTTTAAGATAATAAGTATTTAGAAAGCATTACAGTCTACAACAGCCTTAAAGATCATACCCCACACTACCATAAAATATTTCAAGCTCTCCTTCCTGCTTGTGCCTTACAGGATTATCTAAGAGAAAAGTGGAAAGGAGAGGGAGTGGAATTCCAATCAAAGATGACACAAGATTATATTCATGAGATCAGTGCAAGAGCTGTTATCAACAAAAGCACAAAGATTTTGCAAGTATTAGCAATATCTGAACTTGCAAAATGCACTTTCTTTTATGGCCACTGCTTAATGGCATGTTTGCACAGAGAGGTTCTGCTTCTACACAGCAGCACACCTGAGGAATGTAGGTGTGCTGCTGTGAACTTAGTGAGGAAAGAAAGACACAGAAACAAACTGAACTGCAATAGTGATATGCTACATAATTGTTTTTTCAAGACTGAGCTCTTACCTGGTTAAAAAAAGTTTCATTAGTCATAAATCTAACAGTGCTATTAGAGGATCATAGTTCAAGTTATAGACCAGCTGTTGAACACCACAGCCTTTGAATTTTTCTATTCTTCTCACTTGAACAACTATATTGAATAAAATAGGGTCTTCTGGGCATATTTTACACTCTATGAGTGTATTATAATCCTTATCAGATTTAAATCTCGATATTTGCTTCTGTTTAAATACACTTAATTTTATTTAATTTATTCACCAAATCTTTTCATGATTGCATGGTAACATCCAAAGATAAAAAGTCTGAAGGCTAAAGCTATACTAAATCTATGAAATAAATAGAAAAAATAAAAGTGTTATTGTATTTTTGAAGGAAAAAATAAGACATAGTTGGCAGTGACATCTCAGTACAAAAGATTGTTTTAATGGTAGATATGATCACAAGGTTGGAGATTTTCGACATTTGCATTGATCTTTAAACAGTTCTGCTTTAAAAGTCATAAAGATAAATTTAACATCTATCTTATCTGTAAATTTTTATGTATTACTTTCTTTTTGTCTAATAAAATGTTATAATCTTGTTACAGTCATTGAAAGCTACTTATGTTAAAACACTTTTCACTACGGTCTCTGAATTTACTAGTTTATAACATGCTGTTCACTAACACTTCAAAACTGCTAAACTGCATGATACAGACTTTTTATTACTTATTCTGTTGAAAAAAAATTACTACAGGCACTTTATTTTTTAATGGCATTTTAATAAGGTATCATGTCATGAATTTATGTTTAACTCAGGTTGCCTCAGCATATAATTAATAAGCACATGAATACACTTTGGTGAAAAGGCATTCAGGCCTCCATAGGAATGGCCACTTACAGATTGCAGCCTGATAAACAAGAGCTTCCTTTTTTCTGCTTTTCATACACGAAGCTGTTTTCACAATAAACTTCAAGTGATTTTCAACTCCAGATCTATTTCTCCCTGGTTTACATTTATCAAGCTTCCTCAGCATGCTCTTCACCATAGAGTCAATCCTAAATGTACAAAAGCAGAACTCTCCTGTCTCCATGGCACTTTTTAAATGACTGGCATATAAATCCAGTGATGGATGTAGGAGTCCAATGACTGGACTCCTTCAAGTCCAGCATATCTCAGCCCTGTTTTCTCCACAAGCTACACAGAGAAAACAGCTTTGCACTCACACTGAAAGACTGGATTTCCTGACCTCCTGCACCATTCTCTGAACCTGGGGAATACCAAAACACTAATGGTAAGTGCTGCCATGAGCGTGAAAAAGAATTAAACTGAAATCCTACAGATTTTTTAATAGGGTCATGAACTTTCATTAAAGCTTTCTGAGTGCACTAAGCTGTTCAACACCATGAGAGTTTCAACTGTAAACTCTCCAACAGAGTAAGAAGAGAGATGTTTTCCTCAGTGTGGCTCTTTTTACTAGTTGTTCTTCAGTGTAATTTGCAATGTGAAGCTTCAGTTGAGTGGATTTGGATGCTATCAGGTTCAATAATTTGCCTACCCAAAGACGTTTCAGTTTCCTCCCACTTCCCCTGAAATGCCAACCTCTCCCAATCATATAAAACTCATTATCTTGGTAAGACTGGATAAAGGGAAATAAGTGAACCTGTTTGAAAGTATCTTTAATAAATTAGTCTGAAGGTAGATAATGGTACTGTCAAATTGCTTTCTGTTGCCTATTGTACCTCCTGCCTAGGAATGGAAATATGAAAACTTAACATTACTAAAGATTGCATTATTAACTGCAGGTGGCAATAGAGTAGAATATAATCGATGATTAATTTCAATGAATTTCAATGAATTCAGGGAAGGGAGAAAGACCTATTTATTTTGTTTACCCTTTGATTAACTGTTTTTGCTTGGTACTAATTTGGTGTTTTAATTTTCCATAATCAGCACTTAGCTGTCAGGATGACGGGTGGGTTTAGGAACTAGAAAATTAAATTAATAAACCAGTTACTTGGATTTATCTGTTTATCTATGGGATATCTGGCCTCAGAAAGTCCTGTCTTCTCCAGTACAAAGAGACAGGAAAGATTAAACAGTCTGGAATTAGCAGTGTACAATTTCATGCTGCCTAAAAATTCTGTATTTTTCTTATCCAAAGTTTAAGGCTTTTTGTTAAAAAAACAAATGGCTAAGTAATTTAGGAATAGAATGAAAATTAAGGACAGCATTTTCACATGGTGTAGGCTTTTGACTAGTTTTTCTTAATTTTCTTCAAAATAGGGTTTTCTAACCTCACAATGTCAAGGTCTTTCATTATAAAGGAAGGGAGGGAGACAAGGACTTTTGTTTCTCAGGCTGGAAAAACTATGTCAATAGCTCTTTAGAATTTATTGAATTTGAATAGTCTCAGTGAAATGTTTTCAATTTGATGAATGATAAAGACGCTTGCTTAGAATTGGTTTTGGAACATTCTACTGGGACCAACTGCTCTTATCAAATGAATGTTCTGTTTATTCCAAATTTTTGAAAGACAAGTAAAATTTTACTACTAGGTACACTCAGAAATAAGTTAGTATAATTGCTGACTAAGAAGACAATATTGAAAAAAAAAGTATTTTATCCGTTCATATGTTTCTGCAGGTATTTGCATTCATATTGCAAAATTTAGTGAGACTGGGACCTGATTGTGTTACCCAGCAAAGTGCACATATTTAGAAAGATTTTATAAGACAAGAAAATATTTACAGTGATATTAATAGACTATTTCAGGAAATGGCTTCTTTTGCTTCTGAGATGGTCATCTCAGCACAAATTGATCAGAAAGTTCAGATATGAACAGGTCCACAACCTGTCTGGAATGTGATTGGGCCTAAGAATAAATCCACATTTCTCTGCAGACTGAACTCGTTACCCTTCTGCTCCTGTAGCATGGTGCCTGCTGTTGAAATGCACTTCAGGCTGATTCAGTTCCTTTCCACCTATCATCTCTTCTGGCTTTCCTAAGGACACTCACCACACTTAACTATTGCTGTCTATGGCAAAGACACATCTGCAGAATGGTCAGGGTGTGCTGTTGGGAATCACACAGAAAAGTCATCCTGGGCTGCATTTTGATTTGTTATGCTTTTTACAAGAAATCTAGAAAACTATTTGGACGGTAGTTCTTTTCCGTTTCCTTTCAATAGACCCTTAGAAAGAGATACTTGAGGGTCTTGGATGTCTCATTACTAGAAAAATATATTTGGTTTTGGTAAAATTTAATGTAAACAATCTGAGATGAAATTTAAAATTAATTAGAAAGCATCTGTCTACACCCAAGGCTTTTTTTAAGGGTGGCTTCAAATGTTTTTGTTTTCTAAAAGAATATGGCCAACATCACAATGCACCTGTGTTTGTGATAGTGCAGCAGAAGGAAATGCCAGCAGAAATTCAGGTTCAATATTGTTTCTGTTGCTGCAGTAGCTGTTTGATGATGGCTATTTCTGAACATCCGTGTTATGATTCTGAAGTCTGGTCATGGTTTTTTTATGCACCTTTTGCCAGAGCTGTAGGAATAAATTTTATCTGTGCTTCTATTGGAACAGTTTTTCAGGGGGCAAAGTAGTTTCTTCCCAGACAACCTCATCTTCTGATAGACTGGGCAGAACTGGAGCCCTTTGAAGCTGCTCTGAAGCCACTGTTGCAAAAACCAAAAACTGAAGACACCACTTTAGACTGAGGGGTGATGAAAAAGAGCTGACTGAGGCTCTGTCTGCACTGCCTTTTGTACAATGGCTCAAACTCAGGTTTGATTTTGAAGGAAGGCTCCACCAGGCTCTGCCAACACATCCCTGCCTGTGCACAAATCTTAGCTCTAACCCATCCACAGTGCTCCCCTGCCCAATCCCCCTCCAGGCACCTGTTCCTGTCCTCCCCCTTGGTCCAGGTTTGGAGGTGGAAATGCAGTGCAGGTGGTCAGTAGACTGGGCTTCAGCACACAGCAATGTGTGGTGGAAGAAACACAACCTTGCAGCCTGTGCAGGGCATAGAAGGGAAATAGTAATGATATAATGAGCTACATAGGTCAAATACTCTATTAATAATGGATTTTAAAACTAGCCAATGAGTTAGAGGGATGAGTTAATAAAAATAATTTAATGCCTCTGACTGAGGAATCTGAAGGCTGGCTGATGCAACAAACAAAAGGTCAACAGAGCTTTAGAGCCATGATGAAAGGATACTTCTTCATTTTGTCTCCAGGTTTCCAGGTAGAGCATATTTATGTTTAGCCAATTTAAGATCTTATTTTTTTTCTCTTTGAAGTAAGCCAGATTGAATTTTACTTCAGAGATTGTTTCAAAATAAAAAAGTAAATGGAAAGCAATTAGTAAGTAAAGATTTTCATGTACTCAGGGAAGATAAAGACAGCAGGTCAAAGAGAAATGCAACAGAAAATTCCACATAATGTGCTTCTGCTGTAGCTTTCAGGCAAAGGTGAAGCCAACAAAATGCAAAATGAATTTATACAGTACAATGTCAAGCTGCCAGTGAACCACAGATAAAATCCTATTAATATAAACAAAGAGGATACATGAACTCCTAGGTTTTTAATGATAGGGTCTCTGCTCTTGGACAATGAGCAAATGACAGTCTAAAGCAGATTTAGTAAATAGATTTATCTGAAATAGATTTAGTAAGAAGCATTCTTCCACCCGTAAAATAAATAATTCCATTAGCAAATGCTCACTCACCTTTATTATGTTCAAATTGTTATATCATCAATACACTCTGCACTAAGTATTTATCTGAGTTGTCTTGCTAATAAAAATTCTTCTCCACGGGTTCAGTGTTACAGATTGCAAAGAGCATCAGTCAGTAGAAATGGTTTACAAATCAGACCTAGTGGGGCAAAGCAGTTTATCAGTGTGTGTCTCATTCTGAGGCATGTAGGATTACCCACATGCAACACTTGAGTGGTAAACATTTCCATTTGCACAGGGTGATTAAAATAGCTTCAGCAGCTTCAGAACTGAAGCTACCCATGCTCACTGCACCACAGTGATACTCAGCATCCTCATGTTTAACCTGATGGTAGTCAACAGGGCACAGCAGTGAAGAAGGGAGATGACATGACTGAAGCACAAATAGCTGGAGCAGCTTCCTGCCCGTGTTCTGGTAGGGTGTGGGATATTTTCCAACACAGAAAATAGCCTTAGTAATGAGCTTAAAGTTAGGCTGACCAAAGCCCTGGTTAATGTACATTTGAGAAAACTTCAGAATGGACTTAATTAGATTATATAATTCTTTTCTATTTCAAACTTTTTCAGCTTAAGGGCATTGGGTAAAATTACTGAGCTTTTAGTAAATTATTTCAAACATGCCTTGCTGCATTTTTCATTATGCAAAATATATCTCGTGTACCACTGCATTCTATTTCAGCTCATTAATTCGGGATCACTTTAATATTAGGAAGGATCTTTCTCCCCATCAATGAAAGAGAAATCCTGTCCACTTCTCCCAGTAGTTGGCAAAGAAATGGATTACCAGTTCATTTTTTATCTTGTGAAATTCCATAAATACCCATGTATTCTTTCTGTCATGATTGCAGGGAGTTTCTAACATACAGGAGAAAATTCTCAAATAATAATTTAACATGGTTTCTAAATGATGAGGCTATAAAGTAAATTTGAGATTGTAATTTTTTGCTCATTACTGGTTTCAATTCAAAATGTGGCAACAGTTTATTACATTGTTTTGATACCTTTCTCTTTTGTAGTAATAGTTGTGCATAATGGTCGGTGACCTCCTACAAGCAAATAATTTGAAAGAATATTACTCTGCTACAAAAAAGGATTTTTAGCTGTTAGTGTATGATGATTCCCTTTGTTACATTCTTTTCTGAGTTCTCCTTCTTAGACAATGACTACTTACAGAGGACTGTATACACTGGAAGTTTGGTTCTTATTTTTTTCTACTGGTAATTTATATTAATATTTCAGAATCTTTCTCTGCTTTGGACCTTTCACTAAATTTGACTGTGAGAGTAGCAGATAACCATTAGAATTTGGTTCAGTATAGGTTTTGACTTAATCCAATAGGAATTAAACCCAAATAGCACATGTTTTAGTAAGATAATGTAGAGTATCTCACCTAGCCTGTAGATACCAGAACAGAAAGCCTAAGTCTCCTATAGGTCCTGTGCTGTGTCTGTCAGACTGCACAGACTTCTTGGCTGCCACTACACCTGTGTGTTCAAGTCTAGGTGTCCAGATGTGAGCTAGAAGTTCCCCTCATACCCACCACAGGTCTGGTGAATACAGTCATTGGATTGTAGAAAGTTATTCAACTCATTTGTCTGTAGATGCTCATATTTCACATCATAGCTCTCTTGAGTTCATCAGACTCAGCTGAGCACAGATGTTACCAGAGAGTAGCATTATTTTGCTTTATATTATACTGGAACAGCTGATTTGAAACACCTGCTTGTCTTCATATTTTCAAAAGAGAAATTTGCATCAGATGTGCTGACCTCTTAATTTGATGTTGGGTTCAGTATCTGGTTTTTTTCAAGACATTAAGCAGAATTATGAATCTTCAACAGATTTGTTTTTCTGGATCTGATTTGAATCCAGCCAGGATTCTGTTTTCTTTTATATGTCTCTTGGAAATACCTCTTCCTACTTGATTAGTCCAAATAGACAGATTTGCATGTTTTTACCATCTTTGTGTTCTGTGTAAATTTTCCATATTAAATCAGTGCTGGCTCTTCTGTCTGATGATTGAGTTTGTTTTGCTGGGACATTATACTGTAGTTTCAAAATGTGTGGTGGTGAGCAATGTGCTTTAATACCTTGCAGATATTTCTGGCTAAAGTTGGAATTTTTCCTCTTTAATTTATAACAGGTTTAATTAAAGTACTTTCCTTTGGTCTAATCATTTTAATGTTAGTAATTCTAAGTTACTGCTTGAGCTCCTGTGTCGCGTTCCAGGGACTACTTAAAAAATGTGTCTTTCCATGTATGGAATATAGGGGTTATGTTTTATTGGTACTTGCCATTTATGATTTTAGAACTGGTGGCTTCTATTAACTCTGGCTTCTCTGTATCATCCTCTAATTTATTTCCTTAGTTTGAGTTTGTGCAGCTAGAGAGTTTATTTATCTTTCAGGTGTTTTTCTTCTGACCTTGAAGAGTCAATAAATACTGTTTTCAGTTAAAGGATCAAAACATTGCTTCAGGCTTCTCTTCCAATATTTTTTGTCTCTTTTTCTTTTATATTCCTGCTTTTGGAAATTACATATTTGACCATATGTTGCTACTTAATTGCTTTTTTTTTTTACTTTTATATTTGCATTCTTTTTGCTTGTAAGCAGTATCTAGTGATTTAAGATGATGTACAAGCATTCATAAAGGAAACCAGCCAGCCATTCACTTCCCCACATTCTTCATGCCCTTTTTAATACATGCAAGCATATCCAGTGTAATGAAAAATAAACTATTTGTTTGAAATGGGGACAAGGCTTGGGTATGTTAGTTTTTCTGCTCCATTACTCAGCTGGAAAAAGGTCCAAACAGGTACTTATTTACTTCCTGAGTTTTTCTTTGCTGGCACCTCATATTCAGATTGACTTAAGGCTTCCAACGTGATGGAACCAAGTACATTTCCATGCTGTAGTGTCTGTTTTGCAGTGGTAACCTGGGGCTGCCTGGGAACGATTTGTTAACCTCTAAATTTCATATTTCATTGGTCACCAGTAACATCAGTTGATCTGCTCAAGTAAAATTCTGTCTTGCTTTTGGCTGGGATAGAGTTCTTTTCTTCTTTAGAACAAAAAAAGAAAAAAAAAAGTGGAGGGGAATAAATGAAAGTGTTTTAAAGAGAAAGTGGAGGTAGTACAAATGATCATGGAGAAAACAGCCTTTCCTTGCCCTCACATTTTTCCAGGCTATATTTAGCAATTTTATGTAGTAATCCTACTTGTAAAATGTTACAGAGAACCTGTCTTATGGGATCATAAAGTTCAGGAGTTTAGGTGATTGACTGAATAAAGCAGGGATGCTAATTCCTGAGACGTGCATTGTGGCACAACTCCAGAGGAGCAGGCTGAGGAGGGGGATGCAGCACTGTGGCTGGGCAGTGAGCCAATGAACTGCATCTTTGTCATTGCAGATGAAATAATAATTATTTGTGATAGCTTGCTAATCAGTGAAAGCATGGAAAGGGCTGCTGACAAGCACCATCAAGGTAATTAAGGTGAAGCATTGAATTTGCATAAATTTACACTTTGATCACTGTTCACAAGATACTGCCTCTTGAAATAGACTTGGCTGGTTTTAAGATGAGCACTAAATCAAAGCAAAGGAGTGCAATAACTGCACAGATCAATAATGCTTACAAAATACAGATGCACCTTACATAGGCAATTATCTAAAGAATCTATTGTCCTAATCAAAGGATGATACTCAAGTTACTTTTTCAAATTACCAAATAGTCCTAGTTAGCATATGCCATTCTGGTTGCAGCTCTTTAGTGAACACAGAAAAATCATGAAGATGAGATCCTTGAAAAGGACAACATTTGATTATTCACTTTTTTTAAAAAAAACCAACCCAACCTACTAAATGAGGACAGCTGAAGGTATCATTCCTCATATTATTTTGACATACATATGCAAGCTGCCTTGGAAAGATTATTTAATAGGTTTCTTTAGGAGCTGCAAATGTGATCCTCTCATGATCTCATTGTCACTGCTTCTGAGGGAAGGTTAAGCTCTAGTCCTTCAGGTTTCTATGCAGATTTCCTGAGTATCAGCTACCAGAGTAATTCTGGTGATCAGGCCTGCAGCCAGAGCTCTGTGGTCTGCCTTAGCTCCAGCTCTGTGATTATTTTCTCTCTGGGATAGAGCAAGGGGTCTCTTGACAGTGCAGTCTCCTAAAGGACATAACAGTTTATGTAAAGCAAAGGACTCTGAACTCTCAAGGCATGCATGCAAAGAGCAAAAATCTAGAGCGTACACGTCTATTCACTCTTCCCTAAGGTTTATTGCTAACTGGAAAAACCCTACTGAGACTTCTGCAGTCCTTCTTTCTGTCAACAATTCTCTACAGGTATTTCTGACAACTCATTTTCCACTCCCTCTTTTTCCTCTGATTTTTCAAAGCTTTTTTTTCTTCCAGGGAAGCTCATCTTATTAAAAATAGCAATAGGCTTTAAACTAATTATATGGTCAATCCTAATTTCTGAATATTTGGATTTATATTATATTGCTAATTTCTCTGATTTTGACTAACATCATCGTACAGGAAACTTCTTTTTCTCCTTGCTGAGCATGTAATATTGATGGTCCTAAGTATTTCAGAATCGATATATCATAATGCAAATATTCTGTACGTGTCAAGGGGATAATCATATACACACATGAAATAATAATTTAGATGCTAAATAATTTTACCCACCCATTCTAGAATTTTTTCTATTGCCCACTTGTATTCTTACCTCATCTTCTACCTACAGTTATGCTGTCTAAAATTAAAATGCTGCTAAAATTGTAATATGCTGTAAAGCTTTTGCATCTTATTTATTTATTATCTTTTATTTTATTTCTGACTTACGTATGGTCATTCACTAACGAAGTTGCAAACCATGATGTCATTTTTTTTGTCTTTTTTTTTTTTAATTTTAGCCATGCAAATTATTTTTTACCTAGATACAAAATTTTAATAGAAATAAAATGTATTTGTCTAGTACAGAATGTGCTTAGCATGTTTTTATATTATACTTTTTTAGAAAAATGATCTCTTAAAGCTGTTGTTTATGCAGTGCAGCAATAAAAACATCCACTTAGGTACCAGAGATTTTGTACTAAGACAGAACTCTTGGAATTTGCTGAATTTGTATTCCAGGCAACCTGGAATACACCAATGTAATTATTTGATTAAGAGCAAGTCTCATTATTGTATATAAGAACATTCTATGAACAATTCTCCTGGTGATGCACACACTGTACATGTCTTAAAAGTGTCATCTGTTCTGTCAGGTTTTTTTTTCATCTGTTTATTAATAAATAAATCAAGCTACTTTACAGAATACTAGAGAATTAGGACATGAGATACATACCAAATGCTGAAGCTGCCTTCCCTACTATAAATCTGATGATCTTATGATATAAATACAACTCAGAAGTCATATCTCAGATGAATGTAAGAAGTTTGTGAGAAATTTAATAACACTAGAACTATTTTGGAAGTTCTGTTTGGTATGCCTGGCCCCAGTAAATCTATAACAAGTTCACACTGTTTTCAGCATGGACAAGGTTTCACACTGATGGGATTTGGAATTATTTCTTTAAAATTCATTCATTTAGCTTTTTGAACTCAGGATATCTTGGTAATTTTTCTTTTTTTTTCTTTTTTTTTTCTTTTTTTTTTTTTTTTTGCCACTGGAATGAGATGTGGCAAGGAAAAGAAGAGAAGCTAGCATAAAATATACATAACAAAAGTGTGCGTATTTTTCACAAGGATTTTTTAATGAGGGATTAGTTACATGGGAGCTTTAGGGATTAATTAACCAATACCTAATTAAAGCAGGGTTATAAAGTGGATTCTCTGTAAATCTGAAAGTCATGTTGAAGGAGAAAAAGTAGAAAAATGTAGTGATGTGCAGTGATGTAAAGTAATGGGTCTTTTCTAAACGGAGGCAATACATTACACCAAAAAGAATGGGGGAAAAAAAAGGTAAAGAATCAAGAAAAGTGGGAACAGGAGGTTGTTGCTGTCTCTTTATTGCTTTAGATTTTAATAGATAAGATATGTAACTTTTCTGGCCCATACTTTGACCTGTGTTTACAAACCACACTTTGAAAAGTCATCTATTTGTCCAGTGAGGCTTCCTGTAATGCAGCCCAGAGTGTCTTGCTGTGTTTTTTCTTGACTCACTGAGGATGGAGGAAAAGACACATAAGAGGAGGCAGTGGTACAGAAGTCTATTCTCATTACTGCCCTTGATAATGTTCATTTTCTGTGTATTATCCTCATTCTTGTATCAGTTTCTCTGACCTGATATTTTCACTGCATAGTCATTCTACACACTCTGTGCTCTGGTGCCTTTATTTAGAGTATTTTTGAGCACAGTAACTCAGAGTTTCATGACAGTGAAACAAAATGTTTTCTTAGAGAAGGAACATGGAAAACACGACTCTCTAAAATAACATCCACTTGCATTTTGGTTTTTTGACTATTTTCCCAAGGAACATGCAAAGCAGAGGCAGTATTTTTGGAGAGAAGGGAGAAACCCTGCATGGTCTTAAGCTTTTCATTTGAAAAGTAGCTTCAACAAAAATTATAAATCCAGATTATAGTGTGGGTCCCTTTTTTCCTCCTTCCACCAATCTTAAAGTTAAAATGAGCCTTAATGCATTTTTATTTAAAGCTCCTATATAATATTGACTATAAAAATTCACCTTGTGATACCTTCATTGAATCTAATAATTTTTGGATGAATAAGTACAGATTTTACATAGATAGTCTTAGCTCAAAAACTTTTATGAAGGTGCCTCCAGCATTTCTCCAGGGAAGTTTCTCAAAAGGTTAATCACTGTTAGAATATGTCCTTCTTCCCTTTTGAATTTGTCTACCTCCCATTGAATTTTTTAATGGTTTTGGAAATTCATGGTCAGGAAGTTTTGCAGTATGGTCAAACACTAAATCTTCGTCAAGGTCATTGCTTCTTCCCAGGATGTTCAATAATCTTTTGTCCCTCCATATTTATGTCTTTTCACCTGACTCTAGGAAAAATGGTAGCAGACAGAGCCCATTATTCCTCTTTGACTGTGACCCTCTTAAAAAATGGTTTGCCTCAATTCAAAAATGCCCCTTGCTTTTATCTATCACTTCACCAGTCCTTGGTAGTCTATAAACCTTCATGGAAAATTGGTTATATTTTCTTCACATCTCTGATGGAGACATTGAGTTTCATTGGATTGAGGCTCCATGTTCATTCTGTGATTTCCTTTCAGTGATTACATTTTGTTATCCACCAGTTATCACTTTGTCATCTATTGACTAGGTGCTACATTGATCTTGACTAGTGCTAATTCCTTTAATCAGAAAGTTGTGTGGAAAAACCCAGTTTTGCTGACCACATCAAAAGCCAACAAAACCTGGCTCTTTTTATCAGAATTGATTAAACAAAAAATATATATAATCAAATGGAAAATCTGTTGTTTACTGTAATATTTATCTGATTGCACAGAACAGTCACAGACTCAGGAGTACTGTTTGCACTGAAAAGACAAACAACCCCAACAAAACTGCTGTGATTGTGCCACTGTCTAATGTAATGTGTTATATCACTCTGGAATCACACTGCACAGCTTTGCCTGACTAAATACAAGAGAAACATATTCAGTTGTGAGAATATGTTCCATAGATTTAAAATTAGAGAATGTGCATTATCTGTAGCTGAGAAGTAATGCCAGGTTGTGTTCTGCATATCTTGTTAAATTTCACAAATAGAAATGTAGTGGCTGCCACTCCAGGAATCTTGGTTACCTTTTACTACTGTTTCTTCAGAAAATGGGATTTTAAAAAATTTTCTTTGCAGCAGTACCTTCTAGTGGTGATGTATGTTCCAGAGACACAACTATCTTACTTCAGTTCAATCAGAAAATTCAAGATATGGCACTTTTCTTTTAAATCCTCTTAAATATAACTGATTTCAAACCAGGCATTGGGTTTGTCTATTGATTTAATTATTATCCTCCCTCAGAATTCAGAATATTAGAAACAGTATTATAATTTTCTCCATAGTCAATGATCAATTTCACAGTCATAGTCAAAGTTCATATTTAGCACTTACCAGTGATAACTATAATTGTTACCTACCTGGCTCATAAATGTCTGTTTCATTTTACACAGTGCAATGTCAAGATTACTGGTACAATCTAACAATTAATAAACCAAACCTGTGATCTTATTTCCCATGCCTTGAAGGTGGGCTGTAGAATTATTCTGAAGTACATTTCAAAGGCAATGTCAGTACTTTTCTTTTACAGAATTCCTTAAATCTACAGATTCATGACAACATAAACAGTAAAACTGATTGAAATAACTAAAACTGGTTGAAAATTTCCAGAAAATATTTTTTTCAGTGATATGCAGCAACTAAAGGAATTTAAATACTCGATGAGTATGTATTGATAACTTTTCTTTTAATCCACAATTTGTTTTTTCAATCATATCAGTAAGAATTAAATATGTTATCTTCTATGTTTAATTTTTACTATTTTACTTTAGTATTAAAGAAAAGTCAAAACAAAGCCAAAATTACCTTTTTAGACTCACTGGAAGTGTCACAATTGCAATGGTCAACAACAGAATGAGGTTAAGAGAGGTACTGGTACAAAACTAGAGGAAAAAACCTCTGTCACTTCTCTGAACACCTCCTGGGGGTATATATGTATTTTATGATTGCTTTTTCATCCCACCCTTTAGAGGAGCTCAGCTATCTAAATTTATTAAAGGAGTTCAGGGATATCAACACTGAAGTTGATCTTTAGGGAATGTTAAATTTCAAACAACCAATAGCTTTATAGAGAAAGCAAAATTCATTCCCTCTCCCACTCTTGGCAACTACCATAATCACAGTTCTACCTTTGGTTTTGATTTTCACACTCAGGCCAAACTGCTCTAATCTGAAATAGACCTTTTGATGAACTACTTCACAGACAGAAAATTCACTCCTGCCTACATGACACTCCCAATTTCCTAAATTGACACTCCCACAGCACAGTGAAGGACTGCCCTGAAGGTACCTCCTTCTGTGCAATGCTTTCATGAACTTCAGGTTAAGGTGTGTGTGGAAAGATGGCTGAGGGTAAAATTAGAGGAAATGGAGAAGTTTTATTCCCAACAGGAATTGTAACAGCACAGGAATTATAGAGTAAAATACAGTTGCTGCTCCCTGGAGGGAATGCAGTTGGCATGCTCAAAACTATTCCATGATAATTCCTCACACACATCCAGGGGGATGGATCAGAGAGGGGAGCAGTGTGCAGACACCATGGCCCAGCTCTGTTGAAATCCTTGCAGGGAGGGGAACTCAAAGGCACTTTTCAGCTAAGAAATGTCAGCCAGGACAGACAGGGGAGATTCCTGATGCTGAGCCTGCAGTGGTGAAATCACTCTTCTCCAATGAGCTTGGTTCACTGTAACCTGATTGTAATATCAAGGCACACCTCCATCCCAAAGTTACCCCCATCCAGGATATGACCACCCCTCACTGGGCATGTGCTCTGTATTTTAGTGACTGTGTTTTTGAGATGAAAGTGGAAGAATTTTGTACCAATCAGTAAAAAAGATATATATGACTAGAGTCACTCAAGCTCCACCTAAACACAAAGAAATAGTATAAAAGTAAGTTGATAATGGGGGAAAGTTAGAGAAGGCTCCATCATAAGTGCTGGGATCAGTCCACGAGCTGAAACTGTCTTCTCACCCATAGGGACACTTACTGGATAAAAACCATACTCTTTGTCTTTTGAATATTTTATTAGGGATTACAGCTTGTGTATGTATTACTTTGAATATGTTTTTTCCAGTCAGATATTATCACCATCAATCCTCAGATATTATCACCATCAATCCTCAAATCTGAACCTGTGACAATTTTCTATAAATAAAGAGTGTTATTCCACAAACTGTTGGTGTGAGCCCTACATGGGTGCTGGCAGCTGCTGGCAGTGGGTAACATACTGGAATGAAGTGGAAGACCCACTAAGGGATCATAAAATGGGAAGACCTGCTGAGAAGTTTTCTTTATGCTGTTGGTGTGGCCCTGAATAATTCAAAAGAGCCACCCTCTGAACCAGCAGGATCACTCAGTGAAGGGTCCCCATCATGGGATGCTGAGGGGCTGGTCAGGCACAGGGATCTGTGCTCTCCTGGGGCACTGACAGACAAATCAAACACTAAGGGTTGAGTGAACCTCCCTACACTGAGGGTTGAGGTAATCTCCCCTTCTCACATGGCAGAGTATAAGTGAAACGATTAAATATTTAATGTAGTTTGGGACAAATGGAGAGGGAAGTTCAAGCCTGAGCAATTGTATCAAAATACATAATTAAATAGATTAAGAAAACATGACTTTAATAAAGAGTTAAGGGAAAACCAGTGGTTTTTCTATACATTTATCTGGATATAAGGGGTAAATGAGTAACTGTGGTAATGCTGCAATCAACAGGAAAAAGATCCTTTTCCTAGAATAGTACTTTAAGCAGCTGTAAAGCTATGTCTAGTTTTAAATTTTGTCAGTCAAACATGCCTAAAAATAACAGTTATCCCCAGGAAATTTGCAATTTATAAGATGAAAGAAACATTGTTGACATGTGAAGCAGTTACTTGCATTCACCTTCCGTGGATTTCTCTAAAGAGTTTGTCACATCTAGTCTTCAGCTAGTACGAGCTGGGGACGTGTGTTCTGTTCTAGAAGAAAATATTATCTCTAACATGATCAGTGAACCAGATTTTTATTTAAGTACAAAACATTCATGGTCTATAAACTAGCAAAGTGCCTTTAAATTACCAACTTGAATAAGTGCTTTGCAGAAGCAGAGTTCTAGCATTAGCAGTTGTTAGCACAATGTGGATGAACAGATAGCAAAAGATTAGACCTATTTATCTGCATTGTTTCCTGTTTAGAGTATCATTGCTATTGGCAATTTGAAGGAGCTTAAGGGAAGAAAGAATGAAAAATAAAATAAAAGGATAAAATGGAATGGTAATAGAATAATATACAGAAAATACAGAATAGAGAGCTATGGTGATGCCTTTGAATATTTTTTTATTGTTTAAAGTTTTTTTTGTCCACAGGAAAGATATTCTGTGTCCATGCTAATAGTTGTTTTTTTATGAGTCAAAAAAACCCTAAAAACCAAATGAAACCAAAAACATTACAAAGGGTTAGATATAGATGCTACAAAGAGAAAATACTGTAGAAGATTTATTGATATTTGAACAGTAAATGTCAGAAAAATATAACTGAAATTACAATCATACAGAAGATATAAACTAGATATATTTATAGAGTTATGTGATGTCATATTTCTAGTTCCTATGAGAACTAGAATTGATCCAAAAGTTTTTGGAATGTTATGAGGAGGACTGGATGGCCATAGATGTGATCTGCACTTCTTCACCAGCCATGTGGAAGAGTGGGTAAAACTGAGGTATACAGATACAGTAATTTCCAAGTTGTTAATTTTAGAATAGGTGCTTTGTAGCCTTTGCACAAAAAGGCATCATTAAAAAGCAATTAATGTTAACACAGTATTTTGTTTACAGTAATAAGATTGCTATCTACTGAGCAATTGGATAATTATACCTGTTGTGATTATTGGTTGCACAGATGGGAGGGTTTAAAAGAAAATTACCTGTTCAAATTCTGTTATTGAATTTTAATTCACTTTTGGATATTTTTCTTTTCTGTCTGAAAGACATAATCCTTATTATTCAGTTTACTTTAAAAGGTAGGAGCTTGTATAAACTCTAAACATTTTAGGGGGAGGAGTGGGGCTGTCAGTCAATAGAACTTATTTGTGCTTCATATTACTCTGCCTAATATGCACAACTGATAATGAGGATGGAAATTTTTTCAATGTCAAGCATATCACTGATGAAAGTGAGAAAAAATTTTAAAATCACAGACTTACACAGAATCTCAAAGTATTTGAAGTTGGAAGAGAGTTTTGGAGGTAATCTGGTCCAATCCTGCTGCTCAAACAGGGTCACTTGGAGCACATTGCCATGACCATGTCCACACAGCTTTTTTAGTATTTCTGAGGAGGGAGACTCAACTACCTCTCTAAAACTATGCCAGTTCTTGGTCATGGTTGCAGTAAGAAAAAAATGTTTCCTGATGTTCAGAGGAAATCTTCTGTGGCTAAGTTTGTGTCCATTGCCACTGGCTGGATCCATCTCCTTTGCAACCTCCCTTTAAGTATTTATATATGTAGCTAAGATCCCCCAAAAGTATGTGAAAACAAAACTTCTTGGAAGAATAAGTTTCCTGGCTCGTACATTTTCTGGATTGTGTATCTTTTACTCTCCGTGAAGATGTCTCATTAATTTTCCCTTGTTATGGTTGTCTAGCAGAATTATCTGTTTCCCAACATTGTTTACAGACCTCAGATTAGGTAATTTGACCCAGTGTGCCAAACACTAAGCAGAATACAAATTAAATACCTGCATCTTCCAGTTCAGGAGAATCTAATGCATATTATTCTGAAAGAACTAAATGGTTACAAATATTACTGATGCCCCTTAATTTTTGATTTCTGTATTGTTTCAGTACTTTATAATAATATATCACTCTTAAGAGAACAGTCATACAAAAATAGAAAATTGTTCATACTTAGTCCTGGTTTATGTCTTTATTCTGACTTTCTGAAATTAATGGATTGTGAAATAGAACAATTAGATAACAAATTAGATAAAAGAATGCTTATTGTCATTATTACTACACCAATATATTTTAGACACAAAACAAAACTGATGCTTAAGGTAGAATAAATACTTAGCTGCATTATGGCAAGCAATAACAAATGAACATATTTGTGGGTTTATGTACAACACTAATTATTATTAAATATATTTATTTCATAAGTTTATTGGGCTGCTGAGCTCAAAGACTTTCTCAGTGTCCCAGATATATCCTGCATTGCTCAGACAATTAAAATGACAGATGTTTTATCAATTGAGCTTCATCTATGTGGTTTTAGCTACATTTGTGAATAAGGAAGACTTAAATATGTGCTTTTAACACCATGAATTGTCCATTTGTATTTTTAGAAGCACATAAATGGCTTGGAATGAATAAGAGTAACTCTAAGTAGTCCAATAGGGAAGAAATCAAACCAACCAAAGAAAACCAACCAAAAAACTCACTACAAAACAGAAGGCCAAAAAACCCTAGAAGCAACACAAGATTTTAGTTGCATAAAGTGTCAGTCTTTGGAATAACCTTCCACACTCCCATATAAAAATTGTTTCTCTAAAATGCAGCACCTAGCTGAGGTTTTGTTCATTTCCTCTTTCTGAAGAATAGTCTTCTGAATAAAATACTATAAGCAGGCTCAAAATGCCTAGAAGTCTTGTCTTTCCCTACATGAAACATTTTCAAAATAATTTGGTGTTACTAGGAAGTTTTGACATTCAAAAAAAGAACAAAATTGTCTCAGATATTATTCAAGATGCCTGTTAAGGAGTGTCTCATCTGCATTATTACACCATAGGTACTCCTTGTAGGAAGACACCAAAGCCCAGGTTTCATGGATCACAAGCTTTACAGAACAGTATTTGTTATGGCCATACCAGGGAGCCCAGCTGGAGAATCAAAATGATAAAAAGTGAAAGAACGAGAGCATTTGTTCAGTTCAATGCTCAGCTATATGCAGATCTGTCAGTGCTACTGTTAAACTCTCCTGTCTCAGATCCAAATGGTTAGGTAAACAAAAACAGAGCTCAGGAAGACACAGGAGGTCTTTCCTTGCTCTGAAACTTTCAGAATAAATGTGAGATGAATAACAGTGATAATTAGATACACTTCATGTGCAGCATGCAGAGCGTGGGGAGAGAGAAGAGACCCTGGTTCAGCCGTGTTTGGAGAGACATGAGCCAGAGTTTATCCTTCATCTTTGGCTCATTAATTGGTTTCCCACATTGGCAGTGAATGGAACTGGATTTCAGTGTCCTACATCTGAACACTGGGCTACTGAATATCAAAGTCAGCTAAGTCTCCTCTAATCTTTGTTAAAGTGCTGCCTGGCAGTGATCTTCTCACAACGATGAGATCCCTGTGCTTCTACAGAAGCAGTGAGAGCAGACAACAGCCCTCTAGACTCTGGATCACATTAGCTGTCTGGGTGCAGCCATTCCAAAATAAGCCATTCTAACAGCATTGAAAACAACCCTGTGTGCTCTCTCTGATGAAGGTTTATATGCCTGAAAATTTGATACTATGACAGGGATAAGAAGCACTGAAGCAAAGAAGTTGTAGACTTTGGCTGTGAAGTTGCAGGGACATAAAAACCAAAGTCTAAGACAGGCAAATATAACCATTCTGACATGCTAAATCAAGATCTGAAAAGACAGATGTGATCCACTATTCTGAAGACATCTCTCCACAAAAATGTTTCTCTTCAGATGAAAGTTCCTCTGAAATCTGATGCTTGGCTTCTGCATATTTGGTTCTACAGTTCCTGTCTGTCCATGTGCACTGAAATAGGAAGGGGTTATGCTTCACCTGATGTGCTGTTTTCCATAGTGGAAACACTTTGGTTTCTTCTGACTTTAAAATGCTAACCCCAGAACTGAAGACTGAGATCAGCTCACTCTCATATGGACTAGAGATTAGAGCAATAGCCCAAGGCTTCTTAAAACACTTTGTTGCCATACATTGAAATAAATGTTTCTGGCACTGGATGGTGCCTTAAGAACAGCAGCTAACACTTTGTCATTTAAATTTCATAACACCCCCTAGAATCAGATGAATCATTTTGCATTGATTTTTCCAGGATGCAAGCCTATATATATGTAACTCTCAACTAGCCTAGAGAAGAACAGGAGGCAAAGTGGCTGCTGTTCAGGTTGACTTATTTCTGACAGACAAGAAGAAGAGAGGAAACTTCTGTCAACCCTCTATTGGTTTAAAATCAAAGTCTATTTGAATAACACCATCATGAATCCCCAGAATACAAAGTGGTGGTATTTTTAGCATTGGTCATATAACACCAATTGTTAGTAATAAAAAATTTCTTCATTTGATTTCCAAATTTTTCACTTTCAGGTAAAAGGAAAAAAAGTATGTGATCTTGCACTATAAAATTTAAGGCAGCTCAAGAACTAGAAGCTAGTCAGACACACTGAAACACAGAAAAGTAACAGGCATTTATATTTAATCGATCCTATTGAGCCAAGAACAATATTTTAGAGAATACCTGCATTGTTCTGTGACAGAGGTGTTAACCGGGTGAATGGGATCGATCAGTGATGAGATTAAATGTAAATTGCTATTAAAGGTCTGCTACCAGCTGAGCAACTAAAAGAGAGAACTGTGATTAAATGGCTATGGCTACCCAGCTAAAAAAGAAATTTGGGTCCTGCTACTGAAGACTACTGATATATTTGCTCCATTTCCCAGGTACTGAAAAAAATGGCAATGCTACTGTTGCCTCATGGACCTGGAAAATAAAAACTTTTCCTCCCTGTTGTGAGTAGTAGGTGAATATAGAGTACTGTAATTCACCATTTCACACTCTGTAATGCAAGCATAGAAAGCACCACCTAGAGGGAGGGAGAGTCCAGAGGTCTTCTTTTATATAGATTCTAAATAAAAAATTCCTGTCAAAAAAGATAACAAAAAATCTTGGTACATCTAACCACACAAACACACGAGTTCCTCAGGTTCTGGTGTCCCCCTTGAAGAGGTATTAGTCTGAGTTCCCATCATCTTGCCATACTCCATGCCATGTCTTGTCAGTCTGCTAGCTGATCTGCTTCATAAATTCTCAATCAAATGTTGAAACTAACTTGGCTTATTTTCTCTGAAGTAGACTGGCAAATCTGAAGCAATGGTCATCCTCAACATTCACTCTCAGGGGCACTCAAACAAGTGATGACCTGGAGCTGATAAACTTCTGCCATGGAGTAGCTGGAGCCAAAACAGGATGTGTAGTTTCATCTTATTTATAAATGTATAAAATTCAAAATAACAACTCAAACCTTTATTTAGACACTTTTTCTCCCGTGCTCAATTTCTAAATTAGCCACAACAGAAGAAATAATGAAAACAAACAAAATCTTATGTCTGAAATCATAATCTGTTTGCTGGGAACTGCAAAGAGGTCTTCAACCTCAAATTCACCATCTATGATTCACTGTAGTTTTTGATCAATACAAACAGGTTTTCTGCAGAAAACATGCTGAACTGGATGGACAGCAGATCTTTCTTAGGACATTTACAGCATTCTTTTATCAGCAAATGTATTAATCATGAGGATCATTAGGAGAAAGCTGTGTCACATCCAAGATAAGTCAAGGGATAACAACTGAGGTGTCCAGAGAAAAATTAAACAATCAGTCCTCCAGAATGACAACAGTAATTGGGTGATATAAGTCCCTATCTAGTAAAGAAAGAATTAAGGAGAGTAAAAAAAACAAAAAAAAAGAAAATTAGAGTCATAAATTTAATTTTTGTTTAAGAAGGAAAAAGTTTCAATGATTTAATTATTTTGTCAAGAATAAATTTTACTTCAGCACCAGGAGACATATTCCAGGGATCAGCTATTACAATAAATGAAAGTGCAACATTTCCCATAACTGAATCAAATAGACAATTTCTTGTATTTCTTTCATTCCTAAATATTTAGAACCTGTAGCCTCTTAAATCATTAAGAACTGGGTTCTTGTCTGCTTTGTCTTAAATACAAACAGTAATATATGACTCTAAACAGAGAGAAAATGGGGACAGGCTTGTATGTCACTTCAGAAAGTGATCAGCTAGAGATGTAATTGTTGTCATAAGGAAGAGGGTATAAAATTCCAAATTTGAACATCATCACATTCAGGCTTAAAAAAGGAGCACAGATACAGATGATTTATAGCCCATGTATATGTCTGTAACTCTCATTTTTTAATCCAGAATTATGAACGTTGAATATACCTGAGGATATGTGCAGCATTGCAGAAGGTAGCATACATGACAACACATGAAGAAATAAATCTGGAAGTACCTTCATAATATCTATACACAGTCATTTACAGTTTTCTAAAAGTAAACTGCATGTTTTCATTGTATTCAACTTGACATTAGATATTCTCTCCAGATCCATCAGATTTTTTTTCTGACATTATATAATAGCAAAAGTTGAGAGGATAACTTATGCAACCTATGCTATGGAAGGCATATAACATATTCACTTTCAAAGTAATATTTGCTATGAAGAACTAGATAAATAGTTCTCTATCTCATTTTATATTTATACAAATTATATGTATATATATATATATATATATATATATATATATGCATTAGCTATGTATGCAATAGACAATAGATTAAAGGTTGCAAACATACTCTATTATTGTGGGGTTCTACAATAATAGCTTTTCTCCCTCCTTTCTCCAGGAATTACTTGGTTATCACAGATCACCAGTGCACTAAATTAATAACAAATATCTTTTATCTCATTACCTGAAAATCTTTTATCTAAAGAGAAACTAAAATACAATTAAATAAAAGGTATGCAAGGCACCAAAGGGAGCTCTGTGGTTAAATCAGTTTATCAGAGTAAGATGTTGTTTTCACAGTGATTTATGCCTCAGAGCAAACACTGAGGCTGCTTGCTGTGCTCACAGCCCTTTAAGGAGACAAAAGAGAAAACCTGCCAATCTAATAGTTCTGTGACTATCATGCATGGAGAGTTGTTCCATTAGATACAATTTCACAGCAGCTTCCAATTTCTGTTTTATATGGCTGCTTAATGGTTTGTTGTTTTTTTTTTTCCTTTTTCATCCTGGTTAGTTATCAAATACAATACAGAAGCTATATTTTGAAGTAGAATACTTTAAAGAAAATGTTTAATATGCTTTCCTTTTGCTATAAAGAGGGAAAATAGTCAAACTGAAATAAATATCTATTCTATTGAAAATAAAGGCAGTTTTATGAAGTGAGAACAGAATGGAACCTGAGAGTATTAATCTGTTGCTATATTGACATACTTTGGTACTGTAGTAAGATGATGATATTTAATATTTTGCTAAGAATAGATAAAATTTGACTTTTTGTCATTTGGGCTGGGGTCTTGTGGGAAGTGGCTGGTTAAAAGAAAGTGTGTATCTTAATCCACAGCAGCATGACTTGCAAAAGTTTTGCTTAAATCTTCAATGCCAGCATTTCCTTCACACTTCTGCAGTGGTTGAACTGCAAGATGGGACAGGGGAGCAGAGTTACTCCCTATGTAAGGGAAAGTTGGGTTCCTGACCACCTGAGGAACCTGAACATTCAGAGGTCTATGGAACCCAGTGAGAGGGATCCCAAATCCTGAGGGAGTTAGCTGATATAGTCACCAAGCCACTCTACTTGATATTTGAGATGAGCTGTTCAGCATGGGAAACAGAACTCCAGAAACACCTTACTGGGGCCTTTGACTACCTAAAGGAGCCCATTGACAGCTGGGGACAGGTTTTTAGCAGGGCCTGTTGCAATAGGTCAAGGAGCAACAGTTTTAAATGGAAAGAAGTTTAAAAATATTTAGACTAGATGTAGGAAAGAAATTTTTTATGTTGAAGGTGATTAAACTCTGGAATAGGTTGCCCCATCCCTGGAAACATTCAAAGTCAGATTGAAGGGGGGACTGAACAACCTGATCTAGTCCCTTCTCATTACAGGGAGATTGGACCATGTGATGTTTTAAGGCCCCTTCCAACCCAAGCTATTCTATAGTTCTATGATTAAAACTAAATAACATTTTGTGGTTTAGGAGAGGTTTGTACACCAAAGCAGAAAAGTAACTATTACTACTAGGTGCTCTGGCTGACTCTAATTTTTGTGCATATATAATCACCACCAATAGGTTTTCATCTATTTTCCTTTAAGAAATGCTCTCATAAAATCAACCATTGCTTGAAACACCCAAGTTAATCTTTTGAGATCAACATTTTTCTCCTACCTTTCCTGATTCATTGGCTTGGTCTTTTTCTACAGTGAGTTTTGAAATGAGAAAACAATATTTCCCTTTATATCTGGCTACTTCCAGTGCTCCATCCCAAATGACCACTAATAACAAAATGAAATTACAAGCCTTTGGACTGAATCCAGCATGAGATATGAATATAGGCCACCAGAGCTATTGCTATTTATTGTGCCTCCATTTTACTCTACTGAGCATGCTGACACAGCATCAATTAATAATCTATTCTGGATACAAAACCTCTGATACCACTTATAATATTTTTATATCACGTTTTATGTCATTAGAGTTGACATAATTATAACAACCACTTTGTAATGGAAATAATTTTAATAGAAAGAGCATTAAAACAATTAAAGAAATTGTTGTTTGGTATATATTCACTGAAGTATTGCCAGAAGGCAGAATAAGTAGAAGGCTGCAAATATCTCCCCTCCAACTCCCTTAATAAAAATTATATCTATTTTGATTAATATCTGTCTTACTGTCTAAATTTTTTTCCTTAATCATCTTCTCTGCAAGTTGTTGGGTTTTAAAATACAGGTTCATGTTCTTATGAATCTGGATAAAATGCACAGAAATTTTAAGAAATTCTAGGATATGGACTTTGTGAATGAAGAAGGATGATTAGACCTTCTCATTACAGGGGTGACTGTGTCAGGTCTGTGTAATATCAGTGATACATTTCCAGGGCTTCCCACAAGGAAAGAATTGTTTTGTGTGATAAAACATACAAGCCAAGACTGGACAATATCCCTTCTATTACATTAAGTCTGAATCCTAGAACTCATTTGCTGTTTCTAAGCTGTGCAGGCAGTTTTGCAAGACAGAATGTCAAACTCTTTTCTCAAGAAGAGAAAAATAAGTTATTCTATTTTAGCTCTTCCTTTATCTGTCTGTGGTATTCAGTAGGCTTTATTGTAGATCTTTATTATACAGAAATGGTTCCTGTGTAGCTAAGTGACTGCTGACTAAAGGGGGTTAGGGCTTATTATGGGATGCACAGGGAAGAGCATGGCCTTGCAGTCCAATAAAACTATGGCTGGTTGTGGAAGGTAAGCATAAATCATCAACCAATGTGTCCAATCTCTGTAGATGCAAAAAAAATCTACAAATTATGCTGAGAGTTTCCTGCTATTTGGTAATTTTAGCCCTGCCAGATCTAGCAGTTGGATAACAAGGATTGCTCAGGGTACCACAATCACACTTTTTGTAACTTCTGTCAAGCTGCCTCTAAATACAGCATTAGGTGAAACAGTCACTTGTCTCTGTATTTTGTGGGGAAATGAACAATAAACATCTGTCTGCTTAAGTGTTGTGCTGTGCTCAGTGTGTGTATGTGTGCACTTATGGCTTTAGAAATCATCCTGAGCTGTGCTATAAAGCACAGAGCAAACACTGCAATAGGTGGCCATGGTGCTGAGCACGTCCAAGTGCCATTTCTCTCTTCTGGACTCAAAATCAGAGGCCTCCAAGCAGGTACACACGAATGACAAATGGGTTGGTTAGTACTTCTGACAGCACATATCCACCTGCAACCCTTCCTAGTGGAAAGAAAAATGTTTACAATTTAGATTCATTAGGTTCTCTCATGGGTTTTGCAAGAAAGGCTATACAAATATGCACTAATCTGTATGAATAAATGATACTGACAAATAAAATATTTTGAATTATTATTATTATATTAAATATAATTTTAAAGTAAATTGAAAATAGTCTATTTGCTGAGCTGCTTTGTACTCATTTCCAAGCCATAAATACAGAACTGAAACAGCTATTTTTGGCTTTGATGATGTAAAAAAATGGTTGAAAATAAATTGTACTCCTACTCTTATTGCAGAGTACTGGGAGTATGGGGATGGAGGAGCTAAGCTTGGAAATCTGGAGGCAGTTTCTCACTCCTAGCACAGATGCATCATGACCTTTACACATTGGCACAACAGTAGAGGAATGTTGCTACACATTTCCTGAGAGACACTAGTTTCTATTTCTGTTTACTGAAGAACAAAACAAATTTGAAGTAAATAAAAAAAAAAAAAATTAGCTCTGCTTGAATCCAGAATTATCTTTTTTTCATTTAAGTTATGTCACTACATTATTCTGTTTTATAGCAACAACTAGGAGCTACACCCAAGATCAGAATAGAAAGATGGCTGATTATTTTGCACTGATTTTTAATTATCATTCATTGCAACAGTAATTTAAGTTCATTAGGGTATCAATTTCTTAATGATTAGACATATTTGAAATATAAAACTGTTGGTGTGAAAGATAAAAGAAAAAAAGTGAAAAGCCTTTTTTTGTCCTCCTGGGTAAAATAATGCCTACCTTAATATTACTTTGTACAGGTGTAAAGGAGTTAAAACTACAATTTTAACTATTATACATATACTTACATTACTTTACCTGACTTCAGCTAGTTGAAATTTGTTAGGAGTAACAGATGGAAATCACCCTGAGGTTAATATCTCTTCCCTTCTGAACTGCCAGCTTCCAGCAGGTTTTTTTATATCCTTAATTTTGGTATGCTGCTGCTTGCAAATTCACACTGTAAGCATTTTTCTTCCTTTTTTTCCAATTACTTTTGTGTGTGTGTGTGTGTGTTTATATTCTTCATTATACATTAAGGGCATTTAATGCATTTTTATTCATTATATTCACCATAACTGTGGTCATATTCTTGTCCTCAGGAGTCTGCTGTTTGATCACTTAGAAGGATTTGCTAACAGCTTTGCATTTCTCACAGCAAGTACTCTGAACAGGTCTGTTCTTTGCAGTTCATCCTTCAACATTATTTTGATTTTCATTAAAACCTTGCAAGAAATCACATGACAGTTATTTTTATATGAAATGCTGAATGTTTAATCTCTGTGTAAGATATTCAATGTATCCTTAAGGCATAAAATGTGTGTTCTTATACTATGGGAGTCTGAAAAGCTTCAAGTAGCTGATAATGTTGTACATCAGGGAAGTGAACAATCTGCCAAAAACTGGGAAAGGGTTCACTGGAAAATCCCATCCTTTTTTTATATTAGGGAGGCTGTAAGGTTATCAAGACTGCATTTTATCACTATCTAACAAATAATATATGTTGAAGTCAAAGACACTTTTACATACACAAATTTATACCAATAAGTACTTAAATAAAATATGCTGCACAACTTCACAGATAATCACAGAAGCAAAAATTGAACAAGATCTAATTCATTGTGCACATCCTCAGACTCTTTCTTCTATTAAGGAAAACCTTTTGGAGAGTAGTTCTTTAAAGCCCATGGAAAAAATCCTGAAGTGCAAAGCCTTGTTCAAAGTTGCCCTGCTATTCAATATCTCATCAAAACAGGATATTTTGTGTGTGTGTGTGAAAGATGAGTATACTTGAAAAGTATCAGAATTGTTATCTCTGTGTTCCATGGGAAACACACAGAAAACTGCATGTATCTAATAGGCTTAATCTTCAATATTTTCCTTAAAAGAATTTAGCACTCTTGATATTGCATGTACTTCCAAGTTACTCAAAACAACTTATTCAAAGTGTATTCTTCAAGTTACAAAGTTAAGTGCTCAGAAAAAAACCCATGGAAGGTCAGGATTATGCATGTTAGTGTAAACCTCCTCCTGAGCATGGACATTTTAATATAGTTGTTAATTACCCAGGCAACATTAAACTCTTTTCAACACTTGTCTGCAACACCAAGAATTACAGGGTTTGCCCTGTAAAATTTTCATGGTTGAATCAGACACAAATCCACACACTGGATATCAAGTGGTTTGTGATGTAACATTCACTAAACACATCTTTAGCAGTTGAATTACTAGAATAATAGGTTTATGTTGTGCTTATCTGTGGAGATTAGGATTTTTAAAAAAGCATTTGGCCTTGGCATTTCGTGAACACATGCTGAGAGCAGGCACATGATGGGAAAGAAAAATTTTAGGTTTTGATGAGAACTACATGCTGGTGTTCATAGCTCATTGCAGCATTTCAAAAACTTTACCCCCATGCCTCTTTTCTTCTCAAATCCTCTATCCCTACTCTTCCTTCCTCCGTTTTTGATTTAATCATTCCAAGCCCAGAGTTTTAGATATTTTTTAAGTTTCTACTCAATTTTTTTCTATTCTATTTATATTTGTTTTCAGTGGGAAAAAAAAAACAAAACTCGCAAAACAAACCAGGTAAAATTAGAATGTTGAAAAATGTGTTCTGCACAATCAGCACAGGTACTTTGTGGGGCCAACAGGAACTCAACTATAGCACCAAGGACTCTGTCATCAGGTTGAAGCATGACCAGTAAATCTTAGAAGATTTAAGATTTAAGAATTTTAAACAAGTAAACAAGTCTTCTGAGGGCGTGTGTGCACTAAAGTGATGAAAAAAAAAAAAGAAGTTTTTACATTTGACCTACTTGTGCAGAGTTTTTGGAACACAAAAAAGAAGTCACATTTCCTACATGGTCCTTTCTCTACTGCTTTTCAAGAGCTTTTACTACAGGAGAAAAAGAAGCAGAATTTTCAGAGAAAATTAAGAAAATTATATCATTTTTTTTTCTTTTACAATGGTAAAAATGGTATTTTCCTGTGTTCTAATCCCTAAAAATGCCTTGAAAGCATTATTCTTTTTTTTTTTTTTTTTTTTTTTTTTTTTTCTGTTTCTTTTAGTCAGCCTACAGGCTGGGAAATTTCAGTCCAGATGGCTGAAGTTTGGCAAACTTATAAACAAACGAAATCAGGGTCTTAAAATGGAAGTGATGGGCAACATTGCTAATTAGGCATTCTATATTTATTTTGCCCAGCTGCCTCCTCCTTTCCATCCCCAAACAAAAATAACCAAGAAAACAGAAAATCAAATTTGGTGAAAGATTACAGGTTTGGGGCTTTGTTTTGGGGGAGGGATTAATGAATCCTGTGCATTAATACCTAAACATACTTTTAGGTAGCTATATTCCTTGGAAACTTCCAGTTTTTTTCCAAAAACCATCTAAAATATAATTGAGTTATTGAAGTTATGCTAATGCTCTCTGTGTAGGTGTAAATGTTTGACAGCTGTGTGCATTCTAAAAATGCGCGTTCTTGTCCATCCGCTGTTACATCTCAACTCATCGTGTGCAAAGTCAGTGTGAAAACAAAGGGGAAAGGCATGTTGGTGGCACTCTGAGCTTTCTGACCCTGCTTTCAGGTGGCTTTGCCACCTCCCTGTTTTTCTGCCTTCCCTGCAGCACTGGAGGCTGGGAGCAGTGGCTCTGTCAGCGGTGCCTCCAGCACCCACCGCGCGTCCTTTCCCCAGGCTGAGCTCCTTGCTGCTGCCAGCCCCACCTGGGAGCTCCTCTGATATTATGGTCTTCATTTGAACTTCTGAGATCTGTGCTGGCTGGAGAAGATTTATACTCTGCATCTCAGATGTGGTAATGTGCAAAAGCTGGGAAAAGACAGCCATGGAACCACAGCACCATCAAGTGACAGCTGCCTCTGTCGCTGTAAACTGCTCCATGAGTGCACATAGCGCTTCTGTCTCTCACCTTCTTTTGGCCAAAGGTAACAAAAATTACATTTCTAAGAGAATTGTAACTGTCAAACAATTAAATTGAACCTGTTTTTACATATTTAAAGCACTTATTCTATTAGTGTTTTATATCCTGTTTTTTGGAAATACTGCAACTCATTTGGTCAGGATATATATACCAAAGGCTGCAATGAGATGACTGGCCTTCCTTTCCAGCCATTTTTCATACACAAGGTAATATTAGGCACATCATTTAGTATTTCTATGCTTTAGTTCTCCTGAATGGAGTGTGAAAATGGTAGCTACCCCTACTTTAAATGTAGCTATACAAATTAAAGACAAATCAAGGAACTATATGTCTAATTCATTTATCATATTTTTTATTTCTCTTCTGTTTTTCTAAGGAATTCATGGAGATTTAAACTGACAGCATTACCTGTCATGATCTTGCCTATACAAACAAAGGTATTCACAGAAGTTTTCTGAAGCCTACACCAGCACTTTCAATGGTTCAAATGTTCCATCAAATCTACAAAGCAGAGAGCAGACCACATCAGGAAACCATCACAGAAATCACAAGATGGGCATCAGTTCATCTTTTATAAGGCCCCAAAGTGAACTAGAGGACAGCAAAGGACCCCAGTTTGGCTTTGTATTGAGTGAAGGGCAGAGGTGATGTTTTTCTACTTCTCCCACAGTCTGGAGCTTTCTAGCACCTGCTTTGATTCCACATGCAGAGAGACCCTTAAGCTGTGCTACCTCAGGCCTTCAGAGGCCTTTGAGAATATGTCTTTTTCACATGTAGTCTTTCTGTTCAGAGCAAAGGACAGGAAAATGGGGCAAAAATAGCTTCATATCACACTGAGACCCATATAGGTGGAATCTAAGTCTAAATTGACACTATTTTTCCAATAGCATATCTCCTTCACAAATACTCTATCACATGGAGAGACAAAATATGAGGCTTTACTGCCCAAAATTTTTATACCACAATATAACACAGAAGGAGGTTTTATTGACCTTGTTTTATACATTTTACATTGACATACAGAGAGATAACTAAATATGTGGACTTGTTGCATATATACACACATTGTGACAATGTAGCAGGGTATTTTTCACTTTCATTACTTTTGTGAGGTTTATTCACAAACATGACCATTTAATAGTGGAACAATAAACAAGAACATCATAAATATTTTATTCAACCACTAGAAGTAGATTCAGGGCATGTGTCACCATTTATGCTCATCCTTGGCTCTGGAGGAATCAAAATGAGGGGGAAAGTAATCTGAACTAATGGCTCTTAAACTACCAGTAAGTAAATAATGTCAGGCATTAGCCATCATCCTGAGGCCAAAAATTTGCAATTCTGTTAATGTCCCAGCAGTCTGACTGAATCAGAAACAAATAAAGCCCTTCACTTGCTCCCTCAATAGGTCCCTCACCTATCTGGGTATCTGGGGCTTGGAACTTTCTGGGGGGAGCATACACAGCTTCACCTAGGTGGAATGTGGACATTTGGATAACACAAACCCCTCTGACTGTGAATGTAAACAGGTCTTGCTTAAGCTAGAACACACTACAGAAGATTTTGGAAATGGAAAAATGTATCCTTAAAATATAGTGAAAAAAAACTTTCTACATCCCTTGGGAAAAATATTGATGTGATGGTGATAAAAGTGGCAATATAAGATGGAAGTACCCAGCTTCCAAAAACTCTTTGTGCAGATTTCTGAAATACATGAATCCCCACTATGTTCAATCTGCCTGTACATCTGGTCACAAAACATGATTTGTGATTTTAATATGGTTGGAAAGACATAAGTTAATGTGTTTTTCTCTGCTAGAACTAAAGTATTTAATAAAAAAATTAGAGAGGGAATGTCTAAAAATTATGTAAAATGAAAGACAGAATTTCCTGAGACAATAGCCCACAGTAATACAATGTTCTTACTCTTGCTGCCTACAAGTCACCCCAACATCTTTATGGTCTTTATATTTAACAGATGAGTCAAATGGGGGGGCCTCACTGTTACAACCATTTTCCTGCCTGAAATCTCATGCTGAATCAATGCTGTTCACATTTTTCAAAATTATCATTTTAGCTTTTGCATTAAACTTTAGAGTAACAACTATAATAAAAGTAATAAAAAAAAAAAAGCAGCCCAGAACACATAAGAGGAAAATTTTGTGTTTGCTTTTTTTTGTTTGTTTTTCTTGGGGTTTTTTTTTTTTTTTTTTAGTCTATTTGCATGCCTGTTTTCTAAAAGTGCCAAATGCCAAAATGGTTCTAGGAGTTCAGTAATCACCAGCATTTCTACAAGGCAAGAAAGCTTTTTAGCTGCCTGTGTCACTCACAACACATCAATTTTCCATTAAGAGAGATAATTTTGCATGAATTATGTGTTTAATAGCAGCCAAAAGTTTGCAGTACTGAGCAGTCTCTAGCAGTTGTCACTGTTTTCTCCTCTAGCATTTGTATCACTCTGGTATTAAGTGCAGAATGAAAGCTGGAAATAAAATCTCTCAAGTTGGAAGGGACCCACAAGGTTCATGGAGTGCAGCTGCTGGCACTGCCCAGGAGAACAGCAGCAATCACACCATGTGCTGAGAGCATTTTCCAAATGCTTCTCAAACTCTAGGCTCCATGCTGTGACCTCATTCTTGGGGAGCCCGTTCCAGTGCCCAATCCCTCTCTGCACAAAGAGCCTTCCTGCAGCATCCACTCTCATTCTCCCCTGAAACAGCTTCAGGCTGATTCTATCGGTCAAAAATTCTGTGTAATCCTTGGGGAATAAGGCCCATAAGGGTATTTTTATTGTAGTGTGATTGGTTGCCTGTTTCTTCAATGCTTACAAATACATCTCTAGAGATGTGATACTTGATAGGCACTTATGTTTATAATCCAGAGTCCTGAAAGGGATCACAGGGATCTAGGCACATATTTCTCAATGAATTTTGGTTTGGGAGGTTGTCGACCTCGTTGACACAGCACACTGAAGTTCTAGGGCTAGTGTTCCTCACAGGGATAACTCCAAGAATTATGTGGATATGTGGTGGTGGGTTTTGCACCTTATCTTTGAAATGATGGCTCAGAATTAGGAGTGCTACTCTCAAGTTTAGGACAAGTAGCTTTACAGTAGATGTGGTTTGTTGTCCCAGAACATGCCACGGACTGGGAGGAAGCTTGAAGCCACAGAACTTCACTCTTCCTTGCTCCAAGGTGAGGTGCAAGGTAGTTATTTCATGGATTGGAGTGTTCTTATGAAAGTAAGCATGTGTGAATCAGTACAGGACAATTCTCTGGTGCAGTGGGAATGAAAAACATTATGTACTCCTTTTACCTGCTTCCCTGCAAAACTCAGGAGACTCTGGTTTCCATTTTTTGTTTGTTTATGCATTTTACTTACATACCTTCTACATCCAAAATGCACCAGAAACATAGAATCAGGCACTGGACATCCTCTGTCATTCTCTTCCTCTCTCCTTAGTGCCTGGCAACACACTCCCATTGTCTGTCAAATTGTGTTATTCTTTTTCTGTATTTTGGTAGAGCTGGAGGGTCAGCTACTGGGTATATCCTCTTCCCCAGACTAGCCAGTCTTCTGTGCTTAGAAGGTATGAGAACTACTGACTGAACCCAGCTGTAGGACAATCTGAAACTCCCTTTCTGTGTTGTGAAGGCATTTTTAGGTTAAACATGAGTTTTCTAAGCCTCTTTCTTCTCTGCATTTGCTGTATCTTGGTTTTTGTTGCACAGTAAAACACACAATCTAGATGCTTGTGGAATAAAACAAAGGCTCTTCCAGAAGAAAGCTCTCTGGAGTTCTCCAGTGTCAGTGACTGAGCACTGCTTGCTCCACAGTACTGCTCTGTGCTGGTGGTTAGTGCCAGCTGGTTGGGGGCATCCCAGAGGTAAGCAGTCATACTGAAAGGCAGCACCACCACCTCTATGGGCTCTTCTCTGCTGCAGTTGTCAAGACAGACACAACTGGCACCACCACCAGTCTCTTATTAAAAACTTTCCATACCTTCTCTCAGGCAACTCCACACAGCACTGACTCCTTCTTTCTGCAAGTTTCCTTCTGCATGACTGGCTAACCCCAAGCTGTCCCTTACCCAGCCACCCAACCCTGTCTGTCCCTCACACAGCACCTTCTTACCTGTCTGTCCCTTGCACAACCTCATGTCCCCTCCTCCTCACAGCACAGCCAGCAGCCCCCATCCTGAACCCCATTCTCAAACTGCACCTGACAGCCAGCTAGCCCACTCTTTTATAACCCCCATCCTCATTTGCTAAGCAAAGCTCTTTCTACTCCTCAGCAATCTGTACAGCTGTAATTCATTGAGGAAAACTGCCTTCTGCACCATCCCTACAAACCACCTTCCCACACTTCTCCAGTGCTGCCTTTCACAGAGCCTGACTGAGCAGCTTACACTCAACGTGCTCTGCAATCAACCTGCTTGAATGCCTTCAGCAGAGAAATGATCTTTCAGATCTAAGGGCTGCTCTTCATTTAATTTAGGAATGGAATTTTCAATTTTCTGACCTTTAAAACCAGAGTATTTTTCCTGGAGCAGCAGTTGACTTTTTAATTATACACTAAAAAGAAAAATAATTCATCTTAAGAAAATCAACATTGTTTATAAGGTTTTAGAAAATTAATGATAATAATTTAGATATATGTATAATTATATTTATCTTAGGCAAAAATACAGAGCTCACATTTATCATGAAGGGATCTTCTATTACATTTGGAGTCTAGAGAAGCTAATGAATTGATTACAGTAATAATGGGAATAAATGAAATAAGTCATCCTGCAGAAATAGAAGTTGAAGTCTGAACTTAGTATTCTTACAGAATAATTTTTCCAGCTAATACTGATGTCTGTAACATATACTTGAGAGGCATATCCTACAAACAGAATCAGCATTGTATGACAGGTCCCAACCAGTGTAATGCTGCATTCCCTTAGGCTAGTTTTATACAAAACAGACAGATGAGGAGTGGTCTGAGATTCCTATGGCAGATAATTATTCATTCACAAAGTTTCTAAGTCAATGGAACACTTAAAAATACAAATAGTATTATTAATTATTAACATGAATGAATTAATGACATTACTTAAGTAAAAGTGCTAATCTAATTCTACAGTTCTGAGCTCTGAAAACATTTTTTATCATTTAGGAATTGTTTCAGATTTTTCTTTTTCTTCAAGAATCTACAAGATTTATGTATTGATGATACTGGGAAATCAACTATGTAATTGTAATGTAAGAAGCTTGGAATCAGAAAGATTGAAAGAGGTTGCACAGCAAAGATTTTATAGGAGAGATTTAGATTTTTTCATTAAATAAAAAGGACATCCTTATAGTACCATGAAATCATGGTATCAGAAAAAATCATGATGCTTAAGGAGAGCATATTTTACCATCAAATCCACTTACAACCACAGAGCTGGACAAGAGTTATTTGAAAATTAATGAGTAGTTTTATATATATTAATATCTAATAATATTGCCCGATTTCTTGTAAATTAATTTTATTCTTTGAATGTCTTACAGGTATGTGCTTTACAAAGTTCTTTGTCTGTAGAGTCTTTGAACATAATCCAGTGCTGAAATTATATGAACTTTTAAAATTAAATCTGATTCTTATTTTAAAGTTTATTTGTTCATGGCTTATGCAATCCACTCAATATTTTCCTAATTGAAGCATTTAGATTTCAAGGATAAATCTGTCATCGATTGTCAGAAATGGCTGCACTTTCAAAACACTATAACAATCTGTCAGCCTTTTTCAGATGTTTTTCAACCTCCAGATTTTGCCTGCCAAAAGCTCCAAAGACATCCCTATCCAACTCCTTCTATGTCAGCAGGACAAATGGAAAAAATATCAATATGTGGATCAGGAAGAATTCCCTGGGGAATATCTTGATCTTATTCTACTTGTTCTAACATAAAAGTCTGACAAAATTATGGAGACCTGCTATGATATTGGAGTATTATATATCTAGAGCTTAGACTATTTGTAAATAAGATGGATGCCATAAAGCTCTCTGTTAATCTATCTGAGGTTTTGTTCATGCAAATCAGTAAGTAGAAAGGTGACCATTTTATACCAACCTTGAAGTTTTGAAATGCTTCAAAAGAATCTCTTCAGCACAATGATCTCAAATACAGAGATTTCATAATGCTTAATGGTGCTTATTTCCTGTGTTTTCCTTCTAAAGGGATCTAGTGGAAATGATGCATAAGAGAAAAATATTTTTATAAGGAGTAAACCAGAAATGATTACTTCTCCATAGTTTTGAAACTAAATGTGTAAAAGCATTTGTTTCTTGCTGCTGGAGTGAGTCACTTTTGGATAATACTTAGTCTGGGCTAAGCTGGTAAAACCTGCTCCTGAAAGAGAGGAACAAACCATATTGGGCATTTTTAAAGCATCATTTTGATGCTAGGTGACAATGGCTCCTTTCAAAATGAGAAATGGAGGGCCACTGTATTGATCTCCCAATATACATCAGTCCTCCTACAGTTGCAGAGCCTACAGCAATAGCTCCTGTAGTACTGTGTACTTTTCTTCTGCAAAAATGCTGAAAATTACTAAATGTATTTCTTAATTTTCTTTTAATTTTAGAAATGTTCTTAAATTTAGGATTAAAAAAAGTCACTTAAGGGATGCTATAAATAGCCCAGTGTTCCAAATTTTATTAAGGCTTGGAAATCTCTCTATTAAAAATATATATTTTATTCAAAGTCGTGTAATGGATTAAATCAATTAATCACAAACACCATAGAAAATAATTAGACTTATTATTAGCAGATGGAAACATTTTAAATGCTACTGAGATCCAGAAATGCCTAAAGAGAAATAATATATTAAAATATAATAATATTATAATATAATATATTAAAATAATAAAGAGAATAATATATTCTCACAATGAGAACTTATATTTTCACAAAGAAGCAGGGTCTTTCAGCATTATTTAGAGAAATTATTCATGCATTTTTTAATAGGCACTGTATGCTCCAAATTCTTGAAAGAAAAACTGTCACAATTCTGCACATATTATTTACTCTGGCTTAACATTGGATCTCAAATAAATACCTTACTATGTAAAGTAGAATTTTAGGTTATTAAGATGACAGCTAGTGCAATGTCAAATCAAGGGCTGCCTTAGATATGATTTTTAGAGAAACATGTTCATGATCAACTTCATGGTTTGCTAGTTAAGCTATATCTATATCTATATATCTATATATCTATATATATATATATAGATATATAGATATATAGATATATAGATGATATATAGATATATAGATATATAGATATATAGATATATAGATATATAGATATATAGAATGAAAAAAAAGCACTTTTGCAGGCTTTAAGGTAATAATTTGTTATTCCAGACCTCCTTTCTCTTTGTGTTCTTTTGAAGAGTGAATACAAATATAAACACTAATACAAATACATGTGAAACAACAATTCAGGAATCAGGAATATAGCAAATGTTTGTGTGTCCCCTTCTAGAATTCTATGAGGGATAGCGGAAAATAGAGAGGCCAATTAGAAAATCAACTCATAACAATGAAAATAAAAACCTAGAGAGGAATGGAAAAATTTAGAACTCTATTTGCAACATTGCTGATCACTCAGAATTTTCTGAATTTTTTAGAAAAGTTTCTACTACTTGATTATTTAGTAAAAAAGGACATGTCCATCCATGTTAGTCAGAATTCTAAGGATATTGTTATAAATTGCATGTCTCAGTGAAAGGAATACACTGAAACTACACACAATATCATCAACTTATCAAAACTATTATTTTTCTTTTAATTTATCCCAAAAGTTTGAAATAACTGCCTAGGTTATCCCTATTTCTGGTCGTCTATTAATTATTTTCTTCTTAAACTGAATAGTTTTCATGGATGTGTTGGAGTAATTCTTGACCTTTGAAGTCAAGAGACACAGTTGATTACTGTAAAGTCTAATTATCCCTTACAGGGATAGTCACGATGCTAACTTTGCTTTGAAGAAATTAGGATCCTTGGTGCATATTAACAAAGAAGGAAGATTACTCCAGGGGCTGAATTAGACCAGGTAGCTAACTTCTGATTTTCTACAACCTTGATATGTTTTAGCAACACACTTGAACAACCAAATTTCTTGAAGAACAAGGCCCACAGGCTCAGATGCATTGCTGATTTTTAACATACAGAGACAGGGCATAAATCTTTATTTATGTCTGTCTTTCTGGCAATGGTTTGCCTAATCCAGACCAGAATATGTTTTATTTGCTTTGCAGCTAGAGCACATTTCAGGTTCATATCCAGCCTGGTGTCCACTGGGATCCCCAGGACTTTTTCTGCCAATTTGCTTTCCAGCTGTACAGCCCCCAGTGTATATTTCTACCTGGAGCTGCTCCTCCCCCACTGCAGAATTTTTCACTTCCCCTTTCTGAGCCTCAGGAGATTTCTGACAGTCTATTTCTCCAACTGTTGAGTCCTTCTGGATGGCAGCACAACCCACTGACCCTGACATCAGCCACTCCTCCCAATTTAATATCACTTACAACCTTGCTGAGGGTACACTCTGCCACATCATTCACATCATTAATAAAGATGTTAAACAGGAGTGGAGCCAGTACTGGGTTCATTAGCATATGTGTTCCAATTTCTCAGTGACATACCAGCAATAGTATTAAGAAAAAAAGTACTGAATGTACTTAGACCTGAAAATATTTCACCTTCTTGATTCCTACAAAATAGTCTGCAGCAGTACTCAAAATTTCTCCAAGCTGAGGAATTCAAATGAATGAACTTAGTAGTAAAAAGGTAGTATCAGCCAAAAAAAAAAAAAAAAAAAAAAAAAAAAAAAAAAAAAAGGACAGAAAAGAAAAAGGTAAAAAAAATAGTGTGAAGAAAATAATCTGCAGGCTCATTCAGTAACCTAAACCTTGCATCAAGGTAAGACATTTATTTCAAGTGATGTGTGTGGAACCCTGAGGCTTTGAGGCCACAGCTCATTTGTGTTGTTAGACACTGACACACACAGACGAATGAAAGACAGGGAAAATGTGAGAAAAATGAAGAAATCATGAGAGCAAAGGCAAGAAAGCTGTCAGGAAGTCATGCAGGGACATAAGCAGCTTGCAGAGCCTATGAGCAAGTATAATGTTTCTAAGGAATATGACCTTAATAAATGCAGTCCATTACACTTTTAGAGTCAGTAAAACTTCAAAGCTATTTGCATGTAAATTATTGCATTTCCTGTCACCTAGTATTATCTGATGATTGTAAGCATAGCATTTTTTTTGTTGTTGCTCATATGATTTATGCTCCAGTTCTGCTTAAAAGCTACAGAGAAGAGCTACTGGTGTCAGCAGAACTTGGTACTCTACAAAAGTTGAAACTAAACAGATTCAACAAACCCATACTTTTAGATTTTTTTCTCCATATTTGCAGTATAAAAATGTGTTGCCTTTCAGTATTACCTTACTTGGTTGTTTGCTAGAAGAACATAATGCATTCCACAGATATCAAACACAGTGAGACTGACTGGGGTGAGTATTGATTTAGGACAATCTGATGATATGACACTGAGATAAGAAAAAAGAATCTGTGGAGAAGCTTTATCATTAGCTACACAGAGACACACAGCTTTTTCCCAACTTTTTCCCCCAAAGAGATGCCAATAAATTAAAAAACCCCGAACAATAGTTGGCATTGAAAACTAATACAGCTACATTTGGAATAAGATGTCTGATGATGATGAATGGCGAATACCATGACCCACATGCAAAATGTTAAGAATTATTAGCATATGGATAATTAAATTAACAAAAGATAGCAAAACAGAGGCAGATAGCATTGATAAAAACATGAAGTAGAAAAAGTCACACTCTTTCCATGCTCACAATCTCAAAAGAGTTATCATAGAATCACTGAATGTGCTTAGTTGGAAGGGACTTTTCAGGATGACCAATTCCAACTCCTGCCCTGTGCAGAATACCCAAGAATCACATCATGTGCCTGAGAGTGTTGTCCAAACCCTTCTTGTACTGTCAGGCTTGGTGCTGTAAACACTTCCTTGGAGAATCTGTTTCAATGCCCTAACATTATTTGGGTAAAAATCCTATTACTGATATCCAACCTAAACCTCCCTCTACTCAGCTTCATGCCATGTCCTCAAGTCTTGTCACTGGTCATGAGAGGGATCAATACCTGCCCCTCTGCTTCCCCTTTCTAGCCCTGCTTTCTTCTTTATGTGATATAAAGTAGATAACAAACATCAAGCACCATTGAATTCAATGAAATCTCATTTGAATTGGCTTTCTGTACAGGATATGAACCAAACATGTTATATTATATTCTAAGATGTTATTCTTATTGGCCTAAGCACTTGAATCAAAATTTGGAATCCTGTAAAAGTTTCTTCCAAAAGAGAAACTGCTGAATAACAGCCTAACTGTCTGCTCTCTAGACAAGAGAAAAAGTTCCCTTGCTTGTGGTGCCAAAAGCCTTTCAGCCTACATTTAACCTGAAAGATGTCACTGCTGTGCCATCAGAGTTTTTATGATTGAATCTAGAGGTTCCCATCTGGCTCACTGCTGTCCTTCCATGACTCCATCCTCCCCAGGGCTGTGCCTCTTGGGCTCTGTTGGATCTTACTGCAGTTTCTGCAAAGCTTTTCAGCTCTAGGTGTACCAGTCCTTCATCAGGCAGCATGTTCTGCCCTCAACTAGTGCTGTAAAAGGCTGAAAATAATAATGCAAATGAAAATTGATGGCTGACAAATTAATATGCCAAGTTATGAACTAATACAGTTTCTGCAGTAAGAGTGTCCAGAAGAAGCAGAAAGGAAAAGCTGAAAGAAATAAGCTTTTCAGCCACTCTGGCTTTGTGATAGCATGATTACAGGTGAACATGATTAATACCCTCCCACATCACTCCTACAAAAACAAGGCAAGAATCTGCCTTTGACCATATAATTACCACAGTGTAAGTCTCAGAAGGGTGTTTCTGTTTTACCAGGATGTATACTTACCCTAAAGTTAGAGGCAATTATTGTTTCAGCCATACCCAGTCCTATGGAGAAATTCAAAGGTGTTTCAGAAAAGGAAGTTAATATGTTAGCCAGTATTAGTTGAGTATGATTCAATCCACAGCATTAATATTCTTTAAACATCAACATGTGGTGAGTAGTAATTTAGGAGGAAAACATTTAGTGTAGACCAGTATAATATAATTTTACCCATCAGTAAGCACATCCATGAAGATTATTTACATACTGACAGCTGGTCTGATGATGCCCTTGCCTCCCTGCCTATCACCTAGGCTGTGCCAACACAGCAAAAAACTTACTGCATAAATCTCAACATTTAGCAATTTCAGCAGTTTTGTATGGTCAGAGGTGGCTTGTAAAGTCTCCATAAAATTTGCATGGCCAAAATTTTATTTGCATCAAGGTACTGGCTTCTTGCAGAACAATGGTGTTGTGATTCCATCTGCCCTGTAGCCACCCATGACTTTTCTTCTAGCATAATCCTTTACTTCAAATGCCTTTACACCCTCTGCCTTATGTAAGAATATATCTGGTATTTAAACAGCTTTTTAGTAGTGGACTCTTTTCAAATTCTTAATCTGCTCAATAAATTGTTACTCCCCTTTAAAATTCAAGTAGTTATGGCAGCATAGTATTGCATTTCATTTTATTCAGTGGGCTGTGACAGCCCATAACTGTGACCTTTTTTTGTGGACATGCTTATAGGTGTCAGGAATTATGACTTGTAGTCATCCACAAAAATGCTATTGCATTATCTCCTGATAATGTAAAGTAGCATATAATATATCATTGCTGTAATAACAGCCTTTCACTTGTTCCATTCTCTTCCTCTGTTTTCAAATGGTGAAATAACAAAACAGAAGACAAATATATCAATTTATACCATTTTTCTTTCTTTCTTTGTGAATTGAACTGGTATTTTTGATGCAAGCTATTGGCTTCTCTAGATACCTTATTATTTGAATGTATACTTAAATTACAATTTTTCCCTAGGTTTAAGGACACCCATAGAAACACTTCCTTTCCAGGCCACTCTGCAGTCTTTCCATCAAATCTGACATAATAGATGCTTGAACATAAAAATCAATTGCATGATATGTCTAGTGCTTTTCTTAGACCACAGAGCTACTATAATTCACAGCTATAAGTCAAGCCATGTAAAACTATTTAAAATGACTAAAGATATAACCTTCTATAAAACTGCCATAATCCTTCCCTGCAGGTTATTTCAGTGTAAATTTTCTGTAACATATGGATAATCATCTGATCTTCATATATCTGAATATTTTGGAAATGAGAATGACTGTACACATCAGAGCTGATCTTCAAATATTATATTGATTTTTTATTTAACTACATTTTAAAAATAAATCAGGCAATTTTTTCTAACTGTCTATAAAAATTCTGGTGTATTTTCCACAACAATTAAATCACAGAGAATGAGTTAATTGTAAAAACATTCAGTAAATTACTGAATGCTTTATATAAGGTTACTCAACTATAACAAAATATATGATAACCAAAATTTCAGAGGTCAAAACTGAAATAATATTCTTCTGATAAAAGGTCATAAATAAAATCTATTTTTTATCTCACTTTTTTTTCACCTTCATTGTCACATTTACATGTAGACTTCCAGAATTTTTCTTTTCTGCCCCCAACTTATTTTTCTAGATCTGTGTGGGCGTTTTTTCATTAACAACTCTGCTGAATAACAGCTTCAGTTTTGACAAAAAAAAAAAACCTATATTTTAGGGGTGGCTTTGGGGGTGAAAGACCACAGATCATTTGCCAAATGCCATCACTTAGGAGTTTTTCTCCTTCAAAGCACATATCACAAGGGGCAAAAAAGATTAAAGTCTCTGATGCTCTTCTTTACACATGTAAAAAGCTGCTGCCTATCTTCAGTTATTTTTTTTTTCTTTTGTTTCCTTAATTATCATCTTCCTGTGGGAAACCAGAGTAATTTTCTTTAAAATAAATAGAGTACAACATTAAACTTCATTTTTTTTCCTGTCTTTTTTTTTTTCCTCTTTAAGAGACTGTTTAATCAGATCTGTGGAAGTGATGGGGGAGTATGCTAGTCTCTAACCTTGCAATTATTTTAAGGTTTTTGAACCTATACACAGCTATCCTCTGAATCCCTCAGTGCCCCTTACAATAAGGCAAAGAACTTGACTGCATAGTAGCTACTCCTAATGTTTATTCATAAGGTTTTGCCTTTGAAATTAATTTGTAAGGTCAGTCAGTTATATGTACAATTATGTTTCCATAGCCTTCTTCACAATGACAATCTGCCACAGGAAGCTCAGCACACCCTGTGGCAAGGCCAGGGGGACCTGCAGGCGTGGGCTGGCAGGAGCCATAAAACCAGCAAGGGCAGGGTCCCTGCCATGGGACAGCCTGGGGAAAGAGGTGGCACTGCAGGAGCTGAGGAGGCAATCCTGGGGCAAGGGCTGCCAGCAGAGTCCTGGCTGCAGGAGCAGGGACATGGCCAGGGATGGGCAGGGGCTGTCCCCCTGCACAGGGCACTCTGAGCACAGCTGGGGATGTGGCCAGGCTTGGACCAGCACAGCAAACACCTGGAGAAATGGGGGAGCTTGGGGGACTCCCTGTTCCCTGGGGAGAGGCTGAGGGAGCTGGGCTGCTCAGCCTAGAGACAAGACTGCTTTGGGGACATCTGACAGACCCCACAGCCTATGAGGAGATGTCATTGAGGTGCTCCAAGGTGTTGTTAGCACAGAAACACATGATCACAGGATGGTTATGTGCAGGTGCTTTTATTGAGGAGCTCTGGGAATCGGGTACAAACCCAAATCTGACTCCAACATGGATTCGAGATGGACATGTTTTTATACCCTTTTTGTTATCTAACTATATATTCATTATTAAACCCATATTGTTCTATTGTATACATTGATCTTACCCAAGCATGAATTCTTGTAATTTTCATCAGGTCCCCCAAACATCCCTTCTCATGATTCTTGTTATGATTACATCATTTCTCATGATTCTTATTACGATTAAACAATAATTCTATTCAATTACCAAACAATCATTATATTTAACAATCTTATTATTTATCATTTGATTATTACACAGGTGCACTTCCACATGATCTAATAGAGACAAAGTTCAACATTCATTCCCAGGGCCTAGTTCCCCTTCCCAGGCTTACCAGACCCAACCTTTTTTTCCTTCTCTCTGAATCTGTTTTACACAATTCCCATGTTTTAGAAACATTTTAACCCTATGCTATCCTTGTGACATCTCTGCCTGGAAGGATTTCAAGCCCTGGAACAAGCCATGAGCAGCCTGGCCCTGCTTTGGGTAAGGGGTTGGTCTGTAGATGTCCTGAAATCCCTTCCTGCCTGGAACAGGTTGCTACTCTGTGCTTCCACTTCTAATACAAATAGTACATCAGGGATAACAATGCAGAAAGCTCCATCTTTAAGGAGTAAAAATAATATCAGAATGGCACAGCACTGGAAGTGTTATTAAAGACACTCATTTCAGTCAGAAATGGTGAAATCAGGAACTACACATCTGAAGATGCAGAAATGTTGGATGGGAAATAGTGACTTTGGGGCACGAGGCCTGATCCATTTCATTAAAGTACATGGCTAATGTCTTCTCTGTGAGAATTTTCAGACACACTTCATAGCAAACATCCAAAGATGTTAAGGAGTTTCAGAGCTCAGCATAGCTGCAGCCTGTCCACCCTTCTGAACCAGCCAGGCTGCCTGACTCGAGCTGGATGATGCTGACAGCACCATCTCTGGGAAACCAATCCATGTTCTGTTGTCTTGCCTCAACATTTTTAAAAGTATAGGGAAGGAGGGGGAAAATTATGGAGCTGGAGAGTTTCCTTTTGTAGTGAATATGCTGCAAAATCTTAATAAATTAGAGATTTTTGTTAAAGATATGAGAATTCATATACATTTATTTTCTGCATATCTTCATGTTTTTTCCTTCTTTGTTTCATGCATGATATTTTCCTTCTGCATAAATACAACTTCTGTTTGGTTATAATGAGTGGAGTGTGTAGAGCTGAAAGCAAACAATATTGCTTAAGGGTGAACTTGCTTGTAGCCATGCTATATTGATGCAAATTCAAGAGGAAAAAAAGTATTTTTATATTATATAGCCCCTTTCAGGCTACATGGATGAAGTCTGGACAGATATTCCTAGACATAACCATTGAAAAGATTATTTTGCATTGATGCAAATAGAACCATTTTCTTACTTTTCCATTTCTATTTCCCTCTCCATTGTACCTTTTTATAATTTTTTTTCCACAAGATACTTCCTAACTACTCCACTGTGGTAACTTCAAATGCTGTAAATCAATGCACAACAGACAAGAAGCCACTGCTTGTATAATATTCAAGTGCTGGAGTGTAGAAATCTTTATATATTTTCACTACAATTATTAATAAATATTTAATCAAAAGAACTTTAATGCAAAAGTATTTTCATGTATCATTACTACATGTATTTTTAATTGCACTTTTCTGCAGTGGATATCTGAAATACTTTAAAAAGGAGATTTGAATAGCTTCTTTAATTTTATGTATGAGAAAATAAAAGGGGTGTCTACAAGGAAAAATATATGCCACTTAGAATTAAACAATTAAAAAACCCTCAAGCCTAATATTAAAATTCAGTTGCCCACTTTTTAGCACTGTCTATTCTCTAGGTTTCTGAGTGTGTTAAATATCTCCCTGAGTGGTCTGTGTGCTGAAGTGCCTGCTGAAGCCATACAATGCAAGGATAAGTTTCCCAAGGCATTGCTACCCAGCACTCCACTGCCACCCAGGGTCCTGATATAAAGCTATGGAAGAAAGCTGGAGCCCCTAGCACTGGCACAGGTGATCATCAATAAGGGTTGAACACCAATTAAAATTATTATTCTCTTTGGTAGCACTCTGGTACTACTAAAAGTTATTATGAGAATGTAGAAAGTTACTCTGACAGATGCACTTCAGCGAGCATCCCTCCACTCACTCTCAAATAAACATCACCTTGTGCTCTGGTGGTGTGGAGTGCACTGCAGGAGACAAGCACTCCTGAGAAGTTGAGGCATTATCTGGGTCACAGCTATGTACTCTTCCTTCCTAAAAGATATCTTCAGTTTCTGCAACTTCTGCATTTTCATTACTTCTTACCATTCTGCATTATCATGATCTTTCCTGTCTTCATTTGCAAGTGCTTGTGAGCCCACCCTGAAAGATTTAAAAATAATGACAGTTCTAATAATCTGGTTTACAGGTGTGCTATCAAGCTGCCTGGTTTAGGCTGAGACTTGCAAGTGTTGAATGGATGCAAGAGGAGGCAGAAGGAAATACAAACTTTAGTAACTGGTTTTACCTCCTTGCTAAGAAGGCATGGTGAAAAGATGTCAGAAAGGTACCCACGGCAGCATGAACTCAGAGACTGAATGATTAAGCCTCTTCTCAGAGTACTTAAGGTGTCATATATGTCTTGTAAAACATTTCAAGCATATTAGTATTTTCTAGAGCCAGAACTCCCTTGGGCAGATTTGTCAGTCTAGTTAACAACACTTAACACTGCATTTATGGCTTTTTCCTATTTCCAAAAATAACCCCACAAAAATTTATTAACAAAACTTTAATCAATCATTTCACTATTGCTATTAAGGGATTAGTATATGTAGTCTACAAGGGATTAGAAGATGTAGCCTACAGCTCCTCTTCAGAAGTGTAGCAAGACACAGAATCTCTGCTCAGTCACAGCTGCCTTTTGCATTAACGTAATACAGCCTCATTATTTCCTTCCATTATTTTTTCTCCATACCTGACTGTTTCTCAAGCAGTTATCATTATTTTATTTCTTGATATTCATCTAGTCAGGATAGTGCCTGACCCTTCATTATCCACATTATCCTCTATCCCTTGGCCTTGCAGATTCCCTCAGCACAGATAAAAGCCAGTTTGTTCCTATTATTGTACCTTTCTATTTGCTGGAAAGGAATGGATGTAAACAAATAAATGAATAACTGATTTTTAGCTGTGCTTTCATCTTCATCAATAACAAGCTTACCTGGTCCATCATCAGTGATAAGCAATCTATAATGGTTGTGTGCTAAAATATTTTTATCAATTCAGGAAATCTTCCTGTAAGAAGCAAACAAACACAAGTATTGCTTAGAAGAAGGAACCATCATTTAATTAATAAGGTTTTCCCATTATTCACTATAAGGTTGTCTTTCCTATTTTACTAAGTGCCACTAAAAATGTATGGTTCTGATTGCATTTGACTTCTAATAGTGTAGCAGAAATTATCACTGGTGGATATGCAGGATAATGACAGAAAGCTAGCTATACCTGCACTTATTTATCAAAGAAAATTTTATAAATAAGATGAAAAAAAAGGTAAAAAACAATTTAAAAAATTATCTATTAATATCTGCAAAGATTTCATTATCAGGTCTCAGTATTTTAGTTCAGTGTTCTAATAGCACTTTTTATATGATATATATAAAACTACATAAAAATATGCAATAGCTCCAAATACCACAGTGCATTACCACTCTGAACAGTAATTCAGGGTGATAAAAGAGTCAGAAACTGAGAAGGTCTTTAGGATGGAAAGGTATATAGCCATGTCTGTGCCCTTAACACACTATTTGTGCATGGTATAATTGACTGAAACTTTCACATTTGCAAAACTCCATTATCTTAATCAAAATAAGATCCATAGCAGAGGGCCTGGAAGTGCTTTCTGTAACATTATTCACTGATATAAATTTCTCATAGCAAGGCATTTCACATCTCTTGCTTAAGTTGTCTGGGTCATCTGTGTTGAGTGACTGGTTTGATGGCAAGTGATTACAAAGGTTTTTTTTTATTGTTACTTCTTCCAGGGCATGTTGGTCTAAGACATGAAAAAATAAATAAAGGTAAGGTAGAGATGTGCCTGAAAAACCAGTTGTGGCAAACTCATATTTTAGTGTTATAATTTACTTTACACATTTTACTAAAATGTGACTTGACCTTCTTTTATCACTCTAACTTCAGACATACTCTGATTTTAAAACCAAGAGAAGTGATGTCATCTGGATTAATGGTAAGTCTAAGATTCCAGGCTGAACACAGGTCTTCATTCATCAGATGAATGGAGTCATATTATTAATTAGTAGAAAATAGATGTATATGTCTGATTTTTCATTCTTGTTGTTACACTAAAAATTTGTATTTCTGTACAATCAGAACTAATTTGGATATTTACTCCTGTAAATATCTTTGTTCTCTTGAGACAAAACTGTTAGCAATAAATTTAAATCCCTTCAAACATTCATCCACATTTGCAGCCTCATAGAGTTTTTCAAAAGTATTTTAAGAAAAAAATATTTTAAAAAAAATTAACAGACCGGCTGTTTGTTATCAGGAACCAAAAACTGACAAATACCTAAATATAAATTTCAGAAGCTGACTGCAGGCTGCTCTTTGACATTTAGCTTAAGATGATTGATCATCAGATTGTTTCTATGAGGTAGATGACAGATATCTCACTATTACTGTAGCCTGAAGAAACTAAAAGCAAATGTGGATAATAAACACAGTCTTTTGAATACAGGGTTTCTAACAATCCAGTTAAATTAAAAGTGATATTACCCATATTTTTTTCTCAGAATGTAAGCAGAATAATATAAATGTTATATATTTTATATCTATGTCTGTCTATCTATCTATCTATCTATCTATCTATCTATCTATCTATCTATCTATCTATCTAATCTATCTACCTTCCTCTCTCTCTCTCTCTCTCCCTCCCTCTCTCTCTCTCTCTATATATATATATATATTCCTTAAATATTATTACCTAATATTATGATAATGGATTCATTTGACAGATTACTGTTGAGTGAACTATCATACACAACATTCACCCCATATCAGAGTATCTATTTCTAAGGAAACTGAAGGGATCTGTTAGCAGAAAATGCTGCAATATGTACAATTCAAACTTCTGCTGTTGTTGGTAGTGTTGCTAGTGCCTCCTGCTAGCATAAAAGAGAGACCTCACTGCCAAGAAAAGGAAGCACACCTTCCTCATCTGCTTTCCTGCTCTTTCCCTCTATCTGTGTCAATCAACATATCCTGATTTTGCCTAACACTAGGTTCTAAAGATTTTTCTAGTTAGCAGACCTCCAAGTTTCAGTGTACATGCCTGGTACTATGTATAATGATTCCCCTTCCCAGACTGGAGATGCTCCTGGAACTACAATGATTTTCACTGTGACCTTCTGGTTTGCTTCCCACCAGACATCCCAGAAATCTGATCATACTGAGAAACTGCAGTACTTTGGTGGTTGTTTTTTTTTGTTGGTTTTTCTTTTGTTTGTTTGTTTTTTTGTTTTTGGTTTTTTGGTTTTTAGTTTTTTTTTTTTTGTTTTGTTTGGTTTGGTTTTGTTTTTTTTTTATTTTTTTTAAATTTTTTTTAATTCTAGGTGCACATACATCACACTACTGCCAAAGAGAAGGTAAAAAGTGAAGTTCCCCCTAGATGGAGTCACAGTAGAGTTTATGTGTCTTCATGGCTCAGCCCACAGGGTGTCACCTTTTTCACTCAAGGCACTCTTGAGGATTTCAGGGTGCTCTGCAGAAGTGCTAGATGTGATTTGTGTTCTGGGAGTTTTAAATATAATTGCTCTTTCCTGACACTCCATCAGACCTAAACACACAAGTTCCTTTAAAAAAACTGCTGGGAGGTGCTCACCTCATATACTTGTGGCATCTGTCAGGCACTGCTGACTTACCTTCTGTTTGTTGAAAATCCTAGAGTCCTGCAGGTAGTGAAACATATCCAATGAACACAGAAAACTGCTAGGTACTGACTGTTTTTCCCACATTTTACCCTTAGGAAGTCTTTTCAAGACAGGGAGGACCATGAATTTTGACATTTTTAGAGCATTATGGTATCACAGCAGAGATCTGAGCTACTGCTGACTAAACCTGGCAGAGAGTCAGAATCAGCACAGGCCCCTGGTGCAGTGCTGAGCCCAGTGTGACAAACCCAGCTGCCAGGCTGATGCAGCTAAGCTGCTGCCAGCATCTTTGCATGGTTCCATCCTGCCCCACACACTCCTTTCTGTTGGAGCTGGCACATTCCTGAGCAGTTCTTCCTTCCTCCCTTCATTTTTCTGTCACTCAATCATTGTAGTGCTGTGGTAAGAATGTTCTACAGCTATAAGGAATTACAGAATTTAGGCAAGTAGGTAGACAAGGCAATCAGGCCCTTAGTTGTTATTTGGCATTGCCATGGATAGTTGATTTCATGGACCCATAAAAAGGGTTACATCATATGAACCACCTGTCTAAACAAATCTTATTGTTTGAGCTGCTTCAGCTACATCAAATAGGAATATCAGTCTCAATCATGTGCACCTAGAAGTGACAAGGACTAAAATGCACTAGTTTCTCAAGTAGCTGTCTTCTTGGGGTTTAACAAGTCTTACTGATTTAAGTAGTGCTGAGATTACACTATTATGCATTCAGGAGTATAAAGCATTTCAGAAAAGAGTAGCAACACTGGCATTCTCAATACAAATACAGCAATGGCAGCAGGCAACTTCTGTAAAGTTTCTCAGCTAATCTGATTTTCAGCATATACTTTTAACAAAGCTGAAGACCAGGCAAGTATCCAGAGCTTTATTGCTTTTTACCTGAACCATTACACAGACAGTAATTTTGACCCAATAAAATAAAACAGTCCTTGAAACTGCTCTCTGCAATCTCTCAGGCAGGATCTTCTGGTGATATTTACACCATGATGAGCAGATGGAGGACACATAAAACATTATTTTTTTTCTTAACTTATGGAATATGGAATTTTAAATTTTCCTGATTATCACAGCATGGTGGTACTAAGCCCAAGATTTCTACCTAAGATAGCAAGACTTCTGCAGCTCTAAGGAATTGGAATCAGGTTTACAACATCAGCACAGCAGGCTTGTTATGGGATGTCTCAGTTCCAGCTCTGTGCTGAAATGGTCTGTGTGACACCTGGAGAAGACAACAGATCACTGCAGGGACAGAGGTCAAGGCACCAACACATGCTCAAGCAATTTCTCATATTTGCTCCTGAAGTGCAATTTGTGGACATACTATACCTTCCCTACAGTCACTGACATCACTTTCCTGGACACCAAAATCTGGCTGCTGCCTCTGGACACATCATGTGTGCAGTATAAAGAACTAAATCTTGTGATTTTAGACCTTTCAGGGTTTCCATAACTGCAAGGGCTGGTCATAAGTCCCACCTCTGATTCATTTGCCCTATACTTCTAAAATTTCTATTATTTAATGGAATTATCTTAGAAAATAAAGCTTGTCCTTAGTTCCATTCTTTTTGCAGTCTGTTCAACCCTGCTTTTGCTAACACCAGTACAATCAGTCTCTTCATTAGTAATAAAACAGTATTTATGTAGTGGTCTAATGTATCTGTTCACATTACACACCTATTTTCTCCTTTTCAGCCAGGAAGTGATAGTTTTTTTTTGTTCCAGCTCCTCACTGGCCTGCCAAATGGAGGAACCAAGAAGAGATGGTAAGAACTCCTGAAAAATATCAGGAATTTTGTCATTATAGCCTTGCAGAGGATTTCAATATTGATCAAATTACAAAAACCAATGAAAGACTCTTCTCCAAAATATTCATTAAGATTGACACAGGGCAAAACATTAAGGGAGGGATTAATCTGACAAATGTAGACATCCACAGTGTAGGCATTTTTCTGCCAGTGAGGGTAGATGTCTAGATTCAGTCTGTGATCAACAGGAACATGTAACCAGATGGAGCATAATAATCAGAAATCTCTATAATGTGATTTAGATGTTTAAAGTAAACATCATGAACAAAAATTCTTATTTGAAAAAATACTGGCACATGGTAAAAATAAAAAGATTTTAAGATTTTTAAGATTCTTAATCAATGGCTGATAGAATACAAGATACATATGAGGTTCTTCAACAGAGAGAAATGAGAATTCTGGAGTACACTAAGGGAGAATTTCTTGGAAGAACTATTCAATTACTTTGAATGGCATTATGGAATTCAAAATCTGGATACTATGGTCTCTTCTTCTCTGTTTTGGAGCTCTTTTTGGAAAAGCATGTGGAAAAATAGGATTGAACTAAAAAAAAAAAGCATCAGTATGTTATGGTTTGCTCTATTAAGGTGGATTCCTGTCCCTTGATGTGATATTGGATCTTAAGGTGAAGTTCTGTGTAAAAGAGGTCCAATGAGAGTTCCCTGGAGGTTTCTGTGCCTGTTTATAACCTACAGAAGATTCAGTGTTTACACAAGGTATAAAAGTTTTATTGCACACATCCCAATTAGGGAATAAAGAATGCATCATTTGGCTACTAATATTGATTTTTGTCTACATTGTCTGTAACCAATCTCAGACCATAGTTAATAGGTGTGATTTTATCAGCATTGAGCCTATAGCAAATAACAGATAAACAAAAAGGTCTTGTATAAAGTTTGTGAGGTTTCTCCTCTCAATGTATCTCTGTGCCTATGACAAAAAAATTAAAATTAAATATTTATGTTAAATGACTAGAAATTAGTTGGTAGGCCATAATAGGTCAAGCCAAATAATGCAATCAAACAAATAAACACTGCAGGATGTGTTTAATTTAATTTTCATTTTTATGAAGACAAAGGAAACACACGTTTATGTTATCTAATCTGATTTAATAAGATTAAATTGAGGGATGTTGAACATTTTTAATATATATATGATATTATATTAAACATTAATTAAATACCTCCCTGTTATCTTTTGCTGTCAAGAAGCTAAACCATTGTCTTTTTTTTGTGGGCAGGTGTTCCCTTTTTTTTCTCACTGTTAGCAGATCTAAGACTTCATCTCTCCGGTGTCAAACAAATTTTTTTCCATTCTCTTTGGCCTTGGGTTTCTGAGTATTTTTGATGGGTTTATTAAACAGGAGGCCATTACCCCTTCAACCACATAGTAACAATCAGCAATGTAATACATAATAAATTCACCTGGATAATTTTGTCCTGCAAGCTAAACCTTCCATGCCAGCTTTGGAAATGTTTTTAGATTTTCAAAATCTGCCATTCTGTCCTGCATCTTTCCCTCCTCTTTGTCAGCCTCTATGTGAAAAGAACTGGAACCTACCAGCTATGTAATTTACTTTTTTTGAAAGCATAAGGCTGGATCTCTAAAGCACCTGGATAAATGTGTTTTTGTTGAGCTTCACTTTCACAGCTTTCAGAGCTTTATTTTTCAGTGTAAAATTTAGACAATTAGCAGACTAAAATCATAATGAAAAAGTCACTGTGGCTTTTCTTTTTCCATAGAATGACCAAGTTTTATGTTAATAAAAGTGTGCACTTTTTTACTGATGAATGGATGCATCAGTTTATCCTCTTTGTAAAGAGATTTACTTGGTAACTCTAGGGGTGGAGAAAGACACTGAAGTTAATTGCATGAAAATATGGCTAACTGAGAATAAGAGAGATGTTATAATCCTTTCACTACAGCAAATGAAATATCACTCTTCAGAAACTGCAGGACTCCATGCTGTTAGATTAAGAGTTCTGTAGTTTAATTTATTAGCATTTAGGAAAACTACTAATCAAAATATGATGGATTTTTACTTAAGTGTATATGATGACACTAATGCATGAGTTGATTACTTTTGGCTGTAATCCCTTCTTTTTTATTATAAGTGAATTTCATACTTGAATAAGTGTTTCAGTTTTTAAAAAATAGTCCAAATTCCCGATCTTTTTCTGTTCTACCTCAAGTAATACTTTTATTATATTTTTTGTTATGGTTGGTATTTCTCATAGAAGGCAGTATTGTGCATTGACACTCAATATAACCTGTCACCCACTGAGCTCTGTTTTACATTTCCCTAAAGAGGGAGAGAAGGCAAGAGCCAAACAACCACAGTCACCACAAAGGGGTCTAGCAGTGGGAGGTAATAGCAATAAGATGTTGCTCTATATGAAAATGCAGCACAGGGTGTTATGCAGTGGAGAATTCTGTGTCTGAGCAGGTCACCTGGGATCATTTTATAGTAAAAAAAGAGAAAAAAAGATCGTTATAAAATGACTCATACTAAGGCACACATCAAAATCAGATCAAATTAATTACAAAATATTTTCTTTTTCATTGGTTCTAAAGAAAATTATGTAAACATCAATAACTGACTGAAATTAAATCCTATAATTTCTGTTGAATCACTGAAAATTCTATTTAAAACTATTTTAAATAAGGCTTTGTGGAATCTTACAAATCTTCCAATTGCTGAATGACATACCAAATCTAATTGGTGCCTGGCAGACAGAACCTGCTTTTTGGGTTTAAAAAACTGATTCTTTCTTGAGAGGTAATTATAAATCATCATAATCAGGGAAGATTTAGTAGCTGAGGGTAATATTCTGGGTAAAAAAAAAAAAAAGAAAAAAAAAATCTGAACAGAGAAAATAGGTTTGAAAAGGAAAGAAAGCACAACTGAACTGCTGCTGTTCTCAGAGCCTCGAATTTATCTCCTCTAGTTTTATACCTGAGCTAATCAAATTAGAAACCTTACATAAGTATTCAGGGGAAATAAACTGTCAGTTTTACTTGTCTGATTTACTTAAGATATGTGGCATAAGTTATGTGATACTTGTGACATTTTTTTTCCTAATAACTAACAGTCGAGAAAACCACAGCATAGATATCAGGTAAACTGCTTGTAAACAGTTTTTGAGGAAGAGATATGAAAGAAAATGATAGAAGTGTAATACCAGTGCCTTGTAAGACCAGCAAAATGTTTTCAAATCTCTCTCCATGGGAAGCAGATTGATGGTTGAACACCACTCTTTGTAAATCTAACAGAATCATAAATGTTTAAGATCAAAATTGGAACATCTTTTTTGATGAAATACTATACCTCTTCTTTGATACTACCCTCTGATAAATATAAATGGAAAAAACCAAACAAACAAATAAAAAGCTTTCAGCAGGAAGGTTCAGTCTGATAGTAGGTTTTTTCTTTTTCCATTTTCTAAATCAAGATTGCTATTTTCTCTGCTCCTTCTTTTGGGGATTTTGTGTTTCCTGCTACTGATTGTAAGGGGGCTCTGTGGTGTATATATATCAACTACTTTTCCTGTAGCATTTCAGAAAAATAGCAACCCTCTAGAGCTTTGGTAGGAAATTTTTATCAAGTATTTGAAGAAAGGAAAAACATTTTGAATAAGGCAAACCGTGTGTTGAAATTTGGTAGATTGTAAAAGAAAAGCATATTCAGGCTCAAGGGGTTATTAGAAGATCTAAGAAATATTGCTGTCAAAACTTCTGTAGCTGTATAAACACCATATTTCAGCAGAAAAGACATGGAATAAGATAAAAGGAATAAATGAGAAAAAGGCCAAGTCTTTTGCAATACATGCTTTAATTAAGGGTGAAACCACTGTTGATTCACATGTACAGAAATGCAACATGCCAGGTGGGAGCTCTGCTAATACTCATGATAACTATAGATTGATTTTATCTACACTGACAGAGCTTCTATTATGTAGTTATTTTTTAGTTCTGATTTTTTTGTTTTTCCTTTCGAAACACGTAATTACATTCTGAAGGGCTTGCACAAGACTGTCAGGCTGCTGTGTAGGTTTTCTGGTTAATTTATTTGGGCTATTTATCTCCAGTAATACTATTCATGAAATATAGAAATTGTAGAAGGTAAGATTTGGAACGGTTTCCTGAATTGAACTATCATTGTTTGATGATATAAAAGAAATTTTTTCTTCTTTGTTCATTTTCAGAACTGAAATATTTGCTGAATTGTCTACTTGTTATTTTTTTCTTGGTTGGTTTTTTTTTTTCTTTTAATTAAATGTTGCATCTATAAATGTCAATATATTCTGTAAAAAAAAAATCAGGTTTTGTTTCCTAATTTATTCAACGAGATAAATTCTCTGTTAAATCATATAGGTCATTTAAAAGCAGAATAAAATATTTACAGAATTTTCTAAGCTCCTTTTAAGTTCTCTGCGTTTCATCAAGAAAGGCTTTTCTGATTTGGTTGGATTCATCTATCTGTTTTCAGAAATACACCCCTGTATATGTGTTTATCATGCTGTCATTATGATGCAAACAAACTAGTTAAAAATCAGTGACTTTTCAAGCTACTTGAATATTAGTTCTGTTAGGTTTGCATTTCATAGGAGAAAAGGAAGATCTTGTTTCCTCCTTGTCAGAATACCTTTGTTTCTTTCTTTTTTTTTTTATATAACCTTGTTGTTCAGAGGCCCAGGCAGCCCTGAAGCTAATCCCTGTGAGAGGAGGAGACTGGTCTGGCTGCTGCTGATTGCAAAGCTTTGATGCCAGCAATTCAATTTTTAATCCACTCACCATCTCTTTTTCCAACCTGTACTTTTTCAGTTTGCCTATGACAATGTTACTGAAGATGGTGTAAAAACTCTTGCTAGTCAAGACAAAAAATACCAATAACACAATTCACTGTTCCCTTCTCATGCACCAAGACAGTCTCATCACAGAAAATTGTCAGGCTGACTGGGGAAGATATCCCCTTTGACAACTGCCCAGTAACCTCTTCTTCCTTCATGGGTCTGGAAATTATTTAAGGGAAGTTTTGCTCCATCACATTCACAAGGATGAAGTGAGGCTGCCAGGTCTGAATTTCCCTGAATCTGCATTCTTTCTCTTCTTGAGGTAAGGACAAATTTTCTTTGTTCTAGTCCCCAGCAGTCTCTTCAGGTCTCAGTGGCCTTTCATAGATGATGATGGTGCCTCAGTGCCAATGTCTCCCTCAGCTCTTGGGGGTGCATCCTCTCAGCTCACTTGGACTTATGTCTGTCCAGTGTGTTTAAGTGTTCCCCAGTCAGATACTTCTCCATGAGGGCGTCTCCTTGATTCAGACTTTCTCCCTGTCTCAGACACCTCATTTTAATGAAAACCAGTCTTACAAGTAAAGACTAAGTCAAGGAAGGCATTCAGTATTTTGGCCTCAGTCAATGCTTTTCTATTATCTCCTGGTCATCTGTCCCTGTTTCTACTTCTTTTACACTTCATTTTTATGTTTGAATTTTGTCATTAATCCTTTCTTCATGTATGCAAGTCTCATGACAAATTCACTTGGCTTCCTGCTCATCAGTAAAAGGCATTCTTGGGCTTGGACTGGGTGATGTTGAATATCAGCTCTTTTGGACTCTTCTCTCCAGGGCTCTCTCTTACGGAATCATTCCAAGAAAATGCAGGAACAGCATGAAATCTGTTTTTCTAAAATCATGCCTTAGGTTCCTTTTTTGGCCTATTCTTCGGGGAAAAGATTCTCCAGGAAGAACCTTTTCTTCCTCACCAGGTTATCTACAGCAGACACCCACAACATCGTGGATCTTACTCTGCCTGAGTAATCCTGACTCACAGGCTCAGCTGACTCATCACCTGTGCCAAGACAAAGCTCAGTGCAGCCACACTTCTCTCTCATTTAAAGGATGACTCCTCCTCCTTTCAGTCCCAGCCCATCCTCCCCAAAATTCTGTATCCATCCAGAATAACTTAATCTGGGACAAACCTCATAAGGTCTCTTATTGAAACTTCTGACCAAAACAAAGCCAGCTCTAGGGTCAGAACCAGCTGCTGAGGTCTTCCTCCACTCTAGTCTTGAAAACATCTATAGAAGGAGCTAGACAAACTCCTGGAGTACCTATTCTGCTACTCAATGGGCCTCATAGTGAAAAATATTATTTTCAAATTTAAAAAATAAAATACTTAGCTTTAGCAGCACTTAAAACTTAAATTTTATAAATATAAACATCATTAAAATATTAATGGATCAAAATAAAATTATTCTAATACATCATTTGAAATAGACAATTTTCCACAAACAGACTTTAAATTCAATTCATTAATTTTCTACAAGTTTGTCATGCTGAAATTCTTTCCCATCCATAAAAGTGATTCCACCAATAAGATCTGTGGAATATAGTATTTTCTCAGCATAGTTTAGTTTTATATCATTAAACATAAACTCTTATGGCTTCCATCCTCCTTTTAGAGAAAAAATTAATGAAGATTAAAGTAAAAGATTTTATAGCTCCATATGGTGGTTAATAAATTATTATATGTTCTTTCTCATTTTGTTTGCTGCCTTCCTTCAAGACTTACAATAGGTACAGATGGGTCCTCCTAAAAGGAGGTGACCATCCTAAGTGAAATTCCCCTCTCTTGAGAGAAGAAAGGTGCACCCTAAATTTCAGAGATTAGGTGGAGACAGATGCAATCCAATCCCTTCAACAGAGAATTTCATTACACAATCTGGATCTGACAAAGAGAAACTTCCTAGGGACTAGAATGTGCAGAGATCTGATGAGCTTTTGTTTTAAACAAATTACTTTTGAGCCCTCTGATGAACAACTGAAATAGAATCAATGATTCCTTATCACTAGACCTTTCTGAAATCCTCTGCCTCTCCATCTATAAATATATACTATAATCAAGAAGGTAATTAATCCAATGTACCCGTGAAGATGTTCTTGCAGCTCTGTACAGATAAATCACCTTTATCCAGAAACAACTGTAAGTAAATTAATATTTGATAGCAAGTAGGTCAAATTTTAAATTATAATTAGGCATAAAAGACTTACAGAGAGACACTGCCTGTGAGGCAGTTCTTCATCCTGTTTGAAAACACATCTGAACTAAATGTATTTGAACTTTATGTATTGTCTACATGCCCAGCTAAATCTCATGTCTGCATTTGCAGCCCTTGAAAGGCTGGGTCCTGTGAACTGGACAAGTCTCTTAAGGGGTTACCTCTCTAAGGGTCTAAGCATGATCATATTGTGCAATGCATAGACACAAGCTGAGTGAGATGGTATTTTAGCTCATCAAGGACTTGAATTGCCCTTTGGAGGGTCTAAGATTTTCCCTTCAGCCTACAGAAACTGAAGAACAGCTATGACCTCAGCACAGATGCTGAGAACACTTGTGATATCCAGTCCTCAACACCTTTGTGAGGCAGGATCAACATTGCTTGTAGAGTTAAGACATTTACTGCCCTGACAAAGGAGCAGATCATCAGGGAGGGCAAGTAAAGCATTGCACTGTACTCTTGCCATCTGTTCAAACAAGTGAAATACAGCACAAGAATACCTAATCTGTCCAAATAATTAAATTAATCTAGCCAGGGAGGCAAAATCTCCAGACCAGCTCATTTACCACCCTAGAGATTAGCAATTTTCACCCTTTGATAAAGCTGTTGTCTAGGCTTCAACCTCTTTGTAAAACAGCCATGCTGCTGTACAATCTACAAAAATGAACCTGTAAGACAGTTAATAAAAACTGAGTTAATTGATAGACACAAATTTCAGTTTCAGCTGGAGTTGGGCAAACCTGCAATATTAAAGATATGTCATTAAAATCAGCCTGTTTCCTGTATGACAGTTATTACATGCTGCATAAAATCCCATTTCTCCTCCCTTTCATATGGAGTAATTGAAGCCCAAACAGAGAAGTAAATAAGCTTCTTGGTGTCAGTTAAACATATCTCATCAAAACTGCTTTATGTGTTTGAACACTGAAATTGCTGGTCTGCTGAATTTTATATTCCCAGGACTCTAGAGCTGGTTTTTATCATTTTAGGAATATAACCCTTTTTATAAAAATTCTATTTATTTGTTACTATTAAGAGCCTGACAGTCTATTTCAATGAGAAATTCATCAATTGTATCTCAGTTTTGCACAGCCCCTTTTTTTTCTGCAGTATAGATCTTGACATGGGTAAGCAGATAGGGTTTTGAATATTTTCCAGCACTCATATAATAGCATTTACAATTCTTTTTGTAGAAAGAATTGGTTATACAAAATGACAGTTGTGAAGTTTTCAGGTTACTAACAGCTTGCTAAACCTGACTGAAAGGATGTCTTCAGTCTAGCAGTAGTAAGTCTCAGCAGTCCTGCAGGAGCAGGCTTATCTGTGCCAGCTTTGGAAACAGGGAAGGTGCTTTATTCACCTCAGGTTAAGCATTTTAAGGTATATAATCCTAAAATTTTGCTCTACCTCGCATCCAAATACATAAATGCATGAACTGAATCCTACTTCTGCCTTCAACTCTACCGTCTCTCCTGTACTGCACTGTGGATGCAATGCTGGCTATCTCAGAAGCCAGAGGGCTGTGAAAGGACACACTGTAAAAGAAGTTCATAGTTGTGCATTGACTTGGAATGAAGGGACACAGGGCAGAAATCTGTGGGCATCTGAAACAAAACACTTCTTTAAATTATTAAATTCACTGAATTCGCCTTACACAGCACTATAGCGAGACCTCAAAATCTTATTTAAATTTTCACTACATTGCATCTGATTGTGTCATATAATTTGTCATTGGGATTTGAAGGTAAACAGGTAAAAATACAAGCATACCTGGAAATACTTTTGGTTAATACTATCTGAAACAAAAAATCCCCAGCACAGCAATATGTTTTCTGAATGTGATTTTCTTAGGTGATTCAAACTGTGTATTGATTTTTCCTCAAACTAAATGAGACTTCTCTGGTTTTTTCTCTTCAAGTGAGTATATTGGGATTTCCCTGCATACACTGGAAGAGTTGCCTGATTGACCTAGTACCAAAATCAAGTAGCCCTGCAGGGTGACAATAGGGCTATTGCACTGAGCTGCATTTATTCAAATTCAAGTAATGCAACTCAATGTGCAATGAAACACATGAGGAGTAATGGCACAGGATCAGTGTTGTAAGCTTGTTCAAAATTCCTCCCTCCACATGATCAGTTCTGAATGAAAGCAGAATTTTCTGTCACAATAGACTGATTTTACCCACGGAGAGTGAGGAATAAAGAAAAAATGTCAATATAAAAAGAAAGAATAATGTCATTAGTTGTTGGTACTATCTGTGGTTTTCAACTGGAGACTGAATCTCTCACATATGACTCATAACATTGGGAATATATAATAAAAGTTCTTTTAATTATTTTCCAGAAAAAGTGCATTGACTGATTTTGATTTCATAAAAGTCATTTGGTAAAAATAAACCAAAAGGTTTAAAAAAAGGTAGGAAAGGAAAGGAAAGGAAAGGAAAGGAAAGGAAAGGAAAGGAAAGGAAAGGAAAGGAAAGGAAAGGAAAGGAAAGGAAAGGAAAGGAAAGGAAAGGAAAGGAAAGGAAAGGAAAGGAAAGGAAAGGAAAGGAAAGGAAAGGAAAGGAAAGGAAAGGAAAGGAAAGGAAAGGAAAGGAAAGGAAAGGAAAGGAAAGGAAAGGAAAGGAAAGGAAAGGAAAGGAAAGGAAAGGAAAGGAAAGGAAAGGAAAGGAAAGGAAAGGAAAGGAAAGGAAAGGAAAGGAAAGGAAAGGAAAGGAAAGGAAAGGAAAGGAAAGGAAAGGAAAGGAAAGGAAAGGAAAGGAAAGGAAAGGAAAGGAAAGGAAAAGAAAAGAAAGGAAAAGAAAGGAAAGGAAAGGAAAGGGGAAAGGGGGGGAAAGGGGAAAGGGGGGGAAAAGGGAGAGGAAATATTAAATGTACAATTCTGTGTTTCTAGGAAAAATGTGGAATTAAAAAAGTAGAGAATAATGACAGTAAAAATTTTGCCTTAAATCTAGATAGGGAATTAAACAAGTTTCTCCTGGATGTGCTGATTGAAAACTAAAGATGGCCTTTGGAAAAAGGAACTACAGATTAGTACCCAAATACTTGCACTACCCAATCAGATAAAACGAATGCAGTTAATTTCATTGTGTTCAGTATCTTAAAATCACTTAATCACAGGCTTGATTTGTGATATGTGCAAAATTCAATTAACTAATGCCAGTAAATTAATAAAGGCTTACTAGAATAAAAATTATTTAAGCAACAAAATATATTCTTAATGTACTATATTCAATGTCAAAGTAATGACAGTGGGAGACTGCAGAGAAGAAGGTGAGTCTCATGGGAATCTTCCTTTTGTGATTAAACAAGGCAGAGCTATTTTTTTAAAAAAGGTAAAGACCTTCACAAAATATCCATAATTTTTATTTCTGCTCCAGAAGAAAATTCCTTTTTCTTTTTTTTCAAAACCCTAAATTTTCTTCAGCTAACAAGGGGTTTATTATAGGTCTGGTTTATTCTATCTCAGAAAAAAAAAATATACTTAGACAGTAGCCCCAAAAAGTGCCAAAAATGGAGTTATTCTAATATTATGATACAGACTATTTCATGTATGAAGATGAAATATGTGTCATTTTTCTATAACCTGGAATGCTAAAAAAAAATATTAAATGGAGCAATCTCATTTTGTATCCAGTAAAATTGGTGAATAGGAAAAAATTAAAATGGATGTAAGATTTTGTTTATTCAGATTCTCTCAAACTTTGTTCTGGCATGGTCAGAGACAAAGAGCAAGGCTGATTTTTTTGTAGGCATTCTTTCTGAAAATAGAACATGTTTACTGTGAAAAGAATGACATTGTTTGCTGACTTCTGTAATGCTGCTCTTGCTTGAGAAAGGAACAAACACAAAAGGAAAGTGGAATTGTGTTTTGGTTCAGAGAAGTGGATTAGCAAACTGTGTAAACATGATGCACTGTTTGTTTAAAGAATTTCTGATCTATAAACACACAAGGCTAAAGCCTGGTACTATTGAAGGCAAAGCCATAATTCTCCCTTGACTTTAGTAGAACCAAAGATTGGCTCAGCCCTTTTTAATACCATAAAATTTCTCACTTCTGGAGAAAACTTGAATAGATTATCTGTTTTAACATCTCAACATCTATATCCCAAAATCATTGAGTGAAGAGTGTGTGTGAGCTCCCCATGAAAACACTATATAGAATTTTCCTTTAAGGAAACAAAGGCCTGAGTCTGAATCCACAGTATTTCTTCCCAGTATTTAGTGAGTAGATTAGTATCATCCCATCAAAAACTGACACACAGATTTTTTTGATATCTTTTCTAAACAGAATCAGCTAGGGACATGTTTTTAAAGATCAATCAGCAAAATTATACTTCCACTGAAACACATATTTTCTGCTATTTGACTATTTTCTTATTTAACTTTATATTCAGTAGAAAATAAAGGGATGAACAAGGTGATAAGCAAAGAAACATACAAAAAGGACACATTCTATTATCTGAGAGGTCCATTTGAGCATCTTCGTTAATTATGTATAATATAAAATAATTCTCTGTCCTTGGCAAATTTGCTCCTCACCAAAATTCTTGGAACATTTCAGTCTTCCTAATGCCCTTTTATTCCTATTTAGTGGTGTTTTGTTGTTTTTTTTTTTTTTTTAATTTACCAACCTCACTATATCAATTGTGACTATTTTTTATCTGGCTGTGTACTAGCATTCCTTTTCAATCTTCTGTGGTGGACTTTCTCAAAAGGTTTCTCAAGCCCAGATAAATGTCATCTTGTCCTCCTTTATCTCTGTAATCTGTGAACCAGTTCTCACACACAGCAGTCCTGTCCACAGTCATGTCACTCACAGTGCTTCACAACACTGGCTTGCCATCCCTTAACCATCCCTTAGACACACCATATCCTGTGAGGAAACAGAAGTTTGGACTCTTTATGGAGCTAGAGAAGCATATCAGAGTCATTATGCTAACATATATAAATAGTCTTTATTTATATAGGTTGGTGACTATTGGTGAAACCAAGTCTTTAATCAAAATCATAACTTGTAACTACTGGATAAATAACTACAGTTTTAGGAACACAGAGTGTAGTATATTTAGTTGCTCAAAATTCTGACTCAACATAATTAGATGTAGTCATTCCTAAAGTTGCCACCTATTCTCACAAGGTAAACTGCACAAAAGGTTGGAGATTTCAGCATTAATATGTAGAAAAAAGTCAGGTGCATAAAAAATTTCAATTTGTTACTTGTCATAAGCCTCTGAACTCAAATTGCTATTGTTTACATACCCAAAAATATAATAACAGAGACAAGAACATACTACAAACCCAGCTGCAGTTCCAAACATACACTGCAAACAAAGAGACATGATCAGAGTCCTTGTGTTTGCTGAAGGCCTCAAGACCTTCCTTAGGGTCACCTTCCATATCTTCAATTCATAATTGCTACCTCAAAAAAGCACAGAAAACTAAAGTATATCTCACATAGTTAACCTTGAAAAACAAAAAGGTGTAAGTTTTTTTAGCATAATATAATTCCACAAAATGAAATTCCAAAGTATAGTTTGGCAATTAAAGTACCTTAGTTGCATCACTACTTGTATGAAATCCACACTAGTTACATCACCAGAAATTAACCCATACTGTGTAAGGAGCAAATTCATCCCAAAATTACCCTACCAGCAAGGCCCAAGTAGGTAATGGAATTCTGATAATCATACAATAGCATCTCAGGATCTTTTTTAGGCCAAGGCTGGCTGGAACCTCAGAGAAAATGTCTGTAGCAGACATTTTTATGCATAGATTTAGGGATAGTGATTTATCATTCCCGTGTGTGTGTGTGCATCACCTGGTCTTACATAGAAAGCTCAGACATGTAGATATTTGGAAATATTTGGGATCAATAGATATATATACTGTGAAGCACTGAGGACACTTAACTTGAGGTGGGAGAATGGAAAAGGAGAGAAGCACAGCATTATGGGCACAAGAACTCTTTCAGAGGGGGTGCTGATAACAGAAAGAACATTTTAGGTCCACTGACCTTACAGAGCACAGAGGAGCTAGTCACAAATAAAAGAAAGGATATAAAAATCAAGTGCCTCAAATGAGTACCCAAGGTACCCAAATGAACTCATGAGGACAAGAAACAGATGGATAATACTTGTGGCAAATTTGAGATATTCACTTAATGAACTCAGGCCACAAAACAGTAAAATGGCTTTTCCTCCGTATATTTAACAAACCAAAACAACCACTACCAACATCCATCATTTCTCTGTGCCTTCAGCAGACCTGAGTAAAACTGACTCCACCCAATTTCTATTAAATATACTAGTAAATGGGAACAAACAGAACAACTGAGAGACAGTTTTAAATCTGCAGAAGATCATCCTGCTGCAATGATCAGTTCACCATCCTAGCTCATTGTTAATTTATACAGAGCTGGAAACCATGACAGTTAGTAATGAGAGCAAAGATTGATGGAAAGATTTTCAAAGTTACAAAGGGTGCTTTGTTTGCCCTGTTCCTATAAACAGGAGCAATTTCTCTGTCTTTCAAAATCTTCCTGACTATGACATAAAGCTGTGTTTAGTGAGTCAGACTGTTTGATCATATTTCTTCTGTTATATGCAGAGGGCTAAAAATAAAAAAAGTACATCATGAAAATTTTATGACAGAGATACAGGAAATCATAACAACAGTATCGTAAGATTTGAGTTTAATTTGATTTTTTTTTAATATTGAGTCTTCTATAACTGTTGCAGGAGGTTTTAGCCTGAAAACAGAAGCAACTTTAATTAGACTTTGCTCAGAAGAGGACATTGTTGCATTAGCAAAATGGTTTGGGAAGATTCAGGCGTGAAGGATGCAGGTTACACAGTTATTCACATTCTGAAGGAATATAATAAGTGACACTGTGGTCATAAGAATACTTTGTTAAGAATAGAAAATTGGAGTTTCTAGAGTCCACCAAATAATAAGACTAAGGCTAAAGAAAGAAATTGGAAATGTCAAAGTGTGCTGTCATACCTCCCAGCAAAAAATGTACAAAGCATATTTTAAAATATTTCCAATTTTCAAAGCGTAAAAAGGAATGAGAATGCTCTTCAAAAACAAGGTAAAGATTTGGTTTGTGAAAGCATTCCTATATAAAAGTGTCTGCTTTGGTGCTCCTGACACAAAGACCTTGCTGGATATCTTTAGTTTGATAAGATAAATTGTGAGTGTTAGCATGAGGCATTGGTATGTGTTAAAGATAAAAGATCTGTTCACAAAAAATTACAGGAGCTAAAACCCTCTTTTACCATAAATAGTTTCATGCTGCAGAATTTTCTTGCCATCAGAAAAAGATTTGCAAAGCTAAGTGTGACAACAGAGCTTAAATTCACACAGATGAAATCAAACAGCACTAGAAAATGGCTGAGCATGGCAATGAAGTGACTGTAAGGAGAGCTGGCAGAAAAGCACTTTTCTAATAATGTGGAAGATGCCCAAGGTGCAAGCACACTAGGAAGATTATTGGCAACAATACACTCCAGGCATATAAATAAAATTCCTGTGTCATACCTTTTGCTGCCAAATTAGTACAGCAACTCTACAGTCACTAACCCTTGCTTTTCATTGGAAACCATAACTTATTGCCATCACTGGTGGTAAGAAAAGACGAAAAAAGTCAAACTATGCCTTTTAGTCTCTTTGTGTTAAGCAAAAATTAACTGATATATTTCACAAATGAGATTACCTGCACGCCTCTGCTGTAGCCATGCCCAGCAAGCTACTAACAGTCAGATTGCAGTCCTCAGAAGTACAGGAATATTATGACTTACTGCTTGGTTCCAGCTGTGTGTCAGATCATGCTTTTAACTTACTTTCTATGGATTCCAGGGAGAGAGGATTGAATACAGCTTTGTGGAAGTCTTCTATTATAAATCAGCCATGATATCTCAGCCCCTGAGTCCATCCTAACATTTTTTTAGCAATGTCTCTTGACTTGCAGCTCATAAGGCACTTTTGTATTCCAGAGCCAAAACCAATTTAGTGTTACTGTAGTTTACTACTGCTGCTTAATTGTTGAGGATGGAGTGATGCACTTCACTTGCTAAGGAGAAGCAGCAATATATTTATTGATATAAACAGTGATTTGATAGCAAAAGCCACAATGGTTTAAGAATATCTGATGGCATGGTGCACTGATTATGTACTGCATAGAGGGGAGGGTCAGATACAAGTGATAGGGACACTCTCCCATTGGGCCATGAGATTCAGAAAGGACCCCCTTGGATTCTAAACCCCTTCTGGGAAGTTTAGTGCAGCTGGATCCAGGCTTGGTCCCAGACTTGGTCAATTGTTTCTGTTTAAAGGACTATGTGTGTACCCTTTATAACACTTAACTAAGATGTCAAAGTTGAGCGTGCTGGTGATCATTTACCAGGAATCTGTTGTGGCAAGGAATCTCTCAGCCTCACAGAGCAGCCCTGAGAGTAGCCCTCAACAAACCCACTTCTGAGAGCTCTTATCTGTTGTGGTGTTATGTGCTATATATCCCCAAGTTCAACTTAAACCAGCTGCAGCCATCATGTCCACCCCTGGCAGCTACAGCTTTAGCAGAAAGGAGCAGGGCTGAGCACACTGCCTCACTAATTCACCACTGCACTGACTTCAGTGAGCTGCTGCATTCAGAATTGTTACATGATCTTTTCAATGTGCATTGCAGTTATACATAGTCCTGGTGCACATTATTTTTCTTGTATTAGACAGAGAAAAGGATGCTGTAGCCTTAAAACAGACCTCTTTTGATGTTCCCAACAAACAGCAACCATATAAACAGAGAGAAGGCATTGCATATAAATCATCATTAGGAAAACAAAAGACACCTTAGTGTGAATTCCACTCCCACTGTTTTCCATCCTATGAGGAATATTGTGCATGATCCCACATTTTATGCAGATTGTTAAATGCTTTCCTTCAGTAATACTGGTTTTATATGACTACATAAACAAGAGTTGTTTACTTACTGCTTAATTAGTTAATTATACTTGCAGGTTAGTTTAAGAGGCATGACTATCACAGTATGATAGACAGGTCTCTTACAGTCTCAGAGAGGATGGCAGAGAAGATCCAGTTACCCAAGTAACATAGTAAAGAAACCTTCCTTCATTCAGTTATTTTCCCCTGACACACCCAGTTTCTTCTTCCACAAAACATGACCACAGCTATACCACTGTACTTTTTATAACATTTCTGAAACTGTAGCCAGTAAGAACCAAAATACCTCTTAAATGTCACCACTATTATATGACTAAAGTCATGCAGAGGTCATGCCCTGGATAACATTTCTTTCCTAGTGGTTTGACTTCTGCTTCTGTCTTCCTTAGATTTCCTGCTCATCCTCACAAACTTTTTTATTTTTCTATACATTCCCTCCATTCAAATGTCAGCAGTCTTGCAGCGATTTGTGGTGCTGTATGTCCACCTCACTCAATAGTTTTCTGACATCACAGCTGGACAAGTGAAACTCAGTCACTCTTTTCTTTCCCATGGACAAATACAAACCACAAAATGCTTTTGGTGGCAATCACTCACTTCCTTGTAAAAAAACTATGTTATTCTTAAAGTCAAAGGGTTAATATGGTCCAATAAATCAGTTCAGGAAAAATCAAATCACATGGACAAAAAAAAGAAAAATATTCTTTTCTTTTCTTACCAAGACCAGAACTGAGTTTGCATAGCATGCTTGGAGAGTGTAGAATTTACCTGAAATGACAAATGGTTACTTCAGCCTTGGCACCCACACAGTGACACTGATCTACCAAATCACAAATGCATCCCACAGTGTGGAGCTTCTTTTCATTCCCAGATGAGCTCCTGTGTAACACCCACTGAAAGGCTGCCACCTGCACCTAAGTCAGATATAACAAATATGGAATTTTATCTGCTCAGGACCTCTGAGTTAAAAAGCTGATGTATAGTACCAGCAAGTGCTTCATTTACAAATGAAGTAGCACTTTTTATCCACAGGGGGTTAATAAAACAGAAAAGCTGAGGGAAAAAAAAGTGGTAATAATATTTTAGAAATGGAAGAAAAGTTGTAGTGTAGAACACAGAAAACGGATATAAATGTAGGGACTCTGAATTTGTCAGTGCTCTTCGTGTATCTTACACTACAAAGTGCAACAGAGGAGTCACACACTCTGGCAAAGAGTTAATTCATTGTAAATTTGATCTGAAATAAAACTGGTTGAGGTCTACCACTTTGGAAGAGTATAGCAATGGATGCTTCACCTCAGCTGAGCAAAGCTGGTCTTGTATTTCCACAGAGAGTGTAATGTACAAACATAGACATGAAGATACAAGTGAGATCAGCACTTTAGGATGATGCAACCATGTAAAAACATAAGTGGGTATGGAGCTCCCTTGTTTTCATTCTGGGCTGTAAAAAGTCATTTAAAATAGACTTTTGAATCTTCATTGGCTTTAGATCCTTCCAAGATGGCTTATAAATGTAGAGATAAAGATTATTAAAGTTACTATCCTTCTGTCTTAACCACATATTCATATTTGGTGTGGCACTATTTACCACCCCACCCACCCAGCCCAAAAAAAAGTCTAAGTGCAAGATTCAGCAGTTTCATGTAGTGACCTTGCCTTTTGATGTTGCTTGAGCTCTGGCATCATCAGCTGAAGGAATGATTACATGTAGGGCTTCTGAACTCAGGAGTGCTGCTACCTGTAGTTTGGTGCTGGATGTTTTTTGTGAAAGGGAGCAGGCTTTAGCTCATGGGGAAATCTCCTGTCACTGTGACTGTCGCAGTGGTAGCAAAATTCTGTGGGCAGGCAGCTTGCACAGGTCAGCAGGGTGCACTGCAAACTGCATCTTTTGACTGCAATGCAGAGAGACCACTTACTGTTAGAATGCTTATTTCTGTTTCTAAGTAAGAAAGGAGCCTTAAGCATTATTTATTATTTTCATCTGGTTGCTGTTCAAAAGAAAATGCCTTAATACAATTTCTGTTTCTCCTTGTATCCAGGTTCTCCAACTTTTCAGACTAGATAATATGACCAATAGGCTACAGAAGCATTCTCATCTCTCTGTGAGCTTAATACTCCCAGCAGCATAAGAGCTTAGCTGTAACAGCAGCCGTGGAGAGCATTTATCCCTCCTTACATCTGTAAATCTTATGTCAAGGGTACTTCACTGAGGCAGGAAAAATGTGGCTGAATTCTCTCACACAGAGCAGGGGACAGAACAAAGGATTGACTGTGGTCAGTGGGTTTGAAATACACATAATACTACATTTACAATCATATTCTTAAAGAAAATAGCCTGATTCCTGACATTCAAAGCAAATTCACAGCAGATGATTTTCAATCAAGTTTCTGAACTATAATTCCCAGTCCTCTGAAGGCAACTCTCCTGCAGTTCTGAGTCAGTCACCAAAGACAAGGAGACACCAATACAGCCTGGACTGGCCCTATGCAGCTCCTACTTACTCAGTATGCACGGCTAGGTACATTATTCTTCTGAGAAACAGAATTTTCATGACAGGATGTTTACCATGTCCTTTGAGACTGGGTGCTGAATCCCAGTCCAGGCCCTTTTGACTTGTTCTTTAGAGGTAAGTTGTACATTATCTCACAGTGAGAATCCATGTCATGTCTTTTTTCTACTTCCCAAGTGCCTACAAAGCATTTCCTTGTTTTTTAATACACTGTTTTTCTAATTTACATTTCATGTCAGAATACCCAAACTTTTTTAATTGTGAAACTTTCTGCACTCAGTTTCTTTTCCTGGGAAAATTAATATAGAAGAGCAGTCCCCTAGGAATAAACAAACAAACAAACAAACAAACAAACAAACAAACAAACAAACCAACAGCATCATAGACAGGAGGCAATTGGAGGCAATTCCACTTGTGACAATCACCAGACCTCTGAAAAATTTCATCTGTCTTCATATTCTCCAGGTATTGTAAGTGTGATGACATCTTCTCAGCATATTACATCCTCAACTTCTTAATTTAAGGCTTCTGGTTATCTTATAAAAACAATTATCTATATCTAAATTTTTGTTCTACTTAAACTGAAATTCTGTATGTATGTTTTTCTGCATATTTCATAGTGAAATATAGAGGGCTAGTAAGGAGGCTTATAGTTCTACCACACATGTTGGTTGATGACCTGGAATCTTCTCCTGGCTACACAGCTCCCTGTTTTTAGTCAAGAACTTTTTACAGTGGGTACTTACTGCTCTGTTTCATTATCTATGCTCTCTGATTTTCAGACAGAGCTTAACCACCACAAAGAGTAAGGAGCTGGCCTCCTTCACTGCTTCTCCTTCTTTACCTTGCTACTTGATATTAAAGGTCTCCTCACTTTGTCAACCAAAAAGCAAGAGTCTTGTTATTTCTCATTTCCCTCAAATATACACAAATTCTATTTTATAGCATTTTGTATTTGTAGGTATTGAATACAGCTTGAGGCTGAACAGTTTGTCAATCTTACTGCTATATGTACAAATTAACACATCCCTACATTTCCCCACTGACAAAAAGTGAGGGGGAATTATGGAACCAAATAGACTGAAATTTGAATTATTTATATTCTTGTTTGCAGTCAATCACCAGCAGCTTGTCCTTGTTTCTGATGTTACAGCTGTGCTCCCAGAAAGATCAAAGATCATTACAGTCCCTGTGCCCCTCTCATTCAGGCAGACAGGATGCTGATCAGCAGAAAACACACCCAGCACTGCCCAAGTCTGCCCATCCTCAGCTTCCCCTAATTCACACTGACTCTAAGGAAACTGTATTCTGCAAGGCAGAATATTTATTATCCTTTTTCCTTGTTATTTTCATTAAATGACAATTTGCTTATTATTTGACAAATGCTAAGTGAAAGGATATCTTAGGCAGTAGATGAGCTGGGGTTATTGTTTGAATAGTAGGAGCTTGTGATTAATATTCACACTCTGTAATTAATCTCCTAAATCACGTGTTTCTTTTCCCCATCAGACAATTATTAAACCTATATTGAGATTTTTAAAATGGCTTTGCAGCATCTTTCTGTCTGAGTGAATATTTTTATGTAGGTTATTCACATCACAAATATTCACATCTGTTTTCTTAGACAGAAGGAAAGTTTCAGAGATTTCTAACTAATATTATGAAATAAATTTTTTTAGTGTTTTCCCACCTTCTATTCTGATGGACACTGGGACTGATGAGATGACCAATACAAGACAAGTGTTTCTACATTTTCCTCCTGCAAAGATTTTCATGGACAAACACAGATACAGATATGCACACAACTACTCTGAGCAACTGACTGCAAAATCTTCCTTGACATCATTTTCTTCCTTATCTTCTTACAAGCATTCTATACTATATCTGTTGTTTAGAACCATTTTAATATTGATTGAAAGAGAAGTTTGCCAGTAAACAGGAAACTATAAACACATTGCTGTTAAATAAGAATTGTCTATTGATAAATTAAAGCATTATGCATCTGACCATGTGCTAAGAGAACCACTGAAGCAAGGTGCCTCAGCTAATTTGGTGAATTAGTGCTGTTTACTGGTTTGAAAAAAACATTAAAAACCAGAACACACAGCATTTTTGTCTCTCTCTCCCCTCTCTCTTTTAGTTCTGTTTTTTTCTTGATGTTGTTTTTGTGGCTTTTGGGTTGTTTGTGTGGTTTGCTTTTTGGGAGTTTCCTTTCTGTGTTTGTTTTTTTGTTTTTGTTTTTGCTTTGTTTGTCTTTCCCTGGTTCATCACATTTTAAATGGAAGAGAGAAAATTCCTTTTCATATTTCGTATTCTATTCCTCTCTTTTGTTGTTTTATTTGCACTACTAGAGATATAAGCTATACATTAGTAGAGATTCTATCTGGATTCCCTTTTAGGGTCAAATGCATCCTGTCTCATTTTCCCAGTTCTCAAGTTCAGATGTTCAGTCCCAGGGGGGACAGAAGCTGAAATGCAACCCTCTGAGACTCCAGTATTTACTTTAATTAGGGATCCTGCAGGACCAGCAGAGGGCTATGCAGCTCTCTTAATTAAGACCTATTTCAGTGTTTTCCTGGAAAATTTATTTCCCCCCATTCCTCTCAAAGATACATTTTATGCCTCAGAGCTTCAAATGAGAGTGAAGAATCCAGTATTGCTCACTTGGCTCTTGCCCAGCTGGCTCTGAACCTTATGTGGGCAGAATAGGGCACCCTCCCAGAGCCTAGAACAGGACCTTGACTCACAGCCAGCAGCTGAAGCCATAAATTTAACACCATCATGGTCATGCTTCCCCTGAGGACATTCCTTTCTACCTTCCAGCACAAGTACTGAGTACTGACAGAAAAAAGGTGGTCAGGGTGATGTGAGAATAAAGGGGAAGGTACTTAATAAAGTCAGGATCCCATAGGATTAGAGACCCAAAGTAACTATTCAGGGATCTACACTCCATTGCTGAGCCTGCTTGATATTGTCTCATTAAGCAGGGGGAAAATATCAACAAAATAACCTTTTAATGTTAATTCTTACAATTGTGTTTTTCTTAATTCTCTCAAACACTTCAATCCCCCACAGGATGCTACTGCCATAAGATCCCCTATGGAAATGCTATGAGATGTAAAAAAAAAAAAAAAAAAATATGCCTAACTAAACACATGACAATTAACTTGATACCTGGCTATGCTACCCTCAGCAGTACTCCTGTCCTGCAGGGGATGTAAAAAAAAGTTGGTTGCTCAGCAATTCTCTCTTTCCATACCACTTCTGCTGGAAATTGCTGGTAGTGGCAATTAGGATCATACTCATATAACAGCTTTATCATTGTTACTACTTGTTCTGCAAGTTAAAAACATTTCTTACTTTGTTTGCACAGAGCTTGTTGGGCTTTGTGCCTGTCAGTGTATTTCTGCTGCTATTAAAAGAAGAGGCCTTATTTAAGCTGGGCTGTGAGTAGAGCTCAATAAAGAGGAACAAGAGACTGCAATTTCATCATAAACACCTGCATACTCTTTGGATGAGATGAGAGGCTTTAGCTGGGGTCCAAAGAAGGGAGCAAGCTGTTAAAGTTGGTAAGGCAGCTCGTGAAGTAGCACATGTGGTCCCTAAGCAGCATGGTTGAAAGATGGAGTGACATCTATAGTTATAGGCCCTGGCATCCAGCAAAGCCATGGAGCAGACTGAAGGCTGCCCAAGAGTTATATATCCCCAAACTAATTTCTCTATGGAACTTCCCCCTCTCCTTCTGTTTCTCTTCTCTTGCCCTCCCTAACTGCTACTCACTTGTTTGAATGCTCACAGCATTGGCTACAAGCTTTGTCACACATTCAGCACTTTAAAATGCTTCTGCAGTAGCAATGAAAATGCTCAGTGAAGTTCAGATGGGAAGAAGAGGAAGAGAGGAAAGAGGAGTTTATAAAGAATTGATTGTACTCATCATTATACAGGCATCTAATGCTGGACAGAGGATGGGTCGTGCTCTATGAAGGCAGTACAAAGAAAATAAACAGACCAATTTTAGTCAGGAATTACTAGGTCAGGACTAGCTCTCAGACATGATCACGATTCTTATTTCTTCTCCTTCTCTCATGGACACAGTTAGCTTCCAAAATGAGAATAAAAGGCCCATTATTGCCCACTGGTGGTGGTATTCAGACATGCCAGCCAAAGTAGAAAAGCTATTTTCTAGGTTGCTGTTGCTGAAATATCTGGACAAAATGAAGAACAAATGCTGCTACTAAGTCACTTGTGCTCAGGCTAATATCACAGAATTTATGGCTATAATTTTTAATCATGGATCAGTTGCTTTAATGTGTGTGCAGAGCCATGCATGGCAGGAATACTATCTTCAGAGACCATAAGGTCTATTAATCTAATAGGAATGAGCAGAAAAGAATACAGGTGTTAAATCTAGATATAACATCTGGGAAAAAACAAAACAAAAAAAAACAAAACAAAAAAAGAAAAACAGCTGCATTTTACTATGCTTCAGCTCCTGAAACAGCTGTTATTAATGAAATCTTAGGGGGAAATACACATATATGCAGATTCTCCTTCTGCAAATACTGGAGAGGTTACAGGGATCTATCTTCACAAATTCCTGGAAGATATCTATATTTTTAAAGCTTTCTGAACTTTATTTATAGAGTTACAGATTATATTCAAGTACAGATTAAACCCTTCCAGCACTCCATTTATTACAGCTATGTTCAGAAACTTGTTTCTCTTCTTTACCAAAAGTAAATGAAGATTATGAAGAGATTAGAGATTCAACAGTCACAAACACAAAACTATCTTAAATTTGCTGCTTACAGGATTTAGATATTGCCATACAAAACAAGTTTCATTGTTTTAACTTTCAGCATTTAATATGATCACTTATCAGAGGTTTTTACGAATCTTGTATTTGACTTTCAGTAAGATTTAACCTACTATGTGATTTAAGAGATTTTAAAAACGTGAAATCATGATTACAAGTGAAACCCTGGGTTTATACATTGGTACTGAAATGCTTTGAATTTGGACTTTCTGGCTGACAGTTTGCTGAAGAGCTGCCACAGAAAGGGACCTGGGGGTCCTGCTCAGGGGCAAGTTGAACATGAGCCAGCAGAGCCCTGGAGCCCGGAGAGCCAACCCTGTCCTGGGGACATCAGGCACAGCATGGCCAGGGCAAGGGAGGGATTGTCCTGCTCTGCTCTGAGCTGGGGCAGCCTCACCTCCAGGGCTGGGGGCAGCTCTGGGTGTCACAATGAAAGGAAGGCATTGAACTATTGGAGAGTGTCAAAGGAGGACAGTAAAGATGGTGAAGGGCCTTGAGGGGAAACCTTATGAGGAGCAGCTGAGATCACCTGGTCTGTTCATCCTGGAGAAGGGGAGACTGAGGGGAAACCTCATTGCAGTTAAAACTTCCTCAGGAGGGGAAGAGGAGGAGCAGGCACTGATCTCTGCTCTGTGGTAGCCAGTGACAGAACCTAAAAGAACAGCCTGAAGTTCTGCCAGGGGATGTTTAGGGAGGACATTACAAAAAGGTTCTTCACCAAGAGGATGTTTGAGCACTGGAACAGACTCCCTAGAAAAGTGGCCATAGCACCAATCCTGGCAAAGTTCAAAAAGCACTTGGAGAATATTCTTGGAAAAATGGGGTGACTTTTGTGGTCCTGTGCAGGCCCAGAAGTTGTACTCAAAGATCCTTTTGGGGTCTTTTCAACTCAGCTGATTGTAGCATTCTGTGACTCTATGATATGCAAACAAAAATGTACATATACAAGATGAAGTTCTAGCTAATTACTAAATATTAATTAATTAATTAATTAATCAATCAATCAATCTCTTTAAAAAACATCACTTTTTTGTTTTAAAAGGTCTGTAGTTAGAAAATAAAAACCATCCTCTTTAATAATCACTGTATTGAATTCTGATCAGGTTTTAGTGTTAGTTTCTTCCCTGAGCATTTAATGTTTTCAGTTTCTGAGAGAAAATCATGAACTGTGGTTTATGACCCTTCACATTCCAGGGAAGGGTTCTGGGACACCACATTAGGGACTTCATTTCATTTTTAACATGTTTTAATCTGAAAAGGTAACCTTGCCATTTAATATATCGGATCTGTCCATGTTTTCAATCAATTCAAATACATTCTCTGAAAAGTCCTGTTAGGAATTATGAAATATCATTTCCATAGACTGGAATTTCAGGGCTTATGAGCAAAGTTCTGCTCAGGAAGGATTTTCAGAAATAGCCCTCAAGGAGAGGCATTTCAGCCCTGAGTCACACTACTCAGAAGAGCCCTTTGCAACCAACCAAAATTGTAATTCTTTTCTTGTAAGGCTTAACAACAGTATTAGGTTCCAAGAGGCAAACATTCAAGTCCAGACAATTTAAACAGAGAGATTTAAAGTGAAAAGACTATGAAAGAAAAAGGTCTGTAGAATGAAGGTGAAACCACAAATAAGGAACTTGATATTTGCAGGACCAGCAATAAAGTATCTTATGGTCCTTTCAAACCTGGTCCACTTAATGATATTTGTGGCCAAGCAGTGTTGCCATCACACAGCCTTTGTTTTTATTATCTTGGAGTGAGCCAGAGAGGCATACCTGGGGAAAGTGTATCCACATAAGAAAAAAAATCCAAAATATGACTTTTGTCAGTCTCAGCAGAAGAAAGCAAAATATAGCAATGCAAACAAAAGCTAAAGCTGGGCAGAACATTGTGCATGAGTTCATCTATCCAGCCAAAGAGCTGGGTTAAGAAATGTCAACACTGGGGCACCCATAATTAACTATTTTTCCATGCATAAAGGGGCTTGGGAGTCAGGCAAAATAAATGGCAGTTTAGAGAAACCTAAATGAGTGACCTGGACTGTCACAAAGATGGTCTATAAATGGAATCCTTAAAATTGATTATCACTGTCTTGTAAAACTTTTCAGCCAAGGGATTTTATCCAGACTTTCACAAAATCTTTGCACACCTGCAGTTTTCTGAAAGTCTGGACTTTTATTTATTCAACAAGAATTGTGAGTAGTAAATCTCACATATAAAATTACTTAACAGTTCTCTAGTTATTGTCTTTCTTTGAATTCCATATGATTAAAAAGAAGGTAGCACCATCCCATTATTGTTCATTTAGTGACACTCTGTGTGTACAACAATTAGAAATCTTCTCTGATAAAGAAAGAAATTTTCAGCTTTTGGTACTAAAATTCACCATATATTGTCTTCCATAGTGCTCTACACCTTAGACTTGCCTTAGAGTCTGTACCACAGGCTGCTCTGCATGTATGTGGTTTATAATACAAGTATTTTCCATAATTAGAGCTGATAAACAAAATTGACAATTAGAGGAACCTTAAGCAATTTTTCACCCTATCTGAACAAAATTACTAAACTGCAAGTCAAGTGATAAGCTTTTATAATAAAAATCTGAAAATAAAAAAAACCCTTTATTTTAAGTGTGTCATATATGAGCCAAGTAGGATATAATTCCATATGCAGTCATTTTATTATGCTTAATTTGTTGCTGGCTCATAATGACTTTTTTATCTTGAAAAGATTTCTGACTGTGACATTTTCTGCAGAGTGGCCATGAAAGAAATTGTTGAAACTTTGGCACTGAAGTCTTGAGAGAAATTATATAACCAAACTACCCTAGATGCTTGCAGGAGTTACATTTGGTACAAACAATTAATTTCTAAAAACAACCTTCCTTTCATTAGACAGAAAGTCTTGCTTTAATTCTTTTTATTTCAGCTTACTACACAAGTCATTTGCCTTTTCCATGGAAATGAAAGAGAACTCAGCTTAGTCAGTGCACTAATGATAAATTTTACTGGGTTTACATGGCAAGGTTTTTTCAAAGTATACAGCAGCATTGTCCTCTATCACTGTCTGTCTGTTTTTTTATTAACTTTTTTAACTGCAGCATTCTATTGCTATTCATTATTGATTTGAGATTAGTAACAGTTATTATATTAAAGTGTTTGGTTCCATTTATTTGTCCAGGATTAAAATAAAATTGGATAGAAATCTTATCCCAGATTCTTTATATTGCCTCCAACCTGAATAATTTTTGTGTGTTTTTTGTGATATTCTTAATCTAATTTTAGTATCACTGAAAACCTTAGTTAATTTTCAAATGAGATATTAAATGTAGTATATTAACACTGCCACAGAAGTCTTGCAGTGTTAAAAATAAATGGAGGGTTAATAACAGTTTTAAAAATTAAAAAAGCAGTAAGAAGCAGGGAGTGCAGAACTGCAAATTGATGCAATTGATCCTCAGCCCAGAATTCTGTCTGTGGGACTTGAATTAGTCTTTTTAGAAATGAAAAACACGTCACTTTTCCCTTTCCTTTTAGTATTATCATGTTAGTTTGCTATATGTTAATGTGTAAAAACACAGGGAAATTACTTTGAAAGAGTGACATTTGGAATCTTTCACTCCTCACATTTGTGGGGTTTGAACTGACTTCTCCCAGCTCCCAGAAGAGATTCTATCCAACGAGCTGTGGGTATATGTGACCCTCTGGTTCTCAAGGGAAGAGAGCAAGTGCTGGTTTAAGCTCAATGCTAGAAGTGAATCCTACATTCTGCTCCCAATGCCCTTTGTGCATTTTATTCAGATGATTTCAGGTAGCACACAAGAGAAGAAAGATCTACAGAAAGCATGTTAGTTATGGTGATTGTGGAAGTTAGACCCAGCTTCTAGGACTGGCTATTTCTGAGAGCAAAAGCTCTAAACTCTTTTGTCCTCCAACTGGCAGTCCAGACAAAGAGGATGGTAGACTGTGGTGTGCTAAACTCTCTTCTAAAAGTCAGTGTTAAATACGCTTTTCAAGAGAAGAGGAGAAAATGAAGGGTGCCACAGTCCTTCCAGCCAAAGGTACTTCTGGGCTTGACCTCATATGATTTTTAGGCACTTGAGAGCTGGCCAGGCAGACTTGGCACCTACACAGAGCTGAGGATTTGCACGGGGGATTGGGAGGAAGGAATCTGAGGTGTGAAATCTGTTTCTGCTGTAAACCCTGGCAACTTTTTAAGGAACTTAATGGAACTCATTCAGAAACCTCAGGAGCCAAAACAGTCATGGTAAACATTGTTTTAAAAAGAGAAAAAAAGTTCTGAATTTCATGGAGTGTTTTGTTTGTTTATCTGTAATAAATTATTATTTATTGATTTTTATTATATTAAACAGAGCTGCTATGAGCAAGAATGATTGTTTTCCCATAATCAAAGATTAGCACAAAGATTTATTGTCTTCTGTCCTCTGGAGCCTTCAAGAATCAGATAAGTTTAAATCTTCAAGATGATTAACTCTATTTCCTATAAGTTTATTCCTCCTGTGTTGTGAAACTTACTGTACAAGCACTTTCTCATAAAGTTCAACTGCTGTTTCAGGGGAGAAAAAAAAAAAAAAAAAAAAAAAAAAAAAAAAAAAAAAAAAAAAAAAAAAAAAAAAAAAAAAGAAGAAGAAAAAAGAAAAAAAAAGAAGGAAAGAAAAAAAAAAAATTATATTTGCTGCAGTACCTTAAGATTCTAGGTTTGAATATCTACCCCATGTCTTTGCAGTAATGAAGCTCATGCTGGTTGTTGGGTGAACATCATGGATTCAGAGTCAGCTAAAAGCTGAGACACTTCTCATCATCACTGCATTTAATGCATCTTAAGGCCAGTTGCAAGGCTTTTTCCTGTCAAACAAGAGCCTCTGTTCAACATTAAAATCCACTTATAGTCCAACATTCAGACAGAAAAGTAGTTTTTAATCTATATTTTCTAATCTATGTATATACATGCATTGGGATAATTAGGGAAATAAAATATTCTATGTTTTATTCTCTGACCTGTAGTAAGGACAAAAGAATAGTCCAGATAAAAGCCTATAAATTACTTTAAAAATTTATGGGTTTAAATCAGTTTGATGTTTCTGACTACCACACACTCTATTATATTTAAATGTTATACTCAGTCCACCTATGCATAATATGCCTTGTAATTCTATCAAGGAAAGTAGTACTTAACACTAAAATATATTTTGCTAAACATGCTGTGGTTGATTTTTGCTAGTTTCACAGACTGTAATGCAGTACAGCATATGGAAATAAATATTGTCCGTTATATTTTTATCTGAACTATCAATATATTCTTTCATGCCTACTGAAATTTATGGGTCAGTAATAACAGTGCAAATTTTTTTCCATAATTAATAAGTATTTATTAATTACTAATAAAACAAATAATTACTACAGAGAAGAAATGAGTGCCTGGAGATTTTCCTTTCCAAGTGTAGGACACTGCAGTCCTTGTTGAATACCACGATGCTCCTGTCAGCCCCTTTCCCCAGCTCGTTGAGGTTCTTCTGGACACTGTACAACAATTTGGCATAACAGACACTCCTCTTAATTTAGTGTCATCTGCAGACTTGCTGAGGGCACAACCCATCATTTAAGTCACTGGACCCAGTATTGACCCCTGGTAAATATCTATAGTATAATGCCAGTTCAGGTACCAACATTCTGCACTGCCCATCACCTGCTCTGTGCCCATCAGTCAGTCAGGTTTCAGTCCACCCCACTGTCTGCTCATTCAGTCCATATCCCATCAGATTCTTCATAAAGAACTAAAGGAAGACACCCCTGACACCCTGACTGAAGTCTAGGTAGACAATATCTCCCTTTCCCCTCATGCAGCAAGACGAACATTTCTTCGTGGATGACCTGACTGCTCACACATGGTTTCCCTTTATTGACCTATGCTAACTATTCCTTACTGCCTTCATGCCTTTCATTTGCTTGGAAATGGTTTCAAGGCTTGTCATTCCATCATTTTCATGCAGGGAATGAAAACATGAGCATTAAGAGCACTAGGTCATCAATTCCTAAAACCAGTCACTGTTTTTGTCAGGTCTAAAGGAAGCCAAGGTCCTTATAGGGAATTATTTCTATAACTGGTTCCTTTCAAAAAAAAAAAAGAAAAAATGCAAACCAGCACACTAATGAGCAGCATAACTGTAACACTTGCAGTAACTTGCATTTCTGAGAAAACATTACCCTGACTTAATTGGATCTTCAGTAATTTTTACCAGTTCAAAGGTTTCAATTCTGATTACTGTAGAGTGAATCCATTAGTTCCTCTCCTGCCCAGATATTAAAATAGATTAATATTTCACATTCTCATGAAGATAAAAATATTTTCAGATGTTCTGATAATAAAGCCTCTATCAGATCTATCAGATACTTACAATAGTAGAGTAAAGGGTAGTACCAAACACCACAAAAATAAACTAAAATCAATTACTTAAATTCCATTTCTACAAGCCTGTTTTTTTTATTGACATACAGAGAAATACATGCTAAGACATTTATGCTTCTGCATTACCAATATCACAAAATATTCTAGAAATCACACATATATTTCCATAGTTTGTTGGAATTTACACATTTTTTTCACCTTGGAATGTTTTTCAGGTCAAACTGGAGTGATACACAAAGTGAAAGCATTATTTTTGCCTAAGTTGGTTGTGCAAAGATTAATGATAGCCTCATCCACATCACAGGCTTGTGAATACATTTCTTGCCACTCTAGTATTGCTACACTAGAAATTAATGAGATTGCCTCCTGCACAGATTCCACTTAAGCACTGACAAGATTCTACTGAAACACTGCATTAGAAAATAGCAAGGTCTGTATCTGGCAAGGAGTATCATTCTTCTAATCTTGAGACTGTAAGGATTCAAAAATTAGGTACCTGTACATGCTTTGTTTTAAGACTCATTGTCCATGATTTAGGGAATTCCCGAGTACTTCTTCTAAAAACAGCATTTTTAAAATTAATGATGCATAGTCATAAAACTGTGAAATAAATCCTTCCTGGTGTAATTTATCATTTCAGAAAATATTCAGATCTCAAGGAAGTTACATTCCCTTCATCCAGCCTCAGCTTCTGATAAGGAACTACCTTCAAGATGATTGCATTTTTGCTCTACAGTATTTTTTCATTTCAATGGCAGTATCACCTGCAAAATGCTATAATATATTTTTTTCACTGAAAGTTAGAAGATATTAGTTTACAGAAAGAAAAAAATCCAAGGCAAACAGGAATCTTTGCTGGAAAAAGGCACTTCAGTGTTTAAGAACAAGTTTCACAAGTTGGATGGGTCTCTTAGGGCTGCATTCCAGCTTGGCCTCATCTACTTCCCTGGCTTTCTTAGCAGTACAAAAATCCATCTTAAATCATGACTACCCAGTACAGATTCAGATTTCAAGGGCAAGCAGATGAACATCATTCAGCAAATAGCTCCAGTGGAGATCAATGGAAAAGCCATTGCTATAGGTGTTACTGCCAGAGGGGTCCAGGACATTAGCTGCAGTAGCAGCAAATAGAATATTAGAACTAGGTTATATCAGGTCATTATCATTTGATTTCATGTCAGTCCAGCTACACCATAATCCCATATTTTGGAAACACAACTGATTTCTTCTTCCTCAAGTAATATAAAATAAATTGTTTTTACATACACACCACTGAGTATTTTTTTCATCTTCTCTAACAAGAGAAGATTAAAACTTCATCTTACTAACTAGATTTGGATCATGGTATGCTGCCCATTTGCAGCAGCTAATATTTTGTGGCTAAATTTTTTTCTTACATTGATATTCATTGCTATGGAAAAATGTTGTAGATATATTTGTAACAATTTCACATACATTGCAGCCATTTCATCTCCTTTGGGGTTGTGTGCTGTGTTTACCAGAAAAGCTGATACTGCAATTTAACCCCCTGAAGTATACATTTCTAGTGTTCAGTGATGCATAGCAGTGTAACTATCAGACCAGGAGATTTAACACCACCTATCTCATGCAGCTCACCAATAAATGTGCAACCACTAATGGTATTCCTACCCTGACCACCTGTTTAGAAGCCTTAGGTGGTTCTAATTTAATTTGTAACTCCCTGGGGTCAGACTATTGAGAATGAAAAATCAGCTTCAAGCTTTAGAAAAGGGAAGCTTTAGAAAAGTTTTCAGGCTTTCACAGGGAAAGTGAAAATATTAGCAAAAAAATTCTGCAGCTCAGTGCTACACTTATCATTTGCTTTGTAAAACGTTCATTTGGACAAACAGAAATAAGTATTGGAAAGGTGGTGTTCCACAATCTTCTATCAAGGACATAGAATGAACATTTATTAATTTATTTTAGAATAATTAGACACAAGACTGTCTGATCCTTGACAGTCTGGCTGGAATTATAAGAACCAGATTTTTTTTTTTTTTTAAGCATATTCGGACAATTTGGCCAATTTCTTACCCAGTTCCTTGGCATGTTCTTTTTAAGGTTTCCTTTACCTCTTTCTGCATCATCTGGGCTATTTCCCATAAATTTCTAAGAAAGCACAGTTAAAAATGAAGCCAGGCAAATTCTTAGAATGCCCTTTTGTTATTAGAATTTGTTTAGCCTATTTATATGAAGTCTGCAATGAGATTCTCCACCAGGAAGCAAGTTCATGTAAGCTCCTTGTGCAAAATCAAGAGAAAATTGACTGTTAGCTTTGAGGGATGCAAAAATAATTGAAACAGAATAGAAGAATTTCAAGAAATAAATCATACCTCATGAGTTCATCTTGGGGAGCTGTATTTCCTGATCTCTAGAAGACTCAAAGGCTGTATGAAGGTTTATATGAACCATGTGACCTTCTTCTGACTACTTCCTTTTCCAGAGTGCAATTAAAGGTTTTTTCTATATTTATTCTCACTTTAAATTTCTTTTCGTTTCCCAAATTCAAGGTTTGTAGACAGTACCTATTTAGCTTAGGTTGTTATATTAGGCCCTGCATATTGCACTTTGCAGCAGTAGGAATCATGAAATGAAATAAATTTTAGCAATATATTCTTGTTTTGTATACTTACTTGGTTGGTACCAGTGAACCTGGTTACAGTTAGGTATTGAAACCCTTTGAATTCAGGTATTATCTGAGTCAAATTCTTCTGAGATCATCAGTACTTTAGAATTTTCTGTTTTACATTTGACAAGTCTGGTGGAAATACAGAGAATATAGAATCAATTATGTATCTAGATTGACTATAGAATTTGAAAATTATTATATTCCCCAACTTTGGATCAGATTTTTTATTTTTTCCTATACATTTAGAATATTGATATAAAATAGTTAAATGCATTTAAATTGCCTGTGTAGGCTAAATGATATAGGAATTCTGTGCTAGCTCAAAATAACAGTAATCAATTCTGAATGTAGGTGAAAATGTTCTATGGTTTGAAAAGGCATCCATATATCCTTAACTCTGACCTGAATCAACATTTTGAAAGAACTTAACCATCATTATTTGTGACTTATTGCTATCAAAAATAATTATATCAGAATATGCAATTAATTAATAACTGCTTATTGAGTATACTGAAGACTGCTCATTTTCCCCCTTTTTCCCCATCCCTTATTGTCTATTATTTACAGTTAAAAAATATATATGTAATTTCCTTTTTTTTCTTTTGTTTTAATAAATATATGTTCCTTGAAATTAAGCAATTATTCTCCTTAAATCTCAACTAAATAAATAAATAAAAATGCATTTCCTAAATGATAATTATATCTTCAGTATGATTCAGTAAGCAACTGCTTCTCTGTCATTTAAACATTCAGCTACCACAACAAGAATATCTACTGTAATGATTAGTTGTTTATTATTATTATTATTATTATTATTATTATTATTATTATTATTATTATTATTATTATTATTATTGACAATTCTAAGACCATTTAAGCTTCCTGCTTTTCTAAGCTGTTTGTCTGACAATGGAATAGTTTGAAGCACTCTCTTTCTGCCAAGGCTCCCTCTCATCTGGAATTTTGGGATTCATCTGAGTATGTTTTCCCTCCCCCACTCCATCCAGGCTTTGTAGCAGTGGAAGGAAAAGTGTCTCATGCTGGAAAAAAAATGCACAAGTGTAAAAAACCTTAAAAGTAACATAGTCTAGAAAGTATCCAAGAAAAAAAAAGTTAATGATTACCAAAAGTAGTAGAGTATTGTAATACTTACAGAGACACATCAATTTTTTCATGAATAATAAGAAGAGCGGTTCAGATAAAGACAGATTATCAACACTTTACCACAAAAATTATTATGACCATTATATATTTATTTTAATCAAAATAAGATTTTAGAAATCATTTGTCAGTCTCTGATGTGGAACATAACCAATATCAGATTATGCCAGCAGAATAATCACTAATACTATGAAAGCTTTATGCAAAGATACAGGTTATACAATCAAAGTAAACTTACACTTAATGGCACTATGTTTTTTTGGGAAGTTTCAAGAAAATTAGTTTAGACACAGGTTCTGGTGATAATCAGACTATTACATCACTGAAAAGCCCTGCTGTCCTTTGTGTGTGAAATATTTCCCTTTAAATATAAAAGTAAAAATAAAAGTAATATCTAAAATTTGTTTCTTGTGCATTTCTGCACTTGGATATTTATATATTAAATATTCAAGGCCAGGCTGGATGGGGCTTTCAGCAAACTGGTTCAGTGGAAGGTGTCCCTGCTCTTGGCAGGCAGGTTAGAACTAGATGATCTTTAAGGTCCTTTCCAACCCAAGTTCTATGGTTCTGTAGTACCTACTGTAACTATTCTATGGTTCTCTAATATCTCTCTCACATAAAATTTCTGAAAATGTAGATACTTCTTTATCCAAATTTTTCATGTATTTAGAAGGCCAAATTAAAAATATCAAGAATATAAGTTAAGACAGAGCTAAATTTTCTTCTTAATGATGGTAAATTATTTCCTCTTCAAATGGAAAAAGGTTTTTTTTTAAAGAGTGAGTGTTTAAATTTAAAAATTACCGTTAACCAAAAGTAATTTTTCCAATTCAGGTAACATCTTTATTCCATTGCTGTCACTGACAAAAAGCAATCATCTTTAACTTTGAAAATTAAACAGCTTCATTCTACTGTATACAGTTTTTTATTAAATTTATATGGGACAGTAATGGTTGAGAAACTTTACTTTTTCATCTTTTTTTTCAAATATAAAAGTTTCTTTATTTGCTTAAAAAGCAAATATTCACTACGCAGTAGCAAGGCAAATGAAGCATTGAATATATTGCAATTTGGTATTACCCAGAAAAAGTATGGTAATTGATAGATATCTACTTTTGTCTGTACAGAAAAACATTAACAGATGCAGTCATTATATCTAATGTTCTTGGCATCTGCATGTGTCTGTTAGGGAAGCTAAACACAGCTTAAAAGGTACAATATCTTTGCAGCTGTGGCATAATGAGAGAAGAAACAAAAAAAGCATGAATGTAAGACAAACAAGGGCCAAAAATGACTTGGAAAAAATACAGCACTGATCATTTATCATACTGTTTATATTACAAAAAAAATGATAGTAGGTTCCAGTTTCCTGCCAAATTCTTATCTCCTCAATAAAACATCCAATTTCATTGTCATGAATGAAACAAAGACAAAACAACTATTTAATGACCACAAGCAATGAAAGAACTAAAGCAAATCAAATTGAAATCAAGGTTATTTGTCCATTACTTTTGACAGACAGCATTAACAACTAGAAAATTCAAAAAGCCATTTAACTAATGTGTTAAAAACTCTCCTTTGTTTTGAAATGATGTGCCAATGTGTCAGTTTTGACTCAAATACTCTTCCAGTTGTAAAATCACTCTGATTTTTTCCCTCAGCCAGAAGAATGCCACTGGCATTCACCAAGGAGAAAAGAGAAAAACAAATCTTTTGTTCAAGATCATTCAGTGTGAGTGTTTAAATGGAAAGCAATGACCTTGAGATACAAGGCTGTGTGGAGAGCCTTGTATCATTCAGAGCTCAGAAGTGATCTCCTCTCCCTGCAGTAATTTTAAAACAAGTGTGCTTGAGCTTAAATGTTTATGCCCTCCAGCCAGCCTTGGGCAGAAACCTTCAATGAAAGTTTCACTTGAACCAAGAGGAAGAAATCTGAGTGCTAGAATACACAAATGTGATTCTTATAATTTTTCCTTGGCTGCTTTGTAAGAAATACTCTGGGGTGGCAAGATTTTCTCTTTGCCTCTGCTAGAGAAAAGAAGGAGTGAAATGTTGTCCTGATCCTTTTCTCTACGATACTTTGACAGATTTCTTAGATCATCCTGCTGTGGCAGGTTGTATGTGTCTGCTTTCAGAGATACTGAATTCGTTTGCACATGAAATGAAGCTACTTCTGAAGTGGATTTTTTTTTGGCCAATGTTATGTGTACAGAGCTCCATGACGGTATCTGTGCTCACCACAATAATTAAATTTTTCATTTTATCCTTTTCTTCCACAAACCCCATGGGATACCTGACCTGTGAAAGGGAGATCTGCAGGGATTGTTTTGGAGCACAGAAGTGCTGAGAAAGTGGAATTATGCAACACATCAAAGAGTGTAACTTTGATAGGACTGACCTGATTTCAGATCTGATTTCACTGAAACAGAGGAGGTGGTCATCTTCAGAGTTTAATTATGTTCTCATTTATACTTATATAAATCTAAGGAAATAAGCAAAAATAGAATTCAAATAGAATTATTTTATATAGGTTCCTTTCTACAATTAATATATGAATCACTCAAGATTATATGTGGTTATCCTCATTCTGAACACATTCAGTTAAAAATTATTCTGAAATCTGAAAATTTTTATCATTGTAATAAATCTTAAATCTTGGCCAAGGACTTACAGGAATAAGTCCATATATTAAAGACAAACCATTAATAATATCTGAAGAATAATAAATGATCTTGGAGTTGAATTGTTCTTTAAGTACCTGATCACCAAAGCAAACACCAAGATAATCTGAAGATATACAGAGTCAGACACTGCACTCATGATATTGCATTTGAATGTTCGTGTTTTATTAGCTGCAGTGAGTTGATTTTAACACAAACACATGCCATTTTGCACTCAATTTTCTTCCAGTGACTAAAACTCAGGTCTGGGGTTTGTTCTCTTACTTGTATTGCTGTGAAGAAGTTATAACTTTGGAAAAGTCCAAAGTCACACTTCTCAAAGGAAAGAAAATTAAACTTGACCTTTGTTGAAGCTGAAAAGAAGTAACACAAGAAAAAGAAACTAATACAAAGTTTTGTTTTGCTCTTCCCTGCAGTAACCTATAGTTATCCTTTTTTTTTTTTTTAAAGCAATTTCTAATGCTGAAGTTCAAACCTGAGTTCAGTTTCAAGCTGTTCATTCTAGTGCAATTCCAATACTGCTGGCTCTTCTGGAAAGAAGCCCAGGTAGCTTTAAGCATAGTATACTGTAAAAAAAGTAATTTTCTGGTTGCACTGTAAAAGATCAGGTATTGCTGACCTTAACCAAAAGAAATATTATTTATACAATAGAATTTATTTATCTTTCCAATTTTTATTTTGTAGAGATACAGAATTACAAATCCTTCAGTAAGACAGAACTTACCTTCTGATGCATAGATGAAAGAATACATTTGTAGACATGTAAATTAAATTATTTCCTTTCCACTGTAAGAGAAGTTCCTCTCCATTTGCATGCATTTGTTCTGTTATGTACTGTATTGCTTTGAAACAGTTCAGATGAGCCTGCTCATCTGTGCCCAGAGGTTCAGGGAGTCATGCTGCTCCCTGCTTCCTGTGACAAACAATGCTTTCCAATACACAAACTATAAACCCAAGATAAGCTATTGCTGTCTGTCTACACTAGCTTGTCTTTTCTGCTTTGCAGCATATTTAACTGCAAGCTGCAAATATGGTTTAAAAAGAGAAATTATTCTAGCCTAACACTTAAGATACTCTATTTTAATGAGGTAATCAGATTATCATCTGATGATGACATAACACCCTTAAATGTCACTAGTAATCCATATGCATTTTGCAATGACAGTATGTAAATATGCACTTCTGTGGATTTCCAACCCAAAGCATTTCTGCATACCAAGAAAGAATGACATTGTTTCCTAATGAAAAGTTCTCAATAGAAGGGGTAAATTTCTTTTTTCTTTGGTGCATCTTAATAACTGAATCTATACATTTCAGCCAAAGCAATGCTCTACAAAGCCACAGTGTGTGAAATATGAATATTTTCTACTCTCTTTCCATTTCCACGGGTTGGAAGCTATCTCAAGGCTGGTTTAGTTTATGAGAATTGATAACCATTCCTTAGGAAAACCAACTCTGTGTAGACTGAAGACTGCAGGAAAAATGCACTGTAAGGATTTAGGGTCATTAAACACAGTTGTGAAAACAGCCCTCTTGCTGTTCCTAGTGCTGAAAATCAATGCACTGGGAAAAAAAGCAAACCAAACTTGAGGTGGAGGCAGGAAGCTGGAAAGGGATTGTGCAGACTGGTTGATGTGGGTTTGAATTACCTGCTGGCACACTTATGAATGGATGAGTGTTAGTGGAGTGTTAGTTTCTGGAGAAAAAAGAATGACCTGCTACTTCCCTTTTAAGGGTAAGGGAAAAATACAATTGGCAGATAAATAGGAGACAGAAGCCAGGGTTCAGTTCCCCAAGTACAGGTAATGAGTGCAAATTAATTTTTCCAGAGAGTCTCCCTATTGTTGAATTCCATACACTTCCCTGTGAAGGAGCATTGTAAACTTGTATGAAACAGAAAAATAATCACTGTAATTTTTTCTGTGTAATTATTTTGTGTTCTAGGAGCCCCTCCCTGACCCTGAAACTTCTGCTTATCTTTATTTCTTGTCAGTGCAAAGATACTGTCATTACTCCCAGGGATCTTATGGTAAAAACAATCATTGTGCATAAAGCGTAAATATAAAAAGTACTGAAAACTGCACAGATGAAAACTGATTCAGAAAGGGTTGTTTTGCACATGGTTTTGCATGAAATATTGGTTCTCTTCAATTTTTGCATTTGTTATTGGTGCAGTACAAAGTCTGTGTAAAAAAACTTCCAATGAAATTTCCAAAAGAAATTCCAACTTCCAATTAAAACTGACAAATCTGTTACAGATGCAACCATATGAGAGAACTGGCAGCACACACAGTGAAACAGAAACATATGCTCATTTCTCTCTGACAGAAAATGGACTAAAATTTAAGATAACATGATGTTAGCAATACCAGGCAATACAACAGAAAACAAAAAGCCAATATAAAACAATTCTAAAGGAGTTTGTGAGAAATCAAATATTGCTGTGTCTTAATGAGGACAAAACTTTTTATATACTTACAAAAGAGGCAGGAAAAATGACTGTTTAACTCAAATAAAAAGTATTTATAGATATTCTATGCTAAGAATAAGCCTCGGCCAGGTATATTTTCTTATTTTACATTTATAATAGATTTCCCAGTGTATTCTGAAACTAATTTTAAGAGGAACAATATTAAAATGCATGTATAGGAGATTTCTTGGCAAAAATAAAGGATAATTTTTATGAGTTAATTAGATTCTTTATGAACTGAAAGCACACCCTCTACAACTGGTGCAGCAGAAGTGTGCTTTTTGATACAACTTTTTAGCAAATTATTAATGTTTAAAATGTGTTACAAGTCAATTTATCTGTAATTTACACTTTGGATTGCAATACCTATTAGATTATACTCTGCTTAGTGTTCCACCATGCTTAGTCGGTTTAGGATTGAAAATGCACATTAGTGACAATGAGGAAGAAAAAACCAATCAGGTGAGCTCAGCTGAGATTGCCATACACACATCAGCCAGTGCTCATCAGTCAATTCAGCCTCAGCAGTCACAGTCTCTGAGCTGTTCTGCTGGGATTGTTCACAGTTCTCGTGCTCTTTTTGTTCCTTCTGTTCAGGGAATATGATCTGAAACATACTTTTTCTATTTAAAGAGGCTATAAGAATAAAAAGATCCACACCATGTTTTCCCATTACTATAGAAAATAAGGCATAAGTGTAAGAAAAGTGGATTGCAAGCAGATAAAATAATTTTAGCACTGCAGATGACCTTGTAAGTAGTTATAGTGCTGTCCCTACATGGTAGTTTACTTTTAGGAACTCCACCTCCAAACACAGTCACAACAATGTGGACAGTTCTGACTGACTAAAAACCATTGCATGTTGCATCGATTTCGGCAGCTGAGTTGCTGGTGATGAAATTAGACAAAGCAATTGTAGAAGTTCAGCAATAGCCAAGTCCAGCAGAGTGATGACTGCTGCAAGAGTGGCATCAGAGAGATGGTTTTGTGAGGGTCAGGCTGTGAGTATTTGTGCCCTTAAACCACAACAGTGTGTCATGGAGGGTCTGCTTACAATTTTCAGCATTATACTTCTGAAGATCTTTATAGGGGCAACAGCAAGAATATTGCAACCTTGAACAATATGGACATAAACAGTTGGGGTTACAATTTTGGTTTTGTCTTTTTTTTTTTTTAATTTCAATTTCATCCACTGTCCCACTTTGCAAATCAGTATGTGTCATTTAATTAAATAAACACTGTAAGCAGCAGATTTGACAGAGGAATCCCTTAAGAACATGAAGAATATATCTATGTCTGCAAGAAGAATGTGAACAAAGCACAAAGCACATCCTCAGTAAAAAGGGACTAATTGCATAATATTGGAACAAAGAGGGGAGAATCTGCCTGTAATGAGAAACTTGATACAAGCAAGAGAACCACCAATTAAAGAGTATGTTTATAGCATGTTAATTGCCAGTTCTGGGACCAATACATGCTAAGCACACTGAGAATGCTTCTGGTAATCCTCTGTGCCTAAAGCTCCTTCTAGCACATGCCATGCTTACAATCCATCCTCTTCTCATAAAACCAGTGCTGCCAAGTAAGGTGAAAAAATGTATCAAGTGGTAATAAAAGCTAATGCCCTCTTAGGGGTGCTTTATTCTGCAGATTTATAGATGCTATAAACCCTCACTGCAGATAAACTCTCAATGACTATGTTTTGACAGTTCAAAAGTCTTCGCACATGGGTGGGCTGAGACCTCCTTACCCCAAGAGACATCCTCTGTGAATTGTGTATGAAACCTTTAGTGAGAATTGCACAATGTAACCATCACAACTGTCATCAATGCACAGATTTCTGCACAACCAAGAGTCACAAACACCTTTGGCTGGACCCTGACCTTTCACAGCACCAAAAGAAAATGCTCATCCAGTTGTCTGATCCTTGGAGACTCCTAGGAGTAGCCTAATACTAACATTTTGCATAATCTGTGTAAAAATAAAAATTATTAATTTCACCTGGTTTGGAGTCAGAACCATGCCTTCCTGTATAGTTTTGATCCATTGGGCAATGAAAGCAACACAGCCTGGCTCAAGAAGCACACAGAACTCCAGTTTACAGCCACTCCTTCAGCTGCAGCATCAACTCTGCCTCACAAACAAGGCTTATTTCTGCATGCCTAGAAAATTGCTTATTCCAGCCATTACCTATCCAAGACAGATTTCACAGACAGCAGTACATAAACTTGCTATTCACACAGCACAAAGCTGCTTTATTTCTGTTTATTGAAATGTCCTCTGTCATTCCCCTTGGAAATGGTATTTTCTTTTAATGTATACAGGTGAGAAGGCTGGAAATTAGATAAAAAAATATTTTTTTTCAGTTTTTTCTTTGATCAGTCCTTTTCCTAACCAAGAACTGAGGGTAGGATGGAAAGGAAAGATATTTTTCTTTTCTCCAACTCCCCAAAATCTTTCAAGAAAAAAGACATTGGTTGTCATACACTTTCTCCATCATCTGTTCCCTTCCATTTTAACTCTACATTTTCTCCAACTCTCAGAAAGCTATCTGAGAACAAGGGGTACATGCATGCCAGAAGAATCTTCTATTAAACCTAACAGACAAACTTCTGTAAGAATAGGCCAGCAGTCTTCTTCAAATGTTTTGCACCCTGGCATGAATGATTCTTATTTTTCTATGCCATTCTTTTTCCCAGACAGCCCATCTGCCCCCACAACTGTAGCTTGTATGGGAATAAGGCTTTGAATAATCCCTTTTGTTCACACCAAGGAAAAACCATGTAATAGCCCACAGAGCAAGGTAAGAGGTGTACACCACAAAATAATACACAGGTAAAAGATAGTGAACAAACCAACCATATAACTGCAAATAAACTCATATGACTATTACAAACCTAACATAAAAAAATAACATAGTCATAATGGATTTCTCACCACTCCTTCAAAAAGTGAACTAATACTCACCTAAAACTATGTAAACTCAAGAACAACACATGACAAATCAGCTCAGAAACAGAGACAAATGTGACAGGTGAGGGCAAAAGGAAAAACAAGGAAAATACATGAGGGCTCAACATGAGAAATCAGGTGGCCATGGTTGTGCTGAGCCCTGCAAAAGCTCTGCTCATCCTCTTTCCCTTTCCTGCATTGTCACACTATCTGTTCTTAATAACATCCTCTCTGCCATACTGATACAATTCCTCCAGGAATCAAGGGCATGTATCTTAATTCTGTGGTGTGTTGAAGAAAGAAACGCTTGGAATCCCTTATCTCAAAACCATGGTCATCCCAAAGCTGCTAATTTCATTCATATTTGGTGTTAGTCAACACCCAATATCCAGCAAGATGCAGCTCAGAATCTTGTTCAAAATACACATGTAATGATCAGATGGATGTAGTCTTTAAAAGCAACATTTACACTTTCCTTGCATTGTGATTGTGGAGCACCTGTTTTAAGATCCTCAGGTTTTATAGTGCTTGTCTTAAAGGCACATTTTATTTTAAGAGCTTTACAAATGCCATGACAGAAAATTTAAGAAAAAAAAAAAAAGGCCACCAAGTGAGCACCAAAAGTAAATATGTACACCACAAAGCTCATTTAACTACATTTTGTTTTATCTGCATTTTTTTCTCACTGCTAAAAATTAAAAAAAACTCTAAGTGAACAGGATGGACTGGGGTCTCACATACAATAAAAAGACAAGGGGGAGTAGCATTAAGCTGAGGGAGGGCAGATTTTGATTAGATATTAGGAATAAATCCTTTACTGTGAGGGTGGTGAGGCACTGGAACAACTTGTCCACAGAGGGTGTGGACTCCCCATGCTGGATTTATCCAAGACAAGGCTACAAGGGACTCTGAGTAACCTGGTCTGGTGCAATCTAGTGGACACTCAAGACTTCTTAAATTTTCTGAAAAAATATTTCTGCAAATAATTAAGGTGAAAGAGTAAAGGTAATTTTAAATTATATATCACCAGTATAATTTTTGTGTATGTATAAAATGGAATTAAGTCCTATGTTTGGGCATGTGATCATAATTAAGCTACATTTCAATAGGTCAGCACAGAGTAGTCATAATCATTTAGGACTATATGTTTACAAACATAAACATAATTTATGCAAACAAAAAGCAGAACAGTGAATGTAAAAGAGCCCCAGCAAACCAAAACATTGTAAAGATGACAATGTGAGAAATTATGAATTATGGTAATTTGCACATTGCACACAGAAACTATACTCTTTTTACTAAATTGATACCCATAATTTTTCATGCAGCTGTATATATCAAATGAGATGACTGTTGAACATGCTTTTGTGTACAAATCTTAATATGAAGATGGATTCTGTAGAAATAATATATGGCACTGTAAGGACTGATGATTTGTAGGCAGCAAATTATATGAAAATGATAAAACAAATATAGTCACGTGGAATATATTTTGAAAACTTTCAGTGAGTGCATCCAGAACATCAATTTCAAGGTTAAATACTATGCAAATGGTAAATATATGTGCTAAAATGGCAAAAACTGAGCATAGGCATTCACTTTTCAGACAGATTTTGGAGTTCTTATTCTAGCAGGTAGGTGTTGTCAATGCTGATGACTGTGTGAACACATTTTGTAAGCATCTATGTGCATCAGACCAGCAGAGTGATGATGACTGATAGCTGGAAACCATTACATACACCTCTTCTAATTTCTGTCTTATAATTTAGGAGGATTATTTCAGGTTTAGGACTTTTTTAATGTCTGAGGAATTATTCTGTATTCTTATTTCAGTGTGGGGGGGAAGGGCATGGTTTTTAATAAGAGCTGAACTGCAGTTATTGCAGTATATATGTACTAAAAAAAATAAATTTGTTATTGGCAAAAAAATAACACCTTTCATTAGATCCTAACTAAACTAGCAAATCCAAGTCATCTAGCACCTTTGGGTGAAGCCAAGAAAGGCAAGAACATGGAAATATGCACACAAACTTTAGTGAGGCATATTTTACTCTCATCATTCAACACAAGAATGGCTTTTTACTGTCTATTTTCTGCTCTGCAGAGGATAAAGACTTGGTGATCATTTCTGAATGGCAACACCTTTCCTTGCTTTTATCTTCTACTGAGAATTGTATAAACCCAGATTTATTTATTTTTAAGATTTTTATTAAATGTTAAATGCTATTTTTAAATAAATTACAAGAAATTAAAGTAACACTTCAATAATTTTCAGTAGTAACTGAGTGTACAGTTGCTGATTATTAAATACAGATTCAAGAACTTGGATGAATTTCAAATGTAAGACTATAGTACTATTATTAATATTTATATTTCTCAATTTTTTAAGGATATTTTATCTTCTGAACATAAAGAAACCTTAAATTTGAAAACAATTGCAGTATTGTAGTAACTATTCAAGTTCATTAAGATCACAATAGAAACAAAAACTATCACTGCATTAATAACTAAATTGCCTCAGGATTAACCATAAAGTTCTTGTCTTTGGTGTTTTCTACTAATTAGCTAATTGTATATTCATTATTATCAGAATACTATTCTTCTTTTCTCTGGAAATAAATATCTCCTCACTTGTTTTCACAGAAGGTTTTCTACTGGTTTTTTAGGTGAAATTACCCATCCAAAGACAGATATCTATCCCAGTGTCTCTTCACTCCCATTGTTCCCCTTTCTCTAGAAAGGAAGAACTCTTTTCTAAATGGTTTTGTGCTTCACAGTAATGCTTTTTAGCTTTTATATCTCTGATGGAAAGGGAAGTGAAATTGAAAGAGATTGATCTGCTGGAAGAAGACTACACCAGTTTATCAGATTTCTCCTCACATTACCTCATATTTACTCAATTTGCAGTCTACAGATCCAGTGGGAAACAAAAACCAACCTCACTTCCCCCTGTCAATAACTCGACACTTCCTTTGGTTTTCACTTTCTTGTTTATTCTGTGCCTTGAGCATAAATATTTGTAAATCCATCCCTGGCAGGGCTGGACAAATTGAAAAGCAGCACAATGCTCTGGCAGAGGTCTTCAGCTATGGCTAAAGTTATCACATTCTTTAATGGCTTTTTTTCATTGACAGTAGTGCCCAGAACAAACAACAGCTGGGAATCACTGAGATGCAGTTTGCTCCTTGTCCCTCACCTGTTTACTGGACTCCTTTCCCAAAACAGGACATAAGACAGGCTTTTTATCAAAATATTTCCTGTAATACAATGCTGAAGATACTTCAGTTCTTTGTGGCTGGGAAAGGGGGGAGAAAGAAATCCACAACAGTGCAAACTCAGAAGTTTCCAGTTTAACTTAAATAAGTGAGAAAGTTCTTTAAATATTAAGAGCAATAGCTGTTTTGCAAACAGAATTTCCTGCTGGTCACATTTCTTCTGTGAAAAAAACCTGTTTCCTCTGGACTATCAGGAATTCAGAGTACTTATGTGCTGTGTTTGTGAACTGAATTGCTTGTTCCTGGGAGAAATAATTTTCTTTGGCAGGCAAGAGGAAATATAATCAAACCTTTTTTAAGTCAAAGGGCTACTGCAGTGAAATGGGAAACAAAGAGGGATTAATTAATTGTAGCTCTGACAATTTATCAATTTATTTTGTTTTGTTTCCTAAATCAATTATTATATAATGTTTTAAAGAATAAACCTCTTCAGAGCACATGGACTATAACTTTCCTGTACTTGAAAGGATTAATGCTTTATATTTGCAGACTTATACTGAATTACCTATCCCCCTGTAAAATAAAAAGGTATATTGGCTCCATTCTCTAAGATTTTTTTCATCTTGTTTCTGTATATAAATTCCAGAACATAGTTCAAAATGGAAGATGATTCATATAATTTGTGCACATTTGAGACATTCATTCCTGCATGTAAAAATGCAAAAGAAAATCAATCTTCCAGTTATATTGCAGTCAGATTATATATACATACATATATATAATTATATATAATTTTATATATATATATATATATATAATTATTTTTATATATATATATATATATATAAAATTATATATATATACATATATATAATAGTGCAATAGTGAAACCAAGGGTAAGAATATGTTTGGAAAAAAAAAAAAGAAATTACACTATATTTAGGGAAAAGAAGTGGCCAGGTAGTAAAAGTCTTTTGACAGTTGTTACATAATTAGCAGAGCATCTCTTTAATGGTGATAGAGGAAGTAGCAGCATATTGTACTTTGGATATTGGTACCAAAGCAAAAGTTCAATCTTTTCACATAATAGATACACTGGGATGGATTTTGTGACTCCATAGGAGCAAGGAAAGCTTTGAAAACCTACTTTATTTCATCACCTGCCTCTCTCTTGATACAGAAAGAATATGTTAAGGAACATTTTATGTTTACTCATTAATTTCCTTTGTCTTTTCCAGTCTTAGGCCCAAACTGGCATATTTCTTCCACTATTTTTTCATTTCTAATCTAACTCATAACATCTTTCTGCATCATATTAAAAGCTTTGATCTCAGCTCACTGCAAATTTGAACAACAAAACCGAAACAGACTGCTACTGTAATAGTAGGTACAATGTATTGTACACAGTACTACTTAAATGCTTTTTATTGAATTTAAAAGATTTTACATCAGCTGAAGTAAACCAGGACTTAAAGGTGGTTTTTTTCCTGGTCCTGTATTACCCATCTTCCACATGGATAATAAAATACTGGTATCCTTCTTCTCTCTATGCCTTGGAAATGTAGGAACCACTGAAATGAATCCTGTCAAGATGGAAAGATAAGCAAACACCTTGAAATTCAAAGTCCATGGCTTGTCAAATCTTAGTTTAAACAAATCCAAAAACCAAGCTCCCAAACTATAAAAAACCCTCTGCAGTGTAGTTTTTAAACCCTGGAACTCCTGGTTTTATACTGAGCAAAAAAACCTCCAAAGGTGATTGTTCACTTAAAAAAAAATCTATCCCATAGCTGTGCTGTAAGGGAACCAACACTTCTGGTCTCATTTCCATATTAACCTCTGTGAGAACTGCTGCTAAATCAACATTTGTGTCATAAACTGACACTCTGAATATGTAGAAAATAATTGTTATTTATTGGTTTCCCTAGATGCAAGTGTGAGAATGTGAACAGGAAGAGCTGTGGGTGTGAAGCTTCTCCTTTGATGTGCCACTTCAGAGCTGCTTTTCCTGCAAACACACAGGGTGTTCATCATCCTTGGGCCCACGTGTGCTCACTACAACTGCTGAAGAAACAAATTGATTAACACATTTGTTTTAAAAGGTGATAATTCCCAACAGTTAAGACAGAATTCAGTTCAGTGTGTAAGTCCCAGCACTTCCCAGGGCTTTCTTTTGGAGGCAGATCTCCTTTTAAGTCACTATTAGTTTTCTCCTCTGCTTTTCAGCATTGTGATCTTGTCATATAAACACAAAAACACAAACACACACACACACTCAGAGAGAGAATAAAGTAATTGTTGAGAGATTTTCAATGAACACAAAGGAAATAATAATAGAAAAATTATAGAAATTATTATATTATTAATTTAATATTTTTTATTTTCCAAACAAATTGGAGTACACAACATAATACAGGGATATTTTAACAATAACACAGAGAAATTCCTGATTGTATAGTTTCAGTTGCCAAGCATATTATCTTACTCAAAATGGAGGTAATGGAGAGAGAAAATTATATATCTAAGTTTCCCCAATAGGTAAAAATTAATGTAGACCTTTGAAAACTTTAAGAAAAGACAAAGTAATATTTCCTGTTGGATCTGTAAATTTTACCCAACTTAGGAGTAAAGTTTACATTTCCTAAAATATTTCTGTGACTTCAAATAGTTTTCCTTTGTTTTATTTGTAATTTTTGTTGTTGCTGCTTTTAACCATCTGCTGCTTTTCTTTTTTACTCCTTATATTTCGCATTCCAGCTATCAAATTAAAACACAATTTTTAACTTCAACATATTTCAAAATACCAGAAGAAAGCTTAAATCCATGATGATTGAAAAGTGCAGAAAGACCTCACATCTGCTGAATTTACTTCAGTTTGTGAACTAAAGGGACCTTTAAGATAAAACTGCTCATTCTCAGCCAGCACGTAGAGGAACTGAAGTGCTGACATTTTAAAATAAAAAAAAAAAACAAACAAAGAAAAACAAAAACCCCAATGAATCAATATGCAAAAAGAGAGAGACTACAAAGCTTCAGAAGACTTAAGTTTCACTAAGTTAAGGATATTATTAGATTGATTTCAAAAAGGTCTTTACCGTTTCCTAAATACTACAAATTTTTACATATGAAAAGTGACTGGAAATTTAGGCTTAAGTCCTAGTCTTGTTGAAAGCAGAGGAAATAATTCTACTAAGTCAGGGAGAAACCTCTCTGTTTTCTTAAAGTTTTCTCACAAAAATGTTCTTCCATACCATGCAAAATTCTTTGTAAGTGAACTGAAAAAATTTCCATTCAGGACATACCTTATAAAACAAAATATCCTGTGCCTCTGAGTAGGAGGGTGTTTCAGTTCAGGTTTTGTACATGTCTAAGAAATAAGAATAATAACTGTATTTTTTCTTTGTGTCACTTGAAGAATAGAAATCTGTTCAACAAGCATGCTGCATGGTTGTTTTTCTTTTATGAAACAGATAAGGAGGAAACTGTAATTGTAGGAGATCTGCATTTGAATTTAAGACATTGTGTGACTGAGAATGACTGAGACAACAGTGAAGTGATAAATTTTCTATATTCAACTGAATATAGAATTCTATACCTACTGGATTGAAGTCTTAACATTGAGATGTATTTTGTAAGGCAAAGTGAAAAGCATGGGAAAAATGTCTTTCAGGGACTAAAATGGGATTGCCTGGGGATTTAAGAATTGTGTCAATTTGGATCAGTTTTTCAATAAAAACTTGGCAAATATTTAATTTCTCTTGTTCTGCAATGGTGTTAGAGTTTGGTTAGTGAAGGATTTAGCTCTGCTTACCTGGGTAAGGACCACTTCAATCTAAAATCTATGAAAAGAGGATGGACTTTACAAAATTATTTATGAGATCTCTGTTGGTACACTAAAACTGCAAGGACTGATGTTATCAGGTAAATTTTCTGTTCTTCCACCCAGTAGAAGTAGTTAAAGATCCATTCCAGTAATTCAAAAAGACCACACACTTGCTTTCCACTCTCCTTCCATTCTTTGGTTTTCCTCACAGCCTGGACTCCTGGACAGGGGTTCAGTGCCACAAATCTCTCAGCATTTGCAGCCAGAGCAGAAGCAGTGAGCACAGCCTGAGCAGGTTGTAATCAGAGCTGGTGACTGTGAAATGATTTTCTGTACAAACCTCTCCATCCCTTTCCCACTGGAAAACTGCTCATTTTTCTTCTCTCTCTCCTCTTTTCCCTATCTCTTTCTCCCTCTGCAGCCTCTGATCTTCTTTATTCACACACTCTAGCAAATACACAGCTCTATTGCAATGTTTGATGTGACACAGTTTAAGCCAGTTGAGAATTTTCTGCTTTCAAGATTACAGTACAATGGTTTCTAAAACACACAAAGGAGAAAAACAGTGGTTCTCTATTCTGCTAATGAGCAGTCCACAGGTTTGTGTTATGCCAGTGGCAAGCTCCTCACAATGCAGATATTCTGATTCACTTTAAGTTGACTTGACAGATTGCTTTTATTTGATGTGCTGAGGTTTGTTGGTTTATTTGTTTTTATTTGTTTTTTTTTCATGTATCTGACTTAGACCAGGACATCCTCTCTCATGAATATTTCCCTGTAACATCAGATAGCAGAGCTAATACACAGGAGTGGAAACTAAGGAGACAGAGAAGGGGAGGGGGGGTGGTGTTCAAGAATATCTTTTTCTTCACTGATGCATTATATAAATTTCCTCCTAGCACTTAATGTTTTTTACCAAAACTGCAAATGCTACATCTTTGTTCCTCATCTATAGAATATTCAATTATGTAATATTAAGATTTAACTCCATAAGAGTTTGGGATAATCACTTATCCTTAGTAAAAGCAAAGCAAGGCATCCTCTAAGGAAACCAAGTGAAAATTTCACACCACAATTCCTTATCACATTCTGCAGTAATACATATATCACAGAAAGATTAATTTAGGTACAGACTGTTTCTTATGTTACACAGTATTATATTTTGGATTGTGTATTTCTATCACTTATTTAAATGTAAAATTGGGAAAGATAACATGGACTTGTAATATTTCTGAGTGGTTTTTGGTGTTGTGTTTTTGGTGTTTTTTTAGAGATATAGAAAATTCTATTTGTTTTTAGTCTGCTTGGTGTGTGCCCCAAAATTCATCACTACCAACATATATGGCAATTTGATGACTGATAATATATTCAAGGATAATTCCCACTGGAATCAGCACCTTTAAAATTGACTGCTTCACATTACATCTCTGCAGTGTGACAGCATTAAAATAGCAAAATAATTATATACAATAAGTGTGTATACACACACACACACACACACACACACACATATATATATATACACATTAAAACATTTTATTTTTAAGTGTTATTTTATAAGCCTTTTAAAATCCACTCCATTAATTGAATTTTTCATTATAAAAAAATGTTTTGGAATGAAATGAGCAGTATTTCTTCCTGAAAATTTGATGCAACAATAAGAAATAAGATTTTTTAAATTTTATTTAGAAATTTCTTGTGGCTAGTTCTCATTTGTAAATAAACTATCTAACCTATGGACAAGAGATATGAAGTCCTAACTTACTCAATCCTTCCACATTACAAGACTTGAAAATTATAACTCATCTATTTTCAGAAGACATTTCTTACTCACATTTCAGGCAGGATGCAGATTTCATTTAAAGATTTGAAGAATTTTGCATTTCCAAGGGTTTGTCTCCCTATTTATGATGATCATATCTCCTAGTGAAAGTGGTTACCCTTTTATGCACAGCCAGGAAAAACTTAGAACAAATTTTCCACCTTCATGGACAGACTTCTATGCATGCTTCACACAACAAATAACAAGCAAATGGCCCTTGGATAAAGGCATAAAAGAAAAAAAGAAAGCAAAGCAACAATATGTCATTGTTTTCTTCCATGTCTCAACAAACAGGGCTAGTTAGTCCAGATAATTCATATTAAATTCTATTAATTAAAATGTTAATTAATTCCTAGTTATTTAAGTTAAATGACTATGAGTTGTTATATGTCAGGTAATTGATATTAAATTCTGTTAATTAAAATGTTAATGTTAGTTATTTAAGTTGAATCTCTATGGACAGACTATGAGTTGTTGTATGTCATACAAACTCCATGCACCTATTTTGGGGTCAGCTTCAGAAGGAGATTGCATAAAAAGCAAAAATAAATATTTATGAGGTTCTCAGAAATTTATGTTAAGAAAATGGTATAAATTTTAGAGCATCAAAATTAACTTAAATAGTCAGAGAACAATTTAGGCTTCCTCCTTCCTCTGCTTAAAAAAAATTTATGACTTCGTGCATCACTGTCCTTTGTGACTAGAAGAAGTTGCACATGATGTCATTGCCTTCTCACACAGCACAGCACAGCACAGGGAGTATTAGCACTGGGGGCAAGGGAATACAGAGATATGTGTGGGATGTGAAACTATCATTTTGAAGACACATGAAAAGCATCCATGCTGCTCTTAGACAGGAAAGTGTATCATTATTGTAGAGTAATCAAAGTGGGGGATTCGAAAACTGATTATTAAAGCTCCTTTAACGTTTATATATGAAGAGGAGTGAGTGCTCTAGGAATAATGAATACTAATTTATTACTAATCTTATTGAATATTAAGATTAAATGGAGGGTTTAGAAGCTTGAAAATGATCTTTCTTCAGTTATACTCTTGTAGCCATGACACTGCACATTAGTAAACACAGAAAACCGATTTTTTGTTACAGTTCTTCTAGTTGAAAAGCAAAACAACAATAAACAAACCTGCAACAACATTAACATCTAGTAATTAAATGATGACAGCATTCTCAAGGGTACACAATTCTTCAGGATACAGGATTTCTGCCAAGAATGCCTTTAGGGGATTATATAGCTCGATAGATGCTGTTTGCCAAGCTGATGTGGTCTTTTACTGAACTTGTTTCATTAATTTATGTGTGAGAAATAAATATTTGCTGTGCAATTAACTGGAGATTATTATGGTCTAATGGAACTTTCTCATAGAAAGAGATGCTCAGCCCTAGACATGCATAAAAAGTACATCAGCACTTGGTAGACAGAATGAAGCTGTGGGGAAAATACTGTTAAAGACATTTAATTGGGGAACAAAATTGATGCACATGTAATAGTTTTGCATTTGCTTAATTGAAGCAGCAAATACAAAAATAACAGTTATCTTGTGTGCAGATATATATCAAAACCATACTGGCAGAGCCAGCAAAATTAACAAGCTTTTTAATAGAAAAATACATGTTCAAAGTCGCACATTTATCTTATATATACAGAATTTTATAAAAATAATAATGACAGTATATATTATGATAAATGAAAAGAAAGAAATAACTGAAAAATATGGGCTGAAAAAATATTGTACCTAATAGCCAAACCATTTTTTGTGAATGACATAGCAAAATAAATACATATATTCACTGCTTACTTAGACTGCACTGGAAAAGGAAGTTTGACTCTTGTGCCTGTACTTTTAGTCACTGGTCAACTGGGGGATGTGGTATTTTTGGTGAAAGTACAATATAAAGCCCTTCATTTAAAGGCTATGAAAATTTAAATTAAAATAAGTAACTAAGTAAATAGATTAAAAAGTTAGCTAGTTAGTAAGTAATTAGGGGAAGCCCTGGATGGTAACTTCTCCTAACACTGCATTACAGAACCAGCACATTTATAAAAAGACCAATGCAACTTACTCAAAGTGAAAATGCATTAATAAAACTGACAGAGGAAATGTCAAGCAGATAAATTGTAATTAATTCTACCTCTAAAATATATAGAAATGTTCAGTCTACATCAAGGTATTTTAGGCATTCAGTTAGGACTTATGGTTCACCTTTCAAATTCTCCACACACCATTCTGTATTTTACATTCATTTGGGTAGTTATGCTCAGTGTGGATAGAGAAGGAGAAAGTCTACATCCAATTCAAGCAAAATAAAGACAGAACAAAGGTAGCATTGAATCTTCATAAATATTTTCTGGCAATAGTATGAAACACAAAGATTTAAACCATAAATCTAAATATATTAATCTAAGTTAAAGTCTATATATATAAATAGATAATATATGTGCCAAAATGAAACTGTTTTGGAATATCTAATTTCTGAAACTTTTCCAAATGTCTCCATCTTTTTTCAGGCCATGCACCATTATAGAAAGTTCCTTGAAAATCTCAAGATCCAACAACATGTCATCCTTACCACAGAAAGACAGTTCACATATCATAGTATAATGCAGCCAGAGCAGAGATACAAAAGTACCAACCCCATAATTTTTGAAAATTATTTTGTCTGAAGACACTCTTTGTAGTGCTGTAGGGAAAGTTAAAATGCCAAGCTGTGTTAAAATATCAAACTTATTAGGTCTAGATCTGAACATCAGAGGTGATATAATTCATAAGGCAATTAAAGGTGTTCTTCCCTGTATTTAAAACTTCTGGTAATTTTGCAGCAAGACTTAATTTCCAGTTCTAAGTGTCCAGAACTTCCTGGGGAGCAGCTCCTTTCCTGGAATTAGCCTATTTTATTCTCAGTCCTGAACTGAGGCCATCTGCAGGACTGTGGCTGGCTTTCAGAAAGTGAGAGGTGACAAAACAGTGACATCATTCCTGGAAACTAAATATTGAGATAAGACATCCTCCAGACCTAGAGGTGGGTAACAGTAACCCAGTCAGGGGTTTATTGTCCCTGGGAGTGCCCATTCAGTTTTGTTGGTGTTTCTAAACAAGTCAGGATTACTGCACTAAACCTGAGCAAAGGGAAAGGTCCCGCAGTGAGCAGGAAAGTTGTTGATTCCTGGGTTAGATCTCTGTGAAGACACAAAAAACCACAGACAGATTCACCCTGGCATTAAAATAAAGCAGTAATATCCCGCTGTAGTTTCTGTAGTTTCTCCACAATCAGAACCTTACCCTGAAGTTCCTTGCAGAGCAAACAGCAACCTCACAGGAAAGCTCCATAATGCAAATGATGCAGCAGAGGGACAAGGATGTGCAGATCTTAGCACCTGTGTCTGAAACTGTTCTTGCTAAAAATGAGAAACAGGAGACTAATTTGCTATGGTATTTGCCACAAAATATTACAGTTTATAACTGGTAACAGAACATCTTCCCTGATAAAAGAGCTAATAGATAAAGTAGAGCAAATCTTATATAGATGTTAAGGAACATAAAGATTCTCCTTATAATAGTATTCTGCCACATGACACAATGGAAGTCCCTGTGATGTTAGTCATTATGATGAAGCAGCCACAGAACCAATGCTGCCACTTAGGAAAAGAGCAATTCTTCTCCTTGGCTCTTTAAGGAGCCTGTCCAGCCAACCATAAAAACAATTAGCTTGGTGAAATGATCAAAGGAAGGCTGCCTCATGAATGTCGTGGTTTCTTTGGTTAGCTGTGTGTTATTTTTGAGGTTTCCCAGACAGGTCTATTTGCTTTCTGTTTACATTTGTTGCCACTGGGAACTATGTACCTCTCATATCACAACTGCTATCAGTAATAGAACACAAAAGCTGGGGGCAGGCTGTCAACTAAATAAGGCAGTAACAGGACTCCTCATTAGAAAATTCTAGGGCAGTTCTGGTGATGATCAAGAGGACAAGAACTATTAATACAAAATTAGCAAATAATCCTTGACGTTATTTATAACATGTGACAATAGCATCACACCAAAAAAGGTGATGGGCAGAGGGCACAGGGGTGAAATTAGGAGAAGTGCAAAATTCTTCAAAAGGCAGCTTTCTGGATTTTTTTTGCCACCTTCTGAGTAGCTCTGGCAAGTCACCCTCGTAAAACTCCTTGCACTGAAAAGGAGAAGCTTGTCTTAAGACACGCCAAATTCTGCCCAATTGACCCTGCCTTTCTCTGAATGCCAAATCCTAAAAGCCAGATCTCTAATGAAAAATAAGACTGCATACCTAAGTATATTTGAAAAATTTGTTAATTCTTTTCCAGTTTTATTACTGCAGAGAAAGGTGGAAAACATAAAAAGACACTTTAAAACATTAAGCTTACTCTTATTACACTGCACAGACATGACACAGACATACAAAACTCAATTTGCTACTTCTTTCTTCAGAAGTAGGCTCTGGTAATTTCACAATTTCTCATCACCCTCTATCATGCATAACACACTTTACAATCTCCTCACTACACTTTCCTTTTTTTCTTATTTTCTAATTTTTTTCTTCCTTTTTTCCCTTCTCTCTACTTCTGCTTTTGTTCCCTCTCCTTCTCACTTTCCCTCTCCTTCTCCTTTTCCCTCTCCCCTTCTCCCACTTCCTTTACCTTTATCTCCATAGACAAATATACTTTCTAAAGACAAGATCGGAAAAATAAAGCAAGAATTTATCACATAAAAATAATTTTTCACACTTTAAGCTTCTACTATTTCAGGGTACGTGCATCTGCAATGAACTCTCAAATTAAAGAATCTCAGGCAACAAACACATTTTAACATTATGGAGTACAATCATGTGGCAGGAAAAATGTTCAAGATTTTGTCATTCACAAGTCACTAAATCTATCTGTATTCACTCTGACTCTGAATGATTTTTAAATTTGAAAATCATAGTATCTCCTTGACACTTTTACATACCTCCCATCAAATTATGCTGGGAATTACACTATTTGACTAGAAATTAATAGTCTCACCCTGAGACTACCTGTAGTGCTTATCATTCTGCTGATAAAGATTTTTATACATATACTTAAAGAAAACTACTATGAACAGGATCTACAAATTCAGTTCTAAATGTTCCAAAATCAGTATAATTAAAAAACTAATGATGTAAGAAACCAGAATAAGAGAACTATGGCCAATTCCATTATTTTTCCCACATTTGACAGCTCAAACAGGACATAACAATCTTATAAAAATTACAAAATGGAATTGAAACAGAGGAGAAAGATAAGGGAAAGAGAAATGATAGGTTGTCTACACTCATCTTCCTCAACCTCCTCAATCATCCTTCACATGATTACCTTACTTTCATTGAATAGGTAACTCTACTGTTAAATGTTATTGAAGAGAATTTCAGTAACGTTCAAACTTCCTTTTCAAAAACAGGATTTTAAAACATCAGAAGAATCTTTGCCTTGTCTTCTGAAGCATCAAGAATAAAACAGATGTGACAGTGATTTTCTACTTGTGGAAAATGTATGTGGGTCATCACAGAACAGAGGGGTTGTCACAACAGACATGTAAAACTTCATGATCATTTCTTCCTTCCAGATTCACCCCGTGTGACTGCCCTCAAAGGTTCAAAAACTGTATCAACTCTGATTCTGAAACTATCTGCCTACTCTAAAACTAGCCAATATCACATAACAGAGTTTTGGATATTCAGATATCTGGTGGATGGAAATCCCATTAGACTAGCAGTAGAAAGCATCTATTTTCCTGTGGGTTTTTCCTTTTCTTAGCCTTAAAAAAACAAACCAAGAAGCAAACAAAACAATCCATCAAACAAAGAAAAAAAATCCCTACACTACAAGAGAGCAAATTAAAAGAGGAAGTTTTATCTCTCCAGTCACTCTCAGTGGTTTAACATGCATAGCATTTTCACTGTTTCAGTTTGACAGTGTAACACATAAAACAATTGCTGTGTAACATAACAGCCAACTACTTTGTAGCTCAATCTCGTGTGTACAAGAATCTGAATTACCACTCTGTTTCTCTGATTGCTGCTGGCTTCTCCACAGGGATAGAAAACAGTCATTCAGTTGCTTCATTGTTAACACCTGTGATTGTTGCTGGCTAAGAACAAATATGCTGGGCTACTGAAAAAGGTTCTTACTCTTAGATTATCCTTAATTGCTGGATGAAGGCAAAAGGTGGCCAGCACTGTGATTTAGATAAATTTAATAAAGTAAGAGACAAAGGGGGCTGGGAATTGGAACTAGATGATCCCTAAGGTCCCTTCCAACCCTAACCATTCTACAATTCTATAATATAAGCCTCTATCACCCTGCCAATATAAAAAATATTGTTTGGAATAAGAGCCTTTATTCTCAGACTGTAAAGCAATCCTCATCAGGGGATTTAATTTGTGCATCTGTAAAGAATATTAACAACTTTTACAGGAAACATTCTATCTGGAAGCTGTAGACTGGGGACCACTCATCTAAAGGTATGTAAATGCATTTGGATTTTTACATTTATCTTTAGGATGATCTCTTCCTCTTTTTTAAACGTTAACATTTCCTTCCTCTATCTCCCCTCTTTGAATTCTTTATTTCCATGCAGGAAATATACTTTTTATAGAGATAAAAGCCCATGGCTTGATATACAAGTGATAGAATATCTCAATACTGGTATAATGTGAGTGAGTTTAGAGGGGCACTAACACAGGGCTTTCTAAGAGTGGTTGTCTTGTTCTGTATTCATCCATCAACACTGACATAAGCACTAGAGAAACTATCAATACTTCAAGGAACAGAGTCATATTTAAGACTTATATCCTGCACCTCAAGTATTTTTTGAAGTTAATGGCAATTAAAAAAATATATTAAAACTTTCAGGGAATGCTAGGTAATTAAATTAATGCTTTCTTGAAAGGGGAAAATTATCATATTCTATCAAAAGAATTGCTCCAAAGAGAGTGAATAAGTCTCAAGGTCAAACTGACAAACAGAAAGATCTCATTTTTATTCCTCCTGCCAACAGATGAAGAACACGTACATTAGGCTTGATAAGTCTGTTGTTTACATTTGATATGAGAAAGCAGCTGTTGACTTGGCAGTGAACAGAGCTGCTTCTGAGAAGGCTTCATCTTTTCTGTTTCAAAGTTTCAAAGGACAGTTCTGATAAAATTTCTTTTCTGTCTTATGTAAGGATTGACTTATACCTGGCTTAGTCTTTTCTCTGGCCACTGAGACTGTAAAGTGTAAGAACATCTGCTCCAGAGTTTTCACTGTGGTGGCAGCATTCATGAGACTGAGACTGTCACAAGGACTGTCACACACTTAATCAAGGAAAAGGTAACATCTGGGCAGATAAAGCTCAGTCCACATAACTTCACAGTCCAATTGATAGGGTTGTTAGTTTAAAACATAGTGCAAGGTGAGGATTTCTCTGGGAACATGTAGTTGTCAGTAACATCAGTTTACATGACAATTATGCCATCATTGTGCAAACAGGATGTGCAAGAAGGTTTGTTTCTTCTTGTTTTCTGTGCGACAGTATCCTTCCATCTGAACAAGATAACTCTAATTTCAAGAGGTATTCTCATTGGTTTTCTGGGACTCTTGTGTTAAGAGTTTTGAGACTATCTTATCACAGGACATCCTAAATGTAGTTACATCTCAAGCAATATTAGAAACAAAAACCAATATAAAAAATCTATGGGTTATTTACTGAAGTAATTTCTCAGTGGGAATACATAAAATGACAATTTTGTTCTTTGCACTACCTGCCTTGAGATTTCTGTGTAAATGTTAAAAGGTTTGATATTGATCTATTAAAAAAATGGCTTCTGGCTATTTGATAAACTGATTGCCTTCTCTGCATCAGCACTGCAGTAAACCTTCTGCAATTTAAAAGGGTAAATTACACTTCCAGATCTAGGTATCTACACTTTAAATGCAGATGAGACCCAAGGGAATGAAGATGGAGAAAAAACAACAAAGGAAGGTGCTCTGACTCTATAATAGCTTGATTTGTTCTGATGCTTTGTGAGATGCAAGATTTCACCTTGGTAAGCTGAGGCAAGACTGTAGCTTTCATTTCTTAAGCCAGTGCTGTAAAACATCAGGAAAAGACATGTTCATTACAGATGTTTTGAGGCAGTTCAGAGCTGACCACGCACACTGAGAATCCTCTGAACCCATATCAAGGAGTGGGTCTCTACATGCAATCTTAGAGGATCAGACATGATTAGTGAAACTATGGATTTATCACCTTCAGGGATCTCCAGGATCAGAATGTTGAAGCACTATGTTAGTTTTGGTAGAAATACTTTGATTCATGCAGCCTGATAGAATTCAGTGCCACTAGTCAGCCTGAGTGGTCTGTTAGATTTAACAACTGGTTTGGATCTTTGTGCTGGATTCCAGAAGGAACCCGCAGGAGGACAAAGGGATCTCAGTATATTGTGGACTCCAATGAGCTGGCCAAGTGTCTCTTAAAATCCCCTACATACAATGGCAGCATCTCCACTGGCTGTGGTGCTGCTCAAACACCCTGTACACATGCAGACAGCTAAATGAAGCTTAGTCTAAGCTTATTCCATGCCTACTCAGAGAATATGGAAGAAGCCTCCAGAATGTGGAAGCATGCTTCATATAAAGAGGAAAGCAGGTAGATGTGTCCACAGAGAGAAATGAATTGGTGACAAATTCAAATATTGCTTTGTGTGGAAATTACATTCCTTATCTCCAGCCATTCTGATTAAACCAGCAGCTAAGATTCCACCCAGTAATGGTCATTTACAGTTAGTTTTCTTGCTTGCATAACATGTATTTTTAAAATTCAATCAAGAGGTTTTCTTCTGATGATATTTGTTTAAACAGTAACTAGTTTCAATTTAGTAGTAATACATAACACTCCTAGGGTAGATGACTTCAGAAGAAACTTACTCTAATTTCCAACCTGCAGATCCACTACTGAAATGCACTCTTGGCATCTCTATCCATCCTGCCCCTCACAGAATGGTCTGGGCTGGAAGGGACCTTAAAGATCATCTAGTTCCAACCCCCTTGCCATTGACAGGGACACCTTCCACTAGACCAGACTGCTCAGAGCCCTATCCAATCCAGACTTAAAACTTCCAGGGATGGAGCAACTTACTGAAGGGAACACTGCATAAACTTGGGTTGCAGATTTCCAGTGACTAATGGCATTTTTAATTCACAGTGGTTAGTAAAGAGATGGTAAATAGCCTAGCATTGATGGAACACCCTCTCTTGGCTCCAAAAATTTGAAACTGGTAAATAATTAAAATAAGCTTGTAAATTTGGTCAAATAAGACGACATGCTCTTCCATGTATCATCTGTGTTATCATCCACTTTCTCTCCCAGCTGGGAATGTAGGGTACCATTAGAGTATTTGCTTTTCCCTTCTGAATTTAATGTATACTCCTGTATTTTCCAATGAAAAATTTAACTGGGGAACCTGCAGGTTTGCTCTGAAATTTTCAAGAGCACTCACTGGTCATAAAGCAGCTCTGGAGTTAGGTAGGTTCTCTCAGTCTGTGCTAGTGCTGCAACTCTCTCTCACCTTGTACCCCTGAGTAGAAAACAGAGAAATCCTGAGGCCATACACAGCAGCAGCAAATCACATCTTGCATTGTCAGAAAGTGCTGGATCCACAACATCTGTGTCATTCTTGCCTCATCCTTCTCAAATGTCTCCTGCCTCACAAAGGCAGCTATTTCAGAGGTCTGCTGTTTTACACTATTAGGAAGATTTTATTGTGCTAACCTGCTTTGTTGGACTCTATAATGAATAAACAATAAACTGAATGCAGGTTATGCTACTTGTTTAACAAATACTAAGCAGATGCCTATTTTAGGTTGTTCTATATTGTAAAGTAGCTGTTTTGGGGTAGTTGTCAAACAATAAGGCACTGGTTTATTTCATAAAGCCACATTCACCTCCACTTTTAAAGACTTCATAAAATGCTTGATTACTTCTCACAAATATCTCCAAATCCTTATTGGTAAAGGATATTACTGTCTGAGGCTGACTCATCCCTCATGTCTTGTTATCCTTTTCACTGCTTCAGTTGGAAATTAGCACAACATTTATTTTCTCATCTCTTGGTGATACTGTTATCAAAACAAATTACGTATGTGTTATTCATTTAGCCACTACATAACCATGCCACTCCTCCAGACTGCAACTGCAGAGCAGGAAAAGCAACCAGAATTATTGCAAACTTTGCTGTATTATATCATAGGCACTGCTCCCAGTGTAACTGAGCAGCCCCTCAGTTCCATTCCCAACTATCACATAAGTCTCAGCATAGTGGAAAATAATGTTGATAATGGAGGGGCTACAGTCTATTCATTACATACATCCATGTTTTTCTCCAGTCCCATGGAAGGACAATAATCAGAGGGAATTAAGGCCTTCTTAGTATGTATTGACATTTTTTATGAGCCAATATCTAATCCTTCTTTCAGCAGAAAATTAAAATATATACTTTTAAAGTAATCAATTTCTAAATTCCTGTGGAATTAGAGTTGAAGCCAGAATAAGAAACCACACAGAACTGACATGACAGAAAATCTAAATGTGATTTCACTTATATGTTAGTATGTCTTTAATATCATCATAGACCCAATTCTTATTTTCATCATCATGAGATGGTCCTGAAATAGATCTGAAACTGATCCTCTGACCCTTAGGTATCTCAAAGTTCTGCACTTCTTTTTAAGATTTATAATGTCATTGCCCATTTCCTAACTTGTTGGAAGTTCCAAATCTTAAAATCTTGTGTGTCAGCCATTTAATGCACAGGGAAAATATAAAATATTTAAAGATTAATATCACTTCTGTGCTAAGGAGTGAAAGCACTTTTTATTCAAGGGCATTTTAATAGTTCCTCTTCTATGCCATAAAAGAGCATTTTTATATTTCAACTTATTTAAACTCTTTATTTCAAATCTGTCATCATGTTTTCTCAGCCACTAGTTTCACTTGCATAGCAAAGTATAAAAGTCATCTGATCTCTCTTCCTGAAAGTGCTTCTGCCACATGCTTATCACTCCTATGGGACACAGCTTCTTCTCAAACATCTTTAATGAAGAGAAAAAGAGTAAAGCACAAGCTTGTCTATAAGTATGAACACAGATCCTGGTGAGGCAAACCTCAAGGTTATGGTAGGGTTTCAGCTCATCAGTAATTTTCTCCAGCATTTTAGAAAGATAAAACCTGCTTTTTGTCTTGTATACCAGTAACACAGAAACCTCAAGCAATTAAAATAGAAATTTTTATTGTTTAGGTAGTCACAACTGTAGGTAAGCTTTTCTGTTTTCTGAATATTCAGCCAATAAACCAATGCTTATTTATAGCCTGCAATTCTACTTAGTAATATAGTTCAGCACTATTGCAATTACATATTGTTAAGACCATGTTGAACCTTTTCAGGACCAAATTCATTGAATCAAGATACTAAGATAAACAGTGAATTAGAGTATAAAATAAATTCATTGCTATATAATTAATTAAATTAATTTCAGAAAAAAAAAAAAAAAAACAAAAAACAAAACAAAAACCCACCCCACTTTTTCTGAAACTGAATAGCTGCTTAAATGCACATGTGAATCCCAGACTAGCTTCATTAATTTATTTATGCTTGTCTTTGATCAGTTGTCTCTTTTCCTATTCAAGTCAGTACCTTAAAGGGCTTTTATCATTGTTTTTCAAAATGTTATAGATAAAAGTAGAGTGTTATCTGAGGAGTTACTATCTAATAACAGGAAATTGGCTGGTTTGCACTTTCTTTTTGTTTCTCTATTTAACCTAGTTAGTTTCAGATATGATGAATAAAAAGCATATCCAATTAGATATTTTTATATTCAAATGTTGGTAAAAGTAATTAAATACATGTGTTTATCTGCTGATAACAAAAAGAGGTAACACAATTAGGTTTTGGATTCTTTTTCCCCCAGGAAATGTCCTTTGAATGAATATAAATTAAAAGAATGGAATTCTTTCAGAATAAGTGCAAGGTATTATTAGAGTATACAATCAGTGATTGAAGATCAGTTTAACAAAACACCTCTGAAAGTTACCATTGAGGAGACATCTTAAAATAGCATCTACTGGAAAGCTGGAGGGTTTGATTGTAGCCTTAATTTTACTTAGGGAATGTGCAATATTCCTGTACCACATAAGAAAGCAGAGACTCTGAAAAGATACATTTCAAATAGAAAATCACTTGACAGGGAATTCCCAGTAGGACTCTGTGGAGAAATAGTGTTGTATCTATAAATAAGATGGAAGGAGAAAAAAATAGAAATTAGATTTTTAACACTGAATAAAGAGGTTTTAAAGGTGTCCAGCTTTAAATCACAACAGTTGCAAGAAATTTTGAATTTTTTAAAATAATATCAGGAAACTATCCTATATAAGGTATAAGTATTACCTTAAAAAAAAGGGGGAGTGGGTACTAAAGGGTGATAGAGGGGCTGCAAAGCTGTTTCAGTGATGAGAAACTGAAGACAGGGCTCAGAATACAAATTAAGGCACAGCCACTCATGGTGACAGTGAGTAGTCATTGCAGCAGCTGACCTCCACCTCTCAAAGCCTTCAGGTCAAAACTGAATATTCCCATGGAAGTTACCTCTTAGTCAAACCCCAAAATTGAAATCTGTAGGCAATGAGGCTGGGTAACCAGTTTTAACTAAGCTGAAGAGAAACGTTTTTGGATGAAATTTAATACTCTACAGAAGATGCTACAAGGACATTAACTAACCTAGTTGGCTCCTGTAAATCCAGAAGGTATATGTTAGGAGGTTAGATATATTGCCCTCTTTGCCATCATACAGTTTTTGGTAGTTAATGTTCACGTGTCCTGGAATGCAAGGATGATAATTAGACATTCAGCAAAATTTCAGTGAACAGAAATAATGTTTCCTCTGAATCATTCCTGTAGCACACTTGACTTTTCTAAATGAATCAATATTACATAAAGCAAAGTCACCATGTGGTGTTTAAGGTGTAAATGGAACTTTGAGAAAAAGCAATCAGAATTATTGCACTTAGCTGTACTACATCATAGGCACTGGTCCCAACCTTAGAGGGTTTTGCCTTTTTTTATTTTGAGATGGACAGCTTTGAGAAAAGCTGCTATACAAAACTAATCCTACTCCTGGTCATCTGAAGAAAATTCTCAGAATGGAAAAATAATCCCAGTTGTGTTAAATCTGAAACTATATTAGAAGCTAATATGCTGCAATGTCCAAGATGTCTGATGGTACAAAAGGAAATAGTTACAGTGAATGAAACCACAAGAACTTCCCCTTAAAAACAAGATGAAAAACATGTTTTTTGCAGAGATTGAATTTACTTTTCAGCTACTTGCTGAAAGCTGTGTTATCAGTAGTCTTGGCAGAGGTTTTAAAATTTCTGCATTAGCAATCCCAAGAAAATGATCCAACTTGATATATTAATGATGGCAACTTACTTCACTCACTTCGCTGGTAAGTAGGGATTTTTTTGTCTTTGTTTATTTATTTTAGCCCAGAATTCACTAAACCCTAACTGACTGAGGTAGGAAATGCTAATTTAATAATCAAGAATGAAAATTTCATTTGCCCAGTTTTACTCCTTAAACTTTTCAAGGTGCTGTTTTATGGAGGAAAGCAAAAATAAGGGGAAAAGAACAAAAGTACTTAGAAGAGTAGATAGAAATGAAAAGTGCATCTGACACAAAGCTAAAATTGTATCTGAATGAAAAAGTAGAAAACATGGGTTCATATCTATGCTGGTATTTTTATAATTATTTGAACTGGGCAATATATTATCTCAGGATTTTTATAAAACTCTGTCTTGGAGAACTTTTAAAAGTGCATGTAGTCACACCAAAGAACTTAAAAGAAAAAAAAAATGTTATTTCTTTATGGTCTGTTAAAAATGCAAAAGATATTTCATATATGAGCCAGCTTTTTCCCTTCAGAGTTATCTACCTCTCCTTCACTCAACTGAGATGAGACTGGTTTTCTATGGGTAGTGAAATATTCCTGTTGATGTGCTACACTGATGATATGCTGATTTTTTTGCCCAAGTTAAAAGTGAGACCCATAAACTTTTCTGGATTATTGCTATTTTAAAAGGTATTTCAAATTAGCTTTCAGGAATCTCTTTCAACAAAGACCCATAATTTCTGAAAACTCATTTCTTAGTAATTAAGTTCAAATTTCATGCCTTTTAAAGGGCATGTAGTGATAGGAAATGGTGTGACAGTTTTAAACTGAAAGAGGTAAGGTTTAGACTGGATATTGAAAACAAATATTTTATGATGGTGGTGGAGCACTGGGACAGGTGGTCCAGAGAAGCTGTGGCTGCCCCATCCCTAGAAGCATTCAAGGCAGATTGGATGGGGCTTTGAGCAACCTGATGTAGTGGAAGGTGTCCTTGCCCATGGCAGGAGGTTGGAACTAGATGAATTTTAAGGTCCCTTCCAACCCAAAACATTCCATGATACTGTAAAATAACAAAAAAGTCTAAAAAGAATGACTATATAAAAACAGGAGTAACCAGGTATTTTTAAAAACTTATTATTTTGTTCTTATTTATTTAAACCAAGTTTTATCTGCTCTTAGTAATGACTTTCCATCTTCTTATAGTCCATATAAAAATTATATGTAACCCTTAACAGACAAAACTGTTTTATTTGAAAGTACTTTTACAAATGCAAGGACATTTACAGTGGAAACATGGATTTGTGGTTTCTTGTAAGGCTGTAGCAAAAGTGCTGTTTGTTCCACTGGCGTGCACCTTTCACAGTAGGTGCTGTAGCTGTGGCTCTCTGTATATCCATGTATATCCATGTATATCCACGTATATCCACACCCGTGTGCTCAGCTGGCCAAGCCCACCCTTGTGATGAGAGGCTGCTCTGTGCTTTACTCACACCCCACAGCCAGCAGCAAGCCACAGCTTTCGGTGCTGCAGTACCCCCCAGACGCCAGCGTGCTGCTCAACTCCACGGTGTGGATGCTGTGCGTGTTCGAGTACCCCAGCCAGGAGGAGGAGGAGCCCGTCGTCTACTGGAGGAAAGGTCCGGAATGCCACAAGCAGCCCAGCCTCCAGATGAGCCCCAGCACAGGCAGGGCACAGGTGCAGATCACAAAAAACACCCTCAGGGGATTCTCCATCTTACAACTGAGCAACGTTGACCAGAGTGCCAGTAGCTCCTATTTCTGTAATGTGATGCTGACACAGAAAATACAGGGCACGTGTGGAAACGGCACCAGACTGACTGTGCATGGTAAGGAGCGTTTGGGAGTGACCAAAAAGGGAGTGATAGAAATCACACTTGATGTCTGCAAGCTGAAACAGATTTTCCTTCAGCCTTATTGCCTCCCCTCCTTCTGCTTGTGTCTGCCAAAAGAAGGGTGTAAAGGAGCAGTGTACAGTCATAGAGTAGGGGAGGGTAGGTACAACTTTTGTTTGGTGCTAACTATTTATACAGACTTCTCAGTGACAGTGAGTTTCTGTGGATCTAAATCAGTTCAGTTCATTGAACTGCAGAACATTCACTATATACTTTATGAAATTCTAAATATTTATATATAAAAATTATATGGCATCTGTATTTATTTTGATGTTTTTTCTTAATCTCCTCTGCAAATATTTGCTGAGTCTTTATGACAAACTTAAAAACACCCAATCCGAGCCCCTGGTAACTGTTTTTATAATTTTCTTCAGTCTTTATAAACAAATGGTCTCTTGAAAAATGCAATTTTGGCTTTCTCTTCCAGTTTGTCAAAAGATGTATAGTAAATTCACACAGGAGTGTGTGTTTTTAGAGAGTGTAGAGTGCAAAAGTAGAGATATGTGGAAGCAGAGTTTTCTTTCCATTTGATGGTAAAATGTTTTTCAATAATTTATAACCTTTCCCTGTTTTCTAATTATGAATTGAATTTCCAGAATTCTGCTGAGCATATAGCTCAGTGACTGATTTACACTATTTCACATGAGCCAAACTGTCTTAGTGAACTTTCCAGAAAAATCAGGTTAGCAAATGCTAAAATGCCACAAAGCAGTTTTCTCATTCCAGATTTCATTTTTATTTAACAATTGTCCAACAGTTCTTCAGAGTTCCTAAAAAACAGCAATCAAGGAAATTCTATCGACAATTACACCATATGCATATGTTAGTTTTAGCCTGAAGAAAAAAAAAAAGAAAAAGTTTCCTGAGACTTGGTAAGATAACTGTCATTTACATTGCCTTTTCTACATAACAGATGTTTTCAGATATTCCACTTCTATTGAACAGAGAATCTTATTTACTTTCCATTGCATAAGTAATTTGCAACAGGTTCAAAAATCTTATGTCTGGACTAAAAAGAGAGAAGCTTTGATCCTGCAAAAACAGTAAAAGAAAATGCAATGAAGACAAAGACAATTATTCTTTCTGATCAATTCTCACTAATTATACAAATTAAATCTCATCAGAAAAACATTTTTTTTCTCTATTTGAAAGACCTAATTTTCATTCTCTTTGTTCCAGATTTGAAATGCAGAGACTGTTCAACATCAGATAAGATCTGGTGGGGTTGGTTCCTTCTTCTTGGATATACCATCTTTGTCACCACAGTTATCATAGCTTTTGGTGTAAGTAATAACTTCAAAAACAAATAATACAAACCTAAAGATGGATAGATGGATAAAGTGTGATGGAAAGAAACAATAAGCCAATTAGCCTGAATATTCACCTGTGATAAAGTAAGAAGTCCCTCTATTTTCTGTTAAATAAAGAGTCAAGAGGTTTAGCCCCCATCCTGTTTTGAGGACATGGCCATTAAAAAAAAGGGAATCTGTGACATACAAATAAATTACAAGGGGTCTTTCTCTGAGCTTGCTGAAAACAGGAAAGCTATTTTCTGTGTTGCTGGGTGATCTTGTTACTTTAACCTGGACACAAAAGAGAAAACAAATACTTAAAGTGATTAGTAGCTTGAAACACATCCTGCTTGTTTCATGCTTCTGAAAACCAGCTCCTAATTTTATGAGTTCCTCTGGACACACATCACTGTCTGCTCATCTCTTGTCTTACTCATGTTCTGTCCAACCAACCATTCATGCCAGGGCTTTTTGCCCAACCCCACCCACTAGTTGGTTTGGGCCATTTCTGCACATTTACCTGGCCAGGAGTGCAGCACCCTGACAGCAGGAATACTTGGAAAGACTTTAGCAAGAGAACAAAAAAGCATTTGTTTGTATGTACAACAATGTCTAAACCTAGGGTGAGTTTGCATGCTTCCCATTGTATTTTAAAAACCCTTCCCTTTTTTCTAGTTGTGATTTTGTTCCCCACTTCAGGAAAAACTACATAGTCATTTTAATTGAGTACTTTTTATGGAATCAAATCTTAAAATGATAAGTTAATGAATAGCTGTACTTTGATCCTACTTGGTAATAATCTTCATGTAAATGAAACCATTTGGAAACAAACAAACCTGTGTGGAAGCCAGCTGAGCTATGCCATAACTTGAGGCAAATGTGCATCACAAGTCCTTGAAATCATGGATGACACTATAGTCCTGCCTAACCCTCAACAGTACAACATGCTCCACTTATCTTTACAAGGTCTGTACTTGGAAGTGTAATTCCAAATTATACTTTATATGAGACCTCAAAAACTCCTGCCACTTCAACAATATCTCTCCTCAAAGTTACTGTAGTAGAATCCCTTAAAAGTTAAAAAACATGTGCTAAATTGGATCAAGAGGGAATAGGTACCAAACTCACACAGGCTTAGGGGAACAAGACTCAGCTCTGGATGAATCAACATGAATTAAACCAATCTCTAACCCTAGAGAGGTGCATCGTTCAGACAGTCAAATCCTTTCTGAAAAGCAAGATTTCCTTCACTGTTCTGTCTTTCTCTGCTTGTGCTGCTTAAAGGTACTGCTACTTCTGTATTACTGAATTTGGTATTATGGAACCATTCTCTCTCTGCTGATACTGTCAGAGAGCTAAGAACTGCATTATCACATCAGACCCAGCACCAGTGTCAAAAATTACAAGAATTACAAAGATATTTACGGTATCTGATTGCCCTTCTAGGTCAAGGTTTAGGTTTTGTTTTCTTTAATAACTGGTTGTTAAGTACTGTTACCTCAAAGCCACAACAAAATGAGAAATGTTCACAGAACTGAGGCAGTAGGGACAAGATATGAGTATTGAGTGGCACAGTGAACTCCTGCCAGAGAGATGTGGTAAAGAGTCAAACCTTGCTAAAATACAGCAGCAGCACAAGCCTGACAAAGGATGTACTGCATCTGAATATACAAGGTGAGCCAACCAAGTCTCCTAAAATTAATCACTGTGAGCACAATTAGCAAGCAGCAACAGTAAACTGGGATGGAGTTTGCTTTCTTCATAGCAGTCCAAACGGTGCTGTTTTGGATTTGTAACCACAAAACAGTGTAGATACCACAGCAGTGATTTGACTAAGCAGTGCTTGAATGGCATCAAGGCTTTCTCTGCTTCTTACTCTGCTGCTCCAAAGAGGAGGCTGGGAGTGGGCAAGAGATGCTCAGCAATAAAAGCTGGGGTAGGAGAGTTGCTTTTGATCTGCAGAGACTGCCTGGGCATTGTTTTGCTGGATGGAGGTGCTGAGTGATTTCCCCTGCATTACTTTGTAGGAGTTTTTTGTTACTTTGTTTGTTAGGTTTTTTGCTTTCTTATTTTTTCTTTTTTTCCCCTCTTTCCTTCAGCTGTTAGATTGTTTTTATATTGACACATGAGTTTTTTTTTTGTTTTGTTCTTCATGTTCTCTCCCCTGTCCCAATCTGGGGATGGGGAAGTAAGCAAGCAAGCCACTCTGCAGATGCTTGCGTGCTTGCTGGGCTATACCTACTGCATAGAACAACACTGAAATTTATAAAGTTAGGAACTTTTAGAAGGTCATTTCATTACTAAATGACAAATGTTTCCTGTCACGAAAATGTACATTGTGTCAAAAACAGAGTGTAAACTAATGGAAGTGGGACTGGGTGACTCAAAGGTCCTTTGGCCCTCACAGTCCACTGCTTAAACCCAGTGTCATAGCAGGTTAAAGGCAGCTTCTGTACACACCTCAAAAACAAGTCTGGCCTGCTTCTTCTGAGCCTAAATCCCACTCAGCTGTTCCCTTGCTTCTTACTTCTGCCAAACTCTCTCAGGGCTTCCAAGTCTAGAGTAGGACACAGCAAGGACTATCCCAACACCTGTGCCTGATAACTGCATCAGTACAAGTGCATGTTTGGGGATCCTCCCCAAGAGAAGACATCTATCTCCAAAAAGCCCTGTCTGTACTAGCTAAGAATGAATGAACTTCCACCACTCCCATGCCCTATTTTTTTTCAAAAGTAACAGTACACAAAAATCTTGAAGAGTAATATTGGAAAATGGAGAAGCATTATATGAAACCACTGGTACACACTTTCAGCCCATTTCTTGTATATATGCTCTTATTTTGGTACCTGTAAAGGCCTAGAATTCATCATATATTATGCTAATTAATTGAAATTAATTAATCTAACACTGTAAGATATTAATTCTAAACTTTAAACCAAAATTTACCATAATTATTCTGCTCTATCATAATAATGTCGCCATATTCTAAGTATTTATTAAGTTAGAACCAAATAAGGTATAAAACAATAACTACACAGGTATTAACTTAGCTATTATTTTTAGTAGTAAAAATGTTAGTAATATGTAAGCTATTAATAGCCTATGAAAATTCATGAAGGTGTAGTTAAATTTAATTCTCACATTTCATTTCAACTGCAATATGCATAACAACTTTAAAACCAATTCAGAATAAACACAAGACTGATATCCCACTGAACCTACCCATCACTTGTCTAAACAGATGAGGTATCTGATGGAAACATTTTTACTGCCTAACAATATATATTGTTGTGCCTATTGCAACAGATTCACCACTGCCATACAAAGAGCAAGAATAAACTGAGAAACACAGACAGCAGCGCTACCATGCAAAGTGAATGGATTTATGACCAGCCATCAAGACCAGTTAATAATGGGTTTAGTCAAGAATATGAAGATATGTCAGTAATAAGAGCTCTGTGTGACACTGGAAGGGAGATGATATGAAGAAGCAAGTGCATGCAGTTGTAACCAAGATATGAGCACATGTGGTGCTACTTCTATCAAGGTAGAAAAGAAACATATGTAAAAATCTCTCCATTAACATGGAATGCTTTTTGTTCATGTAGTTATTTCAAGTTAAACAACCTTATAGTCCACACAGCTACAAATTAAATGAGCATTAATGTATGTAACTATTATTAAAATACTGTGAAATATAAAGGTATTCAAACCTCTTTTCAATACCAACATCTCTGACCACATATATTGGGTTTTTTCTACTTCAAACAAAAGCATACAGTTACAATTTTGTTTTTACTCAGGTTAAGGCAGCTTCTTTGGTTTTAAAAATGCAATTCTGTAAAACAGTATCTGCCCACTGTAATGATAGATTGTCAGAGAGGAATTCCTCACACACTCCCAGGGCACTGTCTGACATTATTTCTAACTCCTTTCATATCCCCCACATTTACAAGTCCCTGCAATTCCTTCCCCTCTTAACTATTTAGCCAGCGGTGCCATCTTGTAATGCACATTTCATTCCAATATAAAATACCTAATGTCATTTTTAAAGTCATAGCTTATATGTTTTTAAATAAATATTAATAACCAAAATAATCTTGACAGGTAGATAGGCTAAATGGTTTACTGCTGTAGGGCTTATGTGTCATATCTGGGACTGTAACAGAAATTATTTGGATTAAAATTGTGTATTTTACACTTGTCTTAAAGTGCTTAGAATACTTGTGTAACCTAAGGAAATAACAATACAACTAAGATGCATAGAAAGAGATTATCATAATTTCCATAGTACTTGAAGTAATGCAGCCTTGACATAGTTAAATATGTGTGACTTGAAGGAAATGAACTTTTTCACAGTGAAATAATGCAAGCTGAACACTATGTTTCAAAGTTGCTTACAACTGTAGATACGTGAAACAGTTCATAGAATAAAATGAGAGGTCACAGCCTTATACTTTAATTGTGCTGTAAGAACAGATACATGCTGCTCACTGGATTCAGCATCAACTTCATCCCTAGCCTTTTTTTTTTTTTTCTGTGACAGTAAAGATGCCAAGTCACTTAAAGAAATTTATCTGAGCATTTGTTTCCTTTTGCTGAAAGTGCTGGCTACCACTCTTAGGCAAAGTGAGATGTGACTTTCATTGCAAAAGATTGACTGCAAGCATTCAGATAGGGAAGAATAGTAATGATCTTTTGAAAAATTATTATTATTACTTGGACATTGGGAAGTAAATAATGGTTTTCCCTCCTTCTCTATCTAAACTGAGAACTGACTCCATTTGCAGACATACATATTCAGGTTTCCAGAGTCAGTAAATCCAATTTCAATTGTGCATGTGTATTTTCCAGCAAAACTTATCTTTTCAGAAGAACAGATTTCCTGTTTTGAAACTCTTCAAAAATTAAATCTTTATTGCACATAATACATGCCTAACTTTTAATTTTAAATGTAAAATTATAAATTGGGTTAAATATTAAGGGGTTAAATGTACTGAATGTTTATATATTTAGCATAGAGCTCTAAGGACAGATATAGCCATTCCATCATTTCAGATGTGTGAAGTCCATCTGAGCCACAGATGCAGTTCTTTGAAGAAAAGAACTGAAGGCAGCAGCCACTGAACCAAAGTCACCTCCAAGTACAAAAAGCACAAAGGTCAATGCCTTCAGCAAAGCCTTTCAGCTATGACATTTTGTCAAAAACCAACAGTTCATAGCTAATCCAGCGCACAACTAGAAGGTGCATTCAAAAAGCACCTGATTCAGATAACTCATATATCTAAATTGGGCTCTTTTCTTTCCACTTGATAACACTGCCTCCACTTCTGATCAAATGAAGGCCCTTCAAATGAAGGTCAGTGTGGTTTCTGCAGTTTTTCACATGCTTCTCAGAAACAGCTGAAAGTTGCTTCGAAAGAAGTTGGACATAAACTTCCACCCTGACAGGTTAAAAATTCAGCAAGTTCTGGGGAACTAAAAAACATAAAACATAGTATGTTCTATCATCTAACACAAACAGCAAAGACATTACTTGTTATGTTCCAATCAGTAACTTGTTATGTTTCATGGATTTTTATGGAAGCCTACCACAGAATGAAACATCAGGACTAAATTCAGAATGAGTTTAATATTAGATATATGAAAAATCCTTTTTTAAAAATTTATGCTTTTTTAAAAAAATTGCATATTGTACTGTAAAGAACATTAATATTTATATAAAATAAGAATGGACTGCAGTAAGTCAAAGAATAACAGAGCCACTGGTTAGAGGGGACCTCTGAAGGTCATACATTCCAACATCCCTACTCAAAATAGAAAAGGTTGGCCAGATGTCTTTTGAGTATCTCCAAGGAGACGTTCCCAATATTCTGATGGACCCTCTCGTGTTTCATATTGTGTTTTTGCCTCTGATCCTGCCCCTGGGCACCACTGAACAGAGCCTGGCTCTGCTGTCCACAGCTATTTATACTAACTGCTAAGATTCCCCTGATCCTTCTCTTCTCCAGGGTATCCTATCACAGCCCTCCCAGGCTCTCTAGTCCTTGATCATTCTTCATGGGCTTGCAGATGACTTACTCCAGAAAGTCCATAATATTCCTATCCTGGGGAACCCAGAACTGAGAATGCATTCCAGATCTGGTCCAGCATCTTCAGAGGACACAGGAAGGACTCTCATCCTTGAACTGCTGGCAGTGCTCTGCCTAATGCCAGGCAGGATGCTGTTGGATGCCTTTGCCATGAAAGCATGCTGGCTCGTGGTCTATTTGTTGTTCCTCAGTACCCCATCAGGGATACATCTGTACAAAGCAGGTGCAGAAACTTGCCCATTTCTTTGATGAATCTGAGAGATACTCTTCAGTCCAATTCTGCAGCCTGTCCAGATCCCTCTGGACAATGAATATATCTTTAGTTACAAATGACTTAAGAACCTCAAGTTCATGATCCAGTATCAGAACAATGGAGTCTCAGCCCTCCAGGGACTGGGGAGAGAATTCCTGATAATTTTAGTAGGACTCAAATTTACCTTCAAATTGTTTAAATATATTCTCTGATAGGAAACATGCAGACAAGCTGAAGGAAAATAGTAATTGAAACAGTAACTTCCAATTATTTCATCTGGTATTAAGGGTTATTTAACACGTCCTTAACTAGACTTTAACAGTAATTACAGATTCCAGGATGCATTCTGTGGAAAACTGGACAGAAAACACTTCATTGGACCCTGGGAAAAATATATAGAATAATAATAGCACACATGCCATTTAGTTTCCCTAGAGGAAAGAAAGAAAATGTCCGTAAGAAGAGTGAGATAGGAGAAACAATAGGTATGATAGCACATGAAAAACTTCTCTTGAAGAAATAAAATACCTGTCCAGGCATCAGACATCCATGGATGTACCTACATCTGGATGATAAGCATTACTGCTTAGCCTGGTACTTCCAGCCAATTACAGTTTTTATTAAACAGTAAATTAGCTGTTGTATATTCATAGTGATCTTCATTTCCAATCTGTACACATCAACAAAGGCGACCAAAGTTTTCAAGGTCAGAGCAGAGTTCGGAATCCAGAGTCTTTTAGGAAAACAGAGGTCTTAGAAAATATAGAATCATTGCATTTCTGAAATATGGAAAATTATGAAAGAATAAAATAGATGCTTATAATTTGTATGTCCTACCTGTTTAAACACAGTTTAAACTTCACATTTTTCAAACTTCAGAATATATAAACACAAAAAAGTACTTAGCATATCCTTATCATAATCTGAAGAAATATCAATACAGATATGAACATCTGCTTTTTAATAAAGTATTTTCATTCTCATGAGAAAAATATTACTTTAGCCTGTCTCATCTTCTAGATTTGACTGTGCTTGTACTGATTTTCAAAAGAATTCATGAAATCTGAATTAAAAAACCAAACAAAACCAAAACAATGGTTTCCCAGACAACAGAACTACTGTTTCAGCAAAAAACCAGAACTTTCCATTTAAAGTATTGCTGGCAATCATCTTCATTGCAACACTTATCAACAGCATCATGGTACAAAGCAGGTACGAATTTTTGCAAGTTTCATCTCCTTCAGCTTTTTAAGGTATTAGTAACATTTTTTTAAAATAGTTATGCAGCCTATTTGTGTAGCAAGTCCATCAGAAGACAAAATTTTGTTGAGTGTAGGTTTTGCACCTCCAGTCACACAAGGACTACACCCAAAACACATCTAAAAGAAGAGAAGCAACAAACTATCTAGGAAATATTCCTGAAATTAAAAATCCAGTTATTTCATTGGGGTTTGTTTTGACAAAGAGATCACAAACTGATTTTCAACTCCACTTATTTAGGACCTGGTAAAGATGATTCTCTAATATCTTAGGCTGTTGTGAGAAAACAAAAAGTGCCAAGGATCCTTTTTCAGCACGTCTGATTTATGACATTCTAACAGAGCATTCCAGCTATTACTCAGGCAGCCTAGCTAGGAAAGATCCATATAAACTGAAGGTCTTGTGAAGTGGTAAAAACCCCCTGAACTTCCTCCATTCAAAAATGATCATATTCACTCCCTAAAGAACACAACTATTGTAAATAGGAAACAAAATCTAAGAGGCTCTGACCTTGTTAGATTTCTCTGAGTGAAAAAGAGCTGTTTCAAGATTTCACCAGAATTGCAGGACAGTTATTACCACTGGATCAGAGACTTTGACCACAGCAGATCAGAAAGATCTGAGAATGAAAGAAGATAATTTTTTAATAGCATTATCTAGAATTGCAATTCATGCTGGAAGCTATTCTCTGCACAAATGAGGATGCAAGTGGGCAACACACTTGTTACAAAGGTAACTTCTTTCAGTTTTACATCAAAAATGCTATCCTAAAATCTGGAAGTCATGAAAGCTATCTTGTATTTCATTATCATTGTATACAGAACGTCACACATTTAGAAACAAATGCTGTTCTAAAACTAATTTAAGGGACTTCACAGCAGTCTCTTTTTTTTCTTTCATTATCAAAAACAGTAATAAAATAATTAAATCCCTGCTCATGATTCCTAATGCGATCAATCTACACATTAATATAAATCTGGTGGTTACTTGCTGAGGTTTTCAAACAGCTATAAAAGATTTTTTTTTTCATTTGTTTTTAGGAATTCTAAAGCTTCATATATGCTTGATTCAACCTCAATTTCTACAATTTTAACTTTTTTGTTTTGTTTTACTTATTAATAAATCAACTTAAGCCCCACACTTCTAAAACCAAACACTCTTTGCTTTTATATAAACAGTTGAAGATTTTAGCATTTGGACATTGAGACAGGAAATCTTGAACTTGAGGTAGTTCAATACAATGTGAATGTTAAAATAACAAGATATGTGAATCTGAGTTCATTACCAACTGACTCTCATCAATTACTCTCCAGCAGACTGATAGTAGATAATCAGATAATAACAGCATTCCAAGACACACGTAAATAAACACTTTACAAAAGTTTCAAGAAAATATATTTATTCAGTTTTGGCAGAGGAAGCAAACATAATAAATATAACAATTTTTACACCCTTCTTTACAAGTTATTTTTATATCACATTTCTGCTAAAAATTTCAGGTAGTATTTAAAGTTTTAAAAACGTTCATTGAAAACAGAACTTTTAATGTAAAAAAATACATAAGAGTGCAAATGTTTTATTTTCTTGTGGCTAGTACTTAATTTTCAAGTCCTTTAAAACAGTGCAAGTTATATTTTAGTTCAGTAACACTGTGAGCATCCAATTAATATGCAGAACTAATACGCAGAATTATGTTAAATGAATAATACAGATTGCAATTTTTCATGATATAACATGAATTCTCCTCTCAAATAACACTAAAAAAGGCTTTCCCAAACCTCTGTAATTATGACAACACTTTTTACAAGCTTTTTACAAATCTTACACTCAGCTGAAGCAAAGTGAATCGAAGTGGAACCTCCTCAAAACAAGACATCCACAGCAGGCACATCCAGCTCCTGTTCTGACATGTTTATACAGCTCTGTGGAGTGCAGCTGATACTTCCTCAGCAGAAGCAGATAAAAGTCCATTGGGATGTTTATTTTCACAAAAATAGCAGTAATCCCTGAGATTCTCTAGGACGCCTGTAGCTGTGTTTTGACAGCCATCATGTTTTGCTAATTTTCTATGAGCAGTCTACTCAAACCAGTTTTCTTTCAATAAAAAGCGTACAGCATCATCAAAGCCATTTTGGTACAACAATTCCATTTTCTCCTGGTCTGGTGGGAACAAAGCTTGATTAAGTCTTACTAAGTTGGCCAGGGACAGCTGTAACAAAGCAAGAAGCTGTAAATTAGTTTATTAATGCAACTTATCTAGATGTGACTGTTCTGTCATCTGTTTCATGGAGCAAATGTAAAATGAAAAGACTGGCATGGCTTTGTCTACATCAGGAATTAACTACATCCAGGGTCACTGCTGAGTGCCAGGAGAAACTGGCACAAACAGTGCACGCACACAGAGTTAAACTCACAGCATCCAAGACAGACTGTCTGCCTGGAAAACTGTCCAAAGCTTCTGAAACACTCCCAACACTGTCTCACAGAGTGGTAGCTGGCACATGTTAAACTTGTGCAAAGAAATACTTTGACAACTTACTAGTGCAAACAACCACATTCTTGGGAACATTCCCAGGCAATGTTTAACATATGAGTATAAATATAGGTTGTACTACCAACAAATTAAGAATTACTCAGCATCTTAAGTGGGCATTCTGATCATGTGAAAAGATTATGAAGCTTTATTCTTGAATACAGACTTCATAAAATTGTTTACAACAGAATAAAAATATAATTTGATTTAATAAAGTTCTGAACAATTTCTTTATATAATTAATACTTAGCCATTATTATAAACAATTTTGCAAAACAATATCAAAATCATCTTCATTATTTGAAGTAAGCAATTATTCAAATTTTGACACTAGGAGATAAAGAGAAAGAAAACTATTTACATTCCAATAGAGATAAATAAGATCTACCACTCTTCAATTTATGTAATTACAATATTGCTGAAATGAAATTATTCTTAGTAATCATTTTTACAATGCTAAAAGCAGAGGTGCTTCAATTTCAATAGTTTAAAATGTCGCTTGGGATTCTGCACAAGTCTGCACATGACACCAGAAGCAATATAACTGTGCAATTAATTTTTTATCACTAAACTAATACCCAGTTCATTTTTCAACCTCTAGATACAAAACACAACCAAGAAATATACAATCGCATATCAAGATACATGAAAATCAATAATTTCACACTTTATGATCTTTACCAAGAACTACCATGCTTAATATCTGTGAAACAAAGATTCAAAACCTGATCCAATTGAGAAAGCCATTACATAACATTAATTTCTGTAAAATTAAGAAAACATTAAGAACTGGTAGAAAGGAAGTTTTAAACTAATTACTAATTATTGTTAATCTTTCTTTCTAATGGAATATTGTTGACTACTATGTCTATCACTATTCAGTATTTTCTTTCAGCATGTTGAAAAAGCAAAACTGGTTAAAGTCTGTAAGACAAAGACTGCAAAGACAGAAATGTCAACAATAAAAAGGAAGCAATAAAAATCAGTCTCATGTTTCAATATACAGAAAGGTTTCTGCTACTTCTCACAGAACTTCTGGAAATGCATTTTAGTCACAAATGTTCACAAGCTCTCTTGTGCAATGCAGTGACAAGTCACTGTATATACCATTTTAAACATCCTACTTAAACTTGCATTTTAAATTCAGTTAGAGCAATTGATTTAAGTAAGTATGAAGAAGTGTTCTGCAGCTCTCCTCTCCTGAGGTATTCCACCTATTTTTTTTCTATAAACATCTTGGCTAGTCAAAGACACCTGAGTGTAAAAGGAAACCTAGTATTATTTACACTGAACAGCCTGTTATAACTTACTCAATTTTGTACTAGATCAATGTTTTTCAAACTTTCTTTTCTTCTACATTCACCTTTCCTTGTGTTTAAGAATAGGCTTAACCTCCGTTTGCAAAACAGAAAATGCCAAAATGTTACATAAGATGACATATAAGCACAAAATAGACTCTTAAATATGAACATAACTGCAGAAGTACTTTTCAGTGTTTTGAAGTTAATAAACAAGCAACTTACCATCATATCTTGTTTTGCTAATTTAATATACAGGTCCACACGCCCTTTATCTTCTGGACAAATATCTAATCGACCGCTGAAAGGGGAAATTGTCACAGTTCTTCCAACAGGCAAGATGGGAAGGCCATTGGTAAGGCCACCATCAATCCATTTCTATGGGAAAACAGAAATATTTTCAAAGTAACACCAGTACAGTATGATTACAATGCAATACTTTACAGTTGCTGACCCTGCCTCCTCCACTCTCAAGAAAACTTGCAAGATTCCCTCTAGGAATACAATGAATAAGCTTCAGTAGGTGCCAAACATCAAGGAACTGAAGATGTACACACAGATATTTGAATCAATGAGTATTTGATACCATGTGCAAATTTGCATGTCAGGTATTTATCAAGCTACTTATAAGACTTTTTAGTTAATTAAAAAATAAAGTGCCCCATATGGAATTTCTCTCAACACATACAGGTAAAGACAAGACTATTTAATATTAATTATTATTAATTATTTAATATTAATATTACACAAACTGTATCAGATAACTTATACTCCTCTAGAACAGTATTCTGACTGACAACAGGAGCTGTACAATCTGTATGTGCAGGTACTCTGACTGTAGAAGCTAAACCATAAATTACTCCTCTCCTCTTCTGTGATTTTTCTTCCAGAGCCTCATTTCTTCTTACATACACTACACAAGATAGGAGTAGCTGGAAGAATAAAGATGGGAAGGAGCTGAACATCCATGACATAAGATGGAGCAGACCTAAGTCTGCTGCAGGAGTTGAGTATAGTGAAGAATGAGATTTAGGTGCCAAATTCCATCCCAATATAAGCAGGACAGCTGTGACATCCCTTGTTAATGTATTTATACCATCCTATTTCTTTCTGAGCTTACAGGCATAGCCCAAAATTCAACATCAGTCTGCTGGCTAGATGGATTCACTGACATCATACATGAGATCTGTTGACCAGATGCATCTCACTGAACTTTATATATCTATATATATATATCTATTACTATATATAGTAATTCTACACTTCTTTCATCATCAAGGGAGAGTAAACACTTCTAACACGTGATTCACCTTGTCTTAAAGTAGATGTTTATATCTCATTTTAATTGTGCTCAAAAAGTGCTTTTGTCTTCATTAATTATAAAGGAAACAACCATTAACTATATAAGTTGTAGAGTACTGCAGATGCACAAAGACAGGCAAGCTGAAATACTGTAAGGAATAGTAAGATTCACAGGATTAAGTGCTCCTTAAGAGTTTCACCTCCAGGATATCATCCTCAAGTTACATTAACACAGACTACTAAAAAGAAATGGCAAATGGTACTTCAGCACCAATCAAACACTGTTTTCCTGATGTAAGTGATGCTCTGACCACCATAAATGGCAAAATACTGCCAGTTTTACATTAGAATTCCTGAAAATACCACAGGAACTTAGTCACAAAAATTTGAAAAACAAACAACAACAACAATGAAACCAAAAAACCCAAACCAACAAAACCCTCTCACAAAAAGTAAATTATTGGCTGTTGGCAAGATACTAGCTCTCAGTGTCAGTACTGCTATACAGGATGCATTGACTCCAGTTACAGTATTTGTTCTTCAGAAGCCCCTGAAATTCTCATCATTTATATAGATCCCCCTCAGCACTTAAAGCAGATCTTTGATTTTACACAGATTTCTCCCAGTGCCACGTTTGGCTTTCCCTGTGAACTCCTGTACCTGGTGACAGACTGAATTTAACACATGGATACATAGCAGAGGGGTAGTGGTGGCATCCATCCATCCATCCGTTTGTCTGCATACACATTCCCCCCACATCAGTCTTTTTTTCACTCTCTCAGATCAGTTTTATGCTCCTGATCTCAGAACCTAAGCTACAAATATTAACATTTAGTAGTTTCTATGGCTCTTTTCATCCTATTATTTCATTATATGCTATAGGACTTGATTCTTGACATTAACTGATGTCAGTACCACAATATACCACTGAATTTTTTCACTCTGCAAAAACATCAAATTTCTCAATAAGGAGTAAGATAATTTCACCTTAGAAAGAGGCAAAAAAAAGAATAAAATTCCAGAATCACTTACAGCTATCTTTCAGATTTCTTAAACTCCCACTATAGCTTTGCTGTGAGTAAAGCTGCACATACCAGAACATGTCTAGCACCAAGGCTTTTTCATGTCTGTCTATAAATAATAATTTACTATTGATTCATGTGCAATATTCCTTAGAGTATTGAGTGTCTTTTTCTTGCATTTCTGATATTGAAAAGTACAGTAGAATCTCTGTGCAAGCCATGTCAAAGACACCATAACAAATGAGATTATTGATCTTTTTCACAAGTATAACTCAGGACTTTTAAAACTCAGAAGTTCTCTCATTTTTAGAAATTCTGATTATTTATTTTTCCCCCTTCCCCCCTTAAGTAAATTCAATACTTACCTGAAAATCAAAGCATTTACTAAGGCATGAGCAAAGCTGTTAATTTAGTACTATTTTCTGTAGATTTTGTTAGTTTCTTTTGAGCATTTAAGAGAAACTGCTTTTCACTCAAAAATATTTTAGCTCTATAGTCCCTCATATTTCCTAGTTGTAAAACACCTATAAAACATCTATTTGCTGCAAAAAGACATGTGAAGCACCATCTTCTTTTAATTTCACCAATCAATTCTTGAAAAATGCTTCTTAGCTAATGAGACCAATTCTGATAGCTTCTGGATGGATTTCATTAATACTCTAGTACAATGCAAAAACAGAGAAAGTTTTGAAATTACTTGCAATGAAAACCAAGCCAGACAATGACATTAAGGCTTGACCTTACAGAACCTACCCATTCACCAGCTGATGGTTTCTACAAAGCTATTCCATGAGAACTACAGTTACACCAACTAGAGACTCATCAGCAGACAGAGCCAACTCCATCTTATGCAGATCTTTATCTGTCTTGAAAATTAACCTTGTCAGAGACTCAAAGGATACCAAACCAAGTCAAAGAAAGATAATTCCACATGGAACAAGCTTGCACTAGTGTTACTGGAAGCTTAGTTCCAGGATATCTGAAATCCCTAAACCTGACAATAAATTAGTCCAATCAGGTTAAGGCCATTAACAGACTATAAATTCCCATATGCCATCTTAGAGTTCCTCTTTAGTCAGATTATTTTTCAAATCATTAATCAGAAAACATATTATGAGCAGACTAATGTTCTGTACATACTAACATGAAATTTAGCTTACTCATCCCAAGAGTCTAGCCTGCAGGCATGCATATTTACAGGTAAACTAGCTAATGCCCTGTGAAACCAAACGCTTCCCAAAAAATACTCTTCCTAAAAATAAAACTAAAGTTCAATGCATTGAGGGTTTAGTCTCTGTAGGTATATGGGCAGGCTAGCAACATGTTTGATTAATTCAGCAAAGTGCACCTTCCTCACTCACCAATGTGCACAATGGTAACTGGTAACATAGCACAAGTGACACAGTGAAATACATTTTAGAAACAGTCCTCCATGAGCTGGTGATGTGTGTGCAGGTGACACATGCAGCCCAAAGAAAATCCACATCAACTGCTCTAAAGTACTGATAAGGCCAGTAGACTCAAGCAGCTAGCAGGAAGTCATCTTGATTCCATGCTGCCATGGACTCCTGGCCTAAGGAATTTACCTCCTGAAACTACAGTAAATGCAGACAGACAGAACCTGGTCTGTTAGATGAAACTTCCAGGAAACCTGGAATGTGATGCTATATAATAAGTGACTTTGCAGAGCCAAATCCATATCCAATCCACCTTCTGGGTTGGTGCTTACATGTCTGAGGCATGACAGTCCAGAATGTACATGTATACAGTGTGTGTTTTGGGGCCCCTGCCACACACCCACACACCCCCATTACTCACTATTCCAAACCACAGAAATGCTGCTGCAAGTGACAGCTCTCACCCAGATCTCAACACCTGGGACTAAAGAATGCAAGTCAGAAGCATTTACAGGCAATAGCTTTCTCAAAAAACACCCTCCAAAAAACTCCCCAATCCACATATGCACTGTTTTGTAGAGTTTGAAAAAGGTCAGGGCAGACATGCAGAACTAATTATTCCAACAAGTAACGATAAGTGAAAGCAACCTCATCCCAGAAACTGCCTTTTCTGAATCTCACTAAAGGAGAGCAGCAAGAAGCTTTGGGAATGACAAGAAGTTTTCAAGTAACAGAAGAACCTATTTCCATGAAGCTTTCATTGATTTAATTTTGAATGCAAAAAACACTCAGAAATGAGAACTGTCCCCTAGAAAAAAGGCTGCAGTACAATACTACAAGGCTAAAAAAAATATCTAAAAAGGCTTAATTAAATATTACAATACCTATACAAATCATAATAGAACTGTTCATCCAGTAAAATGGGTTTTAAGTAACTTTTGGCCAAAGCTCTGAGCCAACTTTTCAATTTCTTAATTGAAAGAATACTACAATGACATTTTCTTTCCTTTAACTAATGGCAGAATCAACCTAAAATAGCTATATATTCCCTTTAAAAGTGCATAAGCAACATATAGACTCAGTCAACAAAATTCCACTCCCTGGGAAGCTGCAAGCAGTCTCCATCTAACTCAAGCAGTCAAACAATACTGATTTAAACCCTTCCAATATTTCAGCTGATATACACTGCTATATATACAATTCTAAAGCTGACAAACTTTCTGATATAATGACTACCTAGCCAGCAGCAAATACATATGGGTTTTGTGAGGCTTTTTGGCAGGGGAGGCTGTGAGGGTCATAAAAGTTCTAGAGGCATCATTTGTATGAATGAGGAACTGAAGTATCATGTATTTCTCATAGGAAGAAATAGCCATTTTCATGCTTTTGAAATTATTCTTAAAGTGTTAATATATTTATGTATGAAAGATAAAAAAGTTGTAGGAGCTAGACTGAGTAAAGACAGCTGTAAAAAGGTTTTCTTATAAGAAATACTAAATATAGTATTGAAGTTGTTTTTCCTTAAGACAAAATAGTTACACCATAAATTAAGAACATATAAAAAGAAAGTTAATAGCTAATGAAAAATTACCTGTCCTTTAAATTCCACTGGCTTAATTCCTGCATACACTGGTATAAAACTACTTGCTAGCAGGACCTAGGGAGAAGAAAACAGAAAGAAAAGAGAAAAAAAATGAAAAATGCCAACGAAGTAATTTAGAACCAATACACATTTTCATACATATTTACCAGTCAATATAGCTTTACATAAATCCACTGTCATCTCAAAATGTCTTCTTATTGTGGTATGCCAAAATTTGATTAAAATTATTCAATAGTGTTTGTTTTTAATGACTTGACAGTGACAACTCTCAAAACAAAATATGAAAAATTAACTCAATTATTAATGTGATTCAAGACTATGAACTTAGTTTTGCACAATGTGAAATAAATCTATGGTTTTCAAGAAATTAAATATACATATGATGAAGAAAAAGCAGTATATTGTCAAAGAAAAAGCTGACCAAGTAATTCTGTTAGCATATTAATATAGTGTTTACTTTTCTAATAAATTAGATTTTCAAAGTTTCAAAAATACCATGAACATGCTGGAAATTCACATGTGTATACCTTTACCCATGTTTGTATTTATACATTCAAGAATTAAGAAACTACTAATTCCTCTATTGTAAGGCTTCATTCCCATCTATAGCTGTTCCCAATTTTTGTTTAATTTTTTAGATGAAGACATCTCTTCTATCATGTACAGCACACACATATACCTTTCTATCCATTCATAGCAATACCTATGAGACAGTGTGGGTCTCCATACCATATATATATATATAAAATCAGTATACAGCATTTCCAGGAGAAGAGGTAAATGCATGGACAAAGTCCATCATGTCAGAACTTTTCATACAGCTAAACAGGGTGAATATGCACATGTTTCTCTGGTGGCATGGATCTGGGGAACAGAAGCAGGTCACAAAGTGGTGCATACACTAGTGAAAGATGAACAGGTGCAGAAAAAAAACACAATCCATAGAGATTATGGAAGAAAATGCCTGAGCTTTTTTGGCTGGACTTACATTTACTTTTACAAAATTTAAGCTATTTCAGTATTAAGCCCCTCTGCTCTCCTAATAAGTTTTAATTAAGATATATGAAGTCTTCAACTTCCACTTTGAGAACTGATTTCCTGTCTATTTCTCTTCCTAGTGATGTAGACCTTTGTCTGAGCCCAGAAAAAAAGGCTCTCTCAGTTTTCTAACATGAAACTGCAGCTATTTCTCTCCCAAAAAAGCCTGTCGCTCACAAAAGCCTCAGACAAGATTCCCAAGTTCCCAAAATCAACTTCTTCCCCAGTCCAGCACCTTTTTAGCTCTCTTCCTCAACTGCATCTCATTGACTTTGGCCCTTTTAAACTAAGAGAAATTTAGAAAAAAGATTTAGTGAATGGAGTCAAAACCAGGTGAATCCTGCAAAGTTTGAGCTCTTTTCAAGAGGACTGAAGAAAGGAGTTGTTCTTATAAAGTCACTGAGATCTCCAGAGAGGGAGGACAAGTTTGAAGAACAAACACTTTCAGTTTTTCCTGCCACTAACAGACCAGTGTAGACTTCCAGGCACTGCCTTACCTTCCCAAACTAAATATACCAGTGTTCTGTGTCTTGCTCCCTCACAAACACACAAATTGTGCCTCTCTTCCCTTTCTTCTCCAGTTTAAGAACTGCATGTCTAGGAATGCTGATACCAGATGATAGTCTTCACATATGGAAAGACTATTTCAAAAGTGGAAGATTATTAAATCAATAAATTAATAAACAGGCCTTTCCAAGTCCACTGAGAATAGTCAAAAAGATAAAAGCTTAACATTCTAGCAACACATATTCAGTTTAGCCATTATGAAAACCTTTGGAAGTATAAGGCTTGTTTATTAAGCATTGATATCAAGTCCATTTGAAGTTGAATGATTTCTGGAAGGGGTACAGATGTTTTGCTGTTTATAAAACAATCTGCACAGCAGGACCTTTTCCATGCCTTGGATGCAGGTCATGCCTAGGCATGATACAATAAAATAACCTAACAAGCTCTACCCTCCCTGCTCCTGCGGCAGCCACCAGCATTCAGACAGCTGCACTCATGCTACAGGCAGAGCTGAAGGTATGCACAAAAACAGGTATTAGAAGCTGGACTGGAAGATAAGACAATATGAATGTATTTTAATGAGCAGTTATATGCAATTTTATTACTATTATTCCAACTCACCCTACTGCTACCATAGAGAACAAAAGAATAGAACAGAAATGGTTAAATCAATGAAAAAACTATTGAAATACTAGTAAAATGTACATATTTCCAAAGTCATCCTGATGCTTCTAATTGTCTCCAGGTTAGAAGATTTCACTCCAAAAACAGGAAGAACAAAAATCTCCATGCTTTCTACCACTGCATACTATAGCTAGAAATAACAGTGCATACTTTGAGATAAACTTTTCACATAATTATATTTGCGTTACCAAGTCCTGTAAATTTTGAGGACTGTTCGTGTAGAATACAATAGGGTCAAAATTTTTTAAAAAATATTCTTTAAAGTCAAACTCCCAAAGTACACTTTGAGGTTTTTTTAACAAATGTCATTAAAAAAAAAGTGATAACTATAAAGAATCTCTTATTTGCTGTAAGCACCCACAAGGATAGAGAAATAAGGAATTCCTTCTTATTCTATTTTCTCCTTTATTCTGCTATATCTTATTATATCTTCCACTAAGATACAATCAATTACTAGAAAGAACATCTGCTTCACATGCATCTGAATTGCTCCTACCATCTCACATCAGCTTATGCATGCAATCCTGATCCAAATTTAAAACGTGGCATTCAGATGAAAAGAAGGGCAGTGAAAGACATACTTTACAGTTAAAATGCAGCTTATATACAGTACTTAGCATTACATTATACTATTAATCACAAGTACCTGTAAGAATTATTCCATTTTTTTACACTTCTTTTACTTTGTGATGAAACATGGTATCAGTGAAGTGAGAGATGCAAACATTTTTACAACATTTTGAGACTCTCTACTGTGTTCTCATATACTGCAACAATTAGTTACCTGTTACTTTTAGAAACACTTTTTAGAAACATTTGTACAAACATCTACAAAGTAGAACTTGCATAACCAATGAAGGAAACACACACAAATACCAAATGAATTTAGCAAAATTTGTGAAGTTATAGGATCAAACTCTGCTTTAAACATGGTTTATATTATGGTTGCAGAACCACTGGGAGTAGAAGTGGTTACCTGAATAAACCAGTGTTTTTACTGTACAATTAATAATATACTCTTAAGCCTTGAAGAAACTCCAATATTTTTATTTACAACTTCCACATTCAACATGATTACCTTAATGAGGTCCTCCCTGGAGGAAAAATTTGAAACCAAGTGATTTTCCCCACTCTTTGAGTTAGTGACTGACACATAGAGCCGGTTCTCAGCTATCTCATGAACATCAGAAGGAAGAATAGACTCTATGCCCTGCCTAGAGAAAAGAAAATGCTCAGCATTACTCACCACTATTATTTAAAAACCTTTCAAAAGCATTAGGGGTGAGCACCCCACAGTACAGAAGAAATATGCACCCTGCAAATATGCATTTGCATAGCTTTTTAACACAAAAATGATCTTGCAGAAGAATTAAGATAGGTACCTAAGTGTTTTCATAAAATCATAACCAGGCGTTACAGCACCAAAGTTCAATCTTCTGACTTCCTCTGCAAATCCATAGGCAAAGTGCTTACATTTCTGGAAATGAAAGCATTAACCATTTAGGATGTTTAAGCGATGGGAAGCATGTTCAGCTGCAGTGCTTAAAATATACTAGAGGCTAAAGCTTTAATAAAAGAGTTATTAGACCAAACTGAAGGATTTGCCCATATGTGCTTAGTTTGTAACAAGACATGCATAACAAAATGTTGATACTTTTCTAAGGATTAATTTGTAAGGAAAAAAAAAATCCCTAATGAAAAAAAATTATAAACTTTGAGGGTACCACTTCAACAACCAAAGAAAGTTAAAGGCTATTTTTCTATATACTACCACTGCTAAATAATCAGTTCCCTAGTTCATGCCATTACAAGAACAATCATTTAGTTCAAACTCTAAGCCACCTTTTATTTTAAAATCTACTTTAGAACTTAAATCAGACACAAGTAACTTAAGATGCTTATAAGCAATAAAAAAAATTACAACTATTTCTTCTCATTAAAGCAAAAAACAAGTTACTAGCAGATACACATATTTAATTAATAAAATACTATGGAAGTATTTAATGACTGGAAAGCTATAATGGGTGACATAAGAAGAAAATACACTGCAGAAAACCAGGCAACAGATTCCTGCACAAAGAACATTTTACACAAGCTGAAATGCCCAGCATTTATGGCTGCAGAAAAATTGCTTGAAGTGTGAGTTATAAGAACTCTAAAGGGAAAGTAAAGGAATTGGTATAATTTCTTTTTCAGCCATAACATGCTGAAACAATGAATTATGATCCTGAGTGCTTAAGACGCACTATTCAATATTTATAATCCTTTTTTTATCTTTTCATGCAGGCTTTTCTAATGATTTTAGGGATTTTGTAAAAAAACTAAATTCAATCTTATGCAACCGTCTAAAACTGGTACTTTATAAATTCCCCCACCTTCACCTATATATCCACAAGAATTGGATTTTCTGGATTGTTAGGTCTGTGCATAAAGAAGAACTAAGTTGCTAGTAACAAAAGAGATGATTGATTAAGGAAAGGAGGGGAAAAAAAAAAAAAAAAAAAAAAAAAAAAAGGAGAGACAAATGTATCCCATTGAGGAGGAGGATACAGAATCTATGGAAAGCAAAAGAAGGTGGGGTGAGGATTACCATGAGATCAGAGCCAGCTAAGTGAAGGACTTAAACTTCCTCACATTACTTGTGTGACAAAGCACTCACTCAAGTGAAAGGTAGAAATGGAGTTCTTGCATCCACTTCCTTTATATGGCCTTTGAATAAACGTATCAAAAAGTTCAATGAGAGGTTCATACCTCCTAAAGAAACAATTATTTGTTTCAGGCCAGTTAGCCTCATATTGGGCTTTACCCTCTTATTGCACCTTTACCTCATGAGATACTTGCCATTGACAGCTCAAAGCCAATTAAACTATGTAAGGCACATTCAGACACTTGTCTCTATAAATGCAGAAGAATTCCACAAAATCCTACATAGAAGCACATCAGAACTACTATCTCTGTATCTAAGATGCTTAAATAAAGTTATGGGAGCAAAGAGTACCAAGCTAGGGGAATGACAGAAAACTACTTCCCATATTACAAGTGCTAAGAAAAAAACTGTATCTAGACTCTCAATTTCTGCTCTCAAAAGGGACTTCTTACAGCTAGGAATTGTTTTAGAATCTGAGAGCTATAAGCTTTAAACAGTACATCTACATTTTAAATAATGACTGAGGCCATGTTTAGAAATTTTAATTGTTTGTATTAAGCAAACTTGGTATCAAAAATGACCAAGGTAATTTTGAAATAAATGGTTATTTATCCATAACTAAATATGCCTACTTAGAATTCTCAAGTCCCACACCTTTACAAACAATGACAAAAATCCAATATATGACAGAAAAACATTTGGAAGCTGTCTTAGAACAGTAACAGTCAAAACAATAAATTTTCAACTTTACATTCTTTACTTTACATTTACAAGATAAGGACATGTTGCATTACAGCTTTGAGACTAGGAGATGCAGAAAGTCCTAATTATGGCTTATCTAACATTGCCATCTCTGGAGAAGGGTGGCGGGGGGGTGGGGGGGAACAAACAAAAAAAAAAAATTAACTGATCAGGAGCTACATTTGTGGATACAAATGTTTCAAGCTAGAAATGTAGCAGAGATAATAATATAATTATCCTGATATGAAAAGTTAATTCTTTTCAGTACAGAATGCTGCCTTTACTTAAATTCTGTGAGAATTAGAATTATTCCCACTGACAAAAGAACTCTCAATTTCCATTTAAACATAACAGAATAACTAAAAAGTACACAAAAAATAAAAGGACTAGAAAAGTTCATGAAGTTTTCTTTAGTTTACAATACCATGACAAATTTTCAAGGAAAAATACACCAGATTCAATATAATATAGACTCAGTTTCCACAAACAAAAACAAAAAACTGTTTTAATATTTTTACTTAGAAAGATCTTTGTAAGTTGGACCAGGCTGAGAACAAGGGCTCATACTCAGGGTCTGCAATAAGCAGAAGAATTTCCTTGGGCTAACAAAGGGCTGCCATGCTCACCACAGAGGAAATTAAAGTCAAAGGTACACATTATACCAGGCAAACTTGAAACTGAACTACCAGTCAGAGGTGACAGGAGGGGAGTAATGCCTGTACAGAATACAATGAGGTTCTCTCCACAACAGAGCAGAACTTGCCTCATACCAAGTCATATAAAGAATGCTTGCAGGGGAGTGGAGTGGGGGAAATAAGCCAGGGAAAAACCTACTGCTGAAAGCAATAGAAGTATAGTTAATGCTGCAAGCTGAGTTCACATCCCAGCAGAAACAACCAACAAACAGAAATATCAGTGGCAAAGTGGGGTTTGGCTGGGACTATTATCTGAATCAAATGAAGTGAAATAGGCAAAGAGAAAGTTATCAGATGCTAACTTGGAATTAAATGTGTTACTCTAGACCAAAAATCAAACAGCCTATTTTTCCCCACAATAATTAAAAATATTAAAGAAATACTAACATTTTGGCAATGCCTGTTCCTCCACATTTTTAAGGCAAAGTCACTAAAGACAGTTCAGGATGGCAAAGCAGCCTCAACCTGTGGAGGAAAACCAAGCAAACAGACACCAAAAAAAACCAAACCCTTATGACCTCCACAGTACCTGCAACATTATAATCACTGAATACAACCTTGGTGTCTCTGGATGACACCATATCCCAGGTGGGAAAGAAGTGGCATCTCTGGAGATGAAACAACCCAGACACAGAATGCTGTGAGGGTTAATCCTACTGGGTGCTCTTATAGCAGTAGTGAGTCTAAAGGAGATGCAAAGCCTTTAACCCTGTTCACTGGAGCACAGGCAGCAGGAAAAAGATGTGAGCAGGTGGGAGCTGTTTATGAAGACACTCCATCTACAATTTTCATCTCCTTTCAGAAAAGGTTAAAAGGGTGGTGCTATGCACTTGCTTAACAAAGCCTATCTCTAGCCAACAGAATAATGATTCACTTTATAATGTACCATCATTAACTAAACATATATTTTGGTATATTAAAGTGTAGCTGTTGCCTACAAATCAAGATTTAAACACATGAGATTTGTAGTTTAAAATACAAGGTTCATATGAATATTTTTATCATTAACATTTTTGCTCATGAGTCATAGATGTGGTTAATGAAAACATGATGCAAGAGTCCTGTTCCTAGCAAGTAACAAGAAAAAAAACAAGACACAAAACATTTTAATAAACTTAATGGAAGCTGATTATACAAAAAATGTCCTTTGAAAATTATCATGGCCTATACCTACGAGTTATTAATTTACCTCTATATTTTCTGGCACTGCTAACAAGACAGCGGCAGCCAGAGATCCTGCAGAAGCTCCAGCAAAAGCTTTCACATCTCTCAGTAACTTCTTACCATGCCTGTGAAAAGCAGCTGCTGCCCCCAAGTGGTAAATGCCCAGAAAGCCACAAGCTGCAAAGGACAGGTTGATGGGTTTCATTTGGGCTGTGGAAACAGCGTGTCACAGTCAGAAAAAATTTGTCTTGCAATATACATTTATTCTTTTTGCATAATATACTATAACTATATAAAAACCCACAAGTTATTTGAGAACAGTAAAAGCTTTTGGTTACTAAATACATCAAATAATTAACAGTTAATTTAGTATCTCCAAAACTGAAAATAATTCTAAATCTTTAGTACAAATAATTTTTAATTAATCAAAAATATATACCTTTATATACAATGTAACTACATATTTTCAACTCATTTGTCAAGGAGCAGCTACACAAAAGTGATAAAAGAATACCTTTGAAGAACAAATATTGTTAGCCACCTTTATCAAAAATCAAATTAATTATAAACTGCTGGTCACCGTCTCATCATGGACAGGATTGGGAAAATGGATTCAAACTGAGGTAAGGTTAAGACTGGATATTTGGAAAAAAAATTTTATTGTGAGGGTGGTGAGGCACTGGAATAGGTTGCCCAGAGGTGCTGTGGATACCCCTTCTCTGGCAGTGTTCAAGGCCAGGCTGTATGGAGCTCTGAGCAACCTGGCCTAGTGGGAGGTGTCCCTGCCCTGGGAAGGGGGTTGGAACGAGATGATGTTTAAGGTGTCCCATAGCCCAGGGCATTCCATGAATCTATGATCACATTCCCTCTTACACAAGCAGAGCCTTCAATCCATTATAATTCTCTAAGAAAGGAACTCATTTGCTTACTAGAATTATTAACAGACAAAATTTTAAAATAATTACTAGATTATCAAAGAAAAACAAAACATATTGTTACTACTATTAAAATAAGAAGGAGTAGGAAAAAAAAAACCAAAATAAAATACAAAGGACTAAATGTATGAAGATACAGACACATCTAGACATCTTTGTTTGTGTGTGTGAATTTGCACCACAGGCTACTTTGACAAAAAGGCGAAGCTGGTTAAAGCAACTGCATTCTTTCACAGGAATGGAAGAACCAACTCCCATTTCTGTGCAAAACAGATCTCAAGATCAAGACACTGTTAATATGAAGCACTATATGAAATAAAGATTATGTTTATATAGCTGATTGGTCAAAAAGTATGCAAAGTACAAGTTGCCAAATCCAAAGAATTATATCTAAGTGACCTATGAAATGTAACTAAGAAATGCAAGTGTAAGATAACATGGTTATGTAAATCAAAATAAGTATATGTATGCTTATATACATGTATACACACATTTAAACCTTCTACGAGGCTCATACTCCAAAAAAGTATCCCTCTCTGCTGCAAAATAATTAAATGTTCACAAATTAAAAACTATGAGAACCACAGAGTATCTAAAGCATTGTTACAGTAAAAAACTTTAGATTAAAAGGTTTTTTTAAAAAGAAAAAGTCCCTACAAATGTGAAAGAAAAATCATACTTCATTGTATAAATAAGAGGCTGGTACATTTTCTCCAAAGCAGAATCAGAAAATAAGGCTATGTGAACTGAGGAAACTATTTGAATCTCAGATCAAAAACTACTGAACATATCAATCTGAAGTCAGATACCCATACCTCCTCTTACACACCTTCATGAGGAACCTGTAGTTTCTTAGACAAGCTTTAGTCCCATCTAACTATCAGCTACTGGGAGTAACCACTATTCTCTTTTGAGTGTCTGGACACATGGCATTCACTCTTTCATGTGAGTTAATTTCCTAATACTTAGACCCCACACTTTTCTGCCTCCTTCATTTCCCTACCCAAGGACAGAGAGATTATTGAATGAGTATTCACATCAGTTGCTTGACTGACAAAAGGATTCAGTGAGAGAAGAACACACAAGAAGAAAAAACAGTACTAAGATTTCAAGTCAAGGAATACTGTTCAAGAATGCTGCTTGTCTAACTCTGTGAAGAGTAGACTAATTTCAAATCCAAAAACATTAAATTAATACAATGCAAAAATAAGGTGGTTTTTTTTACTTTTAGTGAACAGAAGTACTTACCCACTGGATTTGTATGGCATGCTATACAACAGTGTTTTACAGATTCCACAAGAGAACCTCAAATTAAGGGTAGCAACAGCACAGCTGTGTTACCCAAACACTACATTTTTGTTCATTAGGTATACATTAAGTATTTGTCATATACACAAAAAATGTTAAAATTCCTAAGTACAAATGTTAATTGGCAGATGACATTCATCCTCAAATGACAGATCCACTGGTTACATCTAGCAGCATGACTGAGAAATGGGGTATGCACACACATCTATCAACCCTCTAAGTGGGTAAATAATGAGAAGGAAAAATCACTGAATCATAGAATCATTCAAGTGACTTTTTGCCCAACCTTCTTATGCTTAAAACAGGGTCAACAATCAGATCAAATTTGGTCACTCAGGGCTTTACCTGTTTGTTAACTTGAAAATCTTGTAATGTTTAGCTCCTAAGTGATACCTAGCATTTGTCTGTTGTTGGGTGGAACAATCAGGTTTTCTTTCATTTGTTCAGAATACTAAAATCAGTAGAATATTGCAAATACTGAGTATCACAGAGAAGAAACAGAACATTAGTATCTTCAACCAGTACTATGCATCCATCTGCAGGAAAGTGGAACTGAGGCCTCTTCAATAAATCTGCAAAAAAGCACTTAACCTACAAAGGATGCAGATGACCAAGATGAAACAGATAAAAAAGAATCATGGTTCTATAAGGAACTACTGCTTCACAGATGCAGTTAAGCAACGTTGTTTCACCTTGCAAACAGATCTGCCATTAAGAGGAAAAGAAAGCACTTGTTAGATGAATGTCTTGTAAAATCAGAGAGGCACAAAATAGGAAACAGGACCCTTTTAAAAGAATTCTTGCAAATATGTTATGGCATCACTCGATTTGCAAGATATAATGGTGTATTTCAGCCAAAGAATGATTCAAAAACGTCCTTTGCTTTGATGATCTGGTAGATAGCTGCCTTTTTGAGAAAAAAAGTATAGCATGATTATAAAAACTCCAAAAAGAGAATTTTAATTAAGTATACATTATGACTATTCCCTAACAATTTCTTACAGTGTAACAGAAATAGGGCGTAGTCACGTGTGGACACAAATAACTTCTTTCAGCTCCCAGAGCAGAGAGCAGAAATCTTGCTATCTTAGAAACAGTATGAAACACCTGTTTCACAAGACTTCAAAATAAACATCCTTAGAGAACTTAACATAAATTGTGACTACTAAATTGTGACTATTAACACAAAGTTTTCATATTGGCATGTCTTAAGAAAACGTTTAAATTAACCTTGAAGATGCCCAAGTACATTTCAGCTAGACAGTGCACATTATGTAGAGACATGATATGAACAGGACAGAGCAAACACTTCTGCCACTGTTTTTCAAAAAATGTCATCTTACATGATTTGCAAAATTCAAAATAGAAAGATTTCAACTGGCCAAGGGGATAGAAATGCTTCTGGTGTCTACAAGAGAAAAAAACCAGAAGCATAAGATAAGATGTACAAAAAGAACACTGGGGTTGTTCAGTTTCATTATTTGGCAGATATTGCAGGAGCATTCAGGAATAAATACAAATCTAAGAGTTCCCTTTAAAAGATTACCACATCTGCAGGAAAAAAACAACCCACTGGTGATTAAAAATCTACTTGAGGGTGGGGGCATTTCTGTTTACTCAGCATATCTCATCCATTTTGTAATGCAAACCTTCAAGAGAATGTATGAAAGGAGACAAGGCTGTACAGAAAAATTATGATACAGTACCACACAGCTTTGAGGACAGGTACTGTCTTCCTGATTGTCATGCACATGAAATAGCACAGCAGCTTCTCATAGGGCTTTCCTGAGCAATGTAATTACATAAACATTGTACCATCCCAGTGTCTTAACCTGTCATAACTACCTCCCTGTCATCCCACTTGTAAACAGAAGCTGAAAATGCCCAAAGCAACTGAGTACAAACACCTTTACAAACAAAATCTGAATATGCATAGAATGCAAATGACCAAGCACCCTGAAGCACAGGAGCTAAATGTGTGATGCATAACAGCACAGGATAAGTTATTAGCAAAGAGTGACTAAACAAGCAAAAAAAGTCACAGAGAAAACTATTTAGCACATCAGCATTGCTAAAATAAAAGGTCATAAAGGTAACTACTGAATCAAAAATCACCACTGACACAGAAATGTTTGTTGTTACACATTTCTATCTGGAAAAAAGTGAGCTAGCATAACAACTCACAGCCTTCAGTGAATATAAGAGCTTGATGAAGTTGAAGGAAAAAAATAATAAGTACATAATCTAACCAGCCATTATTAATCTTAATGAAACTACGAGTGTTTGCAAACTGTAACATCTGAGTATAATCCCCTTAAAATCAAAAAAGGAAACACACCACATGATACAAAACCTTCAAATTAAGATTCGAGACCTTGATCCTTAAGATGTCAACAGAGGGCAGGGAAGGCTGACTTCTCCAGAAGAGGGTGGCAAAAAGTTCAATACCTTGTAACGAACGTTGTCTTCCATCACGTACTCCACTGGCACTTTTTCCAACAGCTATTTTGGTTTCCTCTGCATTAGTAGACATTTTTCTATCAATTACTGATTGTTTATCATTTACCTTGGAGACCTGCAGAGGGTCAGATATATTAGTACTAAAAAGAAAAACAACAGCAATATGACATTACTTGAAAATAATTTTTAAGTCATCTAGATTAGCTACCAAGAAATAAGTTCAAACCTCAATGCTCCATAACTTATGCCTGCAGCAATTTACATTTTAAAGATGAACTGAACTAGATATTGAAAAACACTGTCATTGGATATGCTAGTGACCAAAATGAGCTTTATTTTGTGGTTTTTACCATACTTTTATTTATATCTAGTTTTTTTAATAACCAAACTCTACTCTTTTTATCCTCCCTTATCCATCCATTTCCTCCCTACTCTCTGTTGCACAACATTGCATCTATAAGTCATTTTCCAGAGAATTCTGGTCCCATTCTTCACTTACTGACTGTCACTCTAACTAATCAGACAGTCTGTTAGTTATCCTGCGCTACTGTCTGACATATAGTTTGAATAAAATTAACATTTCTCCCCAACTTAGAACTATCACACTCAAAAATTCACTCTGAAACACTGGTACTCCAGCAATTATTGCTGCCTGCCCCTTTATCTTGATAAACTGAAGGCATCTTCAATATATAATCAATGCTGCAAAATCAAAAGTTTAGCTCTGTAGAGTCTAAAATAAACTATTTTATCACTGTATTTATGCAGATCACTAGTATCTTTAGAGAATCACAAAAATACTTACCTGGAATTCAACTCTGTTATGAGGCACTCCTACAGTGCAATAGTTTGGAATTCCAATGCAGAACTGCTGAGTTTTGGCAAACATGCAACTACACAATCGGCCTTCTTTCATCTGGAGCAACAGTATTCGAACACTGCAAAGCTTTCTGGCAGTCCACATTTTAGTAAAAGTGATCTCTGGATCCAGATGATGTGGTAACCAAACTGATACTCACAGAAGCTGTTTTACCAGGAAGTTACAAAGGAAACATCAGTAGGTGAGCTTGGGCACCATAAAAGCACACGGCAGAAACTTTCTTTTAAGCATAACCTGTTTAAAAGATATTACCAAAAAAAAAAAAAAAAAAATAGTTGAAAGGTTCACATCAAGACCCTGATATTGTAACCTCCTCACACCCATCCAACTCAAAAACACAGAGGCATTAACAGCTGATTCACCTGACAATGAAAAATTCACTTGACAACGAAGACATTTATTTTAGTAGCTCCTCTCTCTCCCTCTCACCAGCCCCCCGTGTTGTTCACCACGGACTATAAAGTCATTTGTGCATTTCACAGACAGGAAGAACTAAAATTGCTAATAATGGAGACCCCCAAACCAACAAGCTGCTCCTTAAGATTAACAACGTGAATACACTGCTCCTTCTACCTCAGCTGAAAATTGTGGATGCAGTGATCCTGCAACTTCAAACAACTTGTTCACGAAAACAAAGTGCCGCTGTCAAGATCCCAGTAAGAGACACCCCGGCATGCCGGCTGGTACAAGGCAAGCCTCGTCATCCCCTCAGTTACTAAGAAAGCACAGGGGTTACTCACACACCCAGCGTAAGCCTGGCTTACACCCTGACCATAAAAAAAACGGGTGGAATTGCGCACGGAAAGCAGGTTCCTGCCTGACGCCCACTGCAAACAGCCCCGCTGTGACCCTGTGCCGGCGAGGTCTCGGCGGAACTCCGCCAATTTCCAAATTAATCCAACCAAGTAAGTGAGTAAAGGTGTTCTGTTTCAGCTCGTGCGCCATGAGTTCAGGCCCGCGGTGCAACCGGATTTTTCCTATCTGCACTTTCAGCAAACAACCAAAACAAACCAGCAAAACAGCCGAAACGGCGAGACAAGTTTTTTAAAGCCAGCAAACACAGAACGTGAAGTGACAACCGCAGGGCAGACAGCCCCAAAGCGCGGCCACCTCTAACCTCGGACACTCACAGCAAGCGGGCGATCCCACGCGGGACACGGCCCTGCAGAGGTCAGTCACCCCAACCCCGTCCCGATCGCCCGCAGGCTCCCGCGGGGCTAACGCGGCCTCCGCCGGGCTCTGTGCCCGCCTCGGGCTCTGTGCCCGCCTCGGCCCCGCTCCCGGCAGCGGCCCCGCGGCAGCGCCGGCAGCGGCCCCTGAGCGCGGCGGGGACCGGGAAAGGGCGGCGGGACCCGCCCGCCTCAATCCCCGCGCCTGCGCAGCGCGGGCCCGGCGGCGCTGGGAGAGGCGGCGGGACCGGGCCCGCGGCCGCTGAGGCGGCACCGCCCCGCCTGGGCCCGCGGCACCGCCTTGCCTCGGCCTTGGCCTTGGCCTTGGCCTGAGGCACCGCCCCGCCTCCGCCTCCGCCTTCGCCTCCTGCCGGCGGCGCTGGGTGTGCGGCGGGCCCGGCCCGGCCCGGCCCGGCCCCCGGGGGTTGTCGTGTGGGTGGGTGTCCCTTCCCTCAGCACCGCCCTTGTGCCGAGCGCCCGCCGGGTGACAGCGTCCTGTTGCTGATAGGGCAAAAAGATTATAAAGATTTTTTTTTTTTTTTTTTTTTTTTTTTTTTTTTAATATCAGGAGTTTCCTTTTACTAAAGTGAGTCCGGCCCGAGCCACAGCAAACATGGCACCCAGATTCAAGATGCAGATGGATCCTGGAGGAAGAACTCCTGCTGAGGGAGGGCAAAGATGCCTGTGAAACACAAGTGTAGATGTATGAGCTCTCCCTGGAGTCTGTCTGACTGGGGTTCAAACTAAACTTGTGAATAAACATTATGTTAGATTTCACACAAATTTGTCTCCATCACCTGCAGCATCCATTATCTGTGTTAATGTGGGATGGATTTGAGGTAGGAGACCATGCAGCAGTGTTGGTGGAGCCTTGGCACCCGCTGTTGTCTGCAGGGTCTCGTCAGGGTTTAGCCAGCCTTTTAACTGCTAAAGAGCAATAGTTACAAATGAGAGCCCTAGGACTGTCTTACAGCATTGGCACCATCTTGTGCAGCTACTGCCTGCTGATTTCATCATCCTGCACTCTTTCCCCATGTTTACAGGATGAGATTTTAGATGAGAACGTCAGATGAGGCCTAGTGGTGGAAAAAAAATTCTTGCCTTAATTATAGCCAGAGTTGTAATTTTTAGTTGTCAGTACTGTCATTAAGACCACACTTGCATCTAAATTAATACTTGGTTGACAGCTGTGGCAAGTCACAAATATGTCAGGAGGGCCCTTCTGTTAGATGTGGACTCAAGTACATTAGTTAGCCTCTTGGTTCTTCTGTGCTGTGTCTGATCTATGAACGAATTGGAGAACGTGTGAGGTAGATGAAGCTTTCTGAGTTGGTGACAACCCTTAAATTGAGATAGGTTACAAGTGTCAACACAGCAAGTCATTGTGAGAGACAGCAAATGAGATGGTGTCTCACATATAGCAGCTGGCACTAAAAGTCACAGAATTGTGGGGGTTGGAAGGACCCTGTAGAGATCATCTAGTCCAACCCCCTTGCCAAGGCAGATTCACCTGAAACAGGTGACAGGAACAAATCCAGGTGGGTTTTACAGAGAGGGAGACTCCAGAATGAACCATCCTGTTCCACTGCTCTGTCATCCTCTACGTAAAGAAGTTCTTTCTCAAGTTGAGGTGGAACTTCTTGTATTTTAGTTTGTGGTCATAAAAGAGAAACATTCATGTCTCCTTTGGCCTTAAGATTTCCTATGTGCTAGAGCATGTCCAGAGAAGGGCAACAAAGCCCATGAAGGATCTGGAGTGAATGGCTGAGAGAGCTGGGGTTGTTTAGCCTGGAGAAGAGGAGGCTCAGGGAGACTTTATAACTCTCTACAACTGCCTGAAAGGAGGCTGTAGCTGTGGGGGGTCAGCCTCTTCTGCCAGACAACCAGTGACAGGATGAGAGGAAATGGCCTCAAGCTGTACCAGGGAAGATTCAGGTTGAACATCAGGAAGAATTTCTTCATGGAAGTGGTTGTTAAGCATTGGAATGGATGGCTCAGGGAAGCGGTGGAGTCATTGTTCCTGAGGGTGTTTAAGGAAATTCTGGGTGTGGCACCCAGTGCCCTGGTCTGGTTGTCACATGGTGGTGCTCTGTCAGAGGTTGGACTTGATGATCTCAGAGGTCTTTTCCAGCCTCATTGATTCTGTGATTTTTTGGCTCCCTAACTCAGACTCAATCCATTCTCTTTCCCATAGCTAGACATTATCAGACCCTTATCCTTCAAATGTCTAAGCTCATTTCTTCTGCTGCGTTTAGAAAAAATTATCCATATTCAACCTTTTATAGCATCATATACATCTTTCGTTCTTTGCTCCTTTAGTAGTTGTTCCTTAGAATTCTCTGACATTTTCTTAAGAATAAAGTGCACCAAAAAAATCTTACATGAGTTACATAAGTGCTTAAATGGCTTTACAACATGGTGTTTATCAGGACAGGTATTTTGGAGCATCCTTATATTTAAGGAACAAGGCATTTCAAAGTGTGTGTAAAATAATTTCCCAAAAGAGACTAAGCTACAGGAGCAAAGGGAGCTTTTAGTAGAAGCACTTTAACTTAGTTATATATTTGGTCAGCACAATTATGCTGGTTAGTGGTGTGACTACTGCACCATGTCTCTGTCAACAAGACTGAATTCAGAAATTTGAGGCCCACATGGAAAATGAGGGAATATATAAAGAAAATCATTGAGGATCAAACTTAACTTAAAGGTCTTCTTTTATTACTGACAAAAATGCTGTGTATATAATTCAGAAGTAGACATATAAAAATATGTCTCTTCAATAAGCCCTGCAGAGTAAATTTTAATGGAGAGAGTGCAAGATTCTTGTTATGGATAGGTGTCATTAAAGGATTTAATGCAGTTTTTTGCAATGTTTATTCAAATTGGCCTTTATCTGACTGCTGGTCAATGGATTGAAATGTTCAAGGAAATGTAATGATTTATGGCATTGTATTATGATTTATGGCAGCAACATATAGTAGTGCATCACAAAGAAAAGATGAGCTTTTTATAGGATAAGCATAAGAATAGTGCTAAGCAGCTGATACTCAGAACTACGGGTTTGACTGGTGACCACTGAAAACTAATTTCTTTCCTTATTACCTTTGTCACTTTCATCACAGTGCTAAAATAGAGTGTGACTCCCTCTGTCTAGAAGTCCATGCAGGTGCCTGTGCCTGAGGATACCAGGTCCATTGCTGAAGGTGTGCAACCATGGCTTGGAATTCTGAGGAAAATGCTAAGTTCCAGGAGGAAAAAAAAAAAAAAAAAAAAAAAAAGTTGGCTGAAAGTCTGAAGAGGAGATTCATGTGAGATGAGAAAGTTGAAATTGCAGACAAGGGAAAGCACTGAGATGAGCAAGTATAAAATCATTAAGAAAAAAACGTGTCAGAAGGAGACATGACTGTGGCTGTGCTTCAGGGAGCTGTAGGAGCTCCCCTTTCTCCTTCCTGACTTTTGCCTGCCTACCTAGCAGAGACTCTGCATGTGTCTTATAAAGGGTTGTGAGCACATTAATGCTTAACCTAGTAGTGATTGTGTGAGTGTGATAATGAATAAATAATTTTTAAACTTCTTAGTATGTCCTGCTGACAGAATCGCATTGTGCTTGGCTAAGGTGTCCAAACAGGGACACAAAAGGAATGGTTACAGGACGCTAAAGTTGACAGATAAAACATATGTGGGAATTGTACCCTCAAAAAATCAGTTCGAAAGAAAATATGTGCTCCCAGATAAAAAAAATTAAAAAAAGATGATTTTGGAGGGAGACTGGTGACTGTTGATCCAGCCAGGAAGTCAAGAAATATTTTCTAAAAAACAAGCAAGCAAACAAAACCTCAAAACGAAACAAATGTTCAGTATTTCTAAGGGATTAATTGGGGAAAAAGAGTCAGTGAAAAACCTCAAGGAAACATTATAAATCTGCAAATATAAAGCAAATTTTTGTCATATGTTGAAAATTGTCTTTAGAAATTTCCTAGTAATCTTATGACCTACTGAACACAACATGGAAATATTTTATGAAATTGGGAACAATCACAGCAGGGGTATTGGGTTTGCACTTTTGTTCTTTTTTTCCCCCCCAGTCTTCTCTTTTTGTTTGATTTTATTGTAGCTGAAGCCACATATCGAATTCACAATGAAGTTTTTTTCAGGTATTTGAGAATTGCTCTTGGTTCTTTAAGAGCCCCCAAATAAAGGGGGTTTTTGCATCCCGAAGTGTATGTTACTTGATATTTTCAGTAAACCTTCATATAGTTCATTAAAGGGCCCAGCAGTTTTTTTTTCCTTGTTTCTTCCTGCATAACCAGACAGTTTGATATTTTCCCTCTCACTTTTCGACATCTTGGGTGGGATTTGTCAAAGGAATGCAGGCGTGGGATACAGTCTAGACATGGGTATTTGAGCTAGTCATTCTAATCTGTTTCAATGGTCAGCAAAGAGAAAAAGACACTTTTGGAAAGGAATTAATTTCCACATAGAGTACAGTTTTGAAATATGTTAGATGCATCATTCTCTAAATCTGCTTATTTTTCTTTACTGACATTGAAGAAGGTCTGAGAAGACCACCTCAGAGGTAAATGACTGAAGTTTTGCAAAAGAGCCTCTGTCCTGGCAATGGTGTAGACTCACTTGGCTGCCAAATGCTGAGTCTGCCATCACTTGAAATTCTGAGGTGAGATGAATTACTGTCTGGAAGCCAGAGAGCAAAACCTGAAACCATCCATTAAACAGAAAACTCAGTCAGAAAACGGACACTATGGAAGGGCAATGCCTCAGTGCTTTTAAATCACTCCATCTGCTCACAATTTGTCTCATTTCATTTCCTAACACTTCATTTAAAGTGTCTACTTTTGCATTTCATCTTTTTCCTCTTGTCACAGCCTTTGGGGATGCCCGTGTTCAGGTTCACAGCTGCTATGCCCATGTAGAGGTTGCCCAAAAAATTCTGTATGCTCCACCCTATAAGTGTTCAGGGCCAGTTTAGATGGGTCCCTGAGCAACCTGATCTAGTGGAAGCTGTTCCTGCCTAGGGCAGAGGGTGGTTGAACTAGATGATCTTTAAGGTCTTTTGCAGCCCAAAACAGTTTATAATTCTGTGATTTTGTTCCTCTGAAAATTCTTTTGCAGATGCTGGTTTGTTGTTTCTTCTACTAAGTACAAGCTGCTTAGAATCAGCACAGGAATGAGAAGAGGTGTGTTTGTAAACAGTGAGAAGACTTAATCATCAGTATTGATGTGCAGGTTACCGTTAGTTTTCAAGTTCAAGTTTGATATGTAAGCAATTAAGTTTTTTTTGCATCTTTCACAGTCCAAAATGCTTCAGCTTTAGGAGATTGATAAGTTATTGTATTTTTGCCTGATTCCATATGAAACTATCTATTTTTTCCCCCCAGAGTCCTGTACAAACTTTGGAAAAATAATTTTTATGTGGCTTGATAAAGATTTCAAAATATTTATACTAATAATGACTTCCCTGTATTTCATAATGTGTTGTATATTTGATTACCAGGAGTTAATATTTTGCGGGTGGGTTTTTTTCATCTTGCCATCTACTCTTTTGAGCTGTTATCTTTCCATTGTTTTATCTTGCCTTCTTTATATTTTAGATGTTAAAAGTGTTGAAAATATGTGTAGTAGCAATGATATTAACTGTGCTTACATCTTATCTGTATATAGGTATTTCCCATGCATCCACTATATTTAGCATGAGATGTTTTTGTAGCAACATTTGTCTTTTGGTGACTCATTAAGCAAATCATCACTCAGTTTATTTCTTGTAATATGCCTTCTATCAATTTATTAGCCATTGTTAAGCTTATGAGAACATGAGAACAATCAAGAAAATTAATCTAAATAAACTAATGGTGTGAGTATAGAGTGAATTTTTTAGGCTCCATTAATTCTTTGTACCTACTGATTCAGAATTAAAAAGGTCATAGCTGAGTTTGTAGACATAAAAAATGTTTGGATATTAAAATAGAGCTCTCAAGACATATTAAAGCATTTTCATCTTTGGTTTTGTTTTTTTTTCCATACATGAAAAGGTGAAAATAACAGATAAGACTGATTCCTTTATTTAGATGGGAATTCGATCTTTAAAAAAAAAATAAAAAAATAAAAAAAATAATTGAGGTAAAAGACAGACTCCTGAGTGAGAACATAAATGATTGCTTTAGCTTTTTGTGGGGGGATTTTTAACCTTCCTATGACCTAATATCTCCCTTTCGTATAGGGGAAGCTCCCCTTCAGCTTTATATTTCTGTTTGCAGTATGTGGTGAGTCCACACAGCCTCAAAGGTCTCACAAATTGTATTTAGCAACTGATGGGATGTGTCCACCCTTTCACCATGTAATACACCTCATGTGCACATAATCTGTTTTTACTATCTGCAGATATTATTAATTACACAATCATTGCCATTTAACTGAAACATCTTCTTTTCTGCCTGAGACAGCACGAGACTGTGAGAAGAAAGGTATTTTTTGATTTACAATGACAAAATATTCTTTTATATCTAAAAATAGCCTGTTCACAGGAAATCGTGGCAAGAAAAATTACTGAGCAGAGCAGTAGAAAAGTGCTTTGAGCAGCTGAATAAAAATTTTTGTAGACAGGAGGCAAGAGAAGACAAAATTATCTCATTTTCAATTAATATTTTGATCTGTTTTGGCATGTATGGTGTTGGTTAATTTTCTAAAATATCAGATTTGTCTCTGCTGTGGCTCCACTGTTCCTTCAGCTCTATATTTCACTTCATTTTTTATGCTTTTAGATTTTAACCTTACTAGCTAATATCATCTCCATCACTGTAAAATATGTAAAGGACATTATTGTATTGATAATTGGCAGCATCATTAAAATCTATGGAACAACATTTGCATAAGGCAAAAAACTAGTGAATTGAAACTTTTTTTACATTACTGTAGTACATAAAGGTTAGATTTGATTTGTACTCTATGATAGAGTGAAGCTGTAAATATGATGAGTTTCCATGACCTTTCCTTTCTTAAGAATCTACCGCCAGTTTCATAGAATACACATTTACAGTAATTGTCTGGTTAAATTACTTGAAGTTCTAGTAATAGACATGTGCATAAATACAATATAGTCATATAAAAATCAGTTTTAAAAGGAGGCAAAGTAGATATGACATTTCTGTCCTTCAAAGCTGAAGCTCATGTGCTGAATGATTTGTGTATATCCTCCACTTCACAACCATGACTCCAAGATAATAACCATTACCAGACTCAAAGAAATTTAGTGAGGTAAAAAAATTGTGAAACATCACCAGTTTAGTAATGTTTACTTTAAACTAACTAATATCTCAAAAAATGGCTAATTGAACCTGAATCTGCCACACTGAAATATCTTTGCTAATCAAAACTGCTGTAATAATATTTTCTGACAGATTTCACTGAATTCTCCTGAAAGGTAAGGGGTTATTTTGATAATTTTATCTATCAGGGGATCAAGATTTATAGGCAGGGATTTTGGGAAAATATTATCCAGTTTTCTGCCTGACTTAGTGTATCCTTAAACAAGTGGTAAGCTTCCTGCTGGGGAATATAGGCATGAGGAAGTTATGGCAGTTTAAATCTGAATTGTATGGAAAGGATAAAATAACATTTTGCTTCCATGAATTAACATGTTTTGATACTGTTTTATACATATTTCTATGATGTGAATTTTAGACATAATTCTTGTTCATTCATATTATTTTTGAGTTTAAAATGTGAATTCAATTTCAAATATTCAATAGACATGTATGTAGCTTAGCTCCAACAGAAACTGTGGAAATATATAGCTATCCTGAAATAGCTAAGTGATGAAAAGCACATCTGAGTTGAAATCTGTTTTGGATAGGGTAGAGCTGGGATTAGAATGATGACCATTATCTAAATATAAAGCCACTTGGTGGGAGGCCACTCTATACTATCAGAAATGGCATCCTGAGAATTTTTTTTAAGGAATTATTAATTTGAACAGTTTATCTCCTGTAGGTAAAAACGAATTGTTTGAGAAATTCTGGTGTCTTTGCTTGTCGGTGCTGACTGACTGTAATTTCTTGCTGTGTATCCTCAGGAGCATTTGCACCAGCTTCATAGACAATGAATAAGGAATATCACAGTTTTCCCCAGTGGCGTGGGGAAAGGGTCAAGACTTTTTGAATCCAGCTTACATGTGGCAGCAAGCAGCTGGAGCTGCCATCGAATCACAAGCCTCTGACTCTGCTTGTCTGGAATCCTGAGCCAGAGCAATGAGGTTTGCCCATGAGCTGGGAGTTTTCACTTCTCAACCCAGACCCTTTTCATACTGGGGCAGGACTTGTCACTTCTGTAAAGCCTGGGGGAGACTGGAGAACTGAGAACTATAGAATAATTTCAGAGTGCAGGAATTCTTACAGGTGAAATCAAATTAAAAATATTAATTTTCCTAAAAGCACACTTTAAAATATCATAGTACTTTCAGTACGATTTACTCTTTTATAACATTTTAAATGCTATAGATAGCTACTGATGACTTTTGGCATCAATGTGTTCTAAGTGCATGGTTTCTGAATACTGGGATATTTTGCTCTAACTGGCAGTCATCCTTTTGAATATTTTTTCACATTTGATAGTAATTCAATTTCCAACTTTTTGCCTGCATTGTTGTAACCTGGATGAGACCTTCATGAATAGAGGTAGTGATACCTCTGTGTATCACTGTATACCCTGACTGATGTTTTCATAGGAGTTGGACAATTTAAAATTAAGAGCATTTTCCAGTTGGTGTTTATTTACAATTTCATAGTTGTCTTCATCTGTATGTCTGACATGCTTACTGGTTTGAGTAGCTTTGATTATGGCAGTCCCACATTCAGATTATATGCAGGCAACTGGAAGTACGTTGCATTATGTATGTACTGGAAGTTTCTGAAGCACAAGTTGTCAGATACTGAAACGCTGTAAATTCATCATGTGGCCATATAGGCTTTGCACTACAAAAAGTTTAAGCTTGTTCAGCAAAAATCTGTGCCATTCTTGCAACTATCTGGGGAAAAATGTTCTTTTTTTTAATTACCTATTTTACTAAAAGTAATCTTAGTTCTTTTCTCTTTGGGCTTTTTCGCTACAAAAGGATTTTTCTTATCATCCTTTAGAGTCTAATTTATTGCATTTTAAATTAAGGTTAACAGATTATATTTTGACAGTCTCTGGATATTTGTGTTTTCCAATTTGGTGAATCCAGGAGGAAAGCATTCTTATCTTCTAATCTTGAGTTGTACAAAATTAAGATATTTGCATAGTTTTTTACTCAATCTGTGAGTTACAAAAATCCTCAAATAGGATAACCCTCAATTATTTTATTCTGCTTCTGGAACAGCTCAAACTGTGTCCCAGTGTTCTTGGAATAAATTTGATTGCAGGTTTGCATATCTCCATTGTATTTTCCTTTTCTGTACAATTAATCCCAGCCTGCCTGATTTCTAATGTGTAGAATGGAAAAAATTTTATGACGCTATAAATTTTAAAGACAAAAGAGAATGGAACTTTGAAGAAAAACAGAAATTAGATTAAGTTGTAACATTTAATAAGTATCTGTCTAAAAAAATTCTCCCTTAATAAGAATGTCAACTAAGAGCAGAAATAACAGTGGTTATTTAATGTTTGATGTCAGAAGTTGACAGAAGTCTAGTGCAAGACTGCAGTAGAAGGAAGGAAAATGATTTACTTGAACATATGAGCTCAGGGCTACACCACTGGGTGTTCTGAAAGGGTGTAACTAAGTATAACCTCTACCAAAGTTTCAGTTCTCTCTGCCTTTCTATTTTAAATAAAAAATGTGTATAATTATAAATTAAGCCAAGAAAATGTTAACATGGCACTAGATTTCTAATTTTTAAGAAATTAACTCCAAAAGGGCAATGCTCTTTTATCACACTAGCAAGGCTTGTTCTTATGCCAGTTGTTATCTAGTAGCTGCTCAGTCTCAATATTAGGCATTTGAAAAGCTGGAGTGAAACATTTTCTTAACTGTTTGATTAACTTTTAGCATTTTCAGTCAGAAAGAATGGATAGATGCCTTTAGTCTAATTTCCCTCAGACATGCTGCATTTTTTGCTGTTTTTTTCAGAAACCTAGTCAAGCATCTTCCTTCTTTCAGCTTGTGAAATGAAACAGCTCTTGAGCTGTTTGTAAGCAACAAATCAACACATATGACTTACCAGAATGAAACTTTTTCAACTGTGCACTGTCTGTTGTCAGTATATTGTAATTACTGCATGGAGTTTCTGTTTAACATACTTGCAGAGTTTAACAGGTAAGAGACATGACATTTAACTAATGCAATCAAATATTACCTGCCAACAACTTTGAAATCTCCTTGCTTTCTCATTTTATGACATGCTTTCTTAGGCAAGCTCCTAGTCTGTGAACAATTACCAAAAATCCTTCAAATTGCCTAGTTTTAACATTGCACTTGGGACAGACCAGGAGTCACTCTAATCATACACCTTGGTGTCAGAGTTTCATGTCTTCTCAAACTTCCCAGCTGTCTGCTCCATACTCTCTGTCTGAAACCTGTCAAAGAGGGATGAGCATCCTCTATTTGTCAAAGTATCTTCTGCAGGATAATAGTAATCAGCAGGTTTTTCTTTTTCCTTTATTCTTCTCTTTTGTATGTTATGAGTTGTTTTTGTTCTTTTGGCTTTGTTTTTTTTTTTTTTGGATTTTTTTGTTTTTTGTTTTTTGTTTTTTGATTTTTTTTGGTTTTTTTCTGTCATTGAAACAATATTTTCCAATTAGCAAGGGTTTTGAAAATCATGGGTTTGTCAGATGACATGCTTCCCCAAGGGGCTAAAGAAAATGCTATGGAGAAACAGAGGATCTGTTATACCTGCAGGGGGCATTGCAATACAAAGAAAGGAAAAATGAAAACTTCCAACCACATTGTCTGCTAATATTTTATGACATTCGACTATTAGATGTGTCTTTTCTTTCAAAAAGTGTCAAGTTTTTTTTTAAGATATTAATGAACTTTTTCCTAGTGTTTTTGAAAGAAATGTTAAATTACATTTGGAAGGATATTTTTCAGTGGTTTTGCACTTACTGATAGTGATGAAGAACATTGGTATAATGGTATTAAAATGGGACACAAAATGCCAGTAATTTTTTCTTTAATATAGAAAAAGAGTTTTCAAATGATCCATTAATAACCTTTAGACATCTTCCCTAGTTTAATGAGTCTAATTAGTCTTTATATATTATGACTCTCTATTCTTTTTGTATACATGTACTTTTATTTATTAAAAGGAATGAGGCATGGCATCTAAGCTGGCCAGCAGTTCTAAGACAAAATCTTATCTATTGTGTCATGCACATATATGAGATGTTGGCTATTTCATCATTCCTCATAGAGTTCATTAATTATCTTTTATGAAGTCTTGTCTGTAGTAGATTTTTATAGTTTTATTATCTATGATGAGTGAAAACAAGCTGATGTGTAACTTCTGCTTCACAAATAATAAGTGGACACTTATAAACATTGGAAATTATGGAATCACTCCTAAGATACAATATGTACATATATTTCTGTGTACAGCAGAATATGATTTCAGTCTTTTGTCAACAATACCTCAGCCTTTTTCTTCTTAGTTGTGGAAAATCTTTCCTCTTAGAAGCAGGAAAAAAGCTGTATCTCCTGGTAAAAAAGGAAGGTGAACAGATTTGGGAGCTGTCACTGGGAGGAAAAAGTTGATTAGATGAAGTTGCTAACCACTCATAAAGAAAAGATTAGCCAAACTCTCAAGTGCAATAGAATGACTGGTTTTGTAGCTGCATGGTTGACATTAGTTCTATGCAATTTCTGCTTACTTTACTTCCTTTCACTTCTGAAGTGTAATTTTTGTTGTTTCTTCTCCCACTAGCAGTCATTATAATGAATTGCAAGATTTATTTGCAGTGTGATTTATGATAGAAAACTGTATTTTTTTCAAAATGGAGTCAGTCATTTCTTTGGATTCCATTATACCCAGGGCAAATGGAAGACCACTTTTCTTTGGTAAAATATTCATAGATTAGTGGCTTGGCTTAGAAGACATCATTTTATTTCCAGGATTTATCAGCAAAGTGCTTATGAATGCTGCTGATTTGTTGACTGCTTCTTTGTAGTCTTAAAGTAAAGATTTGACACCATGTTCCTGATATTCTGCACTTTCTGATAGACTCCCTGCATTGCAATTGTGTTCTTGAAGCAGATCCTTATCTCTAGTTTTGTCAAAATTGAATTCAAGGCCATTAGCATCCACTTGCTATATTTTTTCCTGCATAAGTCTTCAGTACTTTTTTTGCACTTTCTGTCATATTATTAAAAAGAAAACAGTGGTCTGATTTTTTATCAATTTTCTTACCTCTTTGACATTATTCTAGGAAAAAGAAAAATCCAGCATTGGAGTTGAATTTCTCTTAGGTGTGGCAAACCTCTTTAGTTTCATATAATCACTTGAAAAAGGAAAATACTTTATCCACACTAATAAGGTGACATTATCGATTTCAGATGTGCATTTAATTTATACAAATTTCTTAACTGACCTAACTTCCACATTTTTTAGCCAGTTGTGGAATTTTCTTGCAGATTTCTTCACCAGATTCTTCAGGCAAGGCTGTGTTCTATGTGTAAGTACTTTACTTAATCATCTGTATTGCATTAATAGCCATCTAAAATGAAAGCAGATGTATCTTCTTTATTCTTAACAGAGCAACTGGTAATTCTCATAGTTGTAATTCATACTTGTAAATGCTATGATGATCAAAAATAGGTTTCTATGATTTTTTTTGAGGTATCTGTTCCAAAATGAGAAAAATGAGGAAGGATCTCAATAGCATTGAGCAAATAAAGCTAATCAAATAGTGAACAATATGAAACAGATTAATTCCTAATTAGTTAAAGATTTGCTTGTTTCATCTGGACATCACTTGTTATTGATGCAGTAATGCTTGTGCTTGGGAGGGCACAGGTACTGCTGAGTTCCTTAAGATGACAGAGAGAAGAGTCATCACCTCTTGACACGTATTTGTTATAGTTTCCCTTTTGGTCTAGGAAGTGTTAAAGGTCAGGACCCTGGCATTCAGACTGAATCCCAAGAATTCATACTTGAAATTTCAACGTAAAATACATTTTCCACATCTACTGCAATTTGAAAACCTTTGCAAGGGTTATGTGAATAAGATAAGTAGTTCTTTCTTCATAGAGAAATTGAAAGATTGAAAACCATTGAATTTTATGGACTCAAAGACTGAACATATACATCAATTTTGAAGGGTTTCAGCTACTATTTTCTCATCCATAACAAAAGGCTGACAAAGACAAATTTTCTCTCTTCACTTTTATTGTCCACTTTTTGATATATATCTTGTTATCAACAGTGCTTAGCTGCAAGTTACATAATAAATTCTTCAATATTCAAATTAGTTTTGCTAGAATAACAGGTACACAATGCAAAAGGAATCTGAAAGCTCATCCTATAAAATCATCATTTCCTCAGTTAGTAAAAAAATATTTGATCACTTGATGTGGAGCCAGATATGTGCACTCCTTGCCCTAGTCACAGGGGTAAACACACGAAGGCAGCTGTGGATTTAGTTTTCTGGTGACAAGTGGTTTGTTACTTCTAGATACTGCTCTAGTATAATGTAGACATAGAATAACAATGTCAAACAGAAACTTTGGGGAAAATTGGCTAAATTAATAAACATGGAGTTAACTAGATTAAACTAGTTTAGTTTAAATAACCAAAATTCCCCCATCTTAATACAGCCAGGACTCTGGGCCTGATTATTTAGTACCATCACACAGAAATATCTCTTGCATTTGAAAACTGTTCTGCCTCAGATGAGACTGAAATATGAATCTTATTGCCATTTTTTAACACCTTATTTAACAATTTCCATACCATTGCTATTGCCAAGGATCCAAGGATTTGCCACAGTCCAAAAACTGATTTTCTGTGGTGCTTTTTACTGACAGCCTATTGAAATAATTACCGTGTCTTGGTGGTAATCACAACCTGGTCAGACCCTTACTTCTGCTAGTTTTCTGCACTCTATGAAAGGCAGCTTTCATTCCCAAGGTAGGGACTTAGCAATTCTTTGTTTTTTCCTTCATCTTTTGTGAAAATTCAAGGCCGACTTGATGCTGGAAAAGGGATTCTTTGTGCCTTCAGCCAGACTCACTACACTGAGTTTATTACTTCCTTGTTACACTGCATTGCACTAGGTGGTGGTGGTGGAAGGCAAAACAGTATCTCTGTCTCCATTTGGTGTTATAAAATTGCCTAATAACTTGCCTGAAGAGAAAGAAGATAAGTAAAAAGATCATTTTATATCCGCAGTCTTTCTGCTGAAAGTTTCATGGTGTTTTTGTAAACTGTCAATAGAAGAGGTCTTCAGGATGTGATAAAGTTCAGAGGGCTGAACACTGGAACAGGCTGCCCAAAGAGGTTGTGGTGTCTCCCTTGCTGAAGATATCCAAGAACTGTCCAAATTCAATTCTGTTCAATGTTCAGGGATGACCCTGCTTGAGCAGGGAGATTGGACCAGATGATCCACTGTGTTCCCTTCCAACCTCACCAATGAGGAAAGGTGAGAGCTACCAAAGGCTTGACAGGGTTAGGACATGTCACGTCATGAGTAGAGAAATTCTTTGTCCTAATCTCTAAGCCAGATGTGGAATCAAGGAAATGAATCATTCAAAAGATTTTCAGGCTCATAGTTGTTACCACTCTCTTGGTGAAAGATATTGCTTTGTAGTTTGGTGCTGATGAGACAAGTATAGACATTCCTGGCAATCCAGCCCCTGTCATCTTAGACCAGCACACAAGGTAACCCCACACTACACAGCTCTGACTATTCATCTGTAGGCAACTAAGCCTTGCTGTCCATCAAATTCTCTCTGATTCAAGGAGACAATAAATAGAGCATCTGTTTTTTATTATATATTTTATTTTAAAAGTATCTTCATTAATTTCTCTGCTCCTTTCACCAACATGGAGTGCTCCCTGCTGTAGATGCCTACTACCTTGGTGCTGAGTAGTGGAAATGCTTCAGAAGGTCAGGTACAGGTCCAAGCACCTACAAAGTTCTTCCAGGAAATCTGAGAGGTTTTATTTGATGAATCACCGTTCAAGGTAGTAGTGATTCCTCCATTCTTCCAGGAAAAGGAGGAGTAATTTGTAATTATAAAGTGTATATTGCAAGGAGATTTCATACTTTGATATGAGATATGTAGTCCTCCCTCTTAAAAATTTAGCTAGACATTTCATAAGATAAAAAAGGGATTTCTCTTGTTCCTCGAATATGTAGTCCCTTGATGGTCTTCAGAGCCTACTCTAGAATCAGAAATAAGTTATGATCAAATTTCCAATACATATTCTTAAAACTGTAACAGCTTTGTAATATTTGTCTTCCATGCCAAGGATGTATGTACTGTCAATGGATGACAATTTTCATAAAGAGCTGACTTATGACAGGCATATTAGAAATAAGTTTGCCTGTCTGTGACTTGATCTTATATTTTAAAACTGCAGCTATTGGCCCCAGTTCATGAGGGACAGTCACAGAAGAATACAATCAGTTTGTGACTAAATGTAGGGTATTCAGAAAAATAGAATGATCAGCATGACTGGTGTCACCTTTCCAATCTAATTTTTGGCAAGACTTTCTCTGATTACTAGAGACAGACATTTTGGCAGTCCCAACTCATAAAAAAGCAAAAAATTATAGAAATAGCAAAATTAGTTGCATACTTTTGGTTGAAATGAAGAAAAAATTCCTTATTTTTTTCATTTTATAAAAATATTTTACACACCACAATTAATATAGAGAAATGTTAGTTTCTTTGCATTTCTTTGAATCTAACTTTTTAAGTGACTTCTCAGGGTAATGGTCTTTATTAATGAGCAAATACCATATATTTCATATATGAAAGAAGAGAAAGAAACAGTTAGGATACTACTGGTTAATTTTGGAAGGTGTATAAACTGTAGCGGCATTTCTTCTCTGAGATTATTTTCACAAAATAAAAAATACAGATCAAAGAACTTCAATTCATATGGACATTTAGGCCTTTACAGGCTTTGCTATTGAACCAAGTGAAACTGTAATATATTAAGGACTTAAGACCTCTGTACTCAAGTAAAACTGACCTTTCAATTGGCTGCCACATGGCAAGAATTTTTTGTCATTTTAAACTTGTGGACATATCCTTACCACTATTTCATCTCAACATAAAATATGTTGATAAATAAAAACTGCATCTGGCAGCTGATATTTAACATGAATAATCTTGAGAACACCTGCATCTACCTCAAGCCTTTTTCTGAAGTGCTGATTCTCAAGGCAATATCGTGTGCAATAACTTTTGTCCTTGAGAAGGAAGGAAGTCATCTGGCTCCCATCAGAGAACCCCACTGAGATCAAGGTGGCTGTTCACTCTCATCTGTGTTTAGTTACCTGAAACAGCCCTGAAGTAGTCAATTCCTATTGTCAAAAGGCATGCACCCCCAGTTTCTTTTCCTGACAGGTTTTATGGTTAGGGTGCAGCCAAGTGAAGTAACCAGTACCCGAGGGTGGAAGCAGGAGGTCTGGGCCCTCCATTATGAAAGCCCCATCCACAGTGCCCAGTGAGGAAGCAGAGCTGGGAGCAGTATGGTGACCATGACCAGCCCAGAGCAGTGTGTCCATCCAGAAAGGTCATGGTGACAAGGAGGGCTGACTTCATCTCTCTAAATCCAATTATTTGAATTTGGCAAATTAGTCTTTAAGTCTTGGTAATACTTTTAGGTGCTTCAGATATACTTGCTATATGAGCAAATGATGAAGCAAATTGTTATGGGGGGACTGAAAGGTATGTACTTTATGAGAAAGTTTTGATTTTGGATGTTTATCTTTTCTTGCAAAGATAGCACTTGAGTTAGTCAGTGATTTTCTCAAAGTTTATGGCCCCTTATACTATGCATGCATTTGCTCTGAAAAATGTTTTATATACATTGTGGAAATTATGTTGTCTGTTTAAGAGAATGACATTTCCATGATAACCACGTAGTAGATATCTTAATTTTCAAGAGGTGGCATTTCTAGGCACAGTGGTTGGTTGAGACTTTGTTGACATCCTGATGTTGCTGAAGAGCTAATCCAGCTGTAATACATGAACTTGTAACACATGAGCCCTAGTTAGAGTGAAGTTGGTGGGCTCTGAGGGTGGACTTCACTGTGCAGGAACCCCCCAAATTCTCATGCCCTCATGACCTCCAGCCACTCAAGCACCACGGCTGTTCTTGGGAACTTTTCACAGATTTAGCAGCCGTACTCTTCAGGTTGGCAACTCTTTTTTCTCATGACCCATCGACCTTTGGGTCTTCATGCGTTGTGAGTATCCATGGGAACTTGATAGGCTGTTATCCTCACACAACACTTGGCCTAGAAGGTTTCTCTGGGTACTCTTGAGCAGTGTACATGTAATTTTATCATGTCTAATAAATTGGTGATATAAGATGAACTTAAGGCAATCCATATCCTAGAAATCTGGTGTTCTCTTAAGCAACGTTAAATATCCCCATATATCTCCCAAGAAAGGAAAAAAATATTTTTCATTTTGGAAGAAAGAAAACTCATCAGCATGTTATCAAAAGATGAAAAGAAGAAAATAATTTGCTTTCTCTCCAGTTTTTCAGCCATCTTAGTGAATATTATGACATGGAGAATGAGCCATACTATACTTTCAATTAACTTTTGTGGAGAGATATTACTGTCCTGGGGATGTTTAAGAGTTTTACAGAAATACCAAAACATTTTTACAGAAATTCTGAGAGAAATACCATTTTTACTGTCTATAGTGAAGCCATTTTAAGAGCTGCTTTTCATTAAGCATTTATACTACCTGCAAATTGTTGTAGGCTTTGTTAATCATATCCATTTCATTGCTTATTTTCAATCCTGCAGAACTATGGTAAGGCAAAAATTACTTCTTTGGGGTTATTGACCATGATATGTAGATCTGAGCTTTACTGTTTCTTCACTTCCATTTATAGAAAAGGTTTTGCACGTTAACAGTGCTATTTCTTTACCCTGGTTATTATGGAATATATAAATTTAAGCTGCCCCTTATGGCCCATGTGCTGTTGCATGTAATCTAATGCTATTACCAGCAGATGGATTTTCCCACATTCTCTTCCTTCAGTAGACAATGTTAGATTTATGCTTACAAGTCAAGAGTTCTGCGTGTTTGATTAGGTAAGAGAATTAAAGATAAGATTGTATTCTTTACTGCTGTATCCTGTAATATTGCAACATATATTGCCACTGGCTTATCAGTGTAGGAAAATATGTGTGGTTTTGTGAAATCCACTATTTATCAGAAAGAAAGTCCAAAAATTAAGAACACCTTCTATCTGAGAATATAGATAGTTTTATAGTGTTTCAATTTCTGTTCGCAAAAAGAACTCAGAATCTCTGAATGTGAAAAAAAACTTACTGTGTGAAATACTAATTGTAAAAAAAACCATCTTGTACATTGTTTTTTTATTAGGAAGGTATTTTTTTAGTTTCCTACCTCTGCAATGTTGCCTATGGAATCCTTCATCCAGCTTCTGATCCTGAATGCTCATTGTGTTAAAGATAGGCAGTAGGTGTCCTTTAAGGTTGTCAGTGTGCACAGAAAAATGAGGTCCAGTCTCTTCAGGTAAGTAAATAGGATGGAAAACACAAATGCTTGGAAATGTTTTTCTAGATTATTCTCTCCTGATCCTGTTTTAAGTTTCTCTGAGCAGCAAAAATTATTTAGGTGCTAGTGTCTGCAGAATCTGGTCCATCATTACAGTGAAAGTTTTATACCACTTTTCATTGTAAGCAGGAATGTGTAGGAAGAAGAGTTGGGGGGATTGGTGTGAGACTGAAGACAAATGGAAGGAGAGCAGTACAGTAGAGATCCAAAGCCTAAAGCCAGTGGGTGTAAATCCACCAGCTTCAGTGCAATTACAATGAATGACACCAATGCAGATCTTCTATTTTTATTTTCGGGTGTACAAGGTGAAAGTGATAGAAAAATTTCAGATCCTGCATATTTTTGTGATTATAATTTAATTTTCTTTTCTTCAATTTTCTATGTGTAAATGGCAGTTTTTTCAACGTTCAGGACAGTAAAGTTGCCTAAGAAGCTTTAAAAGATGGTTTTAATAAATATTTGATGTCTCTGTCAGCCACCCTAATATATTGCTAATAAGAGTCTATTACATGGCTGAGATGTTCCATTTTTTTAAATACTTGTTTGTTACTCTCTGGTAGATCCAAATCAACATTTTGTTATTAAATTAATTTTTTTTTGTTTGTCATTTAAATACTTTTAAAAAATTAGATGTTGTAGCTCTAACTTATTACTGAGGAATAATTCAATGAATGGAGAAAAAATATTCAGTAAAAATAGTTGAGCTCCTTTAATGTATAATCATACTCTAGCTCCTGGTGTGTTGAAAACCGTTTAAACCAATAAAATACAAGTTTCTTAAGTAGCTGTTTCAATTATGTGTTAACAGCCAAGTGGGAAAACTGTGAAAGTGATCAGACACTGTCTCAGGCCTAATAAAGCTTCAAAGGCTAACCACATTATTGAAGTGATGAGGTGTTTAGACTTTAAAGCCTCACTCACAGCCTTCACCATCAGTCTCTGTATTAGATTTCTAATGGACCTTTCTGTAAAAAAGGACTGAGGAAGCCAGGTCTAAAAAAAGATTAGTAAGAGTGAAGTAGGTAAGGGAGACATCAAAATATAAGCGATTTAATAAAATTTTTGAGGACTAAGGATAATTTTGATATGAAATATGATTATTTATACCAAAGAAAAGAAGAAAATTAAAGGAACATTTGAAAATAAAACATTGTTTTGTAAGTTCTAAGGAAATCAATCATTTCATTAATGGTTGCTATTCTGGCAGCTCTTGACATAAAACAAGCTCATCAGAAGTTTTGCCAGATAACCTCTGGCTCTTCTCAGAGATTTTTTAAAAACATGTATAAATTATGCGTCATGTGAAACTCTGACAATCAAACACAAAGAGTACAAATCTATAGCTACTGTTTCCTAAATTGGTAGACATTTTCACTGACAATTTGGTAAATTATGAAATTGCAGTAGAGGTTATTTTCATGTTGAAGTTGTTCAAAATTTCCTTTAACTGCTTCTCACAGAAGATTTTGCATAAAAGGAAACTTCAAAAAAGATTTTAAAGAAATCAAGAGGCTGTTTCTGTGTTAGAAAATTCAGAAATATTATGTGTCCAGTTCTCAATTTTTTTTTCTCAATTATCATTCCACACATAGTTGGGTTTAAAAGTAATTTACTGAGTAATCACTACTGTGTTAAAAGGGTGGGGATCACATACCTGAGATAATTTTAGACTATACCTCCTTTATTATTAATCATAACAAAGGAAGCAAGTAATTCAGGACAGGCTAAAAACTCATCAGATTCAATTTAGCTTCATTCAGGGTTTCAACCATTTTAATTGTTGAAAAAGCAGAGTGAAATAGTTGATACTTGTCTCCAAGATCAGTTCACATCTGAGGTGTAATTCTGCTTGCCATTTGGTGGGAGTCAATAAAGCTCTTTGCTGTCAGGATTGTTAAGAGACAGAGAGCCTGGAATAAAAATAAAAGAAGTTTCTAATTCTCTTTGAACAGTCATATGAGTGGTTTGATTGAGTGCCAGGACTAAAAGGTTCTTCTGAGTAGAGGTTCTGGCTCAGAGAATGTGGTGGAGAAAGGCCTGACCCTGAGAAGTTCTGGCAAAGAGGGACATGGCAAGGGCCATCATCTGCTTGTAGGTTCTGGACTTAGAAAATGGAAGAGGAGTAGGCAAGAGACCAAATAAGATGCATACTCAAGAATATTCTATAGGCATTTTAAAGCAAGAAAATCTGTTTGTCCAAAGTTGTTATCACATATATTCTTTGACAAATTCAACCCATTTTGCTACCTTCCCAGGTGATCTCAGCAATTTTGCTGTAAATCTGGTTTCACTGTAACATTTGACCACATCCTCCATTTCAGTTCTTCACAATGATTGTCTCTTGTATTGATTATCTTACAATCAGGTTAGCTGCACACATTTCTTGACTGATCTGATATCAGGAACATACTCACTCAAGAGAATAAGATGTCTATATATAGTATAAAATACAGATCAAGAGCCATAAAAAAACAATAAGTCTATTTGGCACTTTGATTCATTTTCTACACTTTTCCCCTCAAACCAACTCCTAAACTGTACAAATTGTAGTTACAAATTATAACTGTGTCTTCACTATTCTAAACTTGGGGCTGGATGCTAGAACCTGGGCTTAGTTCAGTGGAGCCAGGAACCTTAAAGACTTCAGACACATTGTGCTGTGTAACTTTCCACTTTATAGACTCTCCCCTTTCTGCCCCCCAAATGATCATCACTTACTGTAAATAAAACTTGATATGGTTAAGACATAACACATGGATATGTTACAGAAAGATGTCTTGCTCTATTTCACTGGTTTCTTGATTTTCACTCTCCTGAAACTTGCTTGAACACCACTGAACACCTTCCAGGAGTTCTGCACTAAGTATGTTTTCTTTGTCATTTATGTCATTATTAAGTGTCATAGATGTACATGTATACATATGAAGGAAAATATGTAATCCAACCTTAAAAAACTCTTCTGAGCTGTGTTCTGGCTCTCTAAGAAACTTGTTAAGTTTCAGTTTTCCTCAGCCCAGCAGAGGAATAAAGCACAACAAAGGCTGTTTAACTCAGGCAGATCACTCAATCAGGTTAAAAATGTTAAGCATCAATCTTTAATCAGCCAGTTTAAGCACAAAATATTATTCTTTTCAATGTTAAATGTTGTGAGGAAGTTAACCAAGACTTTTTACATTATTTATTTTTACTTACTCACTTTAGGTCTTGCACGTGCTATTTCAAAATCCCTTGGGTGTGAGAGGAATTTAAACCTAATTGTGGCTTATTTAGTTTGTTTATAGAGCTAACAATTTTCACTTCTGAGTCTTTACATTACCTGTGTAAGAAATTACTATTCCATGAAATTAAAACTGTAAAATAACCAAGTTTAAAACAAATGGCAAAATTATTGCTTGCAGTATATTACAACATAAATGCTTACTCTAAACTATACTCTCTCATGTACATTTTTGTGGAAATAAATTACTTTATTTTCCAAAAGCCAAATTTTACTGTAATCCACACAACTTGTAAGCTTCATATGAGTAATATATGAAGATATTTTTATTTGGAATTTTTCTCTCAAATGTGTATACAAGAGGGGACAAGGAAGTAAGCTTATAAGTGTGTAGTTAGATTATGTCATGTAAGAGATAAAGATGCTGGTAAATTTTTTTGGCAAATAATATACAGTTCCTGCTTTTTATTAGCTTTCTCTTTATTATTCACTCTCTAGAAATACCTGAAAGGAGATTGTAGCCAGGTGGGGGTTGGTGTCCTCTCCCAGGCAACCAGCAACAGAACAAGAGTACAGAGTCTTAAGCTGCACCAGGGGAGGCTTTGGTTGGACATTAGGAAGAAATTCTTCTCAGAGAAGGTGATTAGGCACTGGGAGGTGGTGGAGTGACCATCCCTGGGGATGTTTAAGGAAATTGTAGATGTGGTGATGGTGCCATGGTGTAGCTGACACATGGTGGTGTTCAGCCATGGTTTGGGCTCTATGATCTCAAAGGTCTTTTCCAACCTGATGGATTCTGTGATTCTGTCTCACAATTTCAAAATGAGCTTGTATGACCCACAGTGTCAAGTAAGCTCCACCACACTCTGCAGCCAGGACACACTGTACAAAACAGAAGTGAGGGGAACTTTTTTACTTTTGGAAGAGTTCTCTTAATTCACCCATTGGGGTTAAAATTTAAGAGTTTGTTAAAATGTTACAGCTTTGAACTGTACAGACATCTCTTTTTTATAGCTTTTCAAATTTCTTTGCTCACCTAAAATAGTTTTTTCTCTTAAGGCAAACAGTAGAGATACCTTAATTTCAGCAAGACTCTGTAAGGGTTTGAGAAGACAGTCTGTCACCAACCCACTGAAAAGAAGTTGAGTTTTGAATAAAGGCATTCTTATGTATCCTTTTTTATCTTCAGCCAGGAAAGTTTTAATTCACATGGCAGTATTAATCTTTTCACCAATGTAGCCTCACAAGTGTGCTAGTCTAGCCCATAAACTAAACAGGCTGAAACCTAGTCTCTGGCAGCAAGGCCAGCTGGCGTGCAATGGCCTGTACCCATACAATTAAACTTTTTTAGCCTCCAAAAGAGAGTGGTGGCAGGCAAAATAATTATTTTGAACGATCCCTTGCTTGTGCTTATCCCTGAATCTGGCACATAAGTTCTTTGGGAGTCTAATATTTGTTTAATTTAAAAGTCTGGCAGGTCTCTTTTATCAATAGATGGTCAAGTCAGAGGACACAAATCTGAGCTCTTGCTTTAATTAGTTTGCTGGTACAGACAAAACTGCAAAGACAAAACATAGTATTTCCTTTAAAGCTGACTTAGAAAATAAAGAGTTCTGCAAAGCAATCATTTCAGTCAGTAAAAAGCAGAGGTTGATGATTGAATAGGGAGGAGGCAAACTGCTGTGCTGGTTTTAGCTGGTGGGAAGTTGTGTATATGTGTGTTTCAACATTTATCTCTTTGAAAAACAAACTTTACATTTTTCCTCTGAATCAGTGGGCTGTTAGTATGTGTCAGATAGTTTAGCCAAGCACTACAAAAACTTGCAAATTATAATTGTTTTTAAATAATCCATGTTTGGATCGCATGTTTCAGTGTCTTGGTTCTCTGGTAATCTACTCCATTTGAAAAAAGTTATAAAAATCATCACTACATAATAAAATTGACCTAACAATTACCTACAAGGTAATCTATATAAAGGCCTTTTAAATATTTATCCCCAAAAGAGAGCTGGGAGCTGGGTGGAGTCTAGCTTAATTAAGTCAACTGCGTAATTGCTTGGAACGTTGTTCCCAAAGTATGACTTTCAGAGAAAATCTCATGCCTTAAAGAAGTATGTTATTAGACTACATTTTATGGGTGGCTTTTTTGTTTTATGTTTTTTTCTAATATATTTAAATATCTAGAATATCAGATTTATCTGCAAACTAAATCCCTGACTGAGCTGTTTCAATTCCTGACTGAACTGTTAAAAAGAATGGTCTCATACTGGCCTTTATAAGGATCTGTTTTTGTCTAAGAGGTCAGTTTAAATTTCTCAAGTGCTGCTAATAAAGCAGAACTGCTAATGATTACACTTTGGTTTTTTTTTCAACTTCAAGAATGAGCACAGAATACAGATGAGTCAAAATCACAGTGTGCAGATACAATAAGCCTGCAGTGGTAAGGAAAGTTTATCTTCACTTTTCATGGAGGTGACCCAAATCACCTTAAAACTTCTGATTTGCAGAGAAGAGGAGAGGGGAGAATTTCCTGGGTAGCCCTTCTCTGAGGAAGATTCACACTTAGACAGATACAAGGTCCCACCAGCTCTGAGAACCCCTTCCATTCAAAATCTTCCCATCCTCATGGAGTGCCCAAGTGTTTTCGGGGCAACTATGCAACTAAAAAGAGATGTTTTCTTATTTTTGCTTTCCACAGATAGCTTAGGGTTTGGTTTCTAGAGGCAAAATATCCTCTTTAGTAAAACCATGGACCTGAATTCCAGCAAGTTCTCCAGACAAGCTAAATATTAAAATCAAAGTTGTTCTGCAGTTGGTGCCCTTTGGGCTGGATTTGTGTGGGATCCTCATCTAGCTGATTCCTATTTAGTGACAAGCTTTCTCAGTCTGGAAGTACCTTTTTCTACATTTTCTGTTGCACAAAGATGACCATTAAGTTTGATTGCTAAGTTTGGGTATCAGTTATAGGAAATAAGATACAATCATCACTGTAAAGATTATTATTAGAGTTACTTTGATAGATTATATATATAAATATATATCTCTTCAGATATATCTATATATCTAGAGTAGTTTTAATACTTAATTTTTTTTTTACCAGTCCAATCTTTGATTTGTTGGACAAAAATTTAATTTTATTTCTTTGGTTTGGAAACCAGCAGAGTACCTTTTTTCTTTTCCCCAAATGTGAAATTATAAGATTTTTTTGTTTTCTCTTCTGGGAGAGAGAATTTCTAGCTTTATTCTTTTCAACATCCTTTAACTATGTAATAGAAATTTTGTATTGTAGAAGCAACAACAACAAAAAAAAGGATGACTACAGCTTTCATGCATCATATATCAACCTGAAATATTCTGTGAACTGAAACTAAATATTAATTTAATAAGTTACACAAAATATTTGCACAAATACAAATCTTAATTAATATTTTTTTTTCATTTGGAAGATGAAAGAACTTATCGATCTCTGATTGATTTCTTTTTGAAATCTTATACCAGATACTTGACAAGAGCCTGTATAATAACCTGGAATCTAGATTCCTGCAAGTTTTAATGCCTGTTTCTGTAACTGTGTGCAGATGCCTAAAGTGATGGATACCATAATTTGTATGGCTATGAATTATAAGCATTATAAATCATGATATTTGATAATGTTTTTGCATGGCAATCTGTAGTGAATTATTGTGTGTTTGTACTTTACCCAATGTTTTGTTTTCCCTGCCACCCTGTCACCACTTGCCTCAGGATTTCAGACCTCTAGTCTTACAGCCCTGCTGTAAATATTTGACCTCTCATTTGTCTGTTTTCTCCTGCTGAGCCTTTTCCTCTTCTCATAAAAGTCAGCTGGGGAGACAGCAACCCATTGAGCTGTGCTCTGCCCCTGGCGGCTGCCAAAGCTGTGCTGCACAGCACTGCCCCTCAGCAGGTCACACCCCAACAGAGGATGCTGCCAGTGTGGCAGGTTCCAGACAGGGGAGATTTCTTCAGCATTGCTAAAAAGGACAAGGGTCGTTTTGCAGCTTGTATTGGGGAAGGACTAATGGAATGAGGCAGAGGGTGTAGCACACTGTGTGCCTGGCCTTAAAGGCTCAGTGTGAATCTGCTCTTGACACTACCTTTCAAATTTTGTTCTCCCCAGATGAAAAATGTACAATACTTCCAGCCTTTTAGGTATTTTAAGGATCTTTTATTTTCCCAACATTCACCTCTGTTATACTGCAGGATGTTTTGACCTTTAAAAAATAAGATTTTGAAAACAATAGGCCAATAGCCTAGAGGACTTCTGCAATCCATATGTGCATTTATTCTGCTTTGGTTAATGAAACAGTTGGAAGAAGAATGAAAGTGAAAGTTCAGATAGTTTCTTACCAGCTTGAGACATCACATCAATTTCAGGAGGAATATAAACTGAAGTAAATGACTCAAATAAAAATACACTACTGTACAGCCTTCAGCAGGGGTATTTTCATTATTACAGCACATAGGTTAGATCACAGATCTGGTAGCAATTAAAGTATTACACATAGGGAAAAAGCACCAGAAAAAAAACCCCAAAAGAATACCCTGCAGAAAGAAAAACAAAAATTAAATATTTTTTTTTCAATATAGCATTTAACACCATGACTTTCTCTAAACTGGTCTTTAAGTGCCCAAAATTTATTTAGCCCTACAATGGCTCTCTCTGATCTTTGTACTGCCTGGGTAGAACAAGACACATTTTATAGGTGCTAGCAAGAGCTCTGCTCTTACCAACCCTTAGAGAAAATCCTGCCAAAGATGGTCCCTCAGTTTAGCTAATCTGTTTGTATGACCAAATTATTACAGGTCTGTTCCAAAACTATCTTCTGGCACATTTTTTTAATACAATATTCTCATTTGCTCTTTCCAGAGTGTCTTTAACTCCCAAACCCAGAGAAATCATCTTATCTTTCCCATTAAATGACTTAACTATGTTCTTGCCATGCTTTCTCTGCACTCCTAGGTAATTAATGAGGATCTGTATTTTCTTTTGTTTCTCTGGCTCCTTGTCTTTTGAGACTTGTTTTCTCCAGTCAACACATAGGCTTGGAGAACATGACAAAATTATTGTCCTCACTGGTCTGGATGCCTGGCCTGTTATCATAAATTTTTATTACTTGCCTGGACCAGACACTGGTGACTTCTGAAAGAAGCCATTTGGGCTTTTTGCTCTTAGTTTTTATCAGTGTTTCTTTACCACTGCCATGCAGGAGCCACTGCTGACATGCCTGGGTGAATTGGAGAACATCACCAGCTAAACCATTCAGCTGAGTGAAGTGAATCTGTCTTCACTTACCTGGAGAGAGCAAGGAAAGTGTTGATGTATCAGACATCATTTATTGATTTATTGTAACTCCACCAAAATGAGCTGCCAGGCACTCTAACACAGGTATGTACTAATAAGGGTTTTGTGATCCCCAAAGAATTTATAAAAATGTTTCTACATAGCCTTTTGTGGGATATTTAGTTGACAATTGGCTGCAAGAAGGCATACAATCTTTGCCTGAATAAAAGAGAGACATTAAAACCTGTAAATATAGTTATCTTGAAGAAAAATGCTCCATAACAGCATTTGGCAGAAACCTTCTTACAGTTTATCCCAAGATCACCATGCAACTAAGGCTTTAGAAAAATTGTTTAGATACAGAGTTATTATGATCATTTAACAAAAAAAATTATACAACATTGCTGTTAAATGAAAAATTGTTTTCCAATTGATTTTTATGTAGCTAGGGGAAATAATTAAGATTAAAACTATGAAAGATTAGAAATATATGGCAAATCCTAAAACTAAATGGGATGCATTTTAGTATATGGCTCTCAGTGCTTTATGACTCTGGTAACAGAAATTTGCATTGTCAACAGGCTATAAGCAAATCATATTTCTCTACTTATCTTTATTCATACTAAAGTTTAACTTGATTATTGAAGCAGAAATCTACAATAAAAATCACAGGACTTAATTAATCCACTTCTCTGATTATAATCTGTCAAAAAAATTAGGATAACAAGTAAATTAATTTTGTCAGTTGCATTTTGTTGCAATGTATTTGATTGTAAGAATTGCTCTTACACAAAATGTGTTTTCCAGTGTTTTAAACTCAGTTAGAAGCCATTAGCTTCAGGTACTAGACAAAAAGTTGCTGAGTAGGCTTTGAAAGCAGATAATCATCATCTGCCTCAGCTTCACTCTGCTATTAGATTATGGTTAGCATGAAAAAGAAAAAAACACAAGGAAAAGGCATTTGGCCATGAGACCTGAATGTTCATTGTTTACATACCAGCTATGGTAATTCTGGGTATCAGTAACCTGGAGGCACTTCTGGAGTTGCATTTGATCATATTTCCTCCATCAGGATAGGATTGGTAAATAGCTGTTTCTAACTTCATGGCTTCCTGCATCTCAATTAGGCAGAAGAGATGATTAAATAGATATACATCTACAGATACAATTTTTATTTCTTTCTTCTGGAAATCTTACTCCAGGACTGAACTGTAATTAGGTATCAGGAAAGATAGAAAAATTAGGTTTTTTCAGTTTTGCAGAAAATAAGCATTTCACAGTCATTATTCAACCTTCACAGAAAAGAGAGAAGAAAATTCCATATGTGGGAGGATAATTTTGCTGAAAGCACTGTTCAGTACTAAAATGTCAAAAGGCCTTTAAAGGCACAGCCACTGTTCCACCATGGAAGAAAAAAACAGCTAAAATCTTTACAAAGCATCTGTGGCCAGAGTGCAAATATTAGTCAAAACCTTAGTTTATGAACACATAGATTACTGCTTGGAGATAATCATAAGTTACAGGCATTCTTACTCACAATTTCAGCAGTTTCCATTACAGTTTAGAACCTGTCCCCCAGAGAGTGGTTCCTGCACATCCTGAAAGGGTCAAACAAACAAACAAATAAACAAACAAACAAAATTAAAAAGCCTCTAAAAGTTTGGAGAAGTCTTCAGAAAGACTCCTTGTGAGTTGGAGCAGCCTGGTGGTATATGATATAGAAGCCTAAGGCTTGTTATTTACATGGTGTACCAATTGTTTTAAAGACTCAAAGATCACCTGGAGAACATTTAAGTTCATAACCCAGGCTCCCCCAGCACATATTACAGCTGGGAGAAGTGACTGCAATTTTTTCCCAGCACATTTTTCCCAGATCTGCTACATGAGTCTGATACTTCCATTGCCAAGTCTGTGAAGTAACATTTTGCTTTAAACTATCAGAGCTGCAGAAAATTAGCTGTAACACAGCTGAAAACTGCAACAAACTGATTTTTCACTTTGGCTTTTGAATTGCCAACCACAGCAGATGGAAAAAGGAGTAGCTAATGAGTTTCATGTCTAAAACACATCTTGCTCAGCCCACTGGTTGGTGGCCAGCCTACTAAAATTGCTTCTTGTCAGTAGAAACTAAAAAACATAAAGTGATGCAGAACATAGAGTTTGCTGCAGTGGGTGGTTACTGTGCAGAGTTGCCCTCCCAAGGAGGCCTCAGTTCCAGGATGGAGCACCTGTTAACTTCATCTCTCAAGACAAAATGTGCACAGACTTCCTGCAGAACAAACAGCCTACTCAGGCTGCAGGCTTACTGCACTATGTGTGCCTCATTATTATTATTATTCATGTTTATTATTATCATGTTATTATTTTACAGTGCCTAAGAGGAATGTAGGGGTTTTGTCATCTGTTAAAGACAGAATCAGAAGAGCTAGGCTCAAAGGAGCAGCAGAGGCAGATGGTATATTGGCAGTTAAATTTATAAAACTCTTCTCTTAAGTCTTGCCAGCAAGAGATTTTTTTTTTTTTTTTGCTTTAAGGCAAACAGTTTATATCAAGAGGAGTATGCTGTAGTTGAGTGGGTAGAGAATGACATGATTTGGTCTCTCAAGAGTTTTTGACATTCAGAAAAAAAAAGAAACTGAAATTATTTTGACTGAGTCACAAATCATTTATTCATATGTTCTTGCCACAGAGAAAGCTCTGCTAGTTTCTAAGCCAAATAATCTGTGCCATGTGTCCAGCTTCTCTCCTCTGTCACGTTTCTAGTTAACCTTGTTAACTGGCTTAGTGGAAAAACAGTGGTGTAATGTAACAGAGGCAGTGACCTGCCAGATGACCTATGCAGATCAGATGAAGAATATCAATTTCAGGGTTGATTGGGGGTGTGAATAGGACACTGCTGCTAATAAAAACTAGTTTTTTTTACAATCACACCACCACAGCAAAGCAGTAGCTTTCTGAGGAACTGGGAGCTGAACTGAACTGCAAAGGAGAATGCAAGTGCCCACATACCAGAAGGGAAAAAAACTTTACTGAAAGGGCAAGTAGTAAGGCTGTCAGAGAGCTAGGATTACTTGTTTAAATGGCATTCTGGGTTAGGAAGCAGCTGGTCTTAAATAAGCAAATAATGCTCAGAAATGAGTCTTGTGCTCTGTAAATATGGTCATATACAGGAGTTAAAGGATTTATTGCAGAGTTCTCTAGTTTTCTGCTGGCAAAACATGCAACCTGTGAACATTTAACTAACATGACATTACAGTTCACAAGTATTATGTGCATGAAAACTGTCCCCAGAAATACCTTTTTGGCATAGATTGTTTGAATACACTTTTGCTCCTGGCAGTGGACCAAATTCTGCCAGTTTCTGTGTTAGAAGGTTTTGGAACAGCCCTGTTTTCTAGGTGGAGTATTTGAGTGCTCTGCTAAACTGCATACTGAAGTACCTTTTCTTAAGGACACATGATTTAGCCACTCTAGTTTGGTGTCCTCTTTAGTGTCTCAACAGGACAGTTTATCCTGCACACTTTTACTCTAGCACTGCATGGATGTGTGAAAACAGAGCCTCTCTACCACTCCTCATTCTGCCTATGCACTGGGGAGAAGGGCCAGGCATGCTTGTGAGAATCTTTTCTTACTAACCTGTAGACCTGGTGGAAGCACATGTGGTTTAGATACTCTGGAAGCAGGGAAAAAAGGGAAAAATAGAAAAGATTTATGAGTTCTGCTATGCTTTTCAGCCACCTTATAGAACAACTGGAAGTTTGCATTTATTCCAAAATGTAAAGGGGCATAGCTCATTTCAGATAAGTAATTCTGTTTTGTCTTTTCCAGCCAACTAGTTGCTCCAGGCAATGGGAAGTATATGTGCTATACCACACAGGAAGAGCTGGTGGTACCAGTGAAGTGATTAGCTGGTAAATCCCTACAAAAGAATCCCTGATTTTATCTCTACATCACTCTGCTTTCTTTCTTCAAAGGGGTCAAAACCACAATTAACTATGTAGAAGTATAACTAAACAGTTCTCAGTTGAGCTATGCAGAAACATGATTAGGACCCCAGGTCATTGCAGGGCCATAGCTCCTATTGTCCCCTTTAGAATTCTTCAACATCATCTGAAATATTTCTTTGGCATACATTTTCTATGATATCTGTGCAAAAGCCCCCACCCAGATGCCTCTCAGTTAGTTGTACCCTTGTTACAGTTTAGCTTAAATAGCTCATGTCCTGCCCTGCTTTTTATATTTCTGCCAAGTCAGTCTCAGTCCCCTCTGCTGAAAGGCCTTTTCTTTTTTTCAATGCCTTAAATATAATAAAAAAAATTATTTAGGCATTGTGTTAATAATACATGAGAATTAAAAAAACAAACAAACAAAAAAACAAAACAAAATAAAAACCTAAAACCAACTACAAACAAAAAAAGAGAAAAAAATCACCCAGAAATTCTGTTGACATTAGTATGCACAGTTTGATTCTGGTTTGTGCCAGGCAGAGATCTCCATCAGAGCTGCCTCCCAGACTGGATGCTCTCCAGACAGCTCTTTAACATTACATTTTATGGGACCCCATATGCTGTAAGCCTCTGGAGCCTGAACACAGTGCTAGCACTGCTTCTAGCTGTGCATCTGAAACGTGTCCCCCCAAGTGCTTAGCTCACACATGACACCCTTCTGTGAAGTCAGGACCCTACAGCTTCGTGCCAAGGCACAAAAATCAAGGCTGCCCTGATGTGGAATGGAAAAGTATGTAGCCCAGCATCAGAAGTCGCTGTAATTTCATAATATTTCAATTTAATAGCATGATATCAGCTGGAGACCACAAATGGTGGATAGAAAGAGATCCCAAATTACCACAGCTTGTAGGAAAACATTTGACAGCTTGATTACAGTAAATGATTATAGGTTAGCTCAAGCATTAAGATTTAGAAACCTGCCCTAAATTACAAAAAAAAAATAAAAAAATAAAAAAAATAAAAAAACCCCAAATCCCCAAACAACCCTATAAAACTTTAGAATTTTAGAAAACTTAAAGTGTGTGCAATCTGTTGCACAGATATTAATTTTCTCAGTGAATAGAATCAGAGCACAAACAGAGAAGCATTTATCCCAGTTTGGTATAAGTTACTTTCCCTGAAAAGGATAATTAGAGATCTACAATCCTCCATGGGCCTCAAGATTTTGCTCAGAGGCACTGTAGACAAGAGCTTCTCTTATTGTACAGAAAATAGAAGAAAAAAGAGGTTTTCTTCTTCCCAGAGAAAGGAGAAATCTCTGTTTGTTGTGATATGAGGAAACACAAAGGTCCAGCCTGGTATAACCTGGGTACATAAAGTAAGATCAGTGAGGAAAGGTGTGTGTGTCTCCTCCCCAGGTTTCAGCCATCCTGTTGGAAGGAAACCTAAAGCAGGAGTTGCTGTGAGAGGAGTTAGAAGCTCCTGGAGTGGAAGGAGGGACCATGAGAAGACATCCAGGCTTGGCCCTGATGCATGGCTTCCCTGCACAACTTTGCTTCCTGTGCACTGGGGAGGAGTGTGTAGGTATCTTCATCCTTACCAGTGTTATCAGGCACATTTTCAATGCTCATATTTATGCTGAGAAACAAATTAGCACCAGGAAAATATCCCTAGCTCAGAAGCTGAGAGATGCAGACAAGCTTGTGTGCACTTTGCTTACAGCTAACCTGTGCACTAAGTTGTCTTGCAATTTTTAATTTCCTTCTGGGATTTCCCTCTGGCCAGACTATTTTTTTGCAGTTGTGTTATTTTGATATGTTTCGTTTTTTTTTCCTAAGTTCAAAGTTTCTGGTGTAACATAAGAATATATAGCAGTGATACATCTAAAGCAATAAATTTAGAGGTGGTACTGCACATGATCCTGTGCAATGTAGGTGCATCTGGGGATGAAACTCTGCTGCTCTACACAGTCAAACTCTGTTTCTTTATTTTGCTTCCTCTCTGGCGGCTTTTGGGATCAGTCCCCATGGTGAAGGGGGATTTCCAGAAAAATGAATAGGAATGGTCTTTGGGAGGGCTAAGCAGAGCACCCCACAGGAGGAAGGGTCTGAGGACCAGCAGGGTGGATGATCTGAGCCCCTGTGTCCAGGGTGGATACTGGTTTGGCAGAATAGATGTGTCCACTGGAAGTGTTGGCCTGCAAAACAAACACAGAGAGACCTGAAATAAGGAAAAGGTTTTCAGAATTTGTTGTCAGTTTCACAATCGATACCAAAATGCTCATATGATTTGGACTAAAATAAGAAGTGCTTCAATAATTACCTTTTTGTTAAACATTTTACTAGAAAACTATTGGTTTTAGGACAGAGATTCCTCTCATCCAATTTTAGATGAATTTATTTAACCTGTTCTGTATTTATATATAATCAATGTGGAAAATACAGTCTAGTCATTCCTGGATTCTATGAAGCAAAAGGCTTTTATGGTATAACACCATTAAAATACTTTGGTTTAAATGAGTGTTAATTTAAACCTAAAAAGTGATTTAATTCTTTTCATAATTTACAATATTCCTTCAGAGATATTTCTGATAAGGTTGGTGTTGTCTACATAATACTTAAATGCAAACCACACACTAAGTATTTACAAGAAGTACTACACACACAGATAAAATTTTTTTAAAAGCTGAAAAACCTCTTTACTGGATTAAAGATTAATGTTGCTGATTTTTTTTTTCAATAAAATATAATTCATTATGTAGACTTATATTGTTTTTGCAGCCAGCTCAAAGGATCATGTACTTTTTTTTAGCGCTTTCATGTAAACAACTTAAATTCTTGCTCTTAGTGAATTATATATTTGTAGTGATGCATTAAGAATTTCATAAGACTATGAAACATCTTTTTTTTTTTTTGTATTTATTCACATAAGTGTAACCACACCTAGTCCCAAAGCTTTTTAATCAAATCAACAAGAGGATGTGATGATGTCAAAGACACGAATAATGGAAAAGGACCCTGGAGGAGGAAAGGAAGATCCTGCTGGTGCCACATGTGGAGGAGAGTGTCTGACACCTGAGAACCCATGTGTGAGGGTGGGGTTGGGAATACCTTGATTGGCGCTGGAAACATAGGGGACACCAGAGAATCCAAATGAGAGCTACAAAATCACATCAGCCAGACTTCCTTAATTCTTGTGAGCATTTTAAAGGCCACAGATTTACAGCAAGGAGGCAAATTTCAACATGGTTAATAGCACATAAACACTGAACTGCTGTGAGGGTCAGCTCTGTGCCTAAGTGCTCCAATAAATGTTTGACCTCTGTACGACCAGAGAGATGAGGGGTTCCCAAATGTGAGGTGCACTATCAGTGTTACTTTAGCAAAGACCTCAGTTGTTATTCTGTCTCATTTGCAATTAAAAATGGGTGTACAAGAGTGGATGATCACTTTACTGTGCTGGCTTGCACCCCTTTCTGGTCAAAATGTTCTGAGTTACCCAGGATTTACTTTTTTAAGCCATCTAAATTAAACCAGCTTATTTTCCCCAACCCTGGGGATCTCTAATGTGTTTCACTCAAAATAGGATTAGAAATTTTAAATAGCTCATCCCAGAAATCCAAGTTGGCTCATCTCAAGTGTGAAAAGGAGGATTATCAATAAATGGGTGACTGAGTGTGTCCAACAGCTGGGGAGCAGCTGGCAGCTGGTGAGCCTTGCAGTGGGAACAGCTCTTTGCAGAGCACACCTGGTGTTTCTCTGTCCCTGTTTCTCTTACCCTTCCATCCTCAGAGAGCAGTGTGGGGATGTGCACTCTGAAATGCAGCTGCCTCAGGACTGGGCAACCTTGAGAAGTGAAGCTTCCAGAACATAATGTAACAGAAGGTGATGGTGTGAATTAATAAGTTGGGTGTAGGCCTGGTTTTGGGTGGTATACCCCAATTATACCAGTCAATTTAGATAAGGTGGCTAACTTTTAGAATACTAAATTAGGAAAGATAAATATCACTCTTCAGATCAATTAGTTCTGTTATATTTTACCAGTATATATGTGAAAATACCCATAAATATGTAATTATGGAAGATATTTTCTCTGGACAACTTTGACTTTCAAAAAGTCCCAAAGATTTTGGAAAGAAAGGCTGCATTTACATTGTCTCTCAGCTAATCCTGCAAGAATGAAGGAGATAGTGGATTTAAAGGTAATCTCTTCCTATTCTCCAACCTGGACAGATAGTGGAATTTTATCATCTTGTAGTCTTTGAAACAGAAGTATTTGTTCCAGAGAGAATCTTCATAATGATAAGAACACATTCTATTTCTTTAATCTCTATATCCTAAAATGACCTTTTTAAATATCCATGAGGAAATTTAGAGTATGGTATTCCTATACTGCTGTCTATATTTCCATGAACATACATACATTTCCTATAATTGGATCATATATTGTAATTTTTAGAATAATGTAACAAAAAGTAAATATGTAGAGGGTTGTAAAAGGACTTTTAATGCCTAAAAATTCCTTGTTGTTTTTGATAAGGAAATAACTCTAACAAAAAAAATTGTGTCACAGAACAACAAAAGATGCTATTAAGGGATTAATTTTATAGTATTTTCTGAATTTAAAAAAGTAATTATGAAACAAATTAATTTATCTTTAACAGAGACAAATTTATATTTTAGAAGTGAGTAAAATGAAGGATTTTGAGAAAATATTTTTTGTAATATTGACAGCAGGAATATTTATTCCAAATTGGGATTAAATTAAGTGTAAACTTGAATGTGATGAGGGAAATCATCTTGCCTTTCTATGCAACATTATGTCCAGGTCTATTGCTCAGTATTGAAGAAAACTAAAATACAATGTGCATTCAAAGGATGCTCACAACATTATTTAAATTCAGATGAATGTAGGTTTTCCATTCATAGGAAAGGAGGATGAAAGACATTTGCTGTTTGGCTGCTGGATGACTTTTCAAGACTGATGATAAAGATACAACAAAATACTGTTGCTGGAAGTCAAAGTTGCAAATCATTAAATTTGGAATGAGATGACATCTTAACAGCACAGGAGTAACAAAGAAACTAAACACCAAACATCAAACAGTTCCCATTAGGGACTTTAGAATCAGATTTCATATAATTTGAGAGGAATTTATTTAACAGCAATTTTTAATGTTTTGTGTGGTTGTGTTTGAGTGAGTATATCTACAGCAGAAAGGAGAGGGATGACAGGGAGGGTTGTTGGGATAGTTCCTTTGCTTTTAAAATCTGTGAGTTTCATCTCCTCCTTTGTGGTCACTCAAATAGGAATCAACATGTCAGGATCCAACTTTAAATAAAGTTAGCAATCGAAGATAAATAATTCTCTAAAGCTTAAGAATGATTTGTTTCTCCACCTTTAGCTCCAGAGAAGTCTGCATATATCAGTTGAAAATTTGAGGATTTTTTTTCCTTCTGCAAAATGAAAAGATGAGACGATTAACATCCTGGTCCCACGTGTTGACAGGTTACACAGAATTTTAATTTTCAGATGGCTGACTAGAGTTAAAAGATTACTGATCACTGGATTTAGGATTATGGAAGCTTTGTTTATACCATAAGTCTTGGTGAAGACATCTGGGTACATTTCACTATATTTCACTTGTATAATGCCTGCCTCTTAGAACTTTGGTCCAACACTGATCTCATCTCTGCTGGTGATGTGAAGCTGAGTCCATCAAGTAATAAAATGACTTTGAATTCCTTGGATGTAATACAAGTTTTCTGGATGAAACAAAATGATTTGTGACATTCAGTAGGTCTGACTATAACAATTAAATCCTAGGCAAATTATAAACAGGCATAAGAAATTATACGACAGCTGGCTACCCTAAATTCTTGGTCAGGAAGAAAACTTTAAAAGCCCAAATCTTCTCTCATCATTTCAAGCAATATTTCCTTACCACCTACTGCACCTTGTTATTTCTGTATGAGGCTTGTACAGTTTCTTGGCAAAGAGCATTGGTAATTTCACTTCTGTCACATCTCTTTGGGAAGATTCTTTTTCTGGAAATAAATTAATTTTAAGGGAAGAAAGTTCTTATTCCATTTTAAAATTACCAGCTTTGTGGGGGTTTTGCCTCTGAATATCTGTGAAGTACAGTAGATGGGTCATTAACTGGATCTGGGAGAGCAATATGTATAGTCCTCTCTAATCCCTTTGCTTGATTCTCTAAAGAAAGTGAGAGTAACTCTGACTCTTCAGCTGTGACTTCTGAAGAGGTTAATCTCTTCCCTGAAGAGATTTGACAAGAACTTAATGGGCTGACTGAACAGATTCATCTAGATCTGTAGCATTCCTTTTCTTCAGTGTTTTTTCTTCTCTGAAGAGTCTGTCTGTCTTGATGTGCTGTCTGACACACGGGAGGAGACAGGTCTATTTTCAGGCAGTTGTTAGATCACACGATGAAAGATTTTGGAAAGGACAGTGATGGACTGTATGAAAGAGGCAAGCCACCCTCTTGAAAAGTAATATTTATCCTTTTCTAGTACAGGAGATCAGTATTAGAGGAAAGGGGGGAGCTGCATATTGGCAGCGTGCAATTACATGCAAAGGAAAACGATCTCTTGAGACGAGGAAACCAGAATCAGCTCCTCTGCTGAACCCGGTGTCCATTATTGGTTTATTTTTGAATGCATTCCTTCTGCACTCACTGCAGTTAAGATTTCACCATAACACTCAAGGCCAGGCTGGCTGACCTGGTGCTGTTCTAGGAAGTATTATATTCTTACTGCTTTTCTCTCCTGAGACAGATAAGTAGTTCACATCCTGAAGGTGCTTCCAGCCTTCTGCCAAGCCACCTATGGCCTGGATGGGAATGTGAGGGGTTAGCTACTAAAGCACTCTCCACAGGCTCCCAGCATCGTGTGTCTGTTTAATCCATCACTGTGAAACAAAGGCATCAGCCATTTAGCACAGGCTGACTCTTCAGGGCTGGGAAAATGAGAGACTTACCCACACCATGGCTGTTCCTGTGTGGCCTCAGATGCTGCTTAAGCACAAAGGGGGAGGTTTCTGTGCATGTTAGAGCAATTAATGCTGCAGCAATTCTATATTTTTATGCTGAGTGACCTCTGTGATCAATAAATTCATGTACAAATGAGACAGGGTTTACCAATGACCTAGTCCCTCTTGCCTAGTAAATCTGTATGAATGTCAGTCACAAAATACATCAGCCACAACATACAGCCATGTCTCAGCAGAAAAAAAAAAAAATGAGGTGGGAAAGAGTGATTTTTTTTTTGTGAGGTATATAGCAGAACCTTCTGTCTAGTGAAAACAATGCATTTAAAGGAGTGCAAAAAAGTTTTCAGCTTAAACTTTTGTTTGAACGCCAGCCCATTGAGAAGTGAAACAAAAGCCCACACTCACTGATGAAGAAATGTGAATAAATACAAGTTCTTGCTGTCAGTGACTTCAGTAATTAGTTCAGTATTGAACACAGAAGTGTCCTTTGATACAGAGAATAGCTGAGGATAAATTATTTCTTAGTGTGCAAATGAATTTTAACTTATTCTTGCCAACTCAATAGAGAATGTATTTATTTAGATATTTATTTCATTGCTAATCACATGAAGTAATATTCTTTAATCTTAACCATACCTAAGTCAAAATGAGCTATACTATCATTTTAAAGGTCTGAAGTTTCATTCTGTGCAATTAATGAGCAATGCATTTTACTAGCACTACTTTAACTAATATTATTAGCTAGCAATAGGTACTTTTCTAGAAAAAGTTGTATTTGCCAATTTTGATTTGCCTAGTAACTCTCAGTTCACTGCATGATGCTTCCAATCTTTGTTATTAATTTTCCTTGCACATTCATATGAACATTTTTTTTCATTTCATAGTTCCTAAAAACTGTAAAAGTCACATAAAATTCATTTTAGCTATATATCTCATATATTCTCATGTGTTTTATGGTGCATACTATTGCTACAGCTCACTGAGATGAATTTGTCCTTAGCTAGAATTACATTAGCTCACTCTGCCAGCTTTGGAAATGCCCAGATTAAGGCCAAAGGATGATCAGTGTGACATCTTTATAAAATCAAACTTTATATCCATGTATGAAGCAATCCAGGAGATTTACAGCTGTGTGTGTATGTGACAGACTGCACCTGTAACTTGTCCCTAGGCTACTCCAAGACTTTTTACCCCCTCCTTTTGCATGTAAGTAAATGATGCTGGCGCTTTGGTAAAAAAGAAAAAAATAAAATATTTCTGGGTATTTCCCAATCATGTGGCCCATAACCATGTTTAGTAATATGCAAAGCTTAAGAATTTAATGATTTCATTGTTCCTGTTCTTTCCAGAACTGATCCTGTGTGTTCTAAAAAGCAACACCATGTCACCAGGAATTCATCTCAGAGTGGCTGTCTGCCAATGCTTAAATAGATTAAAGACTTTGATCACAGATGAATCTCAATCTGTCCCATATTGAAAGATTAGAATTAATAGCAGGCTTCCCCTCAGAAATCATATCTACACAATAATAAAATATAGAGAAGTATAAGCAACTTTCACAGAGATACTTTTCTTGCAGATGTTATTTCTCTATCAACCTAATTCAACATTGCAAAGTAAATAAAACGTGACAAAACCAGCCATCTTAATTTAATTTTTCCAGGAGCTTGTCATAAAACCAGTAAGAAAACCAGTAAGACACATAAAAGTTTTCTGAAATTGTTACATCCAATGACTGGAAAATGGTCAGTTATAAAAACTGGGCAGGTGATGGGGTTATATTCTTATAACAAGAGGTCAGAAGGCAACATTTGCTTTGTAATGGTAACTGATTATCACTGCTCTCCCCCAATTCCTGACTAACTTAGAAATATCTTGTAATCAGAATCTTACTAGATTTTAGCATTCAAGGACAGAAAGACTATTCAATGCCAATGCATTGTATGATCCAAAATATTTCCATCCCAGAAATAAGAAAGGCAAACTACTGGAGGGGGGAGAAATCCAACAAACAAACCCCCATAAAACCAAACTCCAAAAAGAAACAATCGGGTACAATTTTTCAAAGACATCACTGGGACAGAAAGTTAAACACATCTGTAAATACATACATTATAAACAGTAAAACCACAAATATTGTCAGATTAAATGAGAAAAATGAGTTAATTGGATTCCCTTCACCTGTTAAGAGTTCCCACTGTTGCCTTTATGGAACCCCAGACAGGGGATGGAGCAAAAAAAAAAAAAGATACTGGGCAATTCCCATGAACTTTTAAACAGGAGATGATGTGAGAGTGTATTTCATGGCACAGAACTATGCATTTCACCATCTTTCCTCCCCTTTCTGCCCTTGTTTCCTTACCTGCCTCGTGAAGCAGAGCCATGCCCCATGTGTGGAAGAGCTCTCACCTGCGGTGCCAAGAGCAGTGGAACCTGGTCTGGAACTGAGAAATAATAGGTGGGGGTGATGGCCCTTGGCTCTCTGTGCTGCAGACACCCTGATTTACACCTGCTGCATCTTGCCTTTCACTGGGAGCAATGTCTGAGCTACAAGGTGTGAGGTGCAGGGTCTGGAGCAAGGATGGGCTGCTTCCCACTGCAGAAGACCCTGATGGCCCTCACTGGTTTCCAGCAGGAACCTCCTCACTACCTGCCCATGGCCAGGAGTCCTATTTCAGCTCAGAATCAGGTGTCCATAGCCCCAAGTATAAACATAAAGAGCAGCATGACATCCCACCCAATTATGGAATGATCACTTATAGAAAGAACAGGAAAACAATGGATTTCTTTCTACACGACAATGGGAATTCTATCTATCCTTGGTGTTAGTACAGAATTTCTCTGAGACACTTCTGCATGAAAAAATCTACATAGGATTAAAATATAGATACTATGAAGGATCCTAAAAATATTTTTGTTATTGGCTATAATGTTAAACTCTTAAAATTCTGACTCCATGTCTATATTGTTTTCCAATTTAATATAACCTCGACTCTCTTTTACAAAGATTGTAAAACTCTATTAATTTTCAGCTATATATTTATTATTTTATGCAGTCTTTTAAGGAGAACCATGATTAAAACAAGAATATTGTGAGTTTTATCTGCATCTTTCCTTTGCCTTATATTAGAACATAATTTCAAATCATATAATTTAGATGTGTTTGGAAGAAATAAAAGGAAAACTTTCCATTCTCGGTCAGTTTAAACTGAATGGGGTTTTTATTTCAGCCACCAGGAATCACACATAGTTTTGAGCAATACTCTTGGTTCCCTAAGTCAGAAACAAAACATCAGAGGGCTATTCTCAGGAGTCCCATTGTCAGGAAAGCTGTTCCTTCATGTAGTCAGAACAAAAGAAACTTGGCTATTCCCCACTAATACTAAGATTCCACTGTCAATATTCTTAAATTTTAGTCTATGTCAAATATAATCCACTATTTGAATGTACTTTTGAAGATCTGGGGTTTTAAAAATTAATTTATTTAGCTTGTTTCACACACTGCTGAAATCACAAAAAAAATATCAGTCAGAGAGGGAGATGGCAGGAATCCAAACCGAAGTTCTTGCTATGAGAAGAATTCATTGTGGCCTCATCCTCCACTGTAGCTCTGTTTCATTTCCACTCTAAACTTTGAACAACCCTCACTTAAGAATTGGGTAAATCTGATTTAGAATGCTGCTTCTTTTGCTCAAATGGAGTTTGAAATCATGGCATTTACTGAAAACAACTTTCTCCCAAAATTCTTCAGAAATCTGTCTTTAAAATCTCCATAAAATAAACTATTTTTTCACTTATCTATAAAACAAAATGCTTCTATGCTATGTGATCATATAGTTTGCACAATCTGTATAGAATTAGTTGTTACATTTTCCAGATACTGTGAGCATTTCTTTTACAAAGCATTGCCCAACATGGCTTTGAAAATTCATGGCTGGCAAAGAATTTAATATGAAAACTGTCAAAGACAGCTGCACAAGAGAATCACAAAGGTTTTGTGTTTGTTTTTGTTTTGGTTTTCTCCATTAGCATTGAATATCAGTATCATGTGGCTTCTCCATCCATTCCTAGGTGACAACACAGCAAAGTGTGTCTCACACTCCTAGAGGCAGTGGGATTTTGATGCTGTTACCATAGTTATAGCCACATTAGCTGCTGCAGGTGTCTCACCTGGCTCCCATCTGTAGAACAGTAAGGGTGTCTCTTGGTCCTATCACATCTGCTGGTCCTACATGAATGTCTGACACACCAAAGATTTGAAATACCACTGTCAGTTTACATGCCTAGACAACTTAACTGCTCCTGGAGTCTGATGAGTAAATCAGGAAACCCCACTGACTTTACTGAAGTCTAGGTCAAGTGCCTTGGTTAATTAAAAGGCTTTTTTTTTTTTTTTTTTTTTTTGACAGAGCATTCATTTAAAATGAACAGAACCCCTGAGGGACAAAATTCACAACCAGTATCCACCTGGACATAAGACTGTTGATGTAACTTGGTCCTTCAGGTCTGTCTTGAGACCAGAGCTCTTGAATATCTTAACCAATGACAGAGACAGTGAGGTCAAGTGCTCCCTCAGCAAGCTGCAGGTGACACAACACTGAGGAGTGCGAGTGACAAAGCAGAGAAACCAGATACCATCCAGGGGAAGCTGTGCAACCTTGAGGGCCATGAGGACCTCATTCAGTTCAAAAGTCCAAGCCCAAGGTGCTGCAGCTGGGTTAGGACAACCCCCAGTACCAATATGGGCTGGGGGATGAACAGACCTATTGCATCAGTCTAAAAGACAGGATTGTTTTGTCTTTTGAAAATGGTTCTTAATCCTGTTTAAATTTGTCCTAAAAAAGCTATAGGCATGTGTTCTGTTTTGTTTTGTTGGGTTTTTTTCCCCATTTTCTGCCTTTCCTTATCAACCAACTTGTCATTTTTTTTGCTTCTTTGTTTTTAATTTCTGGAGCAACCGTCCTGTCAGAGGGTTAAAAAGTGAGAAAAGGCAAAGCAGCTCCTTTCTAACTGGAGATATGCAAGGTTTTTTTAAAGATCTTACTATCAGTACAAGATAATATGTTACACAGTTCAATTGAATATATAAGTGTAAAATTTAATATCATAAGGAATTTCCTACTAATGCAAAACCCCTTACCCTACAACACAATAAATTGCATCCTTTCTTCTTCCACCAGAATTAATGAAATAAGAGTCTTTGCGTTTATATGAATATTGGTGTGAAAATTAATAACTTCATAATTTAATTTTTTAGGACAATTTAATTTGCATTCACAATGGAATGCCAGCACAGAGCCTGTACCATTATAGAGCAGTACTGAAAATGTGATGCAGTTTCAAGAGTTTTCATGGAGGGATTACTGTAGATTTACTGTAGCTGACAACCCAGTTTGCCACACAGTTTGCAGAATTAATTTTCTTTTTCAGCTATAAAGAATTCTGCTGATCAAGACTGTCTGTGTGGTTTATAGCTAACAACTTATAACAAATGTTTCCATCATTCAGTATATAGTGTGTAATAAAGGCCCAAGATCACTCAGTAGTGCACATAATTTTCATCTTTTAATCCCATTCCTGTTTTACTAGTCTCTCTTGAGTAAGAGAGATATTTTGGCACTCAAACCTTCTAACTTTTATTTTTCTGAGAATTTAATGGATATTTTTTCAAACAGAAATAACAAACAATAAGTTTTTTTATACTATTGCTTTAGACTTCTCTGACTCCATAAAATCTGATGTCATAGAACTAGTTCCCTTTTAGAAACAATACTTAAATTAGATTTCCCTCCTCAGTAGATAGTCACACTGGTCCCACATGATAGGAAAGCAGTGCAGGGAACATCTCTTTTTTCAAGATGAGATGGGTTAGTGTTTGCTTTGCTGGAACACTGGAAGGTCCATATCTGCAGAAATACAAGGTTGCATCCTGAACATGAGATAGCATCTGAGCACCTCTGCCAATTTATATCAGATATTATCTCCTATCCAAATATTATATTCTATACATAAAAAGGTAATTTCACAGCAGATCTGAAGTTATGTGTCTTTAAGCACTCTTTTTCAAATGTTCTTATTCTCCTACATTATCAGCAATAACACTTAAATGCAACAAAATGAAGCAGGATAAGCCTTATTACTCAGTATTCATGCCACCAAGTATGTTTTTCTTTCCCTATGCCAATCTCAGCAAGCATTACTTGGCATGGTCTTAAAAGAGCAGTTTAATTTTTTCACTCCTTCATACAGCTTAAGATGTTGGTTTGGGCAGGCATGAGAAGCTGAATCTTGATTTATTTCAACACATTGCATTATCTGTGGAATTCCTGGGTTCCTCTTGACTCCCTGTATATTGATTTTGCTTCCCATCCTTCTCTCCATGACCAATTCAATTGTGTATGCCACCTCTATACATCTGAAAACACACTCTTACTCACATCTGTCATTGTTTGGCATTTTAGTCTGAGGAGATGCAGATGTTTCTCTGTAAAGAATTTCTGGAGGGTTGCTCAGCTCTGAAATACTCTTGTAGAAAGCACACTCTCCTAATCTTCCTGTTTGAAGTTTTAATTGCACTTTAGTTTGTCCCAGGACCACTGGTCTTTCCACCCTGGAGGATAATAGGTGTTTCTGTGAGTGTGGAAAGCCAAGCTTAACAGGATTTCCCCAAACTTTCCTTAACTTGGGCCTATCAGTAAGCAATTGTCTAGACACCATTTAATGTGAAGTTTTTTGCTGAACCTGCCCTGAGTTTAGTCTTAAAATTAAAGCATATGCTGAGGGAGACTTCCAGAGAACTCCTTTGTCCTGAATGAAGATTTTATTTAGGAGTTAGTTTTATTGTTCCCCCTCACATCTTTCTAGCTTATGTGTACAGATGCTTTGCTTCAACCTTATTGTGTTCTTATTGTATGTTATTACTATACTATATATTTTAGAACAATAAAAACACCATTTTATATCACTATAAAAACATCCTCCTTATTAAGCAATGCTTTTATAGGTGTTAAAATGAATACAAAAATCCCATGGTTTTTGTCTTGATGAGAGTCCTGAATAACATATTACCTAAGTGTTTTATTTCCCACACTTGCCAAATTTCAGCCCTAATGGATATTGAGCTACAGTCACAATGAAATACCTATTCTTTTGATAGCTGAAATAAAGCTTTATATAATATAACAAATACTTAAGGCAAATGTCCTTGGAATCATAGATATAGAGAGTATCAAGACTGTTTTCAGTCTACTAGATTATTCAAGATGTAAGTGGAATGCTCAACCTCTGTCAAGTAAAGTCTAAGTTTACTTTTGATGATTGAACTCTCATGGATTGGTGAATGCAGAGAATTTGATCCATAGGTAGGCAGATGAATGTTCTTTCTAAATGAAAAAGAAAAAAAGATGCTGCTTACTATAATGTTCCTTTCTGTTGCATTTTACTTTTTAGGAAAAGTACAAACTGGGACCCCTCACTTTTAATAAGGACACATCTGAGAAGATGAATTAAGTCTCAGACAGAAGAGGTAGGTGAACTTGTCCTAACTGTGGGTGGTGCAGTAATTAAAACTCAGGGAAACTACACTTTCTGACAGTTCATTAGACAAAACAGTATGTGGAAAATGTTTTGTCATGTCTAATTGCTACAGCTGCTTGGATTTCTCTGTTATACTGAGACATCAGCTATTCATAAAACAGCAGGAGGAATTAATCTGGAAAAAAAATGTACTTTTTATGTTACAGCTGTCCTCCTATGGAATCAATGTCTCCAGTCTTTAACTAAAAGCTTAACTTAGCTGTGAGACAGAGCAAAAAAAGAAGCAGAAAATCTATATCTAGCTATAGTTTTAGAATTATTGAATTGAGCCAGTAACATTACTTAGGAGCATAATGCTGTCTGAGTGGGATTATATTGTGTTGTCTATCAAAATAAATTTTACATATACATTACTAAACCATTCCAGATGTGGAATTTGAGCTAGAGCTACTGGTGCTGGACTCTTGTTTCATCTCACAGTACATACAGAAACTATCTTCAGTACATAGGTGAATGATCTTACAGTATAACAGCAGAAATAACATCACACTGACCTTCTGTATTTTCATTCATATTTTCCATTATACAGAATATTAGGGTATAACTTAGTTTTTTCAAAAAATAAAATAAAGGGCAATTTGCAGCAGGGTGGCTTTTGGGCTTAAGTTGATTATAGTTCAGTCATTTTCATCATGTCACATTTTGTCCTAGCTGAAGACTTCATGGGTATTTTCAGACAGCTTTGGGATTTCAACAGAAGTAACTGGATTGACACGAGACAAAGTGAAATCACAGTCTAATTCATGTGTGCAAAACTAATTTCTGCTTCCCAGTGGAGGCTGCATTGTTTGATACAGCACTGACCTGTAAATGTTTTTCATGTATTTATCATTATCAGGATTAGTTGGTTCATATCTTTTGGTGGAATTTCAGAGAAATCAGGTAATTATTAAATTCCCATTGAACATTGAATTCTCTTTATTGATCAGTAGTTAAGATCTACTGGGAGATCAATACAGTGTCTTATACACCTCAGTCTTTATATTTCCTCTCATCCTAAGCATTTACTTCAGGGACTACTGAAGTGCATACACATACTGCTTCATGCTCTTAGTCTTCTTCAGCAGGATTGAGTTTGTTTGACAGTGACATTATCCATGAGAAAGAATTTTCATGAGAGACTCTTAAACATGGTTGTGGAATTTATGGAATATGGTGGAAGACTCTTACATGTTGCATTTTACTGATGGCATTGTGAAAAGCCAGAAATAAATATGATTTTAGTAATAATAGACAATAATAAATCAGATTCACAAAACTTCATTAACACAAAAGCAGAGAAATTAAGAAAGTGAAGAGGATATGATGTTATTTCAAGAGATCCTCTGAATGCATGCAAAATAAATAGTTTTGATACAAAAAGCATGATTTCCAGAAGCATTCAGCATTGATGAAAAAATTCCATTATTTTAATAGCAGCAATACTAGGGTGGTGCATTTGGAAAGATTGTTTTGAAAGAGAAGAAATGTAATCTATGGCCAATGGTGAATAAAAAGCTCCACAAAGGAATGGTTCAGAGCAGAAGACCAGCCTTGGGAACTCTGATTTATTCTCTTGAGAAGTTTTCTCTCTCCTTCAACTTAAGAAGAAAAAAAGAAAAGTATTCAGAGAGTAAGATTAAAAAAATAATAAAAGGGTTAGTGGTGTAAATCACTTGAGTGCTTTTTAAAAACAATGCTAGAAGGCTTTATTCAATATTGTGTTCATCAATATTTATGTCAAAAAAAAACCACTGACTTCAATTAAATCCTCCCAACATATGACATGTATTTATGAATCAAATTAAAATTGTTAAAAATTCCTAAAGTCTGCTTTGCTTCCAGAGAAGTATACAAAATAAGGATGAAAGAACCCAACTGCCTGTTTTCTTAGCTATGTGGTAGAGAGAAAAAAATCTAAGTGGAAATGAATAGATGTGAATTATTACATTAATTAGGAGTATGCTGAGTTTAGCATTTTGAAGCCAGTGAGTTTAAATACTGTAAAAATTCTGTTTCAGACTGAAGATGCTTCCATAGAGGTCAACTCCATCTAGTCTAGCTGTGCATGGTGAACCTTGAGGCAGAAGGGATGACTTGCTACTATGTAGTAACTTATGAACAAATCACAAACCACAGTATCCATATTTTAGGAACTAATATCCTATATTCAGCACTTAGCAGCAATGGTTAGGAGCCTTTCCTGCCCTCCTATCAGATACTTGGTATTTTAGGCAGTTCTATGGTTTACTTTAGAGTTTTGTCTGTATCCTATCACCATTCAGAAGTGAAGCCACATTTTTGATTGTTGCTATTGATTCTTCATAAAATCCAATAGATTGTGTTAGTCCCTGCCAGAAACTTAAATGGAAGGTTGCAACTTGTGAATTTTAGATATGAATTTAAAATTCTCAGCAAGATGATGTTTTAATTTTTTTGTTGTTATTGTTCCTAATTTTACTGCAGGCCACCCCCTCCCCATGCAAGGATTATTTACCTTCAAGACAAGTCAAGTTTCGAACATAAAAGCAGGAGGAATTAAACAATCCTATGCTAAAGGAGCAGGATGAGGAATTTTGAAAGGGTTTCAGGTTTAGGATGAGAGCCAGACTACTGTGTCCAACCTGTCTCTCCCATGCTCATCACAGTCCCAAGGTCAATCAGTCTGTTCAGGATAATGTGGTGCACAACTGCATTTTACTTTTAAATCTCTTGGAGGTGGGCATCTTTAATTATTGCAATTTCTCCTTAAAAGTGCCAGTTCTTTCAATGTAGCTCTTAGTGGTGAAATTTACAGAGATTTATACTGTCATTCATCTTTTCTTCTTAAGGACTGGGAACAATGCATGACTGATTGGCTGAGGGATTTAAATCCTTATATTATCTAACTTCTTGGCATCACCAATCAATGTCTACTAAAGGTTTCAAGGATAGTGATACTTTTAGAATCTAAAAAAAAAAAAAAAAAAAAAAAAAAGAAAAAAAGAATTGTTAGCAGCAATAGCAATTGCTGATACAAAATTAGTATATTGATAAGAAACCCTCCACGAAATGGAAATGGACCCATTTTGTGAAACTGGATCTGCAGTCTTATTTGGACAAGTGTCAAATACCTGGGTCTGACTATAGAAGCACAACTTGAGTGGAGAAATGCAGAATGCAGGTGCAAATGCATGAATCCTATTTACATCAGCTTCTGTTGCATTCACCTGTGGGTATTCTAGAAAGAAATTGTTTTATCTGTTTCAGATGTAAAATATGCAGCATTTACAGAAATACTCAGTTGTTACACTACTGTAATAATAAACACATAATAATTACAGAATATAATGCTAAAAATAATATATTTACATGATACAATGGCTTTCAAATTTCCTTGCTAATGTTTCTTTTATAGAATCATGGTATTTTTGGGTTGGAAAGGACCTTAAGGACCATTTAGTTCCACTCTTGTCATGGGCAGGGACACCTTTCACAAGATCAGGGTGCTCAGCCAAGCTGGCCTTGAGCACTTACAGGAATGAGACATCCACAACTTCTCTGGGCAACCTCTTCCAGTGCCTTGCCACCTTCACAGTAAAGTTTCTCCAAATTAGGAAGATTTTTTTCCTAATACCGAATCTAAACCTCTCCTGCTTCAGTTTAACCACATGACCCTGTAAAAACTCCCTCTTTGACAATCCTTCAGGTATTGAAAGGCCTCAATAGGATCTCCCCAGAGTCTTCTCCAGGCTGAACTCTACCAGCTCTCTCAGCCTGCATAGGAGAGGTGTTCCATCCCTTCAATCATCCTCATGTCCCCCTGCACTGGCTCCATCAGGTCCATGCCTTTCTTGTTCTGAGGACTTCAGAGCTGGACAAAGTTATTAAAATTTGGAACTTAATGAGTTATTTATTATTATTAAAATAATTATTAAATTGCTATTTTTTGAAAAATCTACCATGACTGTCAATTTCTATAAAAATGGAACAAAACTGAAGTGCCTGGAACATTTAGCCTGAGCAGGGGCAACTAGTGAAACAGTGTGACATAACCCTGTGAAAATCTGATCTAGTGGATGTCCTTACACTATACAAGCAATAAATTATCTTATATCTGTTTAGATAAAAAAGAAACTGCTATAGTAATGCACATTTTGTGTTAGGCAGTAGACCTTAAACAGACCAAAAACTCAGCAGATACCCTGAAGTAGTTTCCTCCTTATATTTATGGACAAACATGTTCTCAATTTTATCTTTCTGATGAAAACAATGAGTTGTTTTTTTAATCTGGCCCTGTAATTCTAAAATCTGTAGAAAAAATACAGCCAATTTGCTGTATGAAATAAATAATCTTAATGGAAGGTCACTGAGAAAATTACATGTCTGCAATTTTTATAGTAGTTTAATTTCCTCTTCTATATGCTGTATTTTCCTCAGAGCTCACTGCAGATGAGATATTTTGCCACAAAGAACTTCTAAAATAAGTTTTATTATTTCAAACTTCCTTTTTCATTTGCTTTGGAAAACATTCTTGGCTGCTCATGGTTTCATTCCTCTCCCTTTTTTTGTCCGCTTGAGTTGTGTTTTTCTAGCAATTGGAGATTTAAACATTTTTATGCATTTTTAAGCCTATCTCAAGAACATTCAATTTCCTAGGTGGGGAGATCAGTAGCATTTCAAAGAGTGAATAACTAGAAGAGTCCATGGTCATTTGGAAAATAAAATTTTATGCATGAAATCTTTTGTGAATTGACCACTGTGACCAGCATAATTTCTGTGTGGGAGCTGTGAATTAAAGAAAGTGATGTCTTGTCACAGGGCTCAAAATCAAAACAGAAGCAACTCCTCTGACAAATGAGTTGAACCAAAATTTGCTTTTCAGAGGGGGTTATGTCCAGGTATGAATATAACTGTTTGGAACTCTCTCCCTCTTTTTAAATGTCATATTTGCTTAATCCAGTAACTCCTAAAGCAATAGTTTTTCGTAGTTTATTTATTTAGGTTTATTTTCTGTATGTTTTGATTGTGGCTTTTTTTTCCCCTCCTGCCTTGTTTTACCTCTAAATTTATGAAACTGGTTTTTTGAACCCCATATCTAGTACAACATGTTGACTGTTCAGATGAAGGCAAATCCTACCCCAATACTACACACATACAGGTTGATTTAACAAGCACAGATGAGAGAATAATCACATTCATAATGACAGAATTTAGCTTTTCTGTACAAATCTATTGGCCATTGTCACAGAAGACAAGCAATTCTACATAACATTCATCAACAAGATTACCATCCATTTGATATTGCATTATAGGGCTAGAACTCAAACAGCCAAAAAGGTGTGCATCCCATATTTTCCATTCCATTAATTTCCATTTCTGCTATAAAACAGAAATCAATATCAGATTATTGACATATTTAACCAGCTCAAATTATGAGTTAAAAATAATTATGCAAATGTCACTTGAAAGATTTCCATTTAAAATTCGTTCCAAATTTTTTAGGTCACCTCTCCTGTTGAAGGAATCATTCTGCATACAATTGCAGACTTGTTGACTACTCTGGTTGACAATGTTGGGGGAATGCAACTTTTTCAGTAAGTCAGTAAATTGTTAGAAGAATGGAGTTGGAGATTTGGTATGCACAGATATGTGAGTGGAATTGCACTGTCTGTTGGAAGGTATTTATTTTATCCTTTACTTCATGCAGAGCAGAATTAGAAGGTGAAATGGCATTAAAAATTTCAAGTCTAGAGACAGAGCTTTGCATGTTATTTGACTCATTAAAGAAAATTAGTAAGCTAATGAGGCAGGCACCACTGAAGAAACACTTTATATGACTGCATTCATCTGGTGGTAGACAATTTTATGTAATATTTTCATGTTTTATTCGTAATTGTGTTTTGAATACACAAAATTGGTAAAGCAACTCCAAAACTGAAAAGATGATATGAAGCAGAAAAAATATGTGATCATTAGACATGGTGATGAGTTGGTGAATTCTCTTAATTAGGCACAACTGAAACCAGCAGTAAAATGTAATTGATTATAGAAAAAAAAAATCAAACTCCTCAAATATAACAAAATAAAAAGTCTTGGTTTTCTAAAAGCATTATTTTGATCCCTATAAAATAGAATTTGCTCTTTAGAGAAATATCAGTATGCTGTTTGCTGTTGATGTACCAGTAATAATAATTAATATTATAATAATAATGAACTGCTTAATTTTATTTGTGACATAATGTAGCATATTGCTTCCATTGGTATCAGTATAAAGTAATAGCAATAATAATATAATAGCAATCCAGCAATATCCTTCAAGCAATCCCCTAGTTAGTATTTTTATTATGCATGAGAAAGCAATGGCCTTGTAAACTGGGTTTATTTGGATTTTGAAAAATGATTTGAGATACTTTGCAGATGCCCATTTTCCAAAAGTTTTAGGATTTATTACCTCCCAATTATCTTGTATTAGTAATTCTTCTGCAAATTCCTTGTCTCCTGCTGATCATGAAGACATTATAGAGTCTGTGCAATGTTATAATTCACCACATTTCTGAATGCATTTTCTAAACCATCTTTAAATGTAAATCAAATGTGGAAATGAGATTTATATACAAATTATAAATTTTAATGGAATATGCTGGCTCTAACTCTAAGCTTCCTAATATTCCACATGGATTTAATCAGCGTTCAGTTATTTCTGTATCCATGTCTAGTATTTAGTCTCTAGATACTCTTAAACAGTTTAACATTGTTGGGAAAATATTTTATTTTCCTTTCTTAACTTGGCTTTCCTTTCATAATCAAATTCTTAGCCAAGAACGATACAAAGAACCTCCAACTGTTTCTGTCCAATTTGTCATTATTTATTTCATTGCATTTTAAGAACACAGTTTAGCAGTCCTTTATTTTTCATCAGCCCCCAACCTAGATGGTTCAAACACAAGAATACTGATGCAAAACAATGAAACATCCCTGCAGTGGGAGAGTGGAAAACCAATTTCCTACCCCAGCCCAGCAGGTGTGCTTCAGCAATGGACACTCTGCATGTTGTAATGACATCCTTCTATAAACAGCTCCAGTTTTCAGAGCTCACCCACACACTTGGTTCTTCAGCTGCCTGGATGATTCAAAATCTTTCTTTGGTCAAGCTGCTAAGTGTTCTTACTCTTATACAACAGAGCAGAATGTAGAAGCACAAATTGCTTATCTTCCACTGGGAATGATCTGTATGCCTTTTCTTCACCTTTTTTCTTCTTCACCTTTTTGGTGATAAAAGATGTGATATATTAAAACAACGATTACCACATCAGATTAAAGGTCCATCTAGTTTCATCCCTGATGATACCTCATATCAAATTCTGGGGAATAGTGAATATCTTCAAGAAGAAAATGGGAAAAATTTCTCAGGTCTAATAATTTCAGTCTACAGCAATTTGATAGTCATGGGTTTTTTCTGAGAGAGAAATTGTGTCTTTCCATTTAGATATTCCTTTCTTATTTTCTTACAATCATATTCTTTTAAGTGATAGAGACTTAATATCCACAAATCCAAAACGATTTCATAAATTTTATGACATCAACTTTATGACTTTTTGCTATTAATACTGCTGTGATTATTTTGATTTTAGTAAATTATTATTCCAACTTATAAACTCTCCTTATTGTTTCTCCATTATTGGAAGAGGCAGAGTGAAAGGGAGTAGCTATTTGGAGTTTAGCTCCAGGTGGTTGTTAAAACCAGTACAATACCCCAAGTTATTTCAGTGAATTATGAAACTGGGAAGTCAGGTTTTTATAATGCAGTTTTAAAAACTGGGTGTATATGAATGGCATGAAAAACTGTGTTTCTTGAGTGCCTAGAACTTCTCTATTTCATGAATCAAAAGTTTTTTTAGTGGTTAGAGGTGAACAAAGCAATTTTCTTAGAGAAGTGTTTGAACTGAGCTGAGCATGAAGTAATGTACACCTTACCACTTACAGCACATGAATGCACTATTTTTTTCACATAAATTTCTGTTTAGGCAATATTTTAGGGATTTAGAATATGTACTGTGAGTAATAATATTGTCAACATGCATATTTCATCAAAACCATAAAAGTTTCCTTCAGCTTTGTTTGATGGATTAATTATCAATACTTATTCCTTGCTGAATTGTATCTTTTACTTATTAAAAAACTGGTTGTTTCTCAGTCTTTGCTTAGGAATAATTTGAATTTCTGTAATTATCTCAAAGATCTTAGGCAATGATTTTAGAAAATAAATCAGCAGATTTAATTTTTAAATTTTCTTCTGTTACAATTCATTCTCACCATATCAGCATATGTAATTTTGTAAAAATCATCAAATGTTGACATAAATGGGAATGAATACCCATATAATCCTACTATTTTGTGTATTATCTGTCCAGTATGTATGTATTTTAGGCTATATTCATTCCCCTTTATAGAGTTGACACCTATGCACTCAGAGTTTCTTTTCAAAAGGAAGAAGTCTGATTTTTTTCATGATAGCCAGACTACAGCTCCTGTACCTTAAGGAAGCCAGGAGAACTTCTTGTCAGGGGCTTCCTTTTCACATTTGTGCTTTTCTTTTGTCCAGCCTTTTTTCTAATTTTGTAACATTTTGGAACTGAATTTACCTGGGTTAGGAGAGTCCACATTTACAATAAGAGGGTAACTTGGGAGAGTGGGATGCTGCAAACACTCTTGCTTTTCCCAGTGGTTTTATAGAGACTATTAATTCAATTCAGGATCTACCACATGGGTCTTCAAACGTTTTTACTTCATTTACTTCAAAAATACTGCAAAAAATATGTTCAAACTGTACCTAAAAAATCTAACACATTTTTTAATTTCAGCTACAGATTATTTTCAATGCGTCCATAGTTTTGACAATACTTGTCTTAACATTTACCCAGAATCTGACTGTGTTCACTGTTCTGGAACAACTCCACTTGTCTAACACACTAAAATTTTCTATTATAAAAACAACAGCTACCAGCACATCAAAAAAAAGTTAGTGATTTGTTCTCAAAGGAATGAGAAGGAACATAAGAGGAACATATTAAACTTGACTGGGTCCAGTATTCACTTTCTTTGTAGCAAACTTCTCTCAGGAAGTTTAAAAGTCTGTCTTTGAGAGGCTGTGAGAATTGGGATTATTCATCCTGGAAAAGAAGCTTCAGGGTGATCTAACTGCAGCCTTTCAGTACCTGAAGGTGCTTTCCTACAGAAAAGATGGGAAGATACTGTTTGGAAAGGCACGTGGTGACAGGACAAGGGGGAATGACTTCAAACAGAGAGAGGACAGATTTGGGCTGGCTATTAGAACAAAATGCTTTACTGGGAGGGTGGTGAGACACTGGAGCAGGTTGCCTGTGAGTCCCCAATGCTGGAAATGTTCAAGGCCAGGTTGGAAGGGGTTCTGAGCAAGCTGGTCTAGTGAAAGGTGTCCCTGCCCACAGCAGGAGGCTGGAAATAGATAATCTTTAAGATCCTTTCCAATCTAAACGATTTTATGATTTTGTGATTCTGAGAAAAAAAAAATTCCACTCTGTGCAGGACAGGAGAGAAAAGGGGGGCAAGAACAAAACTGTATGGCAGATGTCAGCAATTTTGCCTCATATTCCAAAGTTAGAAGCTTAGATTTGGTGATTATGAGGAGGAGGTAATTACTTTGCCTAAGATTAATTATTATTTGGTGCAGAATGACACAAAATTCCATAAACAAGTTCTTGACATTTCCATACTTTAGTGCACATTTGAAACAACATCTAATTGCAAATTGTCAAATTAATTGAAACCAAATACACTGTGTAGGCCAAATTCCTCTTCTTTTTATGACAGAATATAGGAATCTTAGAATATTAGTAACTTATTATTTTAACTTTAAATATTCCATTTTTTACTTAGTTAATAAAAAATCTCTTTATATATTTGCAATTGTCAACAAATTGCTACATATCCTGGTTGTTCTTTTAAAACTGATTTAATTGCAGGTTCAGAGTTTAATCAAAAAAAGGACTGAATTTCTGAAAGCAAAACTGTACTTTACTCTTATTCCATTTTAGTGCACTCCATACCATTAGAACAAACAGTGAATTCTCAATATTAACTGATGAGTCACAGCAGTGACTTCAGAAGGTAAAATATAATTACCTGGAATCCCAGGCCTATTAAAGAATAAATGTTTTCTTTAAAAACTTTTAGTCAGCAGTTGCAAAGCCACAGATTTTTCAGGAAACAGCACCTGTGACAATTTAGTACTCTCTGACATTTGTACTATCTCATAAGACATTGATGGGCAGGTGTTTAAAATCTTAGATCAGGTAGTCTGATAATAAACTCATTTATAGTTTAGTTCTGGTGATGAGACTCAGAATTAAAAACTAGCAAAATTCACTTCCTGGAGCAAAAGGTTATATCCTAGACTTTGGCTTGAGATAAACCAGGAGAATATTACATTTCATATAGGGTCAAAAGCTTTCAAGAGTACTGGCAGGTTAAAAAAAAATTATTTATTCAAAACTAGAGTATGCTATTGCCTTTAGGAAATAAATATAAAATTATACTTGGTAAATTTTAATGCTTGATGGAAAAAAAGTAGACCCTTCAAAAAACCCAATAGATACAAAGTTATTTAGGAAAATCCACTGCAATTTCATTCTCTCTCTGCTATTAAAATACATTGTCTGTAAGATAACTCCTGTGGTGTTAATTATATATTAAAAATGTTTTCTGTGGGAATATACTCTACCTTGACATACTTATTTATGACCTAAATCTGTGCATACCTTTTTTTGATTAATAAATAATAGCTAAAAACCTTGCAAGTGAAGGTTGTAAATTAAGATTAAAAAAAAAATTCTATTTTTCCCCTCACTGATTATTCACTTTTCCTTGTTTTCACTAGGGAATAAGACCTGAAATTTTGAAATGCAGAGCACACCTCATATTTTTACAAAGGATTTCACTTTATAAATAATTGTCTGCTTTTTTCCTAGTACTGTATGCAGTAAATATCAATTTAATTCTCTTCAGTACATCCTGGATATCTATTTTTATAATTTGCATATTTTATGGGTAATATTTTTGCCTGAGATTGATTGAACAGTTTGAGATAGAGAATAGTTCTGGGCTAACAGTAATTTTATTTCTGCCATCACAAATCTTTGTTAACTTTGTTGAAAATTAATTATCCCTTAAAAGATATTACAATGTCTTCAATGAGATAATTCTTAATATTTTGTTTGTGTTCTTGCTCTACTTCAGAGCCAAATAGGGATGCAAGAGAAGAGGAGCAGACAATACATTAATTTCAGCTGTCCAAGTGACAGCAAAGAAACAAGAGGAAAAGACATCCAGCCTGGGGCCACCAAGAATCCAAACCCCATTTTATTGAAGATAGCTGGGAGAAACATGTCAATCAATCCCATCAGTCCAGGAGCAGAATTTTACAGCCAGGAAGAAGGGCATATTTCAGAGTAAATTTCTGAAATATGCAGCCAGATACTGATTTTATTGACTGTATGCCAGATAACAGAGTATAAATAACTGTGTTGATCATATATCCACTGAGGAGCAGTAGGAATTAACTAGAACTCTTAAATGAGCATATTAATAGAATATTTTGAATATTTAAAACATTTATATTTTTAAAACAATTTAAATTAAATTAGCTAATATTTATCTATTTAAACAGATAATGGTTCTTATCCAAAGTTTATGGCATTGATTTTTTTTCTCCAATTGCCTCTAAGACAATTTTCAGACTTCTTTTTTAGTATTTAAAATGGCCTAAAACACAATTTCAAACCTGAAATCTTTCTCTTGGTGTACCTTGAATTCCTTACTTACACATTCAGTTCTGAAGAGGCCCCTGCAATCTGCAGTTGCCTTTTTAATCTCCTTCTCAATAAATATTTCCAAGAGGATAAAAAGTTCCAAGAGCTGCTACTGCAGTGCCCTATACTGGAAGCCAAAATGAGAGTGGCAAGCAAGGTGTCTGTGCCCTGGAATGGAAAATGGAAGAAGCATTATGAGAAAATCACCAGTAACAATTTGAACAGTGAATTATGCTGTCAATAGTGCTCCCAAGATATCAGCACTAAATGTATTCTTCATGGCTCTCTATTTCACTGTTTCTTAGCTTCAGAAAAAGCCTATCAAAGCTTACAGACACCTAAAAAATCCAATTTAATTCCAGCACTTGGTCACAAGAAAGGAAAATCTTACACTGAAGTTAATAGAAATCTGTGCATTTTCATCTGATGAAGTAAGATAAGAGAGAAGAAACTTTGGATTGGGAAACCTCGAGACACTTAGGGAGTTTCTTACCTTTAGAAGGATAATGTGAATCACAAGTGTCACCTAAATTCCTTGACTCATCAGCATTCACAGAATAGATCAGACAAACCACAGCCTTGGCTGATTGTTTGCTTTCATTAATGTGATGAACACTCAGGCACTTAGGGCTGGACCATTTAACAAGTAACAAATTCTTTCTCTGGAACAGGAGCAGAATATCAAAAATCTATTATTATCAAGGTAGTTAAACAGAGAGATGGGAGAATTAGAATCTCTATTTTGCACAAGATATCTAGGCCAATGACAAAAACAAGTAAATGTGATCAAACCTTTTTATTTTGGTATTGGAAAGACCTACTGGTCACTGAAATACATCTTGTTAACATCAGTTTAAAAAGAAACAGTAACTTTCATCAAAATTCACAGTGCTGTACAATAACAAGTCTAAACCTAAAGAAAAAGTAATAAGGATTTCTTTGACATAAACCAGCCATGCTGCTGAAAACTGCTCTTAGGCTTTTATTTAAAAAAAAACAAAACAGTTAGAGCTCACAACTATCAAATTTCTAACACATAAAACACAAATCTGTCTCAAACTGTCATTTACAGCATATTTTGTTGCCTATTTTATATACCTATGTTCCAGAAATTAAAAAATATTGTCAGGTTCACATTGAAATAAAGCTCACATTCCTTAGTGACTAGTGCATTTAATTGCCTTCCAGAACAAACATGATGAATGTTTAAAAACATCCTTTCATTTTAAATGAAGAAGTGGATTAAGGCTAATTGGAGCCTTATCAACCAAACATTATCTACACATGAGGGACTGACTCTTTGTCTTCTTTCAACAGTTCTTGCTTTAAGTTAGATAATCTCTAAAACTAGTCTTCCTTTCACCACTTCTCAAATCCTTCTGCCCTACTTTTTCAGCCATTTTCAAAAGCTTTAGTCCCTTTTTTCTCAGCCCAAACTTGAAAGTCAAAGAACAAGCCAGGTAAATGTAATGTGTGACACTACAAAGTTTTATCAAAGCCATTGCATAAATATGCAAAAAATGTGTACTTCCACTATAAAATTTAATTGCTGTTAATTAAAACATTTGTATCTCAAAAATCAAATATAATTTATCAGAAACAATTATCATATAATAAATAGATAAAGTTCTGTAGATAAAAATTTTAAACTCATAATTGATTAAATTTTTTATTTTAGTTCTCTTAGGTTTTTAATTTAAAAGTTTTTGCATATTGGGAGGTGTCTTCCCGTATTCTTCATTCTAAAAATTTTCTAACTGGTTTGAATTTTTTTTTCATATTTGTCTTATTTACATTATGGAATGGGATAAGTCTAACCCTTTCATGCACCTCTTTCAGAATCATTGTTTAACCATTTTCCAATTTTGTCAAAAGATCTTATTCAGGTGCATTAATGACAATGAACAAATCTTTACCTTCATCTTGTAGTCCTAAAAACTTTAAAAGTAATTTATATTCCAGTCAGACTTTGAAAATGCTTTTTTAAATTTGCTCCTAATGTTTTTTTAAAATGGGAGATGTTCTTTTCCTTCTTGTTCACCTCTCTCATATTTCTTTTTATTTTAAATTGTATTTGAAGCTTGTGTTACCAGAAATAGGTAAATGTGAAGGTTTTATCTCAGGAATTTCACTGAAGTGTAGTTACAGCATTGTTTCCAAATCTCACAGAACTCTGCAGATGTTTTAGGCACAGATGAAATAATGCATTAATCTTTCTAATAATTTTTCAGTGTATTAAACTCATTCCAAGTCTTTGGGTTCATCAGATTGTTAACACAGTGAAGTATCCTGCAAAAATATCTTCTGTTGTTAGTGCTCTGTGCTCCAGCCTGCAGGGTAACACCCATCTCCAAACTGATGCTTCAACTACAGAGAAGTGATTAAGCAAATATGTTCTGGACAAAAATGCTGCTTAATGTTCCCTGAGAAGCTGACATTATAGGAAAAACTTTAGTACAGTCAGAAATTTGGTGACTCTTACTGCTTTTCTTCCTCACTTCAACCCATGCACTCTATTTGAGGAAATATATACCAGTGAAGAAAAATACCGTGTTTGCTAAAAAACACCCAGTTGCTAATTTTATTAGAATTCACGTTGTCACCTTCAAAGGTGATCCTTTGCTCAGGAAGTTCCATAGTTAAAGGTTCTGAAATATCCAATCATTGTCAGAAAGAACAGACAGAACATAGCAATTTTTCTAAATGGAAATAATCTGTGGAAAATTCTTCTTTTCAGCTTAGGTTTCTAGGCTGTGTCCTCCTGTCTCCAGAGTGCCCATAAGAGACCTTCCAGAACTGTCAAAACTGTTCTTTTAAATGCTTTTGCTCTTCTCACCATCCGCTTAGGATACAGGTCAAAAAGGGATACAAAGACTGGAATCATTTTACTCTTCTCTAGCTACCTCCAGATGACATAATAGAAGAAAGAAAAATATGGGAACATTAAAGCTGGAAGTGATGAAAGGCTGAGAGTCTTTGAGGCTGGTCCAGGGAGCAGAGCAGTGGCCAGAAAGCCACTTCCCTTGGAACAGCCTTGGCTGAGCAGATCTGAAGACAGAGCTTTCTGTGTAATTCCTTTACTTCTGCATTTTGAAGATTGCCTTTTGGAACACATTGTAAATCACTCATGAGCAATCCTAAAGCCAAAACAGAGTTCCTGTGGAGAGAAAAAAAATAGTCAGCCTTAGCCATCACTCATCTAAGAAGTTATCTCCATTGGTCACTGTCTGAACTTTGTTAGTGTCTTACATTAAGGAACCCATAGCCTAGCAGAGCAGCTTATGGGATTTACTTTTACCCCCAAGTCACAGCTTCTGGGTTTTGCATTCCTATTCTAACATCTAGTCTCTTCAGGAAAAAAGACTGATTTCAAGAGGTTCAATGGGAAAATACAGAGGACTGACCTAGTTTATTCCTTGCTCTTTTTTGCTGTGCTTGACTTTGATTTGCAGGTTTTAAGAGTACAGTAATATCGATGTTCTGTAATATTCACTGTTCTGGCCATGAAGCCATTCTGGCCATAAAACTGTCTTTGTTGAATACTTTCAGTACCAAATAGTGGGTTTATTATTTTTAAATCCAGAAAGTAAAAGCTTTTTGTCTTCTTGGAACATATTTTAGATGACTAATATTTACTGGAATTCCCTACCAGAAAGAAATTAGATGCCATGTGTAATTAATTCAATAGAATTTCCCTAAAAACTTCAGTTTTCTCATGGCTAAATGGCATTTTCACAAATTGAGTTAGGCACCAGCTATACTAAATTTGGCAGAAAGAGATTTAGGAAAAAGTTGTAAATTCAATTGTGGCACTGCCTTTTGGGCTCATCTAGAAGTTGACAAAGATTTAGTTAATATATTTATATAAATAAGTATAGATAAACAAGATGTGAAATTAAACATTCCCAACACATAGGGAATATTACTTCCCTTCTGCTGTTTGGTTTAAAATTTAAGCTGTTGTATCTGCAGATCCCAGGGTCTCTTTATTTCTCACCTTCTATCTGGTTTTCTCAGGAAGTGATTTCATTGTCTGAAGTTTACATTTTTCTGTAGCAATACAAGCACAGGGACTTATATAAGAAGCAAAACTAGGGAGGCTGTGGTAAAAAAATATCTTTTTCCTGTGGATGAGATCTGATCCTGAGTAAGCAAATGCTAGAATTTCAGCTGGCTTCAGCTACTTAAATTTTATTCTGGAGTTATATAATGAAAATTGCTACTTTCTAAGTGTCTCTCTAAAATCTTCTGAGCTGTCCATGGCATTTTTCGAAAATCCAAAGCTGGCAATCTACTCTTAATTTGTTAAAATATTTAATTCATTTTCTAAGAAAATTGTACATGGAGGTGAGAGATTATTTTGCATGACAAGCTTGAGTGGCAATTGTAGAGCTACTGTCACTTAACCTTTGAGTTAGTGGCATGTTCTTAAACCTTGCTGCTCTGTTGCCCCCTCTGTACCAATGCCCTGAAGACAACAAAGCAAAAACCTCAACTGAGTGGAGATCTTCTCTGTGTTTCTTCTCACTCTGTTACCTCCTTTAAGTTAGGAATGGTGTAGTCCTGGCTATTTGCAATTCCTGTATCATACCTTAAAAAAATGACTCCTTGTGCTCTCCTCATTTCCTAGTAGATATAGTTTATGTGCCAAATCCACCACCTTAAAAGCCAATAATTGTCCCTCTAAATGAAATTGGCAGTTGCATATAGAGAAGGCAATTATTAAATTGACTAAACAATTTTCATTCTCATGCCATCTTAGCAGGTGGTATCAAAATTAAATGTCCTTGTTTGGTGATCTTGCCCTTTATCCACCATACATAAAGCTAAATGCTGTACAGGTTTGTGGAGGTATTAGAAAGTAAATTTTACATCTCACCATTTTAATTTGACTTGGCATGGCTTCTTTTTTCAGTGCTTCTCTCCCAAGGACAGCAAATTGAGACAATCTCAGTAAAGAAAAGTGAATTAGAAATAATTAAGAGAAAGTAAAACAAGGTAGTAAACCAAGTATAAAACTAAAGTCTCATCCTGAAACTTTACTCAGTCTTAAATCTATGTGGAAGTTGAAAGAAAATTAAAAGGATTGAAATTCTCACTTTGTGACAGTGCAGAAATACTTGTAATGAAGAGTGGCTTTTTTGTTTCTTAGTCTTCTAAGAGAATATTTTCACTAAAACTGGCCAGAGATCTTTGAATATTGAAAAGAGTTTTCTTAAGCTGTAGAGTAATAAAAGAACCTTTTGAAAGTTTCCCAGAGATTTGTGGCAGATGGTCCATTCTGAAAGGCTGGGCATTTTACTTCAATTTTTAACTTTTTCTACCATCCTTAATGTAATTTTTTTCATAAAAATTTGTATTTAATGTGAAAGATTTCAGATTTTGCAAAGAATTAATTTTGATGGTCAAGAAAACCTCATGCAAATTGTTGAAAGTATTGTCACCAGTTTTGCTGTACACTGTAAAAAATTACTGTGATTCAGTGTTCCAGTCAAGAAAGTATTCTAGCTAATATATTCCAAATGAACTACTTTTATTCCATGAAAACAGTATTTCCAAAATGAAGAAACTCCCATGGAAAATTTTAGGACACTACCCACTTCAGAGTTAGAAAAAGGAAAGCATAGAGAGATGCCACATTCTTTTACTCTTTTGTTCCCTGTATAATAGGAAAATTACATCTAGATAATGGCAAAATGAAATTAAAATAAAATGGTTTAATAAATAAACATTTCATAAAAATAGTGTCACGGTAATTGTGAATACTTATTGTCTGCATTACCTGCCTGTATTTCTTTTTAAGTGATGGAATACATGGAAGGAAAACTGGATGTCTGAGAATTGAAGAAGCTGAGGCTGTAATTTAAAATCAAAAGAGATGATATGAAGCAGCATTGATTCCCAGACTGAGGTGTAGCCAAAATACAGATGTCACCTGGATTGCCCACTTAAGTACAGTAAAAATGTTGGGTTTTGCTGTTTTGACCTCTTGATTAAGCCAGTGAATCTGTAACAGTGAAATAACACTGACTTGCTAATGCTCCCTTAAAAAAGGAACTAACAAGGAAGTACTTAATATCATATTTTGATTCTTTTTTTGTTGGGAAGAATAGCTAATAAAAAAAGAAATTTTATGAGCTTCTTTAAGACTAATATTTAAAATACTTTTTTTGTCTGTTTTATGCCTCAGTTGATTCTGTGCACACTATTTTCTTGTGTTCTGAGGAGTTGGACACCTTTTTTCTATTGTTTTTTTATTCCCTCTTTGAAGAACTTTTGCACACCAGACTGCATTTTCCCACCCTGCTGTAGCTGTAATTCATGTTTATTAAAAAAAAAGAAAAAAAAAGAAAAAAAAAGTTTAAAAGGGAATGAGAGAAAAAGAGCTTAAAGAAACGACACGTATGCTTTCTGATATCATTACCTTGGTTAATAAAACATTTCTTTAGAAAATGAAATCCAGGGCTTAATTTTCCTGGAAACAATTATAAATGAACATGTTATGCAGCCATCACACCAATTATGCAGGAGCTACAGAAATAAACACTCATGACAGAACAAGTAATAACTATTAAATGCCTGGGAAATGGAAAGTTGAAGTACATCATGAATACCATTTTTCTACTTCAGGCCAAAACAAATGGTATCTAATTTCTCTTAATATCTTATGCAACACCCAAAGATGCTAACTGTATTTATTTGCTTATACTGAACACAGCAAACAAATCACTGTTTGTGGTTTATATTCCTTTTTTTAAATACATTTCATGTATATGAGAGTATAAAATTCTAGAACCTTCCTGTTCTTTAACAGTCTCTCTTAGCCATAGAAACATTTCATCTCATTTAAAAATGTGTCATATGATACTGACATCTACATATTGATTAGGATTAGGAAAATGTTTACAGTTCCAGTTTAGTAAGTCATCTAATGGTAAGGGCCTACATACAGCAGTTCTCATAAAATTTTAATTCTAAATGGCAAAAATAGGACATAATCAGTTCCTCTGAAGGAAATTTTACAAATTCAGCTCTTCTATTGAGACTGGCATTGGTGTGAACTGCATGGAAAATGATTTTGGCTTTGCATTTTACTCAGAATAAACTTCAGGTCTGGAGCACAGGCTTCCTGACAAGTCATTTCTGAAATGCAAAGGGGATGAGGTATGAGGTTTCAGACAACAACTGTAGCTCATTTCTTTGAGTTGGTTTCCTAAACTAATGTCTAGACACATAAAAGGAGACAGCTATTGAAATGCTGAGCACTACACTGATTAACTTTTAAATGACTTGCTGCCTAGCTTGAGATGGATAAACAGGCTACAATGAATGGAGAGAACAATGACCAAAACTGGAATCCATGGGAGCCAGATTGTTCTGCAGGGAGTAGTTTAGAAATACCTAGAAGGAAATGGTGAGGATCAGTGACTGACTAAAGCCCCATTCAGGCAGTGACATCAGGATCTGCAATTAAGGGTTATGCCTCAAGGGTTTCAGCATCACTTCGTGTAGGGAGGCAGCAGCTGCCTGGAGAGCAGGATCCTCAGAGCTGCAGGGCTGTGAATGAGCTCCTGCAGAGAAGGTGTTTTTACAGGGCAGTCTTCTTGAAGTACTGGGGTGTCTAGGGACAGCAGAGTACCTTGAGAGGGGTCCTTTGACTGTCTGTGGGGAAGGTAGATGTGTCTGTCTCCAAGTTAATATTCACAGCACCATGGACTTAACATTGCTACATCAGATTTGAGTAAGAATCCCTCTTGCAGTCTTTACTGGTGGTTGAAGCACAGCAGACCTCTGTCACTGGCTCTGAGGTGGCCTTAAGCCTACAGATTTCACATATCAAACCATTTCAGCCTCGAAACTAACTATAATGGGTTTAAAAAAAAAAAAAAACCAAACTAATTTTTCATCTTCTACATTTACAGCCGATGGGGCAAATATACCTACTGACCTCACTGGGATTAATGTTTTCTTAGCATAACTTTTGGAAAATTTACTTTAGAATTTCAAATGCAATTCCTTCTAACCTAGAAGGTTAGAGGGCAGGGCCTCTGCTGTAAAAAAGTCCTGTGAAGCTCTAGAGAGTTTCCTCTAAATCTATTATCTCAAAAACTTTGGCATTCCATCTCAGAATAATGAATAAGGATATTACTGAAGAGATTTACAGGCAAAATAATGTCAATGCTTCATAATGCTTAACTGAAAAATCATTATCTTGTCCTTGTTAGCAGATTAATTTTCACATCATCCTTGGAGCATGACAAGAATCATTATCTACATTTTACTGATTGAGAATGATTGCAGCCCACATTTTCCAATATGGTCCCTTATTTGCATGATTCATTTTATGAGGTAGCAGATCCCAGTCTCTCTTAGAAGAGTTTATTTTCTATAACAGTTTTAAAGTCTTAAGAATTTTTTTTGCTGGATATCCAAAACTTTCTGAAAATGAAATTAGTTAACATATTTAAGAAATTTATTTAACACATCTTTTGGAATCATAGTTAAAGAATTAGCAGTAAAATGATGCCAGAATTTAATATGGTCTGAATTTCATACCATAGCATTTCATACCAGCTGCTACAAACTGACCTTATCTTTTAGATCTTTTATTATGAAAAGCAGGAAGAAAGAAAGCAGATTAAATTATAGGAGAAAAAAAATCTCTAAATTTTCTCATTTAAAAGCAGAAGATGTGGTGGCACATCATAAGTCTTCTTGAAGTATGTCATAGAGCAAAGTCTACAATCTTAAAGCTGCTGCTGTGGCCAGGTTGTGGAAGTGCAAATATCCCACCTGGTATCCACCCCTTGTAACAATGAAAATAGCAACCACCATACAAACAAAAAAGGAAAACAAAATAATACTTCAGATTGCTTTCAGAATTCACACCCTATTTATTCCTGTATCTTCTGAAGTTTGATAACATCAAGATTTATATTTTCAAGAAAGAATCCATTCATATCAAAAGATGTGACATTCCCTTCCAACTAGCAAAGAAAATTGCTATTCCTTGGTTATCCCATGTCTTCACAGACTCCAAATTTTGACTAATAAGAAAATAAATGTTATCATATGACTCACTAATGAAGCCAAAATGTGTATTTCTAAATTTGATTTGGCTGGAGGATCCATCTAGGAGCAGTGATAAACTCTCATTTCTGTCTGTGCTGCTCTCAGGCCTTTTCAGTGCTCTGAATAAACTCCCTGAGCACAGTACATGAGGCTTTGCACAGAAGCCTGTGCAACCTTCTTGACAGATTTTGCCTTTTTCTTTGCTTTACCTCACATTCTCTCATTTAAAAATTGATTTTTCTTTTCACCCTCACATCTGTACCATAAGGTGACAAGAGCAGTGTCTGTAAGATATTTTGGAGGAGTTTTGGGCAATAGGAAAAGGGAATCTTAAGAAAAAACAGAATGGAAAACTTAATGATAACAGTTACATTTTTCTCCTCCTTTGGATGAATAAAATAAAATTATGATAATGTGCATTAAAAGGAATAATAATTATTATTTACTAACATAAATTTATTTATACCTAAAAAGACAATTTAAATTGCTAATAATATTTGCTATAGCAATTATAATAATAAATATTCTATAACATGTGCACATGGGTTCCTATGAAATAAATACATTTTATTGTAATTTTAATACTTTATTATTACAGTCTATTATTAAAAATTAAATAATAATCTGTTGAAAAGTGCCATAACTCTGATGAGGATTACTCTTCCTCCCAGAGTGAAAGTCCTCCTGCCCAGTTGCAGAGCAGTTTTGCAGGACATGGCAGCGTGGTGCTGTAATTACATTAATGTATGACTGGAAGGGCCATACAGGTGACAAAGGTCTCAGGTGTAGGTGACAGCTGCAGCAGCAGTGGGTTTCAGAAGGTTTCACAAACCCCTTGTGCAGTTTGGGAGGAAAATATGGGCTCTCTCACAGAGTTTCTGGTGTTGGGGTGGGGGGGTGTAATCTTTTATTTACTTTTTTATTTCTTTTTTTCTTTCAAGAAAGCTGTGTACAGTATCTCACCAGCCTCCCACGAAGAGACAGCTGCTGCTGCTGTTGCAATTACATTTTGCTGTTGTCATTGTTGGTGTTCTTCATTTGATTCTTATTGAACAGAGCTGACAGTTTCATTTCACTTGCTTTTTAAATGAAAAGCTTGTCCAATGTATCCTGCAGGAGATAGTTTAATGAATCTGAAGAACTAAAATTCCCTGGTCTTTGCTGTCATGAGTACTTCACATCTAATCTGTAGGAGGTGGCTGCAAAGAAAGGAGAATAAACAAAGAGAATCCAGGGATTCATCTGATTCATTTTTACTCTGAGGCAGATTGAGGCCACAGAGACCTGCTCTCAGTAAGGAACAGGCACTCACATTAATGAAAACAAGCCAAAGGGAAATACCACGTTCTAATTGGAGCCAATCACATTTTCCCTGCTTTGTGTTGCAGCATGATTTTCCTGGGTGTTTTTTCCAAGGGTACTTTTTGGGATCTGTGAATAAACTGATGAGAGTTCCAAACAGGATAGAAAGACAAGCTGCTTCCCCATGAGGACAGTGAGACACCATGGCAGATCTCCCTGGGGTCTGTGTCACATCTCTACCTGAGCAGCTTCAAGCTCCAATTTCTCCAAGGCAGGAACAGCCTGGACTGACCCCAGAGCTGGCCCTGCTTTGGGCAGGAGGTTTGATTAAAAACCTCCTGAGGCCCCTTCACAGCTTTAATGGGTCTGTGACCAACAGAAATCACACCAAAGCTTTTTCAGCAGCCATCATTAGTAATGATTTTACAGATATTCATAAATACACAGAAATCAACTCATGAGAACAGTTTCTCAGGATGTATTGGAAACCTTTGTATTTCTTCTCTTTCACCAGTTTGAATAATTAACAATCATTTTGATTCTTTTAGCTTGGAATCTAATGGACTTTTTAATAAACCATTCTGGTCTATAATAGATCTTCAGATTGATAGCTTGGCAAGCTACATGATGGAGAACATTCTAGGTGCTCCATTTTGGTGGAAATTTGGCAGTGAGGAGAAATTGCATAAAATAATTAAAAATTGCCAAAGCAGAGAATGGTGTTGAAGTTGCCTAGGTTGATTTGCTAAGACAGAGTCAGGCTGAAAACAGACTTTGAGACATAGGTACAAATTAGTTGAGAAGAAAAATACTATAATAAGGTATTAAAAAGTTTTACTCTCTAATATTAGTTTATTCATTATACTTCAACCACACAAAAGCTTCAATTGGCTCTTCCATACCTACTCACCTTTTCATTAAGTAATTTTTTATTTTGCATTTATTGTATTTAGGATGATACCTACATTGTTCTCTGGGGATTGGTGACACAGAGCAGTGACAGGACAGAGCATCACTCTTTGCCATTGATAATTTGTCAGGATCTGTAACAGGCTCTGCCTGGCATTTCTTCATGCCCTTTTAGGAACTGTAGACATGCTTTCTGTTGAGGATGTCCTATCCACCACCTGTAGAATGACATCTTTATCTCCCCATGTGTAGTAGCCACTGCAATACTCTGCTCCTCAGGCATGAAGTTGTGTTGTGCATTGAGAAACGCCTTGGCACGTTATTATCCTGGCTGAACCTTGCACCAATTCCCCACAACATTGTTTAGCTCTTACTGGTCTTCTTCAAGTGGCCTGTTCAACACTACATTGGCTTACATTTCTCACTAGGAGCTTTGCTTTTATGAACACTGAGGTAGAAAATAGAGTAATTTTCATTTTCATTATACTATTTTGCTGTCTTGGAGAGCCCTATTTACAATTGTATCATTCAGAAAATAAGTATTTTATGAGACAAAATTAATTTTAAAAATTGTTTCATTATTTCTAGATCAATGAGAAGGCTTGTAAGAAGACCAGACATTGGTTCAGCTCATGACAGAAATTATATACTAGCTTTCAGGAGATCACACAGTGACTGATGCTCCTCAGAAGTCAAAAGTAATAAATATGTGGTTTCATGGTATGCAAGTTAAAACTAGATAATGCATTCCAGATTTGCATCTTCTAGCCAATTTTATTAGAGTCAGTTGCTCTTGGCTTTTGCTTTGCTCTCAGCTGGAGTCAGATGTCCCATATCTCCAGATAAACCATAACTCATTAAATTCCTTTTTGTCCTTGATATAGGCTCCATTTTGGTCTTGTACAGTTTGGGTGTTTCTTTGAGGGGTGGGGTGATTGAGGGGAAGATTGTGGGGTTTTGTTGGGTTTTGTGTTTTTGGGGGGTTTCCCCCCCGAAGTAGACAACAATCCAAAGCATTTCACATTCTGGAAAACAGAGTGAATATCCACCATCAGTCCTTGTCATACAAATCTAGCACATCTTGTGCTCCAAAATTTTTTTGCAGCCAGTTTCTTCAATAAACAGAGTTTATATAGATTTACATTTATGACTCTTGCCATTGATGAAAATGTTATTGCTTCTCTCCCTAGAGGGATGGAGCTTTGTGTGTCAAATCAATTACATCATTCAGCTTTAAATAATACAACTATGGTGTCATTAGTACTGTGGAGAAAAGAAAAAAAAAAAAAGAAGAAAAGAAGAAAAGCACCCGAACGCTCATGTAAAACCAAGAAAAAGCCAGGAATGTGCTGAGGAAAGCCAGAAGACAGAGAGGCCTTGAGTCAATATGGCCACTGGGTGTCATTGTTTACTCCACCATGCAACATCCATCCCCTAAATGGGAAATGCAGCTGGGTGTAGACAAGTTATCCAGTCACTGTCTGAAACTGCTGATCTATTTATTAGCTAGCAAAGGATATATACTTAAGTGGAATAACCACATGTATACTAAAACATCGTCTATCTTATTTTGTCTTGCCCAATGCTTCTTAGATATTGAAGTTTGTTTCCATAAACATGCCTATTAGTCCCTTTTCTTTTAAGCAAGCTGCTCTTTTCTATAAATACATTTATTCTATTGTGGAAAAGAATGACACTATCAATGATATTGCAAATTATAGTTCAGAGATCAGACAGACTAAGATGCTGACAGTGGAAACATTTACTCTCCTCATGACATATATCCTTCATTTGGAAAAGCCAGCCTACAAATGTTTGTTTCTATTACATGATATTTTAAATTGTTTTGAAATAAGATAATTTGCTATTGGATAGTCCAACTACCTTTCTAGGTCAGCACAATGAACTGAATTGTGTTTATTTTCATATAAATGAATAATGAATAAAATAAAACATGGTTAGACTTTCAACTGGTAGCTTCTTTATGTAATGTCAAACATGATTTTGCTAAGTCTGTGCTGAGCTAGAAGTCCTGGGGAGCGACATGTCAATTAAATCAGTTCTTTTCCAGCATGTTCAACAGCTTTAATAGCAGCTGGATGGGATGACCAGCTCATAAGCAGAAAGGATAATTCAGTCTCCAGAGCCATTCATCTCTGCTCAGGCAGCAGTAGCTGTTCTGTAGATCAAGTGTGAGTAGACTGGAGTACCTAGATTCTTCTGTTTGCTGTGTGATATATTTGCAGCATGAATCATGCTCTGCATTAAATAGTCAACTTTTGCCAAAATTCAGCTTCCTGACATGTGAAATGCATCTTATACTTGGAAAAATAAATAACTTCAGTCAGGTAATTTACTCACTTTAAATGGCAACTGTTGATTTTTGTATAGCTGTAAGAATATTTCATAGTTTTTTATGCGGATGTCAGAAGATAAATTGTCACAAAACAAAGGAAAGTAAAAGGCTTGAAATAGTTAAGCTTAAAGAGAGCAAAGGAGATATTGAAAATACTAAGAAAAGTATAAATTAAATACAATAAAAAATTGGATATTGCTTCTATCTTTACTTGGTAAGTTAATCAGTGCTAAATTATTTTCTCATAATAAGTAAAAGCCAGTCCTTTACTATGCCTAAAGAAAAAGGGATCTGATAGACTGAAATACAGGACATAAGAAATACAGGACAAAATGCAGCCCTCTTCCCCTGTCTGCCACTTTCATGCTCCATCTCCAGGACTGTGGTGTCTCTGTTTGAAGGCCACAAGTTGGCTCACATAAAACAAACACTGTGAAAGACTTGGTAGCCAGAGAGAGAGATTAATGAAACTGGTAGAATGCTAAAGGAAAGACCAAGATGAGGAGGAAGAAGGTCAGACCAAGGTATTTATTTAGCAAAGATTTTGTGTTCGAGACAGTATTTTTGTCTACTCGTGTTTTCCCATGAAAGCATAAGTCAATGTGCATAAACAGAAAACCACATTTTTGATCTATTTTGATTTATTTCCTCTTTTAATTTATTTTAATTTGAACACACTCATCATTAAGTATTTCCATTTTTTTATTTCTCACTGGAATTGAGAGAATATTTTTTAATCAAACATGGTTTATCTGCCTTTTCTGTTTTAATTTTTAACTTTATTTGCATGTCTAATTAAATGTGAAGATTGGAAAGAGGGTATATTTTTTTCATTTCTTTTATTGATAAGCTACATTAAAACTTTTATGTTTTCCCTCACTGTAGCTTGTTCATGATAATGTTCTTGGATTTTTGTCTATTCTTCTGGAAACAGTCCTCAAGAATGGCAGTTCCATAAAGCTTAGAAACATTTAGTGTGGAACGTGTAGCATTACTGTAATTTCATTGTCACTACATATTAGAAACCCTTTGATGTTTCTCTGAGTTTGTTTTTCTCAGTTTAATACCCTTGGGAATAACACTTGGGAATAAAGCACACAGTAAAAACAGATAATATCTTAAACAGAGAAAAAAGGCATCCACTCCTTCATTAATTGAATCAGTCTCCTGATTAAAAATGGAGGATTGAAAAATATTTGGGACATTATGAACACTATGTCAATTTTAGAATAAAGTTCTAAGTATTTATGAGAGAATCTTAAAAAAGCAGCTCTCATCTCTCCAGCTCCATGTGGATCTTGTTTCTGCAGCACAGAAAGTGGTTCAGACACTCTTGGCTCTCTCCTCTCTTGTTCTGTAGCCCAGACTGATTAGAGACACTCCTGTCATTTGCTCTTAAAGAATCTCTAACTAGAAGACAGCAAATTGCTGTCAGAAGAGCATTCCTGACACAAATTTAGGATTTGGATGTACTGTGTGTATGTACTTTGGTGAGACAGCCAGAATTCAACAGCTCACTCTCAGGTTTAATAAAAGTATCAAATGAACAGCTATAAGAAAGTCAGTACTATGAATTAGCTCATGTTAAGGATGACTTGAATAACTTTTTTTTTTTTTTTTTTTTTTTTTTTAAAGGAATACATTTGGAAGGTTGCAGGAATTCACAGGAATACTTCTCTCATTGGAAAAAAATAAACAAACAAGAATAGCTGCTGCTAGAGTAATGCTGAGCACCAACTTCATGGACTAAGACTAAATAATGATCACTACTATCCAGATCACACTAGCTAAGGAAAAAATATTATTTAGTGTAGTTATTGTGCTCTTCAGTCAGAAGGATTATCTCAGAGATAAGCAGAATATTTGACCTGTCCTTGTCAGACAGACATGTTCAGTCATCTCTGAATTATTGTTTTATCAAATGAAAATACACCAAGTGCTTTCAACAGCATCTGACCTGGAAACACTAGGCTGACAGTGCTGCACTTCACCTATTAGACTGAGCTTCCAAAGAGCTGTTTAGTGGCAGTGTGGGTTAAATATCCTTACCAGCACCTCTGTCAATTCCTCAGTGGAATTTTCATTTTACTCCAGACATTAAAACAACTGAAGATGGCAAAGAACAATGGCCATTAGTGTGTGCCATCAACACACCATGTAACAAATAAAGGTACAATGTACCTGCAAAAGCTTTTGTAGAGTCTTGTACCCTCTTCATATTCTGCTGCTGCTCCCTGAGCAAAGGACATGCAAATAGTTAAATGCTGTTTAATTTAATTTTTCACTCATCAGTTCATTTAAAAGTACACAGGAGACTTGTAATCTAGCAGCTCAGCAAATGAGAATAGATTTATTTTCCATGCAAGCTCAAAGTGTTTGTCATGGATAATGATTGAAATACCAGGGCCTTGGAAAGTATTTTTTAAATAAATGCACTCTTTAAAAACTAAGCTTCTGCTTGACATATCTGAGGGCATGTGGGTACCTGGGCACGTGTACACCTCTTAATGAAAATATACCTTCAAAAGCCTGGCTAACTATAATCCCTATATGTGTATGTACAAAGATGCATTAGAGTAATTTCTTAGTTTTATTGTCTCACCAAAATGCTGTTAGCTTGTATTTCCCTGACAAACAGAGAAAATTAAAGACCTTAAAAGAATATGAGCAATTTTCTCTTTCCCTCCCTCCTTCTCTCCCTTCCTTCCTTCTTTCTTACTTTTATACCACTTTTTATACCATCTTGTGCTATTCTCTCCAATGGTAGCAATATTAGGTATTGTACATTTGCTAGTATGGTAATTAATATTTTGCTGCTATAGCTGTTGTAGCCATAACCCTTATTTCCATGCAAAAAGGCAGCTCTGAGAAACCTCAAGTAAAATAGCTTAAATCATATTTTACCTTTTAAGACAGAAATACAGACATCAAAAATTAGGGATTTTAGGCAAGGTCATTCTAGACTACCTTGACTATCTGTCCTGCAACAAGTTAAGGTTGCAGTAATTACATTGCAGCTTTCTTCATAGAGTGCAAAAGACATGCAATGGATACCAGAACTGAGGAAATACAAGAAAAAATTATAGTGAATATTTATGGTAAGGAAAGCTGGTTGTGCAACTTGTACTGAAGGGATCCAGAGTAACATAACTCCTGTAAATTGTTCTCCTACCCTAATCTTGGAAAAATATTCTTTATGAATATTTCAGTTCTCTGAGTTCCTTAAAGCAAATAGATACTCTCAAGCAATGAGCAAACAGAGCATCTGACAGATCTTAAAAACAATTATCAGTGAGCTATGAAATTAATTTGCTATTAAAAAAATGTCATGAAATTGCAGACTGGTGACCTAACTTATCTGTAAGCCCTTAAGCTTAATAGAAATCACAGGTCATAACTTAAAAATTTTTTTTCACTGATGACCACCAAAATGCTTGCATAATCTTCTCTCTAAACCAAACATATTTGGAATTTATTCATGTTTATATCACAGATTTCCTGATTATATGCTGATTTCCTTCTAAGAGCCATAATGTCCTTATAAAACAAATCAGTAAAAGCCAACGTCTATCATTCACATCATCTGCTCAAAACAGATGCAAATGAAAAGCAAATTCTATTAGCCTACCATAAGTGCTTTTTAAACTGTAGAAGTGCTTGGAAGTAGAACAGCAAAAGCATTTAGTGAGCATTAAGGGGTAGCTAGATTGCAAAATGCTGCTTGATCCCCATAGAGAGTACAATAGTAACTTATGTTCTTAATTGCATTCAATTTTATTCACATGCATGTGTTGCATTCATTTTATCTAAATTAATGTGTTGTATGCCTGTCTGTACAGTAACAATGCTGCTTCAATCAAAGACTTCAAAATACAGAGCTTTATTTGATGGTGTAGTAGTTGAAGATTAGAAAGGATAAAAGGATGATCTTTCATATCAAGGTTTCTGGCATCAAATCACATGGATTTAACCCATATTTTTACTTTTGTATAGGAACTATGGTGAAAGACAGTAAATTAAAACTAAAAAATTGTTGTCTTGTTCCATGTGACAGGAAAGGGAATGCATCACTTTTGTTAAAAAGCATTTCACTCACTGGATAGCAATTTTAAAAAGATCTATATAATTTTATGACCATGGATAACATTTGTAATAACAAACAATGAGAATTTAGTCTTGTGTTTTGTTACACATGAAAGTCACTTTCTGTGGTCAGAGAAGAAACATTTCTCTGTGCAAAGTAATATTCTTGTCATAGCTTGTCTAAAAGCTTTTGTATCATCAGGAAGATTTACATCTTTCTAAAACAGTAGTTGTGAGTAATGACTCAGACACAATATCAGGAGATACATGGGACATGATGGAACTGTGAATGGCATATTACAATTTTTTAAAATTTATTTTGGTCTGCTGTAATTTAATATGATTTTACAGCTTTTAAAATATGATCATTTTCCTCTTAGTTATACAGCATTAATTTTCCCATCTTCTAACATCACTTCCAATGGCCACTTTAAGTCCTTGGATAAGAGGAAATTAAAGGAGTGTATCAGTGGCAAGATAAAGAATGGTAGATGGCAGTAAGAAAAAGAATTTGCAGCCTTTAGCACATGACTCATGTTCTCATGGAGATCTACTCCACATGGCAAGTGACTTGAGATTAAAAACCAAAATGAGTCCTTTCAGTATTCTAATATTTCCTATAGCAGAGCTTGGAAAATATATGGAACTGCAAAACTGAAGCAGAGTTATGTGGCTCAACTCTGAATTTTGAAATCCTTTCTTTATTAAATATTAGAAAATGACATTTGTATTAGAATATGGTACATTGTTTAAAAGCAATTCCACTGTAAGAGAACAGTATGTTCTCTTCAAACTAGTCCATGGAGAACATCTATTTTATTGAGCCTTCAACTGAAGTGACAAGTCATAAAAGGTCTGGCCTAGATAGAATCTCTAAAAGATGTCATTCAATATAAAAGGTTAAAATTAATTTATATCAAATTAAATGCATGAGCAAAGCTATTACTTATAGCAGATTTCTAATATTGTGTCAATATCCTATTTATTGTTCTGGTCCTGGGTTGGCTCTACTCAAAAGAAAATCTGTTAGTTATGCAGGCTTTCAAAATCCTGTGTCTGTGATTTTTTGGTGTCCTTAATTTACACCACAGCCCTGAAAATCCAGGACACAGAGCAACTGCTTTTAGCTCTTCTATCCTCTTGCTAGGAAAACCAGTGACAGACTGATTCTCTCAGGCAGTTTCAGGTCACATCCTTCCTCCTTAGGGCAGAAAAATGCAGAGTTGGAAGTGTGAAGAAGCTTTGAGCTAGTTTTAGTTCCATGCTCATTATTTATATGCTAGAGAAAAGTGAGCTGCACAGGTGCCATGAACACATAGTGCACAGACTGCAGTGTCAGGGAGATTCCTGTCTGTCCATGAAGAAAACATCTGTCCTGTTGATAAAAGGAACCTGGACAATGGGCTGTATGCATCCCACTGTCACACCCAGAGCCCAGGAGTCATCTAACCATCATCACCAAGAAATATTTCTCATCACCTAGACTCTCTGGGACACTGCCAAGGGGCTGGCAGAGGTGACAGAGGGGTAGGGGTGACCTGTGCTCTTCTGGAGCACCAGCAGGAGGCTGTGGGAGATAATCTCAATCTCAACAAGCAGCTCTGGCTGCCTGTGCTCCAGCCACTGAATCTCAAACTCAAATGAGGTCCCATGGACTTCCTTTGCAGCTTGTCACTGTCACTTGCAGCATGTCTAAATAGAACTTAAGCTGTCTGAGACAAATATTATAGCACAGAATTCTCCAGAAAGCTTCAGCCCAAAAATACAATAATGTTTTAGTATTTCATCTCACACGAAGCAGTTTGCCTCACATTAAGACAATCACTCAGTTTAAAAGAAGGTATTACTTCTCACATTTTCCTTGTTGCCAGGATAATAAGCAAAAAAAGAGACTGCTCTCCTTGTTTCATGTCAATCCTTGGCTGTGCCTTCATCTTTTCACAGACAGAGTATAATTAAAAGCAACTCCTACTGTATTCTAACTGTGTCAAGGTCACTGTAAACTGAGCAACCATAGGCAACAGAACTACCAGAGTAAAATATGATCTTTAAACAATTTTATGAAGTGTGAATTGAACCCAACTTATATGTACATTCACATCAAATGCAAAGTGGTTGCTTGCTGCAATTAATATAAAATAAATCGTGCCAGTCATTTGCAATTATGAAAATATTCTGCCCTTTGCTGTTTAATTCTGAAATGAAACTCAATCAACCAAGGTGCTGCACTAAAGCAAGGGAAGGAGGAAAATCAACAAGCCCAGAGCTGAACCAGAAACCTCTGTTCTGATGCATTGCTTCAACATCACTGAGTCCTACAGCACCTTCACTTCATGCTCTCTTACTTTGAAACTTTGGCTGCTTATCTTTCAAATTTTCGTTAGAAGGTGCTCAAGCATTTTAGAGAATTGCAAATTTGCTTGATTTTCTTTGCTCTGTTTTCTCCAAAGTCAAGAATGAAAGCAGCTGACTTCCTAAAGTTAGTTGAGAGATTTATATTTACTTCAGTTCCAGACCTAACAGTAGAGAAACTGATGTATCAGTTAATCCAAATCATAAATCCCTTAGATAGAATAAACTGTAAGGCCATGGTCTGGTCTTTTAACTGTAAAGCAATTTCTCTAATGTCAAAGAGACTGCTGGTATGAATAAAGAATACTAAAATGAAATGAGTATCAGAATTGTTTCCAAAGAATTAAGAAATTATTCCTGTGGAGGATACTACGTTTTATTTACAGAAAATGAAGTCCATAAGTCTACATATAAATGTAATTTTATGTTTTTTATACTTATATTTATATTATAGTTAGAGTTGTATTTGTTCTACTATGTGTATATATGCATAAGATTCAGAGATTTTTTTTTTTTTTTTTTTTTTGTCTTTTCTATAAAGAGTATACATGGACGTTTTTCATCTTTAATGGCAACTATTCCATACCTCTGTAACAGGTAGATTCCTATGTAATATTAGATCTAATAGCTTATTATTTTAACTTTTTTTTGTTTTTCTCTTCCTCCCTCTGGATATCTAGATACAGTAACTTTCATATTTCTTTTAATTCAGCATTTAGCAACCTTATTTTGCTAACTTGAGTCTTCCTTACCACAGTTTCTATCTGTATAAAAAAAATCAGGAACTAACATTTCAGATATCTAAATGGCATGATAAGATTCATAGTTAAAAAATTTGGACTGAGGAGGTGAGAGGATTTGGTTTCAAGCTTTTTGTATTAGCTTTTGTGTTATGAAATTCTAATGTTTGTGAAGAAAGGAAAGGGCTACAATCCATTATAGGCAAATCATGCCCTGCTCTTGGCAATTATATCCCAAATTCTGTTTCCTCTCCCTGTTTTAATTCCTTGAAGTCTCTATTTGATATAAAGCCACATGTTCAGGTAAACAAAAAGTAATTTGAGTATCATGTTACAGCCTAGTGCAGGTCTGTCCCCAGGAGATGGATGGCTAAGAAAAGGACAAAGAAAAACTGGCTCTGTAATAAACTATCTCACCCTACATATGATACAACACTGATCTTGAACTGCACACCCTGATTTTTCAAAAATGTACTAGAAATTAAGATTTTCATAAATGCAGTAATATTTGACAGGGTCATCAAACACTGGAATGGTGTGTCCAAGGAGGTTATGAGGTCTCTATTCATGGAGATATTTCAAACCCAACCAGACACAGCCCTGAGGCTGAATTTTGTTTGAGTGGAGGGCATAGCCTGTGTGACATGCAGAGAGGACTTGCAGCTTCAGCTAGTCTATGGTTCTGTGATTTGTTAGCTGGGCCAGAGCTTACAGCAGTTATTGATCTTATATGATTTCAAAGTTTCTTTCCTGATGAATTCAAAAGTGTTTATGCCCCTGAGTTTGTAACGTGTCACACAGGTTGAATAGATGAAAACAAAGCTGAATAGTGCAACTGAAAATCAATATACAACAATGAGTATGCCTGATGGATGTAACTAGGAGTTAGTCATTCTTTCAGCTCTCTGGGCTTGTAAAGCAAAAAAAGCCCACAACCAACCAACCAACCAACCAAATTTACAGCCTGAAAAACAAGAGTCGTTAGAAAGGTTCCCAAACATTGCCAATGAATAAAAGGATATTTATCCTACAAATATTTCCTTTCTGCTAAAAGACAAGAGTGAGACTGAGCTTCCCAAGATGAGTTCTGAGACAGCTGAAAAGAACCACCAGAGGCTTGCCAGGATTTTGAGGAGCATGGGATACACAACCAAAAAAAGAATGTTTGAGGGAGCTGGGCCAGTTAGGAATTCTAAAGCATGAGAAGGAGTATGCCTGAGGTTGGTTGGGGTTATGAAGGCATAAAGAAAAATCATTTTGTTTATGGAAAACAGTGAAAGGAAGTGCACTGATCACATGTGTCACTCAGGAAATTCAGTCTAGGAGTAACAAGGTGTTCAATAGGAGAGAAGTTAACACTGGATCAGATTTTTAGAGCAGATCTGGACTCCCCATACTGGAGATTTTCAAGGCTCAGCTTGACATAACCATGGATGGCTTGATAAGCCTGCCCTTGTTCAGGTGTATGCACCTAGTTACCCTTTTTTCTTCACATGAAAAAATTTTGGGTTTTGTAAAGGAGACACTGCAGCAACTAAGTGTCATACAATGCAGGTGCTCATTTTTCTTAAGTAGTGACCACCAATAAGAGTCTTTGAACAAAAACATCTGACATAGCTCAGACTGGTTTATAGCACCTAAAACTATACAGATTTATCAAAAGTAAATATGTCTTTTCTTTAAAGACTGTTCTATCAAAGGGCCATTCTCAGTATAAGAAGCAGGCTGGCAAGCTGATATTTTGACCCCTGAAAAGGAAAAATTTAATTTTTTCAGAGCTCTGAGGAAATTAGGTTAGAACAAAGACTCCAACTGCTCTAGTATTGCCAGGAAGAGAAAAAAAGTTCTACTGGAAAAAGTAAACAAATGCAACTCTCTTAAAATAAGGCATTTGAATAATTTTATTTATTGATTCAGATATTCAGTGGTGTTTGAGTGCTATTTTAATAACATCCTTTTTAAGAGGCTAAAAGGCTAATTTGCAGGTACCAAGAAAGGTATTTCTGACATGTACAGCCATTTAAGTTATTCACAGAATCTAATTTTAAGCACCTGATTTCCTCTCCTTAATAAAGTGCCAGAATTTTTATTCCTCCCTTGTCCAATGCTAGAAGGAAATCCCCCTCAAAAATCATTCAGAGCAACTACAATGAAAGAATCTCCATCTCTATAATGAAGACAAACTAAAAGTAGCCTTTTAATTTATGGGCCCATGCAAAGCAGAAGCTTACTCACTTTCAAATGAGTCTTGCATTTTCAAGTACTTATTTTATATCTGTGCATAAGTACATTAGTATTTTGTGTCACTAAGGGCTCTTAAATGTATCTCTCTGTTGTGTCAGCAAATCTTGCAGTTTATTTGTATAAACTGTAGCATAAAGATATGTGACACATTTAAATGCATCCAGATTGGAAAATGTGACTGGTATTGTGCTTTAGTAGCCTTTCCACATGTGCATCTGAAGCCAGCAACAAAAGCCTTTCCAGCTGTGACCAATACTTCACTTTCCATAATTTCTCATGGGATTCTACCCAAAATAATATTTATTAAACTGAAAACTAATATTAATTTGTTGCCATATATGTTTATTACATAATCTTCAAAAAACTTGATCTTGGATTAGCCTTGAAGTTTACAGTGTATTAGAACAGTTCTGTAAATGAAAACATACAAACACAGAAAAGCAAGCCAGCAAAATTGCCTGAAACATCTAAAGGCAAACTAATCAACCAGAGTGAAAACGCTTAATTTCCTGAAATATTTTAATATTAAATACTTAAGGCAGTTCTTCAAAGCAGTAGTTGAGGATTAGGTGTTTTTCACAAAGTACAAAAACATATTTTACCCCATTAGAATAGCAGAATTGTATCCTAAGCCACATTATTCTTTTGAAATATACATGGAAAATATTGGGTAAATTAAACTGGACAGATGAACTTGTTTTTGAGTACTTTGATGGACAAGGAACCATCAAATAATAAGGCTAAATGTAAATTCCTCTTTCCTTCCATATCTGTCTCTCACCTTCTCTTTAATCCTTTCCTCCCTATTATTATTCTATAGTAACTGGAAGCTATCCCAGTATGTCTTCTTTAAGTCACTCTCAGATCTCAGATTAATCTTCAGATAAAATTAATCCAATACAGAAGTTAATTTCTGAGTTACTGATCTAGAGTGCTTTTTGATTCAAAGTGAACAAAATCACTTCTAGCTTGAAATCATAGGATGGAAATTTAAAACGGGCTGAGAGGATAAAAGAAATTTTTTGGTTAAATCTGTCAGGGAAGGACTCAGCTTTGAGTTTTGCTGAATCTGAAGATGTTGGGGTAGAGGGAATAGAGTGAAGGGAAAGGCTGGACTATGGTATACCTGGTGTTATATAGCACAGAATGAAAGTGGGAAAACTTTAGCTTGTAAAATAGCATTGACTGATCAAGCAGTGACACAGTTAGCATCAGTAAAAGGTAGGTGTGAATTGTTCTATATTGGAAGGAAGAAAACATAATTTATTTACCATGTGTGGTCAGCTGCTTCTCTTCCAAAGGACAGTATTCCTCCCATGTATGAAAACTGGATGGGGATAATGAATACATATTTTATATTTACCAGATTATCAATCTCTCATATCTCAAATGAATTTTGAAAAATTTTCCTGAATAAAGCCTGAAAAGACAAATTTCCACTCCTATTCAGCTCTGTTAAATTGTACCACAGAACTGATGAATTGCTTTTTGAAAACCTGAAATCAGTAATTAAGGTAAAATGAAGAACTTGGTGTACTTTATGGAACTAGAAATTACCATCCTTTAACAAAAGTGGTACTATAGCCATTATTTGAGACTCCTAGGTTTACATGGAATTTTGCTGTGGTTACATGAGGTTTTCTTCTCAGATGAAGATGAACTGACAATAACTTCTGCAAATCTCAGAACTGTTCTGCTTTTGCCCTTGTGAATGTTTCAGAGAGCCAGAAACAAAAGCAAGCTGAGAAAATTTAGTACCAAAAGGATGCAAGGGCAATCACTTCAATTACTCTGAAAAAAAAAAAAAAAGAAAAAAAAAAAGACTGGGTTACAATCCCTGCAACAAATCCTATAATAACTTATTTTTCTCTTTGTTTTCCTCTTCAGAATTAATAAGACAAAATAAGCATGATTTTGTCCTTGCTGGAAGGTGATTTAAGATACAGTTTGGATCCTTGTTATACATTCCTGAGTATGAAATGAGGACAGAATTTGAATTATATGGTTTTTCTCTCACATATATATTGACTTGTGACAAAATAATTTCTTTCAGGTTAAAACAAAGGACATTATAAGAGCTATCCATCACTCAGGAAGACAGCTGTTGCTACAGATTGCATAAGGTAACGAGAAGAAGAAGTTCAAGGTTTTGTGGAGGTTGATGAATGACTGAATATCCTTTGCTTCCATGCTCTCTATGCAATTTTTTTACTTACAAAAGTGAAAAAACTCTAAACTGCAGCAGCCAACATGCCAAGTCACTTGCAGCAGTATCTGACAGAACACCTCAAGGGGTTTTTTGTGTGGAGCAGGATTTACTTCTGATTTGAAAAAATTACATCACTGCATATAAAAGGATTATATGCACAGTATGGTGTGCAATATTTGCATGAAAATTCTAACTGAAGTTTTCTGTTAGAGGCAATGTTTTGTAGTAATACATCCTTGATGTTCTTTATCATAACTAATATCAATGAAAATACTCTGCATCTAGCTACTTTAAAATATTTTAATAACAACCTAAGCCTATGACAAATCCACACCTGCCCCTGGTTTGTCTGAATTACAGGAATTAAAAAAGGAGAGTGAAAAAATGCCCAAAAATATAATGTAGATAAAATTAGAAAAAAATAAATTTATGCAATTTGGTCTTCACACTTTTGAAAATACAGTGTATAATAAATGTTCATAAAAGTAAAAATATGATGTATTACCACAAGTTTAGATTTTTCATGGTGTGAGTGCCAAATGCAAAGATATTTATTTACCTTGCATTTTGATCTGTAGATGTCATTGCAGATTTATGTGAAAAACAGAAGTGAACTTTCTTAGATTCATCAATAGGATTACAGAATGATTTAAAAATACTAGTATATACTCCTGCAAAATAATTCCTTAAAATGATTTGTTAATTAGTTGTGATTGATAGCCATCTGCAAAGTAGCCAAATAGTAGCATTTCCATGTTTTTTGGTGCTTTAATCCTTGGATTTTTTTTCATAGAAATTAAGACCATTTTCCCACCTCCTATAGTGTTAAAATCTCTGACAGTACACTAAAAAAAAAAAAAAAAAAAAAAAAAGTTTTTATGGACTTCACAGCACTATTCAAGGTCAGGAATATACTTTGTCTGCACTTCATTGTCTAGACCATGTCTGCTGTAGCAGACACAACAGAAATCAAACAGATGTGACAAGAAGAGAAACAAAAAATACTTTAGACTCTTAGACATAACAACGAGGGAGAGGTATTAGTCAAATTTGTACCAAAAATCTGCAAGTGTTATAACTGTCAGGAATTAGGTTTTAAAACATAGATATAGTCCCAGATTCTAAGCTAAAGAAAATTGGTATGGATGTCAATGTATATATATACATGCATATATAGCACTTCTAATAAATTAGATCACAAAATTAATGGTCTAAAATTTACAAAGTATTCCATGTTGAGAAAATGTAGTTTATTTTATATTATTAACACCAACTTTCAGGAATTAAGAAAACTAGTCAAAAGTGTTTTTCTGTGACTTCAGCTAAATTGAACCTCTTGCTTAATTAACTTTTATTTGATTCTTTCAGGACCTGCATTCAACTGAGAAGTTGATCGTGGTATTTTTGGCTAGTAAGCCAATTTATGGACAGTTGGAGTCTGGGGGGTTTTGGTCAACAGCAATGCACTATGTTTATATTAAAATAAATGTTAAAAATGCCTGAGGCAGGCATAAATCTGGTCCCATAATGTTACAATATCTTTGTTTCAATATCTGCAGGTTATGCTGTAGCTGCACCTTAGTGGTGAGCATGTAAGTTATATAAGTGTCATAATACAAACCTGCTGAGGAGATATTCAATGAAATTGTAACACATTCTAAATCTTTTCTTTCCTCCATAACATTACTGAGTCATCAACAGGAAAAAAAAAAGAGCCTATTTTCTCTATTCTTATATGATTAGAATGTAATCTCAGAAGACTGTTTCAGAAACATGTATTTTGGATTTCTTGTGCCAATTGAATTTTGAAGCAGTTCATATAACTGAGCAGCTGGTTCTGCTGCTCTGGTTTTGAAATGCAGTAACAGATTTGGCTTCAAAATCAGCAAAACTGATGAGTTCTCATGAGTTTCCTTCAATTGTAGAAACTAATGACTCGTTGCTTATTACTACTTAGAATTTCAGAACTCTTATGACAGGCTCATATGATCTCAGAAGTTGTTTTTACATTGCTGTGGTTCACAGATAAGATTTTTAAAAAAATATTTCTTGAAATAATTTCTCTCTCATCAAAACCAGTATTAAAGTTTCTGTGACTTAGAGAGAAAGGAAATAAATAATAGAAAGGAAATTGATAATAAATGAGCATTTGATAATAATATTTAATTTAATTGGTGGTTCTCAGTTTGTACAGATTTAACTGTTGGGAGACAGAGATACCACATTTATTCTTGATGACTTCTAGAAAAAGAAATCCAAGAATATTATGTTAAGAGGATATAATCAACACTACTACATGAAATCAAAGTGGATTTTAAAACTGAATACAAAATGAGAGTCTGGACCCTAAAGCAGCAGAGGAAGCAATTAAAAGTTGAGGATGAAAAAACAGACAGGAAAATTATGGGAGTTTTTCAACTTCTATATTCTACCATTCTCATTCTCATTAGTACTCCAGATGTAACTATGAACTGTAATGAAAACTCACCTTATAATCTATTTTTGACCATTTTTTTGCCTTTTTTTCCCCCATCTTGTATACTTAGGGACATGAGCTAAAGGACAATTTTCCTCACTCTTTGATTTGTTTTTTTTTTCTTTTAAATTTGGAGTAAAATTTTCAGAGAAACTAAATTGCTTGAGTCCCTGGAATTCTGACTATGCATCAAAGCACTAACATTATGTTAGTTTCTGGAACTGAAAGAGATCTCAACCTACTGGTGCAAGAAGCTTCATTTTTCAGATGCTTGAATTGTATTTTTTTTTTCTTTCTATGTCCTGTCCTTTCCATGACCTGATAAGGAACTATATTTACTCCATATGAAAACATTTTGATAACTTCTTTGAGCTAGGGAGTTTATTCAAATAATTAGTTTTCATTTATACATATACATATTCATATGTTGTATGTAATAGCTTTTGTTCCAGCATTCCCTATATCTTAAGTTGTTTTGATCTGGTTTTTTTCCTTCTCTAATCCTTCAGTCATTAGGAAATTACAAACATTACTCATGTCCCTTGTGACTTTTGTATTTGTAGGCTGAAGAAACAATGTGCTTTTTATTCCATGTTCTAAATTAGTTTTCATCTCCTTTGTCATTAAAGTAATCCATCCTTTTGTATTCTCACATTCCCATCCATTTGTTTTCTTAAATATGAGCTGAATTGTATGTATGCTATTTCTGATATCTTGTCACTAGTGTGTATGCTTCCCTTTTATTGCTGGATGTCTCTGTCAGCTCTTCAGCACTGCCTTCTTTTGATTTGTCTTGTCATGGGAATACATAGCTCTCCATTGATCAACTACTACAACTGGTTAGTTTTTCATTCAATTGCTCCCAGCAAGAAAGAAACTTCTGCTTGCCATTTTTCATTTTTGTGTTACTGATTTTCAGCTTGTACATTCGCCTGCTCGTAAATGGTTGGTGTTGGAGGAACTGTAAATGTCATCTTGTCCCAACCCCCCTGCCATGGACTGGGACAAGTTCTGCTATACCAGGCTGCTCAAGGCCCCATCCAACCTGCCTTTGAACATTCCCAGGGATAGGGTAGCCACAACTTCTCAGGGCAACCTGTTCCAGGGTCTCATCGCCCTCAGGAAAGAATTTCTTCCTAATGTGTAATCAAAACTTGCTCTCTTTCAGCTTAAAGCCCTTACCCCTTGTCCTACATGTCATTTAAAAAGTCCCACTTCTGATGTCTTGCAGACTTCCTTAAAGTACTGGAAGGTTCCCTAGAATTTTCTTTTCTCCAGGTTGAACAATCTCAGCTTTCTCAGTCCTTCTTCACAGGAGAAGTGCTCCAGCCATCTGATCATCAAAATAATTCAGTTTTTACTCTTTTATTGCACTTTTTCAATAGAAATCATCATTTCTGAGTTGCTGCAGTCAAAATACATTACTATATACCAGTTTCAGAGAGGATTTTTTGTCTGTGGTTTGTTCTTTGGTTTTTTTATAGAAGCATTTAATGTAAGTGTTGTGGAGTAGAACTATTAGTGTGTTTTCTAAGGCTTTCCAAGGAATCATATTACCAGTCCAATGGTCCTGTATTAATTTATACATCAAATTAACTGTAATGAATGCAAGACACTTGCATGTGTAAATACATCAGGTCTTTATGGTTTGTTTGGCAGTGCAAAATCTTCTTGGTGCCAATCTAAATTAATGACTGTAGTATAGATATTCGTAATAATTTACTATAACTTTAACTTGGGGAGTTGTAAGATTTTCTGCATTTGATTTTCAGTTATGCAATGTAATTATTGAGACTGTGTAGTGAAAGACAGAAATTTTAGGGCAACAGCCCATAGGAGTACAAATCTGTCTGATGGAAAAAAAAATTAGCATTGATTTGCAGAGCAGAATTTTGGTTTAGCTGTACCCATTAATTCTTGAATTTCTTGGAAAAACACTCCAAAGACTTTGTCATTTTAGCATTTTACCTAACAGTTAATACTGCATAGTGAATGTTTTGTTAGAACATATGTTTTCTCTTTCCAGTGGCTTTTTAGCCTCTGTTCTAGTTTTGCCTTCATTTCTGATATATTCTCTGTTTTCTGCTATAACAGAGTGAGGCTTAATAAACCTAAATTCTTAGCACTTTCTAGGGTGAATATTATTGTCAGAGTATTGTTATACATTTTCCTTTTAGCTGGAGGCCTTCATTCCAATTCTCACTACACTCAAGAGATCTATTTGGATCTAATTTTGTCTTAGGTTGGGTATATTTTCAGCAAAGCCCAATGAATATATTTGCAATGAAAGTACACACTATGCTGGGTGGGAAATGACATAATGCAAACAAATCTGTTGTCTTCAAAATAGCTATAATATCTACAAATCAACCTGAAAGTCACTGTGGTTTAGATTTTCTTGCTGTTGATGTTAAGGGAATTTTACTTTATGAAGCTTAGTGAATATAACAAATGCTGCCAGAAAATATTTCAACAAATGTTTTTCATTACAAAAGTTTGAATGACAAGTAAGTAAGTATAGTGAATAGCAATAGTAATGCAAAAAAAAATTATGCCCTCTGGTAGCCAAAGTATTTATTTCTGATCTTCTTTTTCATTGAATGAAAATTACTTGCCCTATACTATGAAATTTTACAGAAGTGTAAGTCCAGTATAAGGTATATAAACCTGTGAACTGAGTATATATTGCTGTACTTAGAATTATATCACAAGATAATTCGGGCTGTGAGGGACTTCAGGAGGTCCCCAGTCCAATCCCCTGCCCAAAACAGGGCCAGCTCTGGTATCCTCACAGCTTGATGTAGCAAGGCTTTGAATCCCACTAAGGACAGAGTGAAAGAGCCTTTCAGGAGAATCCACTGCACTGCATCATGTCCCTATGTGGAAACAGAACCTGTCAGTAGTTGGCCTGAACCTTTTCTTCACCCACTGTCCTTCAGTGCTCTCCCCTGCCCCACTGTGCCACAACCCCTCCATCTCCTTGGTGAGCTCCTGCAGGTGCTGTGTGGTCCCTGGAAAGCATCCACTCTCCAGCCTAACCCAGCCCTGCCCTGACAGCATCTCCCCCTGGGGCTAATGCTCCAGCCCTCACCACCTTGGGACCCTCCCCTGAGCTTCTCACCATCAGTCTACATCTCTGCTGAGCTGGAGGCCAAAATTTGATGCACTCATGAAACATGCCTGAAAAATGCCACATATTTTTAAGTTTCACAGTCCTGTCCTTCAATTTATAGACTATGCTTCTGTTCATATAGTTAGTTCAGGAGCTGTTCACCTCCTTTACTCTTAGGGCACATCATGGGGTCATGTTTGCCTGACTGCCCATCAACTTCCACTCAAAACAGGTTGCTCAAAGCCCCATCCAACCTGGCCTTGAACAATTCCTGAGACAGGGCAAATTATTGAAGGGAACTGCATAAATTTGGTCTCCAGATTGCAAATGACTAAATGACTAAACAACAGCATTTTTAATTTGCAGTGATCAGTAAAGAGATGCATACACACAGTAAATGTTCTCTCATTGTCAGAACAAGAGGCAAAAGGCTTGAGTTGAAATACAGAAATTTTAATTCCTTTATTCCAGACTCAGTCACCCTCATACACCTACCATTTGCTGAGACCTGCTTTGTTTGAATCTACAATAAAATGCTGCAACTGACCCCAGAGTCCAGATCAGATGAGGAGAACCAAAAATGAATAGAATGGAATGGAATGGAATGGAATGGAATGGAATGGAATGGAATGGAATGGAATAGAATAGAATAGAATAGAATAGAATAGAATAGAATAGAATAGAATAGAATAGAATAGAATAGAATAGAATAGAATAGAATAGAATAGAATAGAATAGAATAGAATAGAATAGAATATTTTAGTTGAAAGGTACCTACCATTATCACTAGTCCAACTGGCTGACCAACTCAGGGCTAACCAAGATAAAGCCTGTTATTAAGGGCATTGTCCAAATTCCTCTATAAACTCATGGACCCAAATCCCTGTAAAGATGCAGTTATTCTCAGTTCTTACTTGTGTTGTTTTCACCATGACTCATCACAGTTGTGTCCTCTTTGCATTTGACTCAGCCTCTGGACTGGGCAAACTCATGATATTTCTGCATCACCAGAAGAACAGGATTTGTCTGAACAGTGAAAGAATGATGAGTGGCCTTTTCTAGAAAAGGATCCTGAGGGTGACAATAGACAAAGACTGCTAGAGAAGGACAAGTGTTTTTTGCTTATTCTTCAGTCTCTGGTAATGTAAACTAAAACATTTTTCACAGATATAATTCAAAATATCTTCTGACATATGAAAACATAATTTTTTTTCTTTTATGCACAATTGCTTCATTTTCACTTCCTCCTTCACACTTTGCTAAACATTTTCAGAAAACAAAAGAGAAAATAAATTATCCAAAGATTTTGCTGCATAAAAATTTAGTGGGCTGGTCATATGCAAACTGCGTCCCAAAAAAAAAAAAAGGAAAAGCTACAGACACTAAGTTCCATCAGTTGTCTCTTTTAAATCACAGAACCAAAGGTCAATGAGCGTGGTTGACCCTAGACTTACTTCTCCAGAATTGCATGGCTTGATCTAGAAACATCAATTGTCACAATATTAAAGACCTTAAATTTTTTGTAAAACACCTAATGTGCTTCCAGGAATGTCATGGCAGGAAATTATGTTTATGCAACAAATAAATTTAGAATCTTCTATAGCGCCAGTGTCTTCTGACAAAAAAAACCCCAAATCTAAAACCAAATTATCACCAAATTATCATTTTAATTTTACCTTTCTGTTGTACATTACTTTAAATGCTGTGCTACTCTTTGTTCCACCACTACAGCATCAAACCTGTCCAAGGATTCTGATGCAGTAATTACAAACACTGCAAAAGGGGCTTTTTCCAGACTTTTAGAAAATTGTATCAAATAGACACTTTAAAAATTTCAAGACATTTTTAAGACAAACTAACCTATTAATTACTATCCAATATCATTATCTATCTCTCAGTCAAAGGAAAGCAGTCACTATCAAATTCAAATATATCATTTGAGATTATCGTGCAGGGTAATATGATGCAGGAAAACTATGGAAATGCCCTTTTCAACATTTTTCTTGAAGTATTGCCTTGAACAGCTAAAATGATAGAGCACTGGCAGTCAACCTTAAAATCAAATGAAATCCACTGAGTGCAGGAGCTGAAATAGGACCAGAGAACCAGAGAAAATTACTCAATAGACCATTCTAGTCCCAAGCTTGTAGACAGTGACTTGAGATGGCAGGTGAACTGGTGTGAAAAAACACAAACCCATCCTTAAGCTTTCTTCCAAAGCTTACACCAAAATAGTATTAAAACTCTGAAACACCACTTTGTGAAACAGCTAAAAGGAAACACCTTTTACCTCAGTCATTTGTTTGTGTGTAAATGCATACATACTCATAAAGCTGTTATTATCCTAATAGCAATGCAGATTTATCTGCATTTTACTAACACACTTCAGGAGTTGTGATCTACATTAGTGACATTATTGAAAAGGGATTTATTCTGACACATTCTGAAAATATTTGTGTATTATATGAATAATTATACTGACATGACTAGACATGTTTTTCTTCTGAACTCATGAAATTATTCTCTCTCTAGGAATAAACAATAGTCATTGCCACTATTACTTTTGTGCTGATGGCATAGTACCAGCTATAACATACAATATGGAAAAATCCAAAATAGTATAAAATATTAGTGTCTCCTGATCTGCTGGCATACATCCATCTTTTGGAAATAGATGAAAGATATACATGGGTGCTTATGTTTTTTTATCTCCAACTTTTATCATGTCTTCTCTGTTAATTGTCTATTTGGTTTTTCCTATTCAATCAGTCTATCACCAATCCCAGAGGATACTTAGAACATTCTAATTCAATCAAATGTAGCAGTACTTGACTTGAAAAGATTTTTTGCTGTGATTTGACAGTGGAAGGTTTGTTGCATTTAACCACATGAAAATTTCATGGAGATTGTCTTCCTTGAAGTACATGAGAAGCAGAAGCAGATGCACACCAGTATGAAAGCCACAGTGCTGCAATCAGACTTTAGCAGGACTTTCTATGATATTCTAGTGTAATCTAAAAGCTCAGCTGATTCTCAGGATCCCCAACAAAACAAAAGTTTATATTAATTTTTCAGAAAACTAAAACATAATGGTATTTTCTCTGTTTTGGAAGGAAGATGATGGGTTTGACTGTTGCTATGTTGAGACCTCTTTAACTATAGTATTTGGTATGTTGTAAATTGATCTTTCAGACTCCTTTTGTATTGTTAAAGTTAACTGAACCAAATTAAAGTATTTTACTTAATTCATCTGTTCATTTGGCTTAAACTTGTGCAAAGACATTTAAATTCTACAGTTGTATCGCTTTTTTACTCTGCTCTTATATTTTAAAAAATATACTTTTCAATGTATGAAACCAGACAAACTAGACAAAGAATGAAAATATTATTACAGACAAGAATAACCATGAAAAAGGAGAAAACATTTCATAATATTTTGATTTTTAATCTTCCTCATTTTATTATCTGGATATCTTTGAGAGTTTAAGACCTCCAAAGTAGTAGTTGCTTCAAAAGGGAGAGAAAGTACAAGAAAAACAAAACATCTCTTCTAAAATCCAATCACTTCTAATATCCCTGGGTTTGCTTTCAGGTTAAAACCCTTGGAACACATAAAGACATGCTGTTTTCTCAGCTCCCTTCACAAGGATATTTATTCCTGAGTTAGGAACAAGAGTATAGAAAGTAAATATTTTAGCTTTATAACTTTTTGGGGTTTTAAAAAATATTCTTAATGTTAATACTACAAATGAACTTTTCAGTTTTCCTAAGTTGTAAGCATGGAAAATTTGTATTAGCAATGTAAATATTGAACAAAATAGAAAACATCATAAATGGCATATATGCACTGATTCACTCATGAATATATGTTACATAAATTAATTATGTTTTTTATAATGGACCAGAGAGAACAATCTGTAGACCAAATTTAAAAAATCGTCTTAGGGGACAAGATTACATTACTCTGATTTTGTTTGGATAACATAATATGCTATTCTGAATTCAAGTGAAATATAAAGCTGAAGATCATCAGCTGAAGCTATCAAACCTGAAACTACATACCAAAATAAATCAAAAGCAAAGCAAATATCTTTATTTTACACAGCAACAAGCTCCTTATATTTTATTAAAAAGACATGTGGTAGCCTGTCAAGTTTCCATATTTAAAATTTGAATTAAAATTTATTTAATTTTTCCCTTTACAGAAATTGAAATTTAAAAAGCAAATTCCTCAAACAATGGTATACACGTATTAAATATTATGACTTTGTTTATTCCCTCAGGTAGCTTTTTCCCCAGCAAATACTTGTTTTGAATAGAATAAAATAAATTTTAATGTTATAACACGGTCTATATTAAATTCAAAACTGACCTGCCATGCAAAATAGTTTCATTTGGATTTATTTGCATTTTTAATCTAGTGCAAGATTAGGCCATAAATACAAATGTGATTCAGCATGGAAGGTTTTGATTGCATTTATACATCGACACACCTAAAGCATTTTTTAAAATAAATGATAGAAAGTTACATTGTTCTAATTGTTGTCAATCAACTTTCCACACAATGACAGCTTTTAATTATATATATTGTAGTAGAGTGCTTGAATTCTGTCATGAAGAATGATACAATATCCTTTAAACAATATCTTTTTAAATAGAAAAATCTCTAAAGGCTTCCTGTTGGATTCTAATCTCGTCCCACAGCTAAGCTGGGGCAATGCTTTGAGTGTTATGGTTGTGCTTGGCCACTCAAAGAAACACTGTCAAAACTATTGGCAAAAACAAGCTTCAATATGAATTTGTGAAAGTGCATCTTTACACAGTTCAATAGAAAGGTTCACTGTTCTATTTACTTTAAGGTACACAGGAAGATCAAAAGAGAAACAATTTGGAAATATTTACACTGAAGCTGAGAACGCACAAGAGAGGAGCAGTGCAAAAATATATGGATGCAAAGACAAGAAGGCAAAAGGTTTAGCAACACTTAATTGTTAAATACTTTAACATTTGGAAAATTATTCAGTAGAGTTCATCATGATTATAACATTGACTTAACTATAGATTTGAGATAGTAACCTTCATATCACAATTAATTCACAAGCCCACAGGAAAAATAACATGCATATGTATTTCTATGTCTGTAAAGGTACCTATCAAAAATTCCCCTCAGGTTTACTGAAATTCTCATATCATATCCCACTGCATTTCCCAACAGGCAAGGGCTGCACGTGGAGGAGTGTGGAGCTGTGTGTGAAGGGGCATCCCTCTAGTCCTTGGCTTCCAGAATGGCTCCTCCAGTACTGAGGATCTGTGAACTCTGAGAGGAGCTGCTGCAGCCTGCTGTGGTCCAGAAGAGCTCAAAGGGCCTCACTTAGGAATGCTGTCTATAGGGTCCCAAGACAGCTGAGGTTGGTCATCAGTAGGTTTCCAGCCTACTGTCCATAGCCCCAGCCCAAAACCACCGAGGCATCTCACAAGGTGCAGTAACAATGGAGCTGCTCCCCTAAGGCTGCAGGGTACTGCCCCACCCAGCTGGGACTCAGGGACAGGATTTCCTAAGACTACAAAGGATAATAATTGCTTACCCTTTGTTTCCCATCTGGTTTGGGCATATGTGATGTCCCTGGTAATTGGTTGCTCCCACCTCTACCATTTAAGAGTTTATGGTGTGATCAGGGCTCAGCTCCTACGGCCAAGGGAAACTTGCCCACCCAGCTGGTTCAGTCAGGGCTCATCAGGAGCTTCTGAGATCCCAGAGCAGGACTCAGGATGGGGGCCAAGGGGGGGACCACAACAGTGATATGGACTTACAAATTAAAAGTATCATAGATTCACTACTGCATTTAGAGAAAAAAACTCAGCAAAAATGAATGGGATAGCTGGCAGTATTAGAGTAGTATTTCAGATAATTCATTCTTTTGCAAGAAGGACTGCCAAATAGCAGCCATTAAACACATTTTCTTTCATCAACTGTATATATAGCTAATATACTATGATCCTTGTTTAAGAAAAATAACATATCTTTTAGATGTAGAGCTCTGAATCTGGTTTTCTCACCAATACTGTCAACACCAAGAAATCCCAAAGAAGTAGTATATTTTTTAAATAGTAAAAGAAGAAAATAAAGGTTCTTGTGTAAAAACAGTTATTTTCTATTTTTATTAACATTTAGGTCTGAAACATGCACTTCTGCTTGTTAATCAATACTAATAGATTCAAATAGTGCCAACAAGACCTTGAAAAATTAATTATGCATCTCTAAATGCCTCAACAGCTTTGAAAATAAATCTTGTCCAGATGTAATCTTGAGAACTTTTTAAACAGGTGTCAGTGGTCCTATAAGTTGCTGAAACAGTCATTTCTGTGAAATATAGTTCCATTTAAAAGAAAAAAATGACAACGAAAACAAGCAATAACCCCCAAACAAAACAAAACAAAAAAACCAACCAGCCAACCAACCAAAACCCAAAAAACAATACAAGAAAAAATGAAAAAAATCCCGACCCAACCCTAAACAAAACAAAATAACCCACAACCTTATTAGGCCAGCAATCCCTTGTGCACATTGTACTGAGCTAAGAACAGATTTTAGCCCCAGTAATCTGGAGACTTTGCCTTTCCCAAATCTACAAAACAGGCACATAGAGCCAGGTTTGGAGAGACTAGTTTTACTAATGAGTTGCAAACAGCACACAGTTGCCAGTATAAGCTACCTGTTGAAGAAAACTAGAAAAACTGACTTGGAGTATTTATTAATGGCTTTTTCAAGCACCTTCTCTGAAAAATTCCCTGATTTGCGACCATGATTCCACAGAAGCACAGCTTTGCTAACTCTGTTTGACTTCCCTTTGACCAAGAACAAAGCAGCCAGTCCTTTGAAACAGCAGGCTGAAATGGTGTGAGGGTAGAAGTTGGGTGATGCAGAAGGAGCTGGAAGTCTCAAGGAGGCAAAGGGAAATCCAGCTGGGTTATCAGGGTGAGTTGCTGGGTTATCAGAGCAAGATGCTTGCTGGAGGAACACCAGAAAAACTGCAGGAGTCAGTGAACACAAGCTGCAATACAGTGACTTGTGATTCAAAATAAGAAAAAAATGCTTATAGTGAGGGTGGTCAGACCCTGATTTCCATCCAGGTTGTGGGATCTCTGTCCTTAGAAAGATTCAAAACTTGACCTGACAAAGCCCTGAGCAACCAGGTTTGCTTATAATCTCTTGAGTAGCAAGTTGACCCAGAAAACATTCAAAGAAACCTGAATTGTTTTGTGATTCTATTATTATATGCACTAATAAAACACATTTAAGTGCTCCCTATGAAAACAGAGCTGCAGTTTTAAGTTTGCCTAAGTAATTTTTTATTTATTTTATATTTCCACAGCTTTAAAACAATTCTGGCTAATGATGAAAATTTTAAACTAAATAATGGTTTTCAAAATTACTAACTTTTAAGTTTGGATAGACCTAGATGATCTTTAAGGTCCCTCCCCACATAAACCTTCCTATGATTCTATGAATATCAACTTTCTTTTTTTTTTGTTCTTGAAAAAAAGGAAAATTACATTTATTTCCCCTTGTGTAAAGCAACTTCTAAAAAGAGATCTTTTTCTATATTTTTTCCAATTACATATTTAAAAATAGATAATAAATCCCCTGTTTTAAATTATTTGAAAGTTGTATTCCAAATGTTATTAAAATTATCAGTTACCTGAGGTAGTTTAATCAATAGCCTAGTGACACCAGATTCCTGGTAGTAGCTATCTGGGGGCCTGAGTGGAAGAAAAGAAAGGACTGAACACATCCGATTTATTCTATCACAGTACAAGAAGCCTTGTGAAATATGAAAAAACATGTTAAAAAGATGTTTTCACTGGCATGTTGAAGGGCATACAAACCTGGTTTCATCAGGATTTGTCCTGGTCCACTCTACCTAATAAATATATTATTATCTGGTAGATATAGAATGCTATTATTAAATCTGCAGATCATATCAAGGCTGTCAGGACTTGGATATTGGTGTGAAAAAGATGTAATTCACTACAGAGAATGTATTGTATTGCAGTCAGACATGTTTACACTGGGGAAAAAAAATCAGAGCTAAAAATTGAACTATACTGATATCAGTTCTTTAGAAAAAGACTCACAGGTTACAGTGGATCACAAGAACATGAGTCATCAATGTCACCCTTCTGCGAAAAGTGAAGACATTATACAGACAAATGACCCTTCTGCTCTGCTCTGCTCTGACAAGACCTCAGCTGAGTATTTCTCTGGTTTTTGGCAGCCCTTCAAGAGTCTTCTGAAACTACTGGAGAGACTCCAGAGAGGATTACAAAGAAATGACTACAGGAAAGATTGAACAAATTTGGAATGTTTAAATTAAAGATGAAAAGACCAACATGTTATGTGACAGCAGTGTTCAGGTACAAGATGTGCTGAACAATTGGGCAGTTTTTGTCTATATCAGTGTGGATAAGACAAAAAGCAATGGGCTACAAAACCACCTGAAAAACACCAATAATTGTGGAGTCTCATTTATGGAGGGTTTTCAAAAATGTTTAGTAACCATATATCCTGTGTGGTGGAGCGAGAGAATTAGTAGAAAATTTGTTTTTGGCCTGTTCTGTCTCAGGAAGGTGCAAATCAGCCAGTCTTCCACTCTGGGCAGTGGCTTCTGGGGAGAGGGTGATGGATATTCCAGAGGATGGGAGCCCTCAAAATAACAATAAAACCTGTTTTTGACTTTACACTCTTTCTCATCCTTAGGTCTTAAGGCAAAAGCAGTTTGTTTAATGTGAATAACAGACCTATTTTTTCACTGTTTTTTTAACATCAGCTTGCCTATATTATTTATGAGGGTTAAAATGCTATATTATCTAAAATTAGAGATAATGGAAAGAGAACAGCAGAAATGTCTCCTTTCCTCCCCCACTTTTAATCACATGTGTAACAGAGTCTAAGCCAGGAAATTTAGTTTGGTTTGACTATCAAACCCCAGTGTTCAGAATAAAACACTAAACTGGCAAAGGAGCTGATTTTTTCATGCCTTTGTATAGCCATGGGGGATGTCACAAATGTAATGAATAATAATCTGGCCCATGCCAGAGGGATGTCAACCATTCCTGGAGAAGAGCAGTATTGTCTTGGGACAAGACAAGAAAGTTATGTGTGGTGCTTCATGTTATTTCAAATAATCCTCCCGATTATCAATTTTACACAGTTGCATTAAAACCCATGAAGAGATACATCTTCAATAAATACAGGGCACAGCAGGTACCATGGATGCATTTTTTATAAGAGATCAGCACTGAATGAAGATTATTGTTTGATTAAATTGACTGCCTGATGGTGAGGCTTCCAACAGATAAACACAGCCAAGAATTTAATCAACAAACTGCATCATATTTGCATCTATTCCACATTCTGTCTGCTTAGAGAAGGAACAGATGCAGACTCAGTAGGAGTCAGAAGGCAAGGAATCAATAGGGAAATACTCTATTAACAAGAAGTTTCTGAATTTATAATCCAACCTTGACCTAAATATGTTTAGATTCTCACTCCAATAGTTCTCTCAAACTGATGTTCTCCAAAATCCATATTCTCTCTATTTAACTATGTCCCTTTGCTGGCATCATTAGTCTGAGTGAAGGCCTGAAATAAATTATCTTTTTAAGCCCTTCTGACATATGCTAGTGCAGATGTTGCTCTAAACAGCTAACCTCTGCCTGTGGTTTATTTTAGTGGTTAGCCTACATCTGCTTTATAGGGATTTGCAGCCCAAAGTAAATAAATAAACAGGTCTGTTTAAATCCATCTAGGGCACAGAAATATAATTGCCAGACTCCTTTGTGAGGGAGCCACCAGCCTGCAGGATGTCTGAATGCACATAGGGCACAGCATTGTCCTTTACTTTGGTATTCAAAGTTGTGCAGGGGCTTGGGCTGGAGCTCATCCCATGTTCACAGAAACAACAGTGCAAAAGGCAGCTGAACCACAGACTGGCTGTGTCAAAATGCCTCCAGCAGCTTCCTCAGTGTTTTGCCAGACCCTGCTTTCCTGGAAGCATCACAGATGCAAGGTATAGCAAATGGCTCCTCCTCCTTGTACAGATGTAGATGGGCTCCATCCTTGGCCTCCTGCTTTCCCTCCCCTTTTATACAGCCCAGCCTGTCTGCTCTTAGTTCAGTAGCTCACTCCTGAGTAGCTGCCAGTAGGATCTATGGGGATGGAAAAGGGCTGGTAGTTACAGGATGGTCCTCCCACTCAGTTCTTTTCAGAGAAATGAGAGTCAACAAAGAAAAAAACATCACTTAATGTATTGCTTTTTTCTTTGACAATTTCTTAGACTTATTATTACATAAAAGCAAGCACAATTCAGAAATATGTTATTTACAGAAAACTGCAAGGAACAGACAGCTATTTCTTAAAATTTAGACAGAATAGGAAAACACTGTCAATATATTCGTTTACCCTCAGTAAAGAAGGATTTGCCCAAAGTATTTAGTTACATGGATATATTCAAAGCACAGAGATTTATGTAGAAAGAGATATATAAAATATGCACCTGTAAATGCACCACACTGAAAATATGCATGTGTGTATATATATATATGTGAAAGTGTAGATATATGTAAACATATATATGGCCATGCATGAATATGTAAATTATATAATTTATATATTTATATAGATATAGATATAGATATAGATATAGATATAGATATAGATAAATTATATACATATATATTTACTTATATAAATATATATATTTATACATATTCTATTTTAAAAAAAAGCAAGCCTTGGTTTTACATGCACAGTTTCATTTTGAGACTAGAAGTGTAAAGGCTGTATTTGGAATAATTAATTTGTGGTTGCAGATTTAAAAATTAAACCTTAATGGATAATGAAGCCATAGCAGCCTAAGTATATTTTATATTATATGGTTTTGACTCTTACAAAGTAAAACCCTGATGAGGATCTTGCATTACTCACAGAAATTTTTTTCTGTGGGTGTGGGATTTATACTTCCTCCAGGTGATCACATGGTGAATGGATTTCTTAATTTTTTCCAATGACAGGACAAGAAAATTTAAACCTTTGCAATCTGACAATTGCTTAAAGAGTCGAGGCTGTTGATTATTTGGATTGGATTTCAGTTTGAGGGAGTGCCTTCCATAAGGAAGGTTCATCTTTCTCAAGGGTCAGCCACTCTAGGGGCAGATTATTCACATGGAATTTGTAATGCTATAAGCAGGATCCCACAATAGTTAATAGGAAGATACCCAGCCATTTTCACAGGTGGGGTCTACTGGAATCAAACCATCTTAAACAGGTGAGAAGAACCATCCTCAGAAGATGATTGTCTCCTTGCATGGCCTCTAGCAGGGCACACCAACAATGGATGTGTGTGTGTCAGAGACAGAAGATGTTTAGATATCTAAAGCTGTCTGAGATGAATTCTTCTTTCAGTTGCCTAAACTGCCTTATCTTCCCAGTGCCTGAATTTTTAGGTTAAGGGAAGCTCATCAAGTTCTCATTTTTTTTGTGAAGATGGAGAGTATATGGGGATGCTTGTCTGCATTCCTTCAACAAAGAAATATAACGTAAAGTGGGCAATTTTTTGTTCCTGAGTGAGATATTTAGTCTGTATATTTAGTGTATTGTATCCTGTTTTGTACTTTTTCCTTTATTATATTCAGCATAAAAAATAAGAAACTTTGTTATAAGTTTTATAATGTTTTATACATTTGAGTAGGGTTTTCTTCGCCTAATACACATTTTCCAGTTTAATTTAATTAATTATTGAACTTCCATATTTCATAATCATTAAAATAGCTCTTGACTATTGCAAGAAACAATGTAATATGTACACATAACTTATGCAAAATAACTCCTTGTATTTATCATTCTATTTAATAATATTAAAAGTGGAAGTTTTCATGTTTTTGATCATCACTCTTTGCTGCTGAGTGACTCCATCAAGTATGTTAAGATTCAGAAATGTTGATTTTCTTAACTTTCCTAAAGACTGTATTCCCATTGCTTTTGGAAATCTGGTGGAATACATATAAAGAATTTTACTGTTTGTGGGGAAAAAAATGAAATAGGCTTTTTAAAAATTGATTCTAAGGAAATATATGGCAGAAAATTTTCAGGAGTCTGTTATCAGTACTAATACAAAAACAGAAAGATTTGGATTCGAAGGAACCTTAAAGGTCATCTAGCTGCAACTCCCCCATCATGGACAGGATCATCTTCCACTAGCCCAGGAAACTCAAATATACAAAAGCATACAAAAGCATATTATGTACAAAAAATATACAAAGGTATAATGCAAAAGTAAAATTTTAAAAAAATCATACACACTATAATGCTTTATCTAACCAATCAGCTGAAAATCCTATCAGTAATATTATCAACAAGGAGTACAGCAAATCTAATAATATGATCATGACATGAATGATGAATTATACAATATTTTCTAAAGTGAACACTTTAGGTAATTTATTCCAGTATTTAGAAACCAAATTGACCACAGCAAAGTTCTTGTCCTTTCAGAAAAAAAAAAAAAATCTATATTATTCAGATAACTCCTTTATCAGGGACCCAAGACCAATTTTTTTCATTTAAGCTTCTCTTGACAGAAGTGACAGGTTTAGAGAAATCTCATTTTAATTTGCTTTCTCTTGTTTTTGTTTTAACCTCCCCCATGTCACTGCAGAGGAGAAATGTTGTAGCTGTATACAACTTCAGTCTGTTATTCTGTACTTACACAAAACCTCCTTTCTCTTCAAAAGTAATCTCAGGGGAAAGTAATTTGAAGTACTCAGGGTGTATTAACTTGCTGACTCAAGATTCAAATATTGTTGGGCTGTTCTCATAAGCTACTTGACCTATTGATGAACCAAAGTACATGTTCAGATTAAAGTGGAGGTCTGAATCCAATCAATAGTTTGAAATTTTCTGCTACATCAGGTTTGATGATGACTTTTCAAGCTGTACTATATCCTTTTGACAGATTAAATAAGTATATTCATAGATCTTGTGGCTTTGACAAACTAATCACTGGAAGGTGAGATATATATCTTATGCACCCAGAAGATCTTTGCCACATTGATTAGTTACCTCCAGGCACTGCAGCAAGAAAGCTTCACATTTAATGCCTGACTACTTCTGTCATAGGTGCCAAAAATATTGTGATAAAATGGTTTAGTGGGTATTGCTCAAACTTGTAATAAGTAATTCTGATCACTGATGCCAAAAAGGAAATGGTTTGAGGATCTTGGTTATTTTAATAGTACTTTTTTATTTGACTGGTATTAAATTCAGTTGATGTATTGTTTACAGAAGGATGTGAGCATAAGAAAAAGTTGGGTCCATCACTTTCAAAGGCTAATCAATGTGAAACAGTTGTTGGAGGGTTATTAGGCTGTTCTGCTCATGGATGCTGTCACTGCTTCAGTAGAGATGTGGAGGAATACCTGGAGTTGATAAAAGAAAGCAAACACTGATGATAAGACTAAGTGTGCAGACAAAATATTTGCTAGATAATGCAAAGTGGGTTGCAATACCCCAAGTGAGAGATTACACTACCTGTTTTTTCTTTCTCTCTTTCTCTCTTATTCAGAGCAAAAAAGATAATTTCACAAATCTAAACAAAATTAAAATCCAAATTCCTTATCATAGCCTAGTAGTAAATATTTGAATGGCAATTGGTTTCCTGTTGTGATTAAAATATTTTCTGGGATTCTCTTTGTCTTTTGATACAGCAAGAGATTCCTCAAGTCATAACAAGTAGTTTAGACCTTTCAGAATATTCTCTGAGTTGAAAAGAATCATTGAGAGTGCTACACAGCCTTCAGCAATGCAACTAAATTTTCAAAACTGCAAGGGTGTTGGGACTTGATTCTTTATAGGAAGAATTCTACTGTTTGCATTTTATAGATGAGGATTTGTGACAAACTCAAAATTTCTTGTCATTTCCTGTTTTTCCTGTATGATTCAAATACAGAGGCATCTGAAGTGGTAGTGCTAGAGGTGCATTAGTATTAGAAATGCAACTCATGTGGTTAAACTCTGAACACTTCTTGCTGTAATCTTTCTATGCTGCACATCACTTTAGCATTTTCAGACCAAGTACAAAGGAACACTTGTATGCCAGTGGCTGTGCACTGAGAGCAACCTCTTAGAAAGACTTTCAGCTCTAGGTAGATCAATTTTCTGCTGTTATAACAGTTTCTGGATTAATATAATCTCAGGGAAAATTAAGAGAATGTGTCCACCAAACTCTGCAAAATGACAGATTTAATTTATGACAATTTCAGGGTTTCTTTTCCTCGGGTATGTGATTTTAGCAATACCAATAAAAAAAGTAATTCCAAGCATTTCAAATAGCTTTACCAGGATTTTGAAGACTAGAGCCTGGATACTCAGACCTTCCAGCACAGATATACCTATAGTTCTTGTGCTTGCTACTTTGCTGTGGGAGATAAGGATTGGATGCTGTAACAAATGTATAAAGCCTGGTCCTGTGAGAGGCAATAGAAATTCTTGTTTGAATGAAGCAGCACATTGAAATGAAGAATAAAGGTCTTTTGTAGTACTTCTGACTGGAAATACAAAATTGTGTAACCTTGATCCTTTCTTTGAATCTTTTAAATTTACAATGTTTGCTAAGCTGGTAACAGGAACTTTTGTAAACATTTTAGATTATTCTTTCTTAACTTCAAGCCTTTCTAGATACAGGAATATTTTTTTCCATTGTTATTTGTGATAAAAATACAAATGAACTGTCTCATGCACATACCATACATTGGGAGCAAATCCTAATTTGTTCCATTGTATTATCTCTGCAGCCTTTTGAGATGCAAAGTCTAGCCATAGAGCAGTCCTGCCATGGAGATCTAAGTCTGAGGCAAGGTACACTGGGCAGCTATCTGACACAAGAAATTAGCTATTCTCTGTCTGCCACAACACAAAATATACATCAGGTCAGCTTCTTGGGGAAATCTTCACCTATGGAGTCAGTGCCTTAATTCCAGAATGATTCTGCATACTCAGCTTGCATTTGAACTTCCATCTGAAGAACCTTAAAGTAGAAACTGACCATGAAGAATAAGCCCATAGTGGCTTAAATCCTTCCATGGCATAGAATAATTATCTCTGAAGCAAACCTTACACCTATTTCTGCTTGCCTTAAAAGGAACCAGCAACATCTGTATGATGCTGTTAAGATATTTTATAGCAGTTCTTCTGCTTCTATGACTTTTCATGGGTGGAGACAATTATGCAGAGTACTACAAAATATACTATCAGAGCATACATGATTTCCAGTTTATGCACTATATTATAGCAAGTAAGAATGTGGAGATGGCCTTATAGTGAATATTAGCAGGTCTGGTCAGAGCTAATCTACTAAAGCAGAAACCTGTGCCATCCTATCCTTCCAAATATAGGACTTACAGATAAGAGAAAAAAGTTAAAATTAAATTGTGACTTACAAATTTCCTATATGTGACAAACATAATACCAATATAAATTTAAAACAAATATAAAGAGGAAACAACAAGAGGAAACAAAACCTTGATATACGAAGGTTAAAAAGTCATATTTGCATCCTTCTTTTTCTCTCTGTGCAGTAGAGGCTTCTACTCCAGCTTCAAACATGATCTAATTATAATCTAGGTTATTATCTAATTGATTCCTTTCAGTACTTTTTAATGTGATTTTGCTTTCTTGTTTACACTGAAAATTAGGTTGTTATTTTATCTTTCCAATTGATAATAGCATTTCTTTTGAGAATTGCTGCAAATTGCCTGTCATGTTACTGTGTGTGGCTGCATTCAGAAGTAGGGCATTTCATCCTCATGAAGATAAGTGTTGATGTCAAAAAAATCTAAGAGATATGTTTAAGACTTAATTCCAAAAGACAAGATACAATTTGACCAATATTAATTTCTTCTTGTGCAAAAACAAAGAATCTTACTATCTATTGGGGTTAATTAAAATGCAAATGCATCCCATGCAACTCATGACACCATGTCAAGATACAGCTGTAATTTGCCTTATTCAAGGAATAAATCTCTGGCATGATAAAAATATGAACTGTCTGGAATGTAATGTTTTGATGAACCAGCTTTTCAAGGAAAAGCCTTTCATTTTCCTCTTCTGTACTTGTATGAGACTATGTACAAAGTTACCACAATGAAGAAATTTGCTTATAGCAAATAAAGCTACTAGACTAGGCAAGCCTATTCTTAGAGCCTTGAAGTCATCCAGAAACTCAAATAATAAAACTGGAAAGTGAAAACCTGCCAGATTGTGTCAAGAATGTACTTCTGGGATGCTAATTCCTAGCTAGTTAGTTTAGTGAAAAATTCTGCAATATGCATAGTTTACCAGCTTTATTGAGGGTTCTTAACTTTACAGTATTTGTTGAGTGGTAGGTTTGGTTTCAATTAAGTGGCAATTTTCTTTACATGCTCTTCCTAGGTGGTCTTGGAAGACCAGTCATTTTATTAAATAGAAACACTCTGTAAAAGACCAGGTTTGAAAACAATTTTAAAATTTCTATTTAAAAAAGCAGCCTATTATTTTACACACACTTTTTGTTAAGAAAATTACATCCCTTTACAGGTGATTTAATTAAAATTGGCCATGAATGTAATGATGCATCATCACTATATGTTGCTGGCATTTAGGAATTCATTCCTGCTTCTTGCTTTGCCCATTCCTTGAGATAAAAAAAGAACCTTGTGACTGTAGGATCCTACTGAAAATGAGATAATTAATCCAAATGGAATTCAGATTTATTAGTGGGAGCCCAGTGCAAGCTCCCTACCCTGTCTGGCTCAGAACACAGGCAGAAGGACCCTCAATTTAGCACTAAATTTGAATGTGGATGTATTCCACTGCTGCAAGAGGAAGATTCATGAGGTGTTATTGGTCTGGGGTTGAAACCCATAGCAGGTTTCAATCTGTGGGCACAGCAGGGCTCCTGGCTGAGAGGTGTTTTTAATCTTGTTCATACAGAATGTGGCTGCTGATGCCATCGCTGGGTTCCACTGGGGCAGGACACCAGAACTGGCTCAGTGCAAATCTGGGCTGAGATGCAACCACATTTCTCTTGTTTGAACAATTTGAAGAGTAGAGCTTATGGCAAAGAAAGCAAAGTGACTCACCAATAGCAACATGAAAAATTATTTTTTCTGGGATTTAGAATCCTTACCTTCAGCTATTGTCACCTGAAGAGCCAGCAAAGGCCCACTCTTGATCATACCAGAGGCCAAAATTATGCTGGCCACTTGAATCTTGAACTACAATTATAGTTATCATCAATATAGTTTGGAAAAATGCATTCCTTCCATTTCCTATGGAAAAAAACATACAAATTCAATATTCATAATTCTTTCTATAAAAGACAAAATATTTAGAGGATCAAAATAAACTCAATCTATTTCCTATAGTAGAATTGTAGGAAATAATACCTTCTGTTCAAATATAATCTCTGTCTTGTTTTAATTTCCAGCATGTCTTTAAAGGAGGCACTCTGTCTTTGCATAATTTTCCTCCCTGGAAAGTGAAGATAAGGAGTTTTTCTTTTTTAATCTTACACTTCAGTGTACTAAATTTTTTAAATATTAACTTAACATAGCATTAATAAAAATAAGTCTGTGACTCTATAGTTAGAAATACAGCAACTTAATATTTTGTTTTGCAGAAAAAACCCTCGCATTTTTCAAAAGTTTCAATATGACTAATTTTAAATGTTTTAGCTATTTTTTAGCTGAAAAATTACGTATAAAAGTTGATTTCCCTTCATACTTTTTTGCTGTCTAGATATTTTTTTAAATTTTCTTATTCTTCACAGACTATAGTAGTTACAGTCATAGATAAAGGAGTCTGTAAGTAAATTTAAGGGTGGTCCCAAGCAGAAAGCCAAAGCCACATGTCATTCATGCATCCAGAAGGACTGGAAATAACATATGATTATTTTTTCTTTATGATATATGTTAGTACTAGTGCCTTTACTATCTTAATCACATACTTCATAACTTTAATAAATAATCTACTTCATTCAGAAGTATTTTTCAATTTCAATGTCTATCTTAGAAATATTTAATATATTTTTTAACTCTTCTCTGAAAGACTGGAAGCTGTCTACAGTTAGAGATATCCTTGCTCTTCTGAGGTTTTAGCTTTGGAGCCTGGATGTTTTTCTCCTTTTTTCCTTGAGGTATAGTTCACATCTTCACAACATCCATAATTTTCACATAAATCCCCTGCTATTGTTGGAGTATATTTTTTGTTGTCTTTCCTCTTTATCTTACATATTACAATGAATTTTTAGTTTGTGGCTGTGGCCTGTAGCTAGCAGTATGTGGGAGAGCAGCAGCACACCAGACCAGAGGCTCTAAGGACCTTTACAGCTTAAATTGTTCATACTGTGATTAGATAAAAAAAAAAATAACTCAGTTGCTGAGGCATTTCTTTCAGTCTTGTGGTTTTGTATGGTATGATACTGTCAACATTAGGAACTGAGAAATCATTTCATCTTTCAGCCTTTTCACGTAGGTCTTATTTTTTCTGTTCTTATAATAGGAATGATAATGATAAATATATTCAATAAAGAAAGGAAAAGCCAGCAATAAATACAGAATTAAAAAAATAAAATCAGTAACTATTCAACAGCCTGTGGTCTGAAAATGACAATTCCCTGTCTTGTGCATCATGCTTTCTTTGTGACTGGAAAGAGGACAGGGAAAAATACTTTTTGTTTCTGTTTTTAATTAAAAATGACACCCACAGGTTAGGGTGAGGATCTAGACATGTGAAATGAGTGGCCAGGGACAAACACACCTACAACAATGTCCAGGATGGAGCCAAGGCAGGTAACCTTCCAGTGTGAGGGTGTGCCCAAACCCCTGGAAATAAGATATTTTACCACAGCACTACCTGAAGTCCTGATTGCAGTACTGATAATTGAACCTTCTGACCACACAGGTGTCTAACAGACTGAAAAAAACCAGTGAGCACAAAGACTAAAGTCACACCAAAGAATGCAGCAGCTTGATCAGCATGACCCACCAATATAAAGGCAAATGCAAAGGCAAGATGGATTCAGACTTTGGATCCCCCTAAACATCTGCATCTATTCTGCATGTTGCAGAAAATCAAGGTGCTTTCCAGACAAAGCTTGTTGAATTTTCAATGGATAGGTCATTGTTTTTAACTTTCTGAGCAGTATTTTACCTCAAGTCTGCTTCTGTTGTTATTTTACAATGTCTTTTTGAGGAATGACCACCTCTCTTCGGATGTATTAAATACTTAGGAAATTTTCAGATTTATTTGGAAGATTTATGAATGTCTAGTAATTCTCAAAATACATTTTCATGCAGCAAAAAGCATACTCTAGAAAATTTGCTTTTGAAAAATCTAGTCAAAATTATTTCTACCGAATAGACAATACTAACTATATAAAAGTAATACTTTTTCCAAAATGGTCTAAAGGAAATCAAATCTGATTATTATTGATAAGAAGATTGTGTTTTAAAGTCATCCTATAATATTTTCTTCGAGTTTGTTTTACACAATGACCAGTGTCCAATGCTATTAATATCTATAAAGCAGTGAGAATAATTTACAGAAGGTTAAAGATATACAGAAAGAATATAGACAGTACTACTATAAAAATAGTAGGTGATGATTGCAATAATAATGATGTGTCATGATCTTCAAGTTTATAATATGGATAAAAGAAAGAAAGTTTTGAAATTAAAAATAAATGCCAGACTTCTATAGAATATGTTCAAAGGTACACTGTCTTCCTCATGTTCAATACAAGATATATTGTTCAAGAAAAAGAAGAAAACAGTAATTTCTTCCATTTCTATATCTTCCTTCCAAAATTCCTCTTCACAGGGCTTTCAGATGGAACAGCAAATGGGAATTCCTGACTATCTAAAGCAATAATCTACAACAACCTTTATAGGTCCTTTCCAACTTGAGATATTGCAAAAGTCTATGATTTAGAAAATGACCCAACAACTTCTGTCTAATTGAAAAACTGCCAAATAAAAAAAAAGGCTGATGAAAAGAGTTCAATTTTTCCAGTCTTAGTTGAAGCTTCAACCACAAAATTTACTGTCACATGAAATCTCACTTTCAACGTCTTGAAAATAGAATTACTGAAAACAAAATGAAATAATTTTTTTAGAGTTTTAATTCATGTTGTCTGAGCTGTGAGAAGAGTAGCAGAAGCAGTATAAAATATAATCAGGGGCATGTATTACCTATGAGACTGGGGTTGCAAAAAAAGTCGCCAATATGTTATTTATGCAATATTAAATTTTGTTTCTTAATTGTTCATAAGAAATTACATCATAACCAAGGTGTTTTTCATAAACAGGTAAAACTAAGGAACTTATATATCATGAATTTATGAGACCAAATGTTCTTTTTGGTGTAGCAATGTGTCAGGAGAATGTGGCACAATGAAGAATGCCTCTAAAATTAGGCACCCTTTTGATACTGTGATACTAGAGCCTAGTGAAGAATTCTCCTCTCTAACTTTTCCTATTTCCACATGCTCAGCAAAGGCATCAGGAGCTATGACTCTGTCCTGGGTTGCAATACCAGACATGCACTGACCTGATGACAGGACTGAGAAGCTTGGAGTGTCTCTATTAGCAATGTGCTCCTTTAATATGCCCCAGGTCACATTCTAGCCCTCCCTGGTACAAATCCATCTTGCACTCAGGCTGATGTGGGGCCTGGGCTGCAGCACATATATCAAGCTCACTAACTTTAATTTGTCTTCCTAGATAACACTGGAACTTTAAACCTTGGATATCTGAGCAAATATACTCCCAACAGTAGTAACCAGGACTATGCAGAGAAGGCTCATGTTTTGCTAGCTGAGGAATTGTGGTATAGGTGTGTCCACACTTCCACTGTTAGGCTGGAAACAACCTATGGAGCTCCACATCCATTCCCAGCTTCATCTGCCATGTAATTTCTAAGGCACTGACCTGCTTTAAATTCATATCTTGTTTAGCTACAAAAATATGGTAAGCTTCAGCTCCTAATTCAGCCAAATGATATTTGGGTATGCAAAGCATAAATGTCTGTAACATGAACCAGCTGTTGAAGCCCAGCTGCCCTTCTGTGGGTATCCCCACTGGATCAGCTGCTCTCACACCTGGAGCAGGGAATGGGGATAACCAATACCTCATATCTGAACATGTGCTGATTTTGTGCTGAAGGTGATTATTGCATTGACTATGTACTCAGCTTAGGGTGACTATACTTAGATGTGTCTGACAGACAGACACAGCTAAACCTCACTGTCTGCATGATAAATCATGTTAAATTTAGATTGTGCAAATAAAAATACTTAAATGAGACCCTAAAGGAGGCAAAGTCAGGATCTAGCTGCCTTTCTTTATGTAAAAAACCACTTTATCAGATGACAGACTGACTTTCAGCTATTTCTATATTTTAGGTACTTTCTCTTGTTCACATTTTCTTTGCAATTAAGAAGTTATGAGTTTGCTTATAAAACTGCTAATAGGCTTCAGAGGGCTTCAGAAGCCAACTCAATTATATTTTTTGCATCAAAAAATGAATATCAGGCACTTTATAAGGATATGAAGAAATTCTGTGACTCTACAGTTGCCGAGTATGCCCTGCATCAGGCTGAAATCCATCTTCAAGACTGATTGCTCAAGAGGGGGTGCAGTATTCTTCATTTCTCACAGACAGGGCAGGTGGAGCTCAGCTGCTGCTTTGCACACATGGAGCATCCACAGCATAAGTGCTCCCTGGATCTGTAATAAGCTGCTTGGATGTCTGCACTGGCTCAGTGCAATGAGGAAAGATCATGTGCCTGAGTGCTGTGCACCCACCTAAGGTCTGACCTTACTTCTGTGAGGTGAGGGAGGCTTTTTGTCATTAGCTTAAACGAGAGGAGGAGTACTGTAATGAACTGGCATTTGGCTCAGGATTTAGCTTCAACTGAAATAGTGCAGTGTATGCAAAGACCTAAAATGAGCATGTTTTAAAAAACAAGCAGTTCATCCTCCCACAAAACATTCCATTTATATGACTTTAAGATATATGCTCTTCATAATAAATGCCTTCACCATAACAGGGAATATGTTCATGATCAAAGGCTCATTAGCTGGTGGCTTAAGAGTGCAAAGCATGAAAAGTTCTGCCTCCTCCTGCTTTTAACTGCTGCTGTTCTTTACAGTATAATTGCAACAGAGAGACTGAAGATTCATGTAGGATTAGTTTTTTCTTCTGAATAAAGAAGTAGACCTCCTCCTTCTAGCCCCGTGAAAACCATGGATTTTTCAAATTTTATTGAATTGCCAGGCAGCTGCTAAAGCAAGTTTTCAGGGCTTGAGTCAATACTTTGTATTCAACAAGTACATCTCATTTTGTCTTTAAATTATTGACACACAAGTTAAGAAAAAAAAGCAAGTTGTTATACTTTTTCAGGATAGGGGTCTGCCCTCCTTTTGTATGTTTGTTTATGTAACATCTGTCATTAGGGTCTTTAAGCACTGTAAAACAAAAGATACAAAGCAACTTATAAGCACTTGCACACAAAAGATTTACAACACCAAAGATTTAACTGTGAAACAAAGCTTCTGCAAGAAATATTTACATTTTTATATTAGCTGTTACCAAGAAAATGTGATTTTTCATTGATATTAGTATATTAAATTGTCTCAAATTCTTTCAGACCACAAAACAAAAGTGTTCTGGCAATGGCTCTATTTTGATGCATGCACAGTGTTTCTTTTTATTTCTTCAAAATAAGAAGTGGAATATGAATCAAAGGGAGGATGTTAAACTTTGCAAGTAAAAATTTATTGCTGCATTTTTAAGTCAAGTTTTGTTTCAAACTTTATGATCTTTATAGTTTTTGATTTGTTTGCAGATAGAGTCTCTAACATTGGCACCCTGACTTTTATGTTTAATATAAGAACTGTTTCTTGACACCTTCTGGAGAAAACACTGAAAATAAATAAAGACAGAAGATGCACATTTTTAAAAAGTCACTGTTGAATATATACAAATGGGCTTTCACAAAGGCCATTTCAAATAAAGCCTAAATGTGTTTGTTTGAATCCATGAAGCATTTTTCCTTCCCTTCCCTTAAGACACAACCTATTTCATGTAGTTCAGCTGAATAAATTTTATAGTGGTATGGAACTGAGAAATGACAGCATCAAAACTTTAATAAACACAGTTTTGAATCTTTGAAAATGAAGCTGTCTACCATGGTTTAGCAAGCATGGCACAATTTGGACAGAAAAATATCAGAGTAACACAGAAATAGTTTAAAGCTGAATTTTTCACGGAAAGCAGGATTTTATTTAATGCTTTTTTTCCTATTTACTGCTAACTTTATTTTCTTCCTTCCCTAGATGATGGTCCTGAAGTGCATAGTTTCTTACAGTGTGGTATGGGATTGATTAGCTCTGAAGTCTGACCTGCTCTGTGCCATTCCACTGTGGCTTCTCTTCTCCTTGGCAGTCTGATAATACCAGCCTGACAGCCTTGCCATGGTTGGTTTGGGCTTTCTATTCCTTCTAAAATGAAAGATTTTTGAGTAATTAGAAAGCCTGTCTCAGATTTGGAATTCTTATTTTGAGAGTAACTGTTATCTTTCATTATGTTTGGATGGGTTTCATAAAGTTTTTGGAAATAAGTTTCCTATTTCTGAACAAAAAGTTTTGATGTGAGTTTCTGTCTTTGTTGGCTAAGGTAAGAGGTAATGGGGGAAAAACAAGCATTTCGTTATTTTGAAATAATCTTTTCTTATCCTATAAATACCATGTGAGAAAAAGTGCCCTTCATGGTGGTTATTTGTTCCTAATAAATAATAAGCTATTGCATACAGAAAATGTCGCAATATACATTATTAAATGTAAATCATGAGGGCAATACTCCGATTTCTTAGGAAGAATTTAAGGGTTTTATGCTGAAGTTCCAAGGGTATCAATACTGCAATACACAAAAAAGTAGAAAATATTATTTTGTCATTCACCAGAAGAGAATTCATGGTACCTCAAAAAGGAAAAGGGAAAAGAAAATTATAACCAACAATATGTTAAAGCACTAAGATGAAAACCAGAAAATATTTTCTCTCTTCAGTTTTCCCTGTAGCTTCCTGAGTGTCTCATAAACTGCTACTTCTCACCTGATTTCCTACCCTTGTGGTAAAGACTACCACTAGCAACTGCCTTAAAATCAAATTTTTCGGCTACTTTTTGGCCCTCTAGCTGCCAGTTGATAACATAACATAACATAACATAACATAACATAACATAACATAACATAACATAACATAACATAACATAACATATAACATATAACATATAACATATAACATATAACATATAACATATACAACATATACAACATATACAACATATACAACATATACAACATATACAACATACATATACAACATATAACATATAACATATAACATATAACATATAACATATAACATATAACATATAACATATAACATATAACATATAACATATAACATATAACATATAACATATAACATATAACATAACAGTTGATTGCATATGTCACTGCCAAAGTACAACTAAAGTTTCATAGATCTGAAAACTGTTTAACTCCTAAAGTTTATAAAGCAGGACCTATTGTAAGAAACAATAGAGTAGCTTTTTGGGGTTTTTAGTCAGATCTCCCCAATTCATTAACTATTAGAGCTTCTTAATGCCATAATTTTAGTGATTAGTGATTTTGCCTTGAGTGTTCTTAAATAGTGTTGTTGGGAAGGTCTACCCTTACATGGGGTGAGTAGACCTTCCCTGTGTTAATATGAGCTTTGAAAGTCAGATTAATTCTTCTAACACAAACAATTAACATAATCACAACTTAGAAATGAATATTAGTATAAAGAAAAGGCAATTTGATAGTGTCTGGTGGGTAGTCATGATTGTGAGAAGATTTGGACAAATAAAGTATTAACCAGATTGGATAGCTGCATATCAGTGTAGTGTCTGCTGGTGCCAATAGCAGAAGAATGAAATATTCATCAGGGAAGACACATCAAATCTCCATAATGCTGTTCCTACATACATATATGTCCCTCTTTAAAACTAGAGGCAGCTTGCATTACTTCCAGTGGATTAAGACTGTTGATGGCATTATTTGAAAGACAGTTCCTACTATCTTTCATGTTCTTGGTTGCAGATCTGTTACCTGTGGGCATGAGCTTGTCTATTTCTGGCTGCACAGGGCTGTACCACTGTGGAGGGTGCTTGCTGAAATATTCACCAGTTTGATTTAAGCTAAAACAATTGCAACAGCATGACAATGTAGTGAAACTGGGTCTGAAAATTGTCCAACCTTTTGGGAAACTGAGCTCAGCTAACATGAGTAATGGCTGTTTCCTTTTCTTGTTGTGAATTGATCCCTAAATTTTTGCAGTTCCTATAAGATCTTCACACAATTCACAATTCATGCCATTGTGAAGGAATAATTCCAAACATCAGTTACCAAAATTGCCTCTAAGCAATTTAAAGGGCAAGAAAAGAGAGCATCTCAATTAGTATGATGGGGAATAAAATAATTAAATAAAAGAATTATGACACAGTGCTGTAGTGTGGATTCTATTTTATCTCTGCAACAGTAGTTTTCATGTGTTCACCTGAGTACTTCAATGTCATCTTAGATTTTAAATGGAGTATAAGTTTGTTCTAAGCCCAAAGCAAAAAAGCACAAGCAGACAAAAATCACAGCAGACAGGACATGTAATGTAATGATATCAAGCAAAGCTCTCTTGAGACTTAAAGTCTAAATCCCATTCAATTTTTCATTCCAGAGCTGAAGTAGTCCCTTAGAGAGGAGCATAAGGTAGTGTTAGGTTTATGAGGTCATGTAAATGTATTCAGAAATGATTTATTATCTCAAAGGTTATATATGTGCAGCTACACATTGCCATCCACCTTCCTTCAGTTTAGATACAGAACTTGTAGAAATAGAGATTGGAAAACAATCAAAAGTACAAACTAAAGAAACAGCAGTGTTTATATTACTTCCTTTTTGGTTGAAGGAAAGATGTGATTTTCCATCATGATCTGAATGCCAGCAAACAGAAAACAAGGCAGCCAGTGAAAGGCAGCCACCTTCAGAGGGCTGGTGCTCATCTCAAGGAGACCCCTTTGCCATTTAATTAACAAAAAGAGGAAGGTGAGCTTTCAAATGCATAACAACAGGACACAGAGAGTTTTTGGCTCCTATTTTTTTTTTCTGAGGAAGCAGGAAAAAATGCCTAAGCCATCCTCATTTAAAAAATGCAATATGTGGCAGGTAACATTCATGGGTGCTAAAAAAGGTCTCATGAAATGATGCAGCCCCTCCTAGAGAGTGACACTGAGCAACAAGGCACAGCAGGCAGGCAGTGGGGTCTGTAACAGCTGCTTCTTCCTCTCCCTACTTCTGCAAATCCTGCCCTAGTTTCCCAACTAGCACGAGGCTTGAATAACAGCCTGCTTCATTCTCACTTCTCAGCAGGATCTGAAATTGTTTAATACAGAGTTTACTGGGGAGTGGTCTCTAGTAATTTGGATTTGAAATGGTAAATCTATAAGTGATGATGGTAAGCTCAGACAATAATGTTGCAGTCAGTAGACATAGCAGAATTGAAATGGTCCTTGCACAGCAGTATTGCTACATTCAGAAATAAAAGTTAATGAAAGAGCATTCTGGGACTGTGAACTCTATCAACAATTTACAGGCACATGCTTGCAGTAAAAGGCCTAAATATGGTCTTTATTACACTTTCAGGTTGCTTCCTTTCATCTGTTGCAGCCACCTGCCTGCAATGCAGAAAGTATTCCCTCTCCTTTAATATCTATCCAAGAGATCAAAATGAACCTGGTGGAGAAGAGTTGCAACCATTTCCAATGAGGTCTTCACAACAGCAAATGACATTATCATACTGATTGCACTGAAGCTGCTGCTTGCACTGTAAACCAGAACAGACATTTTGACCAAGATCAAGGTTTTTTTACAGCTATCATAAGTAAGTTACAACCAGCCTGAAAAGAACGACTGAAATAATAGTGTTTTCTCAAATATTTTTTGTAATCTTAAACAAATATAGTAGATTAAGTGATGAATCATAGAACCATCTATATGTTAATTTTCCACATATTAAATTATATATGATCCCATGAACTAGAAGCTTCTAATGCTGAAGTGGTGACTGATGACTCCTGATTGTCCTTGAAGTCAACTCTCCCCAAAGACTTAGCAGGTAGCAGAAATGGATGTCCAAAACATGTGCTGCAACCCAACATAGTCTGAAAATCTGCTATCACTTTAGTTACCAAAACTCATCTAAACTGCAACAGAAAAAACTTTAAGATTGTTTTCTGCAGATAGTGAAATATTTTCACACTTCAGCTGGACATCCAATTTACTCATTGTCTTTCAAGACACCTCTAGAACAAACTGGAGAACATTTCATTGCACTTGCTTCCTTTTACTAATTTATTTTTCTGTTTTCCTAACCTTGGTTTACTGTCCTAATTTCTTTAACTCTTCCCTTGAATTCTATTAAGTTATCCAAAAGGTTTATGTGCTTTCTTGCTAGACAATTTCTTCTCAGCTCCCATGGCTATAGTTTTAATAACACTGATACATTTCTCTGTGTATTTCTTGCTCTACATTTCTTCTGGGTCTTTGATTTTTCACAGTAAATGGTGACTTTTATGAAGCCTTGTTATCACTGCCACAAATTCACTACAGAAAGCAATCAGCCCAGCTGCTAAATATGATCTTAGAGTATTGCAAAGTCTTCAGTGCCCTTATTAATACTATTATAAATAATTAAGTACTTTTTATATTTCTGCAATACCTGTTGAAGGTGCAAAGGACATTAAACATTAAATCTTCTTCCTAGTAACATATAACCTGATTTTTTTTTTCTCTAGACTTAAGGTTTACCTTACTACTTTTGCCAATAATTTGCTGTGTGGGGCTGTCTGATGTCTACTCCTTTCTTCAAGTCTCAATTTAACTGGTGATAAAAAGGCAGGGGAAATATGGACTATGCTTAATCAAAATGTCATGTTAGTATTTTCATGACATTCTCTTCTAAAAATATGCCATGTACACCATGTAACCAATCAATTTGCAAGAGAATAATAAACTGAACAAGACAGGAAATACTGATATGATGGATTGTATTGATCCAATAGTGCAGTGTGCCACAGTTCTGATAGACTGGAAATGCTCATATAGTCACTCCCATTAGACACCATTACCATTGCCAAATTCTGTCTAGAAAGGAAATCAAAGAAAACAATACATAGATAGCCCACATGACAAAACTACCAAATTATTTTCTTTTCATTTTGATATAGTGTATGACAATAGGCCACTTTATTTTTGAAATAACATCAGAACATCATGCTGGAGAAAGCAACATAAAGACAGTTACTGCCCAAAAGAGAACTCATCCTAGCATAAACAGTGTGGGGATTGTTTAAGGAAAAATTATTAAACACATTTTAGCAATCAGTGACTACAGGAGCTCTATATCCACCATGTGCCCATCACTGAGTGGTTTGAACTGATCACAGTGCAGCTGTACCTTGAAAAGAGATTACAAGAATATTAATAGTATGGTATTCTAATTTCCTTACAGAAAGTACTCTCTGTCCATAAAGACTGTGCTGGAAGAAACTATAATAGTTTTTATGAGAACATTTGACAAATGGGCAATCTAGGTGAACAGAGTTGGCAAGGTGGCACTTGACAAGATTTAAATCTGTTGTGCTAAGGAAGTATCTGCTGAGGAATGGCTCCCTCACAATAAGCTCTATTAATAACTTAGATTTGTCAGTGGCATATGGTGTTACAGAAATATGTTTGAATGTTCACTTAGTTGCATGCCAGACTGCCACAGAAATTAGACTTGATTAAGGCTGCCAGTGGGACTACTACAGATTTTCAGGTTGCCTCTAGTTATTCATCAGGTGCCCCAAGTCAGTCTGTGACTTCTATGAAATCAAGAATCTTACAATATGCTCACAGCCTTGGCATCCATATCAGTGCTTCTGTAACTTAATATTTTTTTGTTGGTATTTTATTTAGTTTTCTTTCTAGTTTGGGGTTTTTTTTGGGGGGCTGGGTTTTTTGTTTGTCTCATGGGATAGTATATCCCAAAGATCACAGAAAAGCCTTATCATCAGGAATAAATTCAAATGCTTCAAACATTGTTCTGCTCAGGTTTGGACTGCCAGTTCACTAAGACAAGAGGCAGTGGGCAAGAACTGATGCAAAGGAAGTTCCACCTGAACATGAGGAAGAACTTCTTTCCTGTGCAGGTCACTGAGCTCTGGAACAGGCTGCTCTGAGAGGATCTGGAGTCTCCCTCACTGGAGAAACTCAAGAACATCTGGACTCAATCCTGTGCAATGTGCTCTGGGATGGCCCTGCTGGAGCAGGGAGGTTGGATCAGATGAGCCACTGTGGTCCCTTCCAATCTTACACATTCTGTACTTTCTGTACAATTCACCGTGAATTGGGCAAGTATTGAAAAATGATCATTTTCCTGCCACATTATCAGGGAACTGAGGAGAGCAGATCCCTGCTGAGGTGCTGCTGACCCTTTAGAGAGCAGATCTCAGTGCTGATCAGCTCCACATACCAGGTTTTGAAATGCAGTATGTCTCAGGTGATGCATTTCAGGTTTCCTGTCTGTGGAGCACTTTACTGACAGCAGCTTGCAGAAGGCAGAGAGCTTAAGAAACTCTGAAATACATAGGCCACACTTTGTCAGACCACTTATACCAAAATCTTAAATTAGCTCAAGCACAAAACTAAAAGGACAATAAATCCTGTTTCAGGCAATCCTTGTTGCAAAAGTAAAAGCCTCATATTTATGCCAGTTGACAGCAACAGACACACAATGAAATTGCTGAACAAAGTGCTGAATTGGTGCAGATGACATATAATTCTGCACTGAGTCCTGGAAAACTGTCCATAATTAAAGATTATCATGGCAATCCCATAAAAAATGCCAAGCCCTGTGAACTTTTTATGATTTAAAAAAAAAAGTTTTACGAGTTATTCAGAAATTTGATGGGGTTTTAATGGCTTGCCTATCTTTAATTAAGATTTAATTACTGTTTGTGTAATCACACAGTCAAAAGAAAAACTTTAGGGTGAAAAAATAAAATAAATAAATTTAAAAAAACCCTAATTAATTAATTAATTAATGTTGCAGTCCACATCTCAGAGATGCCCCTTTCTCAGACATCCCTATAAAAGGTGACTTTTTAAAGAGTATGTTAATTTCTATTGATTTCAGTTATGAACACCATATTTTGTAATACCACAAAGAGTCCAGCATAGACTACTATACAAACCTAAATGAAAATTTCAGGGCTTACATAAAATGAGAAAAAAAATGGTTTATGACTGCTTGATTCAGCTCTTGGCAGTGAAATTCTTATACTGATCCTTCACAGATCACTGGCAATAATTACCCCACCTGGGGTTTGCTGGCATTGAGGCACAAGTTCATGAGGACTGACTTCACATAGGATATTTTATTTTTCTGGCAATTAACCACCCTGGCTTTAAAATTTTTAACCACTGCCTTCTGGCATCATATATGTTTATGGGCAAAAAACAGGAGTCATTTGACACTTAGAGTCAAATTATTATTTTTTTTCCTGCAGTGCAGGAGCTGTTAAAAGCAAAAACAACTTCCAGATCTGTGCTAACATTAAATAATTTATTTAGAAAATAAAATATTCCCTTACATGTCATTTAAAGAGATACTTTTTTTGTTTTTATTTTATTTTTCTGTACTTATTTACAAGAAAGAAGAGTATGCAGCAGTCACAGCACCACAGGACACTATGTGGGAAATGTCTCCCACTTCCTTGGGTAGTTTGACTGGTTAGGACACGACTGTAATTCAGGACTAGTAGTCCTGTGAGTACTGGTATGGTTTCTGTGAAATCAAGACTAGTTCCATATTCAGAAACTACACTGATATTTCATGGCATTGAGCCACATGGAAAGACCAGACAGAACACACAAATATGCATAAACAGAGATCCTGCATTCAGGGTGATCAGATCATGATTCTTCATGGCAGAATGTAACATTTCTCTCAATTGCAATTCCTTAGATTCCAAGGACCCAGGAGGGAGGCTCAGAAAAGCAACAGCTTTCAAAAATCATTTCTGTTATGGAAACTCCAATTGCATTGGTACAGCTGAAGTATGCAAATCCATTTCATAGCTTTACTTGAAACCAGCAATGCCCAGCATTTAATGATGTGTTTTCTCTTGCACCAGTAGCAAATGAGCTGGTGGAATGTGAGAAATGTGAGTGTGCCTGTTGACATCCCCTCCATCTGGACACTGAGAGTATTTCTCTGTTGTTCCTGTCCTGTCTGCAAGGCAGCTGCTTTCTTTCAAGCATAAAAAGGTTCCTGTGAAAAGTTAACTTACATATTCCCAATAAATATTGTCCAAGTCTGTAAGGCACATTTTGCCAAACTCATTATTATTAGGCATTACTCATTCTATTTCATTATTTTATTTTATTTTATTTTATTTTATTTTATTTTATTTTATTTTATTTTATTTTATTTTATTACCTGACACTATATTAGTATAATGTCTCCCCATATCCCAGAGTTTCTTTGGGCAGAACTGCAGACCTGCTGAGATCCCTTCCTGCCTGGGTTATCACATGGCTCAGTGACAACTCAGGGTTACACCCAGTACTCCATTCATGACATACCATAGTTTCCTAAAGTGTTGACTTGAAAACAGAGGGTGTGTATGAGGGACATCTACAAAAAAAAAGAAAAATTGTGATAGCAAAATTAACTTTCCAGTTGTTGCAGAATTCACCTGAGACTTCACCAAACAATAATTTCAAAATGGAACTTTGAGTACAGTGTGCCTACTCACTTTTCCACTGTTATTTTTCTTAATTTAGTCTATTGCAAATATAAGTTCCTATGGTTTAAAGAATGACACCAATAAGGATATCCAAAACTACTTTTCACCAGTTTCACACATTATGTCTTAATACACTGGATTAATAATTTTGCATAACTCTTCCTAAAATACAGGATTTGTTTGAATTTTTTCTGGCCTTGGGAAACTTTTTCCCCTCTTTGTTCCTTCTCTCAAGAGAGGTGTTCATTACACTGAGATGAATTGATATAAAACATAATTTTTCACCTCAGAAAATACCTATACAGTGCTTACTGTTCTTCTCTAAGATTTACAAGACTTTGACTCACTTCAGTGCTACACCTGAAACTTAAATAAGTGACTTGTCTCCTCTTTTGCTTGGTTTCCCATCTGTAGTACTGATATAGTCTCAGTTTTGTTTCTTTCAGGACTGATGGGAACAGGAAGATGTGACAGAAAAGAAAACAATGTAAGTACATAACGAGGAAAAATGGAAAAAAATAATTTTTATGCTGCCATCAATAAGCAAAATCTGATATCAGCTGAAATGCCAACAGCAAATAATATAATTGCTTTTTATCATATTTGTAGCTGATGTATATGTAGTTAAGGGAGTTACTGGGCTAAGTGAATAGGATGGTAAGTTATAAAAGTACTAATACCACCTCCTTCATGAGGTCACATGAGAGATTGCTGCACTGAAATGCTGACACTCTTCCAGACATAGAAAACAGTTCATTAAAAAAACACTGCTGTTCCAAAAGCAAGTTATCAGCAAAGGGAAACATTTTTCCCTAAAACCTTGTTTGTGTTCTGTTATGAATCATTAAGTATATCTCTATGCATGTCTCCAGTTTAAAACGCTCATTTGCTGATTTGGGCTATATAAAGAGTAACCATAAGCATGAAATTCTTTTTGATTAAATGGAAAGGCTGAAGAACTGCAACTAAATCTTTTCAGAGGAGACCAGTGTAACATCTGCTTTGTCTGCAAATTGTTTCTTTTAACAGTTTGTTTTAACGAGTTGGAGCTTCTTACTTCAGCTGCTGGGGTTTTATTGTTGTTTTAGGTGGGGGGACTGTGATATTTTATCTCTCAGTGGTATCTTCTATGAAAATCAACCTATGTATGTACAGGCAGTATATACTGTATATTATATAGGTACTTATATAGGTATTTATTTTTCCATCTGCAGTTATTAAACCAAGAAGGTTTAAAAACAGCAGAAATACTTTTATATGATTAGCGAGATTTTTTTTTTTACCCATAGGTACATGTAAATAGCAACTCCCCTTGAGCCTTAAATATGGAACAATTAACAACCAAATATGTGTCAGAATGAACTCCCTTTTCTGTTCTTTGTTTTCTTGATATATTTTGTTTTTATACTGAGAGATAATGACATAGGGAACAAAAAAGGGTTTGTCTCACTCTAAATTGCTTGCAAGTAGCTACAGTAAAGGGACCAGAGAGCAGGGAAAGTAGAATTATGGATACTTTTAAGTTAGGGACTGCTGTGGGTCACCAAAATAGAAAAGCTCTTGTGAATGCCCACAGGAAGAAAAATTAATCACAGCTGTCTTCAGTACAGTCAAGGGAAGCAATCCCTGCAGAGGATGTGCTGTGATCACCAAAATCACAGAGAGGGATTTACTTGTGGAGTAGTTCTAGATCTGTTCCCAGGTTCTCAGTGACCATTAGCAGTTGGATTGCCTTAAGAAGGAGTTTCTGAGAGAAAACTTATTCACATGCTCTGAAATTACTTGTTATATCAAGGAAAACATGGTAAAACATGGTAATCAAAGTTTAAAACAAAAACAACTGTAATGTTTTGGGTTTTTTGGTTTTTTTTTTTTTTTTAATTTTAAGATTGTTCTCTTTAATTCAGGGTAAAAGACTCTGCAACCTTTCAAATACTATAGGTCAGGTCCAAAGTTTTCAAAAAAGAATATTTAAGAGCTGAGCTTAAAGATGTCCAGGTAAGTATCTTGTCCACTGAAGGCATTGGTTACTCCAGTTTCAGCAGTTTCAGATTAAGAGTGGTAGTTTTTACATTTACCCCTTAATTTGCCAAAAGGATATGTATTGTTGCCCTGTGTCAGTAAGGACAGTATGAATCTGTTTTCTTTTCCAGTGCAGCTTCCTGGGAGATTTTTCCCCTAAAATGTTTTTTAAACTTAGGGAAGGAGTCAAGTAGGGAAAAATGAAGAGAATTTTTTCTTTGGTTCGTGATTGTTTTTATGTTTGATTAATTGGTTAGTTTTGGTGAGTATTATTTTTTTTTTTTTTTTACATACTAATTCTTGGGAAGTTATAAGCTATATGAAAGAAATTATAAAATGGTTTGAGTTGGAAGTGACTATAAAGATCATCTAGTTCCAAGCCCATTGCCATGAGGAGTGATGCCTTCTACTCAACACTTTCAGGGCAGGGGCACCCAAAACTTCCCTAGGAAACCTGTGCCAGTGCTTCTGCATGCTCAGAGTAAGGAATTTCTCTTAATATCTCATCTAAACATACACTTTTTCAGTTTTCATGTCTGACCCCTCATCCTATCACTGTATCTCTTGTAAAAAGTCCCTCTCCAGCTCTGTTGCCAGCCCCCTTCAGGTACTGCAAGGCTGATATAAAGATCTTCCTGAAGCCTTCTGAGCTGCCCCAGCTCTCTCTCTCTGTTGTCACAGCAGAGGAGCCCCTTCCCTCTGAGCACCCTTTGACCATTCTTTGAACTCACTCAGCAGGTCCATGTCCTTCTCACATGGAGGCTCCAGAGCTGGATGCAGAACTCCAGGTGGTGTCACAAGAGCAGAGGGGCAGAATCCCCTCCTTTCCCCCACTGCTCACTCTGCTTTTGGTGCAGCCCAGGATATATTTGGCTCTCTGGTTAGTGCACATTGCTGGGTCATATGGAACTTCTCATCCAACAGCACCAAGTCCTACTCCTTGGGGCTCCTCTCATTCACAGCCTAGCCTACACTTGTATTTGAATGTTATCCTTTTATTTGTATGTTATCTTTATGGGTATGCTTTCCAGTCCTTGTCTGAGAAGATGGTTGTCAATTACAACCACTGTAAAGTTACAGCAAAACTACTTGGCTACAACAGATCATATAATAAGAAAAGGAAGCCTAATTTGTTACTTGAAGTTTTCTCTCTAATGCACTATATTAACTGCACTTCCACTCAAGGGTAGGTCTCTATTTCACTAGCAACACAATTAGAGTGAAACCAAAGATGAAGGCAACGTGTTAATTGTTAGGTTAAATGAGTTGGTTAAATCACCAACTAAGAATCAGCTAGTGAATGTTGTTTGTTCTCAATTTTTAATACACCTAAATCTGACTGAAATTATATATAAACACACACAACAGGAACAGCAGGATTAGGGGACCAGGAAAATCCCATTCTGACTCTAGTGTTTGTGACATGGACCCACTTTTATTTGCACCTTTCTGAGGTAATGAAACTTCTTAATGATTTCCAGCAAACTGCTGGACAGAAACTGAAAAACTATTTCCATCTCAATTTTTTCAATGAACTTGTTTGTTTTAAGACCAAGATATCATTTTTCTTCCCTCTGGCTTCTATTTTATGTGGTAAAGCTATTTTATTGCTGCTGGAAAATGCAGAATATATCATAGGGTTCACAGGGATAGTTCTGCCAGAGTTGAAACTGGAATTTACTCCAGATCAGCTTATACCTAATGCAGTGGCATCATATTTAGAAATCAGGTATCAGTTTCAGTTTAAAGAAACAAATTGGACTACAAATTTTCCCATGATGTTGTTCAGTCAAGTGTATAATTTGATTTTTTACATTCATTATAACATATGGCTGGAAGTGTCACATATGGTTGGAGGTGTCAGCCAAAAGTCAAATGGCCATTCTTCCCTCACCTCATATCCCAGTTGTCCTGATATTTTGATCATTTTCTAGTCTCCCATTGTGATGTTGGAATATTTCTACTTGGATTTTCATATGCATATATACATATTTATGTGCAAAGTATAATTTAATAAACTGTTAACACACAGATTCAGAAACTGGCTTTGAAGTAAGGAACAAACCTGCATCTTTCATATCTGCATCAGGACTCTAATTTATTCTATTTTAGTATAATTTATTCAATAAACTATGGCTTACAAATACTTTTAACCTTGAACAGATGAAGCCTTAAAAATAATTACATAGATTGATTAAAAATAATCTTTATGTACTGTCACCATCCTGAATACTATTACAGACTCAGACCCTGCAGTTACTTTATGCAATAGACATGTTTTATCCTGCCTGTAGTGTTATACATAATTTGTCCTTAGTGGAAAGGAAATGTTCACTGTTACTAGTTAGAGCTAATATTTGCAGCATTTTTTAGGGTGTTCTCTTGTCTAATTATTATTAGAATGTCTATAAATTGTGAAAAAACTCTATCCATGACAGCTTTGAAAATTTAATCTACGACTCTCTTAAAACTAATCAGGCTGTATTTTGTATATTGAATAAAAGAGGAATTTGCCACAATATTTTCAGAATTCTTCATCAATCTGGATCAACTTTTTGGCTGCATCCAAAGTAAGACTCTAAATGTGCTGTTACATTTGGCTGTAAAAATTGCTGTGAAAGCCTTCTTTTATACTTTAAACTTTTAAACTATGTTGTTTATGAGCATGACAAGAAATTGAGTCTTTTATTTGTAACTTTCTTCTTCCCTTCTCTCAGGAAATATTTTCAGATGATGAATAAAGGAAATAGACTGTATGCTTAGAGAAAGGAGTGACAAAGGCTTGAAAAATGTGAAAACATACCTAAATATAGCACATAATACTTTCCCATCTTCTCTATGAAAAAATTGCCATTTTTTTATTGCTATATGACAGCATGTTTACAAAAGTGTTAACTTAATTTTCGAGTTGTCCAATTCTATCATGTGCACTAGTTCATATAAGGCAAAAACTGATTTATTTTTGTCCTGGGGGTTTCACTCTTTTTTCTTTTTCTTTTTTTAACTGTATGTGTGGAAATGCCATGGTATTTTCTTCATAGAGAGTTCATTATTACTGGGCTAAGGAAAGAAGCTATAGAAGCAAACTTGCATAATTACCATTGAATTCTAATAGATTGAAACAAATCTTGTATAATTACCATTGAATTCTAATAGATTATTTACACTGGCTTTCTCTTTTGCATAATTTGCTATCAGCTGGTGTTCTTTTCTATATAAAACTCTACCTAAGTTGATTTAGCCTTTGAGACCCTTAGATGATTCTGGATTCAGGTTTTTTATGAAAAATACTCACTATGAAATTTGCTACAACCTCAGTCTGCTGCTATTGGCTTGTTTTTTAAATGAGCCAAGAGCAGGCCAGGTGAAATATAAAATTCAGTGTAAAATGGTAAAGTATTATTTAGATATAGATATGTTTTGGGTTTTTAGTTTTCTGGGGTTTTTTTTTTTTTTCCTTTTGTGCTGCTCCACCATATTTGATTTCTAACCCATAAGGTAGGAAGAGCCTATTCCTGGTGTAATGAGGACTGAGACTGGTGATTCTGCTCTCTCCAGCTCTCCTTCCCTCTCTGGAGAAACATTCTTCAGTGTGAGAAGTGGTTTGATTATTGTCTTTTCTGTAAGTCTGAATATCAGCTCAGCCTCATCCTCTTACATAGCACATCCACAGTGCAGTTTCTTTAAAGTTATCCTTCTACCCAGTGTATTGAGTCCCTGAGAAATCTCCAGCTGGTGTGTCTTCCCTAGCACAATGCCAACACATGAGCTGATACTGTGATCATCATTTCTTGGCTTCCCTCACCAGCAGTGACAAGTCAGACCTCTCACTTGTCATGTTCTCATCACCACAGCAGAGACCATCTGAAGAGTATTTTTTTTTTGAGTAATACTCAGGTGACAAGCTGAATTTTTTTAATATTTTGAATTTTTTGATCTTTTGTCAACAGATCAAAATGTCTCTGGGAAATCATTCAGCTACAGACAGCTGTGGGAATAGAAAAAACAAAGATGGAAATTATTTCCAGGAGAAGAGAAACAGTGGTTGGTGGTTTATCAGCCTCTTCAGCAGAGGACTTGCTAGGACATTGCCCAAAACCAGAATATTTCCTGTTGTCAACAGGGGTACACAGCCTGTATGGATGGATAAAGGATGAAAAGTTTTTTCTTGTAGAGGAATCTAAAGGCTGCAGACATAATCTATTCAGGATGAGATGCAGACATCAGATTTAGACATTGGGGGGGTGGGTGATAGGATGAGGGGCAGTGGTTTTACCTGAAAGAAGGTAGGCTGAGATTCAATGTTAGGAAGAAATTCTTTAGGGTGTACAGAGCTTGTTCTACACTTGCCAGACTTGGGTGGCTGCCTCAGCCCCCACAGGAAACAGAAGTAAATAATTTTTTCTAAATGCCAAAGTAATTCTCACTCTACAATTTTTAACACCATCAGCTAATTATTTGGATGATATCTTTCAGATTATATATTTCAGAAAAATTCTAATAATCCTCAGGATAATTAAAATAATCTTTTTGGCAGTAATAATGTTACCAATTCTTTGGTTTGACTCAGAATTATGCTTAGTTTTTAAATTAATTCCTACCCCCAAAAAAGTTTAGGAAGCTGCCCACTGGGGGTTTTTTCTGAGGAATCTGATTTTTTTGGCTTATGACAGCTTTTGGTTGTGTTTAATCCACTCTGAACTCTACATGCATTTTTAAAGACCTTTCAGATTGCTATATATAAGTAATTGATCTGGAATTTCTGGACAGATGTTAAGTGCATAAAAATGTTTGATGCATTTCCCTAGTGAGATACCAAGTTCATGTGAAATGCCCAATGATAGGGAATTCTCCCACAAAGTACTCAGACTTGATAAAACCAAAAAAGTTGAGTTTTCTTGGGCAATCCAAATGGATGTTTCTTTAATCTTGCTTCTTTGCAAGCATTTACATTGGTATAAAACAAATATGGAAAGTTCAGTTTTGTGGGGTTTTTTGGTTTCTTGTAAATTCTTTATTCTTCTTTTGCAGACCCAGTGCAAAGGTCTGCAACAGAAAAATACCAGACTGGGGATATTTCTTTGAGAAGCCTGGAGGAGATACTAAGAAGGAAGGGGTTTTTGCTGCCAACTTCAGGGAAGGTATTCATATATTACAGGTAAAGTTAAGATCTTTTCTATTCTCACAGCAAAAAGGAAGCCACAAGGTGACATTAGCACTGCAGTAAACTGATGGATTTGGCTGCTCCAGAGGCTTTGCCTGCCTTCTATTTTTCAGCATCTCTTTGATTAAAAGCCTAGGTAAAATGTCAGCTAGAACTGCATGCAATGAATACATAAAACTAAATGGCCTTCAACATATCTAGTCTGCTTAATAATTCTTGTGTTCATTCCAATGGACTTTCACATATAAGCTAAAGTAGAAAAAGAGGCCATTGCCTCATTGCAATGAAAACTTGATTTCAGTATAACACAATACCCAACTTGAGGACAAGAAATATGCTGCTTGTAGACAGAAAAATTGAAACAAAAAATAAGAATGTGTAGAACTTAAAAATCACAAAAGTATATCAAAGATCCACTCCTCATTTTATATAGAACTACAGACACCCTCACTGCTGAGGGCAGTGCTTTCTGAAGGAGCAAGAAGTCAATCTATCTTGGCTTGCAAAGCAGGATGTAACCAGATGTATTCTAAAACCAGGTGGGGCAGTGTTCTTTACCTTTTCCATGACCCATTCTTCCTCCAGGGAAGTATCTCCTGTTAATGGACCATTCAGTCCCACTGTATGACTGATAAAATTACATCATCCCACTGGGAGATGCTCCACCCAGGGGGAGGAGCCAAGCCTTTCCTACCTAGATAAACACTGAGATTTGGAACGTCAGAGCAGCCTTTTTCCACTGGATTCCAGAGCAAAACTGGACTTTTCCACATCATCACTGGACCTTCAGAGGAAGACTGCACCCTTCTACATGACCAATGCTTCAACAGAATTACATCTGTCACTCCAGGAGGACTGCAGTCTCTCATTTGGCTTGAGACATTTCATTTTCCTTCTCTTTTAAAAAAGACACCTATATATTGTTCCTTTTCCATAAATCTAATTTTTCACCTTTTTCATTATTTCTATTTTATTTTTACAATGTCATTTTTGTTGTGACATTGCAGGCTTTGTTTGAAAAAAAAAAAAAAAAAAACCCAAAACCACCACCACCAAAAACGCTAACACAAACCTTTGGCTTTTACCAGCCATAAAACTGTATCAGCTTCACTGTAGGTGAGGGAAAGCAGATATCAAAGTATTTCACAGATGAAATAATATCTTTGTCTATTTTACCTTTATTAGAATGGAAAAACTCCAAAAGAAATACATGACATTTCAGTTTTATTGCTCCCTTTTGATTTTGTCTCTCAGTTGCTCATAATTAATTCCACCTCATTGCTTTAATGTAGGTAATTCTTCAGAAATTCTGCAAATGAAATCTTTTGTTGAAAACCTAAATAGCTCCTTTACATAAACAGGGATGTCAATAAAACTTTACTAAAAATAAATTAGCAATTAAAAATCCAATTCAGCAAAACGTCTAATTACACACTCATTTTAAGGATGTGTTTAATCTATGAATCCCAGTGGAATTTAAGCAGAAGTTTTGAAGTTAAGAAATTTTGGGCCTAAAAAAATTAATTTATAAATTGATATAAAATGGTAAAATAATGCTATTTTTTCAAGAAAGCTAAAACAGAAAACAAGACAAGCAAAATAAATACTTTCTCAATTTTTTGCCTTGCTCAAGATACACTTAAAAACCCCTAAACAGTTAAGTTTACATGGCGTTATTTTGTAGGTGTGTTTTCTTTCACTTTCACTGCAGTAGGTTTTAGGGATATGATAAAGGAGCTGGAAAAAGTAAAAAATTATCTGAATTTCACTCCAATATTATTTAACTTTAATTACCAAGATCTGCTGGCGATTTGAATTTGCCGTACAATCTCGGATACATTTATAGGCAGATTTTTGAGACCAGGATCAATTTACTGTTACAATTCTTTTTCACTAACCTTTAAAGTATGCTGATTTTGGAGAGAAGTAAGGTGTTTGTGGAACATCAGATGGTCAGAAACTAAATTTCAATCAAATTTTTTGATTAAGTATTCCAATAGAGTCACATATTGTTTTCTTCCAAGGCAAAAACCCCACAAACCTTTCTAACTTTTTATTTGCACATCAGCTCTCAAATTCCACAGGAAAATACAGATAGTAGCAGTGTTTTTTAATTATCACAGTGTCTGGAAGGTCATCAGCATTATTACTAGACTAACTCAGACTGAAAAGCTGTAATATGGCACCATCAGATGTGGCCACTTTTTTGAACTTGTCTAAGGGAACTAAATAGTCACACCAGTCCTACTGTGTATTAGTAATTTTATTTACTACATGTTGAGATGGAAACTGATATAGTTGTACTTTTGGCAACTTGGCTGTCAGGCAAGAGATCAGATCAAGAGGACAGCTTCAAAGATAAGGACAAACTTACAGATTTCTTGTCTGGATAAATGTCAGTCATTCAAGCAGAGCCCATAGAAACTCTCAAAGTCAGTGTCACAGGGACACTGGCACCTAGCTGATGCTCCTTTCATATCAGATATTTGGTGTCTCTCACAACATAATCCATACCTGCTGCAAAATCAAGTTTGTCCATATGTCCTATTTTATTCCTCATTTCACTTTTATTGCCTCCTGACACTACTAAGCAAACAGAGAGAAGAGGAAAAACTTTCTGGCTGGTACAAGTCTTCAGACACTCCAGAAGTTCCTTCACAGCCTGTCTCAGTTTACAACAGCTATGGATGGAAAACAGCAACCCCTCTATAAAATCAACTGTAAGTAATGACCTCCACATGTTTAAATAGCTTGAGGAATATTAACTCATTAGTGAAGATACTTAAAAGGTGTGGTATGCAGTGAAGATACTGAAATAGTGTGGTATGTGCAATACTTACATCCAAGTGAATTCTTACCTGAAAGATATGCCATGTTTCAAGTAACACAATTATATTCTCTGCCATTAACAGAACAAAGAGGCTTGTAAACTATGATGTACATTGAAGCTTTTGCCTGATTAGTTAAGGGAAATATTTGTTCCTGGCCCATTGTCAGCTCTGTGACTGTGTATCAATGATGATAAGAAACTTTCACTGAAGTAAAGCATTTGCCTGCCTAAAGATGACTTCATTTTGTGATACAATAAGTGCTGGTAGCTCCTGTTACAAACAGCATGAGTTCCTTTGTTTCCAGTAAGCATTAGTCAAGTATATGCCCCACCAGAAATTAAAAGCCAGAATTTATTAAAGAAGTTAACATATAAAATAGGAATTCTGAGTGCTCAGTGATTTTATGTAGGTGTTCTTTGCTTAGTTTGTTGAGATGATCAAGAAAAGAAGGAATCCCTCCTACACAGACCATAATAATTGTAATATTTATCTTGAAAATGTCAGAGCTTGAGCTAGTCCAGACTCTGCATTTTAGAGTCTGAAAACTGAGTCTATTTTTGCAGGTATGGTTCTGGAGTATGGGTCAAGCTCAGAGGGGTGTTCTGTTGCTTGGTTTGGTTTTGATGCTTCACCTTACAAGAATCAGATGAGACATACTGTGGGATTATGCAGGTGATGCATTCTCAGGTGATTTTATCCGTGTGATGCAGGATGGGCTGCAGGGGAAACCATTCAGTAACACTAAATGTAAACATTCAGTGATGCTGAATGTGAGTTTGAGGAATGGTTTTAAAAATATTTCTTTTGCCTTTAAAATTACTTTTATCTAATCTTGAAAAACATTTTCGAGCATCTTGATTTTTGAGCACCTTGACTTTTGCACCTTGACCTGCCCTATGTACCTGTCACAGGCACCCGCTGATTATCTGAGTTTTCACTTCAAAGCCAAGGAATCTATCAAAGGCCTGCATGCATTCACCCACCTCTAACATATAAGCACCATGAATGTAATTTCAGAATGAAATATGGAATACCTGGTTTAAAACCAGAATGATAGATTTGCACAATATATGAATATCAAGTTTATAATTAGAATTACTATTCTTTAATTTCACTCCACTCTCAATTTTCTCCCCTTTGTCTTTTAGTCACATTATTTGATCCTCAGATTAGAATTTTATGTTCCTTCATGTCTTCAAATAATCAGGGAAGTTCAGCTGAAGGCCATGGTTGGCACAACAATACAACTTAGCTATGTGCACCCCCAGCCAAATGTGAATTATTTTATCTCGTGTATTTGAGCTTATTCTTCATTGTCTCAGTGTAATTATCCATTAAATACATCCACAGCAGGACTTTTTTGATTTTAAAAAAGACACTAGTATTATTCAAAAGTATTCAAAAGTACCTTTTGGACTGTGCCTTCCAAAAAAATATTAAGATGTAAAATTACTTAATATTAAAAAGCAAACAAGCAATCAAGGCTGCACATTGAACACCAGGCTCTGTCACACATCCATCTCTCTGAATACTATAAGAGATTTTTATCCCAAGTGGTCTCTAATTATAATTTCTTGTATTTTCCACTTTAAAAATAACCTTTCCCATTCTCAGCATTTGAAAAAGTGTATGCTTCTCTAATCAGTATAAGATAGGAATAGAAGAATACAAGGCAGAATAAAATAGCCCAGAACTGGCAGGGGTTTCTTTATGTAGTAGTAGACTAATGACAATTTTGGAATATAATATGATATATCAGTGTGATGATTAAGGATGGCTTCATAATCAGTTAGAAAGACAGAAAGAAGTCTGTCCACTTAAAAAATACCATGAAAATCAGTCCTGATTTCTTTGGGTAAAGGTGGACAAGGTTTCTCAAATTAATATATAGAAGGAGTAGGCCCAACAAGGTTCTCATTTGGTTATTATTTGCAAAACTTTGTCATGTGTTTTTCTAGACAGACAATCAGTGAAGCCAGCACGAAGTCAGGAAACATCACAAATACCTTTAACACAGCACTAGAGAGTTAGCTCAGTGATATGAGCCCAAAATGGCAGTTCTCTCATTGCTTTCACATAAGATGTGTGATGGGCTCTCTGCTGCACAAAGCACCTACACTGTGTTTCTCCTGTAGGTTTCCTAACTCAGGGAGAGCCTAATACAAGTAATAGTTACAAATGGTTATATCAGCCTTACCTTCTCTTCATTACCCCAGGAGGATTGTCACCAGGCAAGCTTGATGACTGAAAAATAAACCAGATGTGCTTTTTAAAGAGCAGATATCTAACTTAAAGGTGAATTCTAATCTGACTAGAATCCTTGCCAGGCAGCAAAACTCCTGAGGGACAAAAAAGCAAGATAATTGAAAACCTCACTATTACACTATATATGAGTGGCTAGTATTAGAGCTGCAGTTACTATCATTTAACAATTTTAAAATATTTTAGTCCATTGTAGATTCACAGTTTTTTCACTAGAAGCTGGAATAATCACAAATAAAATGTTGTGTTCTGTTTCTTGTGTAGGGCTTCTGTTCCACAGGAGGCCATTTATATCAGAGTGGAGGTTCAGACCTTCAGTCTGAGAAAAAAAGACAGAACATTCTCAGACAAAGAGAAAACTCTACAACTTTAGATATCAATGTAACTTTATAAAAGTATATACAAATATATGACACAAAGCAAGTGTGGACAGGAATAATTAATATATGCTAATAAACTCAAATTCATTTTTTGGGGGTAGTCCTAGAGGAAAATGTTGAATAATAACATCATCTCTCAGATGTACTTTCCTTCTTTTAAAGTTGCATTGTGCAAAATTAATCAAGCAAGAGTTTGATAACTGTTATAATGAGCAGAACTGTAGTTTTTCACCAGAACATGCCAGTTTGGTTTCGAGTCACCATTAGGCTGATACCCTCTGTCTCCTGGCAGAAATGGTGTCCTGACAAAGAGATTATCTCCTATTAGAACACAGTCATTTGTAAACACAGAAAAGGATGTAACATTCTAAGTGACTTTGGAACACTTACTTGATTTTAACTCTGACTTGTTACTCTTGCACTTTGAACTGTTCTCAGTAATAAAAATACAATATAAAGCTCTAAATACATGGTCCTCACCCTTTGGAACTACTTTTAATTTTTTAAAATATATGATAGCTCATTATTTTTATCAAATCCTTCATTATTGACATGGGCCTTTATTGCAACCCATTTTGCTTTGATTATATAGTTTTATGTAGTATTTTTTATATAGTATATTCAAACAGATATGGAAGAGAGTGGAAACAAGTCAGATCAGAGTCATTCAACTCCTCATCTGGAATTCCATAATGAATAAACTGCTATTGACAACCTGTTCTTGCTGCACTGCTCCTTTACAGTATCCTGTCAGTCACACAGTTTGCTTACTGTAATCTTCCATGCAAGTTCAAATTCCATTCACATCTAACTGAAATAACATACATAACATTTCTGGGAAATTATGTACCTCAAGGTGACTGATATGCCACTACTGGAAACAAACATTTTTATTTTTTATTAACTAGAAAACCAGCTGTAGAGCTCTTTCATTCAAAACAATTGAAAAAGTTCCTGAATCCCAACATAAAATCTTTACATAAAAATGCTTAACATTACTGGAGATGTGACAGTGACACTGACAAAGAATCTAAGCCACTGTCATTGCAAGCTGTCTTATAAAGGTGAAAGTTATTATTAAATACCTATTTCAAGAGAGACAAACTGTTTATCGTTTTAGGGCATGCCAAAAATCTGCATAAATTTTGAAAAATTAAAAGAAGTGTCTGCTAAAACATTTGAAGGACAAAATTAATAATGCTGATGAACTGGAGAGGCAGAAACATGCTGTGCACCTGTCAAGGAATTTCTGTTTTTAGACAAGCATATCCATGTAAGAAGCCCTTTTTCACAAAGTTTCAGCTAGAAACTTCTGAACAGGTGCTTGGAGTTGTGAGAAGCTGGAAGCTGGGCAGACTGGATTAGAAATGCAAATTCATACCTTTTATTTCCCTGTAATCTTTCAACCTTTCTGTGCTTCTTAGACCTCTCCTTGGGCTGAGCTTCTGATTGTTACTCAATTTAATTTGTTGTAGACCAGAGGAGACTGTCAGGATTGCTTACACTTTCCTCTGGTACAGCAGAGGACATCAGGCTTATTCAGGTTATCCACATACCTGGCCAGGTAGTTTGTAGTTCACAAAACAATCTTGAAAAAGATTTCTGTGACAGTCAGCATGATATTAAAAGAATGCTCCACTATGGGTTTTGGTTCAGCACACCATCTGCTGTCTCCAAAATAAAGCCATGGTGGACCTACTTCACCTCTCACAGCCAGCTCCACTGTCAGCAAATCTGCTGATGCATTTTCCTACATTCCCTACACTTCATGGAATGAAAATTTTCTTAAAGAGGTGCCATTCTCCTCTAGTTTTATTGTTGTCATTTTAAAGTTGTGATTGTAACTAGTCCTTTTGCATTTAAAATCAAAGTTAATTACTGAAGGATGTCATGTAAGTCTGTGAAAATTTAACAAATTTAAATTCCTTCTATGAAATAAAAGAAAGAATTGATGGCACTTCTATTTATCTTTTTCCATTTCCGTTTAAAATCTTTGCTAGGCATCCTGTTGTTTTAAATTAAAAAAAAAAAAAAAAAAAAAAAAGGAGAGAGAAAGATTAATTTATTATTTAATTAAAGGCAGCTTAATATATGTCCATTCTAACATTAAGATATTATCATCCTGCATGAAATGCATCTTACTCATTGTAGTTTCAATTTTTATTGTTAGCTTTTTTGTTTCCTTAGGGTTTTACTATTTTACATATAAATTTGTTTTGTTTTGTTTCTAAATGATGTACTATACACCATGACAGGACCCAAGTGAATGATATGAAGCAGAGTCAGGGGATATTTATGTCAGACATTAGGAAAAGGTTCTTCCCTCAGAGGATGGTTGGGCACTGGAATAGACTCCCCAAGGAAGTGGTCACAGCACCAAACCTGACACAGTTCAAGAGAATTTGGACAATGCTCTTGGCACATGGTGTGACTCTTGGGTGTAGTGCTGTGCAGGGCTTTGGACTTCAGTGATCCTCGTGGGTCCTTTCCAAGTCAGGATATTCTGGATATGGTTGTAAGATTCTATGCTATGGGGAAGAAAAAAAAGTCATTTTTCTCACTTTTGAGTCATTAATTTAAGAGTAGTTAATGAATGAACTTAACAGTTCATTCACTTAAGAGTAAAACTTAAGCAGAAATATGCATAGAAAATTTGAAAAGTTCTGAAAATTGCCTTCTGCTAAGACACCAAAAATATAATGCCAGTGAAATCTTTAAAAATTATTGTAGCCACTGAGAGTAATCATCTAACATTTGGATGGTGTATTCTTCTTCAAATATATGAATCTGTAGTGATCCCTTAATTTCTGAGGTATGAAAATAAAGCCAGTAATTTTTAAATCTCGTCAAGCTCTTGCTATCATGTGTGAATGCATTGAAAACATACTCTTCACTTATAGATAGGGAAAAATGGGAGTCTCACTGTAAATCTAAGAATCATTTCTAGTCTATTTTGTTCCAATCAATTTTGATATGGTTATTTGTATTTTCTGTAAAGCATTAGGTATTGTCTGTAGAAATCATCCTAATGAATACAATGTTGATCTTCTTTATATATGTTTATATGGATGCATAAAATAAGTCTTTGAAAGTAAATGACTGAAGTTCTGCAAAACCTGATTTCTCACTCTGTAGTGCATTGCAGTTGTCAAACTGCATTTTTTCAGGCCTGTTCTAGAGAATAGATAGCAAGCAAGTGAAATACACTCTTCAACGTTCCTCTTTCTCTGATCATTCAAATATTAAATATTGCCTATTTCTTTTTATAAAAAATGGCAAAGTTTTACATTTTAGTAGAGGGTTATTCATTCCAGTATACAATTTCCTTTTTAATAAACAAACTACTACATAATTTAAAAGAGCCAGGAAAATGCGACACTACTATTAGTCAAACAATTTCAGAAAATACTATCCATAACCATAATGTGTAGATGCAAAAAGTGAAAAATATGGTAATTTTCTGACAAAGATAATTTTCAGACTGGATCTTCTTTTTTTTTTCCTCCCTAATCTAGGAATAATAGGGACAATTTAGACCAAGCTTTGATGTTCAGAAGAATCAGTATCTTAGCTGTTAAGACAGCTGATAGCTTAATGCCTTTGGCTTATTATCTTTAATTTCACATATACTCATCTTCTCACTGTATAATGAGATTTCTCCTTCCATTAAAAATAGTCCAAACTAGCCTGTCTGTTAATCTAAAGATAAAGCCTTAGGTGAATAAGACATGACACAGAAAGTTCTGTAATGTGATGCGTATCAAAAATCACTTCAGGAAAAGTTTCAGAAAGAAAATGACAGTTTGTGAGCCACTCTATAGCATAAGAGCTGTTACTTAAAATGTGTTACCTTTGTGCCCCTCCCTTCATAAACTTAAATTTGCTTCATGCTGTGGGAAGTGTTATGGCAATTAATCAAGAAAGACTTAATACCATGGCAGATAATTGCTAGCAAGTAGGGGATTGTAAGTACCACCACCTGCAAGATGCATGGAAAGATTGGAGGGGGGAAGGATATAGTTTTGGTTGGTTTCAGTCTACTACATTTCCTTTAAAAAAAAATTAATCAGAAAAAAAATGCTATATTTAATTCTTAAGCATATAAATTAAGCTTACTTAATGCAATTCTTTGTAGCTGTTGGACCCAGAACACTCATTTTTTATTTTACATTGTCTTCAATATGTGGCATATCATCACAACTAAATAGTAAAAATTTTCTCCTTTTATTTAAAAACTTCTGAAAAATAACACTAGCTGTGAATTGGTCTTTTGGGATGTCTAGCTCAAGAGTTAATACTGACAATGAAAAAGATCCTTAACAAGATCAGGGTAGCCATTTGTTTCCTTCTGTTTTCACTTGTATGAGAAGTTGTCTCTGCATGCTATAAGAGCTGTAAGGCATTTCATGCAATACTAGAAAAGCTGAACAACTTAGAATAAATAATGATAGAAAACATTTACCCACAGAGCAACCATGGTTCTGAACACAAATAAACATCTATTCATTTAACTATTTTATACTTTACAGTCTTAAACTCACTCTTACCTTGAACTAGTAACTTTTATATGTTACATAGCTATTGACAATTTTTTTAATAAAATAATTGAATATAACAACTTTGGCAATTTTTATATAATTTTAAAAACCCTTATGAACCTTATATTTGTGATTTTCCTGTTGTATTCATGACACTCTAGCAGCAGCCTTTATTATTTGGATTATTTCAATTCCAATTTTTAAAATTTGGACAGCTTGCAGAGTCTTCTTATCTAATATAATTTTAAAAAAAACAACAATATAGTTTCTCTAGCTGATGGTGTAATTAAATATTATTCTGTTCATATGCACACAAATTTTTTTAAAAAAAATTTGTAGTCTGTAGTCACATAGAATTCCTGTTTTAAAAGAACTAAATGTTCTAACCATATGGGATACTTCAGCAATTTAATGCAGCTCTGTAAAAAAACCTACTCTAAGCCTAAGCCAGTCACAAACCACTGACAAAAGCAAAGAACAGTTGCCTAGAAAAAAGCAGAAGTAATAAGACTGAATAATTTCCAAAATAACTAGAAGTATTACTTTCAGGAGGCAGCCTGAGGGTTTGTCACCAATTTTTTTAAAGTGAGATAAAAAGTACATAGTTAAATATGAGTTCTGATTTCCAGGTTTTCTACCCATGAAATGCTGAACAAAGAACAGACTCTACTGGAAAAAAATAGGATAGAGTGACTCTCATATCTGGTGAGAAAGGAATAATTTTTGCAATTTCTTAATGCAATAGTGATTTTGACTTCTTTTTTTTACATATGCCTCATAATAATAAATTTTTAAATATTTATTATAGTGATTAAGTCACCAAATATGTGACTTCCATAACAGATCCCTTATTTAAGAGGGTGGACACAAATCTATTCAGCATTTCTGCCAAATTATCTAAAAATGAAAAGGAAAGGGTTTTTTTAAACATTGTTCACAGTTTAGTTTTGTTCCTTTGCTTTTCTTCTTGAATCTTCAGGTTAAGATGTTTTCATAAACTGAAATATGGCCTATTTTAAAGGGCAATGAATTATCCTTGAACTGGCAAAACCTCTCATCTTTTGAGAGGCTCAGACAGTCTACATACAAAGGAAGGAGGCAAACTTCTATATGCTTTAGTATTTGAGGCAGGAAAAAAATTGCAGCTTGATGACTCCTGAAACTGAAGGATATCAATATATCCTTTAAGTGCAGTTCAAATGTATTTTGTTGTAGTGTCACTTCTGCAAAAGAAGTTACCAAGTTGAAGCAGATGATAAATGGGTACTGAGTCTTTTTAAGGAGCTCTTACTTCCTAGGGTTAGTCCTTTAAACAAGCCTTTGTAACTCTTCATATTTTTCCCCTAGCACGCAAGAAGTATCTCCAGCATTCTTTTTCTATCCGTGGTATTCAACATGGTCTATTCATTTATCATTTGAAATAAATGCACAATAGTATCAGATTTACAGTGTTCTTAGCACTGACTGTGCACCAATCTACACACAATCCAAAGAATGTTGGAGTATACCAATCCTGTACAAGAACATTTTTACTTTTCTTATTTTTTATTAATAATTTTGTAAAGATGGACATGAAAATTGGATTAATATCTGACTTCATTCACTATTTAGCACCCACCAGCTGGATGCACCACTTGGTGGGTGTGTTGTGTATATCCAAGTGATTTTTATTGTAGGAATGGATACAACACACACTCCTCATGTTCTGCTATAACGACTAGGTGAGAAATGACATGATTCTTTTACCACACGTTCCATGTAATAAACCTTAACTCCAAGCAAATGCAAGCTATAAAATTCTATTGATGGGCTTCCCAGATGTTGCCAGTTGTACTGTTTTAATAGATACCTTTCTTTTTTCAATACACTTTATTTTTACTCTTTGACATATATCTTAAAAAGAAATGCTTGTCAAGTAACCAGCAGGGTGCAGATGATAAACCCTGATGTATCCTTTTACTACACCTTAGATGCCATAAACTATACACAGAGATCAAATGATATATACAGCCCTTACACTGCAGCAGGGTACTGCTGATAGGTTTTTATAAATAAAGAACTTTAGATATTTTCCAAGTGCAAAGGTCAACAGATTAATATACTGTATTTTTGTATTGTGTAGCTGGCATGTGTTTGCAGCTTGGCTATTATTCTTCTTTAAAGATGTCAAATAAGACCATGAGGGTCACAATAAAATACGAGAATATGAGAAACCTGGTCTTCTGGGAGATGGGTTTTCATTTTGACTAATTATTTTTTTGTTGTAATAGAAAGAAAAAATGTATTAAAAGAAGCTGAAAACAGAACAATTTAAACTATATTGTGACCTCACACACACAAATTTTGTTTAAACCACACACTAACTGCTAACAAAAGAAATAGAAACCTTACACATTGCTGTATTTTTTTCATAGTAAGACAGAAATCTTTGGCCATGTTTGATGAGGCAAAGCATTTAGAAAGTGTCATAAATAGAGAATATCAATTCTATATATGTGTTCTTACTTAAAAGTGGGAGTTGTAGGTTACACATTTACTTTTTTGTTTTCTTAACAAACCCCATATACAGGTGAGTTTCCCATGAAAAGAATACAGTCAAGCCTAGTCCTAAACACAATCAACATCTTCATATATTATTTTAATTAGCTTCATAAATGTTGCTGGGACTAAAGAACCCAGCAAACCTCAGCAAATTTGCTGGTGACACTAAGCTGGGTCTCGAGGACACGTCAGAAGAGTGAGCCACATGCAGAAAGGTCTGGACAAGGTGGAGGAATGGACAAACCAAGAACTCTGTGAAGCTTGACAAGTATTCCCAGAACTGGTAACAGGATTTTATTAGGAGACCTGTGGTGATTGTGCTTGATGCACATCCAACACTACTGTAAATCCACAATTTTAACTTTCTAAAACATCAGTGGCTTGTAGTTCCTGCAAACTAATTGCAGCTACAGCACTACTGTCATAGCAGTGTTATAGCTGCACCACAAAACTCTTCTGCCCTGCCCTCCTCATTTGAACATTTCCTTTTCTTCTATTCTTGTTACTTAAATAAGGTCTTTTGTCTCTTGTTTATAACTTTTCCCCCCTAAAATTAATTTTAAAAACTCCTGTTCCCATTTTGGTCTTCTCTTTGTCACCTCACAGTTATCTGCATTGAAACAATCATCTTCAGATCTCAGGGCCTTCAGGTCTCACAAACTGAATTTGTATGAAGAAGACATATAGAAAAACAGTCATCACCATTGACCTGATGGCAAGTACCTACAAGTGGAAGGTTAATACTACATTGCATAGCTTATAACAGCATTTAAAATGTAATAACTTATGATTATGTGAATATTTTTTGTACAGGAATGCAGGTTTCATGTTATATAATGAAAACATATTTATATAGTAGTGACCAAAATTATTTGTGTAAATTTGTATCATCTACTGGAAGAGTATTAGCTAACTGGAAATCACTTAATAAATAGACTAACAAGAATGACCTGCATGTTTCTCTAACTCATGGTTCTCACAAAGTACTCATTGCTGTCCTGAAGAACCCTAAAACTTGTATTTAGAAAAAAATGTGAGACTCATGCTGAACTTTATTTTAAAAGAGATCTTTGATAACTCAAAGTAATTTGCTTCCTCAAAATCCCAAAGGAAGTATTTTACCAAGCAAAAACTAAATCTAGATTTCTTGAGCCCAAGTGTCTTGACTTAGCCCCAAGATCTGCTATATTGAAATCATTAACTTTCCATGAATTATTTCTTTTGTGGTTGTAGCAGTATATTACTTTTAAATTGGACATTTAGACTCTTACCAAGCCTCCCAGAGGTGTTGCTAATGCATCTGACATCTGCCCTTATTGCTATCAGCTCAACACTGGTGCTTTATGACTTTAAAGACTTGACTGTACCTTGCACCAGTGCCAAGTAAGTGTGCTTGTACAACACTCCATCACACTTATCTATGCTCATAAATGTTATAGATTATCTTCAGCTCCACTGTACCATGTGGCTTACACAATGTATTACAATCATTGTGGTGATTTAATTATGTTTTCTACAGCAGTTTAAATTTTAGCAGAAGTATAGAGTTTCAAATATCTAAAATTAAAAAAAAAAAAAAAAAAGTGAAATAAGAAACACCACCTTGCAAGTATTTTACAGGTTTTATATCTGACTTTTAAGTCATTTGTTCCATGCTGCATAGATGCTGATTCCTTCCTTATAAATACTCATTTCTACTTTGTGGCATTATAAAGATATTGAAATAAACATTGTTATAATATAGTAAGAATAGAATAGAATATATATAGTACCAATATATATATATAGTAAGAAACTGGAATAATGGTTGAATGACTCAAACACAATTTGAGGGCAGCAAGCCTCTTAAGGAAGAAATTCATATGTAATAGGCCACAAAACCATAACCAAGCCATGTGTAGCACAAGAAAGGAAACTTTTTTTGCCAGTTTTAAAACTAATTTGCGTGATAAAGGCATGATAGTCCTTTTACTTTCTGTGATTCAGGGAAGAGAGCTCCTTCTCTCCTCCCTCTCCACCCCTCCCAGCAGCAGTTGTGGAAGATCATTGATACATCAGGCACAAACTTTGTTGTAATCTTTGAGGGACAACTATCAAACTTATCATTAATGAAATTGAAGATTATTTATTTCCATGTATTGCCATACTAAATGGCAGGGAGTGGAAGTGACAAAAGGAGATTTTAACAGTATCTAGACAATTAATCAAGGTGCTCACTTGCACAATTCTAAACTTGCCCAAATTAAAAGCAAAGAGCACGTATATCTTCTGTTGTAATTTATAGCTTTAATTAAGCATGCAGCTCAGTCTGAAATTTTGTTATTGCTCCAAGTCCCTCAGCACTCTCTGACTCCTGGAGAAATCCACCTAGAAGTTTTGCTTACTGACATAATAGCTGACATATGGCTTCTTCCATGGACTATGGCCAATGCAGGCTGTCCCTGTGAAACTGCTTTCAATTTCTCTTGACCTTCCACTGGAGGCTGGAAATTTCATCCTGTAATTATTCCTATCAACATTTTCAAATGTGAGAGACCAAAAGATATCTAGGACATGCCTCACTGAACATATGGGTCATCTAACATTACCATTGAGGATTTCAAAGTAGAATAAGGTAAGAACTTTATGCACAGAGCACTTCAAGGAGAGCTGAAATCAGGCTGTGAGTTTACAGAATAAGAGAAGCCACTGGCAAGAACCACAGTTAGATTTCCAGTTCCTTTGATTTCAGTGGGATTTAGGATTGTAAAAAGCTTTATATATCTGAGTCAAAATTCTCTTGAGCCCATCTAATGGAGAATATAGAGCTTTTCAATTACATTGAATCAGATACAGACTCCTTTGTCCTTTCAAAAAGTGTCACTGTATTTTCCCTGAAACGTAAAGTACACAGCATGATGGTTGGTTTTATCTCTTTCTCTGATGCAGTGGACTTTATCACACACGAGGTAATGTTCTTGGCATAAGAAGGAGCCCAGCTCTTTAAGCAGTACAAATTGAATCAACAGGACACATATTAATTACACAGTCAGAAAGTTATTGCTTCATTTGCAATTCATGATCATGAATGTATCTTACACCATTTGTAATCTAAACTACAACTGCATGATACTGCTCTGTATTCACCAAACATTTTTAAACAAACATATATACATAGAGAGCAGTACTATGGCTTCATAGCCTGGGGGTTATTTACAACTCTTCCAACAACATTTTTATTCTGCTCTTTTTACACTTTCATGTCTTCACAGTACCTTCTAGTTTTAAGTTATGCTTACTAAATCTAGAATTGGAAATTCAAATATGTAGTAAAGTCTTGGGGTGACAATCTAGTTTCTACAATTACAACATAACCTTGTTTTCATTTGCTACCTATACTTCAAACTGTGATACTAGATTTTATTGTCTGAACTGCTACATATGTGGTTGTAAACAAAAATAGAGTGTCAAAAACCCAGACAACTTTCTTAGTGTCAGCTTCAAAGTCTGTCCCATTATGCAGTTTTTTTGAACCATGGTGACCTGAGAGATAATAATCTCATACTTGAATTGTAAGAGTCTCTTATTTATCATCCATTGTTGTTCTGCTTCTAACAGAAAAATGGAAAAAATCTGCAACTCTGTGTGAAGCACATGACTACAGAGGTGTACAGGTTTTGACTGGGAGAGCTGGCATGGTGCTACATCTTGGATAATTCAGGGATGTTTTAGTTATTGCTGAGTAGTTCTTACACAGCATCCAGGCCTTCTCTCTTTCTCACACTGTCCCAGCAACCAGGCTGGGGATGCACAAGGAGCTGGGAGGGAACAGAACCTGGCAGTCGGCCCCAGCTGGCCCAAGGGATATCCCACACCTTGATGTCACACTCACATATAACACAGGGTGGAGGAGGAGGAAAGGGGACATTGGAGTTACTTTGTTTGTCCTCACAACTAACCATTACAGCCTGCTAATGGGAATTAGTAATGAATTCCTGAATTTGCTTTGATGATACCTGCAGCTTTTGCTTTATCTCAGCCCATGAGACAGTTAAAACCCTCTTCTACTCTTCTGATTTTCTGCCCCATGCCTCTGTCAGGAAGTGAATGAGTAGCTGGGTGGGGCTGAGATGCCTGCTGGAGATAAAACATAAGAGAGTACCTTGAAAGCCTTGTTTTTAACAAAAGGAAATAAAAGCCAATTTTAATCTGAGGGAAGAAAAAAAATATATAGTCCCAAAAAAGTATGACTTTAAAAATACAGAATACTTCCACATGCCTAACTGGTTTTCATGCTTTTATTCTTCCAGCTTCGTGAAAATTAGCTCAATGAAACTTGGTATTTGCTATGAACCATAGAATACAGCCTTTGAACTAAGTTTATTATTAAATTTCCAGAAATCCTATTTATTCAAATGATTTTACAAGCATAAATGCCTTCAAGTATTTGATTCTACCCTTACTATGCACATGGGCATTTGAGAACTCAGCTTTTAAGGCTTCACATGGAAAGACATCAACACAGCCAACATTATTTTCCCCAACCCAAGAGAGATGTAATGGCATTTTTGCCTCTATGTAGGTCTCATGAGCAACAATGCAAGCAAAATATTTGATTTAAAGAGCAAGCACCATGTCCCTGATTAATAAGCACAGAATTGCACTGACAAGGTCAAAACAAAATAAAACCCACATAATTTGTTAAAACTATGACTTGTAGACACTACAGCCTGAAATTTCATGAGATGCCACATGAGAAGTTTCAGTTTTATTGCTCGAGTGGATCTGATCCAAGCCAGCAGGGGAGAAATTCATCTCACCTAACCACAGGCATCTTGCCTCTAGATATTGAGTGTAACTGAATTATTCTCCTTAGACTGCCATTCTGATCACCAGAAATATACAGGCACCACAGCCTCTGATTCACCTATTTTGGATGTCTTTTTCAGAATGAGATTAAATCCTCTTTTTTTTTTTTCATGATATATAAAGGGAATATAGACAGCTAACAAAGATATATGTTTAAGCAGCAGACAGCTTTTACTCACATAATTCCTAAATATTTGCACTTCATACATTTTTAGCTTTGGTACTACTAAACTCCCTTTCAATCAACTTTTAGACATGACCATAACAGATATGATTATATGACATAATTACCATATGGCAAAGCAGCTCTCTAAAGAATGGGCATAAGGAAAATGGAAACATTTTAGCAGACACAGCTATAACATATCCTTGTTGGCAAGGGACTCTGGGGCAACAGGAGATGTGAATTTCAGGGTTATGAATAGTAGGGGAGAAAACTGTTGAAAGGAGAGATCCAAGAAAAGAGATGACTGTGTCTTTACAAACCTCACCCCATAGAAAGGGATAAGGCTTTCTTATTCCCTAGTTAATTTCTATTTGGATTGATATCTAGGAAATGGAATAACAACTTGTCACAAATTTTAGAAATAGGTAGAGTACAAATAAACAGTTTAGTTTAAGTCCAGAAGTGGTCTCTCACTTTCTCTCATTAAAGTGACAAAATTACTGACAAAAAAGTGACAAAATACATGTGCACAACCTAGTTAGGGTGAAGACCTGTGTTAGGCATCCTTTTCTCCTGCACAGATTCACTTAAATCATTATTATAAATGTACAGGATATTGCCAGACATGTTCTGTGTCACTGCAAAGCTGTTCCAGAGAGGGTAGAAATGCAAGGTTGAAGAGAGCCATTAAGCTATCTCCTCCACATAAAAGAGAGGGTGTCCTTATAAGCAGTAAATTGAAAGTCTTTTATTTCTAAAGTCAACTTAATGACTTAAATGTTTCATTTTGCAAGAAATACAACTCAGTGTAATTCTGTGGCATCCTGTAAAACAAAACCTGCTCTTTTTTAAAGATGCAAGCATTTTCAGTGAGAGCTGAGGACTTGAAGAGGGTTAAATCTGAAAAATGAACTGACATCAGCAAGTGCTTTTATCCATTTGAAATAAATGTTAAGCTTCACTTAGTCATAATATTAAAATAGTTCATGTCATAGTAGGACACTTTTTGTGAACATAATGAACTGTTCTTATCTTTGAAGTACATCAAAGTTTTCTGATTAAGAATAGAAGTTTTTCCAGCCCTTTCTCTACTATGGAGACATAGAAAATTGAGACAGAATATAACATTGCCCTGTGTGGATATTCAGGCTGAATTGACAGACTGATAATTGGTGAAACACTGAACAAACCTTCATCCTCAAAAACCTGCATCAATAAGCAAAAATGTTTGATGTATCATCCCGTTAATATGAGCTAAAAAATGGTTTCAATTTAAGTGGCTCCCCTGAATGCTCAGTCAGTTTGCACTTAAGACACATGAGGAAATTTTCTCAGAACTGGTGAATGTGAAATATTCACAGTGGGGCAAAAGCAAAACCATAATAGCCTTTGCCTCATTTGGATTGCATTCTGCTGCTTTGCCCAGTGACATCTGCAATCATAAAATGAACCATTATTTCTCTCTCTGGATCCAGTTCCTGAAAGCAGAGTTCCAGCTCTCTAGCAGTATAACTTTCATTAAACTGTCACCTTTTGGGCAGACTGATCCTGAAGACACCAACAGGTCTTTTGACCAGCTTCTCCTGGGATCTTCTCCCCAGCCCAGAGACCTCCCCAGCCTGATCCATCCCATCACTGTCCCTTCTGGGGAAAGGGGGAGCAGCTGGGGGATATCACCCTGCAGTTGTTCCTGTTGGGTCAGTCCCAGCACTGAGGCATCCCTCCTCACACCCCCCTGCTCCTCTGCCCTCATCCTGGCTGCACAGCTGGGGAGGTACACTATCCTTCACTCCCAAGTGGGATCCTCGTGCTCCATGTAGAAAGGGGTTACCCAGAGACTGAGGATACCCTGAGGATCCTCCTGGGGCCATTTTCCCCACCACACTCCTCCAGTGCCAGTGCTGCTTTGTATGAGCAGTGGCCTGGCTGTGCCCCCACCCTAGCCATGCCTGCTGCTGAGACACCTGAATGTGGCAGCTTCCCCCACCTGTGTGGCAATTGTGTCAAGACAGACATGGCTGGCACCATCACCAAGCCTTTATTAAAAACTTTTTGTGCCTTCTTTCCAGGGAATTCTTTCAGGCAACTCGATGTCTGTTCCTCACACAGCACCTTCTTACCTTGTCTGTTCCTTACATGACCACACAGCCCAACCACAGCCAGCAGACCCCATCCTGAACTGCAGCACACTCTGGGTCTCCAACTCATAACCAGCTAGCCCACTGTTTATAGCACCCATCCTCATGGGGCAGGTGAGGCTGTTTCCACGCCTCAGTAATCAGGAGAGGTGTAATTCATTGGAAAAGATTCCCTCCTGCACTACCCTTACAAACTATTCTACACTTACAAACTATTTTACTACACACCTGAGGATTGTATCCTAGGAATGTAATTACATGATGGCCACACCAAACGTGATGGATCCCAGTTCTACCATGTCCTCACCCAACCACCACAGCCCTGAGAGCTGCAGCTGGGTGCAGCCCCATGAGATGCAGCCCTGACCTGCACAGACCCCATAGCCATGCCCCTGCCCCTGCCCTTGCCCCTTCCCCAGCAAATCAAGCCTTGCCTTAACCAGTGCACCTACAGGAGCACAGCAACGTGGCTGATGGATTTAGGAGAGGGAAGAAACCCTGCTGCCCACTACCTGCATAACTGCCCATTTCCCTGATCCCAGGAGAGAAGGTTTCCTTCAGGCACATCTCTTGAGGGCAGCACCAGGACTAACTGTCCCTGCCAAGTCTGCCAGGGCTCCCCCACCCTGCCCACAGCCCCCAGTCTCATCTCAGAGCAGGATTGTTCTGTTTTAACAGTTCTAACTAGCTGATATTGCCTGTAGACAAAACAAACACACAGCATGAGCAGAAATGCCTGGAATTTTTAATGCTAATTTCCAGGACTTTATTTAATACATATTTTCTTCTAAGCTCCTTTTATGCTAGAAAATACTATTCATTACTATAATACTATGCTGTAAACAATAATATTAAAGCCTTTGTAAAAAAGTGTTATTTGCAATATACTCAGTGCTAGGTAGTAGCTAATAATAAAAAAAAAAATTAGTTCTCAATTTGCCATAACAGAAAATACTGGCAATAAAGTAGAAACCACAGAGAATGTCATTCTTTTATTGAATTTTCCCCTTCAATACAATTTTTAAGCTGTTTTTGCAAGATTAAATATCTTTATGTCCTCCATCTATAGAACTTCTAATTGTTTGCAGTTGAGGCTGCATTAAAGTGGTTATAGCAAAGTGCCCACTTCATCACTACTAAACTCAGCACACAAGCTGCTCTCAGCTTTATGGGATCCCTTTATTTCCTGCAATATTTGGGATGGAGGAAGGAGAGAGAGGAAGTTAGAAGGATGTTCATCAGAGGTTTTTGGTAGTTGGTAAAGAAATGTATTATGTTCTAGACTGTGCCTTCTCAGTATTTTCATCCTGGGCCAGTTCAGAGCATCATTGCTTCCCTGCAGAGAAAGCTATAAGGAGAGATTGTAGAAATTGCCTGCAGGCACTTTAGGAGTCTCAGTCTCTTGTACAGGACATAATTGTCTTATTTTCCTGAACAAGAAGTGGGGTGAATCCTATCCATATCCATTTAGGTGGATTCAGTTCTCAACAGTTCCCTCTCTACAGGAAATTGACTGATTATAGCTTCTGAAGACAAAATAGTGCTGTGCAAGTCACAACACCAGAACAACTGAAATGGGAATATAAAAATTGAAAAGGGGTCTAATACAGTACAGGCAAGTGCAAAGCTTGAAACTCACTTTGTGCTCTGCAGAAACATTGTACTAACTTAGGGCAAGAATAAGTAACAGAAAAACTGTAGTTTCAGCAGATTGTACCAAATTCTCATTAAATTTCAGTGTTTTAACCTAATTCCATGGCACCTCTGCTGTGTATTGTCATGGGTTAAGCTCATGCTTTCCTGCAGGCAGACATGCTGCAGAGAACAGGACCACAAAGGAAGGTGAATGCTACAGGAGACACTTTTTTTTTTTTTTTTTTTTTTTTGGTGAGATGAAGAGGCAGTGTTTAAAGAAAGACCACACTTCAGTCTTCCTGTTGTCTGACAGTAGTTTTACCAGCTGAGCAGTGTTTTTAAGGTAATTACTATTAGCACTTAGTCTTACTTCTCAGGTTACCATAAATCACACCAACTTCCTCCCTTTTAAATTAGTCATTTTGTGAAGTACTATGATGTTATTACAGACTGAAAGGTTTTCTATTGTGATGAAGCTTCCTACAAAAATTATCTCCCAAACAACAAATTTAATGCAAAAAGTTTCATAGCCTGTCCTGAAAGGAAAAATACAGTAACAAGCTGTATGCCAGCACTCAGGGCAAGAACAAGCTGAGGTACAGCACATTCAGGTTTATTTCACATTCAAAATCAGAGAAACATTTCACTTTATTTTTTATGCAGGAACCTATAGTTAAGAAGCCACCTCAAAGCTCTCCAAAATTAAATAATCCATGGATTTGCACTATCTGCATCTGTTTTGGTTGAAACACATGTAGTGTTTTGCTGCCATGACAAATAAATATGTCCATCCTGATTCACTCTTGAGATCATGGAGAAGGAAAAAGCATTAAGTTACTCTAGGTATAGGATGACAGGTGTCACTGGGAGGGTGAAAAACTTATCTATTGTTTAGAATTATAGATTTATTCTGAAGAAGAACCTACATTTATTTCAGAAATTGTTCACAAGCAATTGCTGTTAGTGCCTTAAGAGTAAATTAAATTCCAAGCAATGTGAGGGAAAAAATTAGAACTATCTTCTTAATAGTTTGTCTTGATGTATTTTTACTCACCAGAGGGATTTTGATAGGAACAAATGGAAGACTGGCAAAGTTTCTCTTCACTTTTTATAGAAAAACTGCAATACATCTGGAAAATATTAATTCAAATTTGAAAAAATAGTTTAAAGTGTTCCATTTGTAGATTAACATATTTGTGCTTCACTTTTCATGTCAGCTTCTAATTCTGTAAATGGAAGTCAAAGTACAGGAGGGAATAAAAAAAGGGAGGTGAGAAAGAAATTTGCTTTTATTTTAAATAAATAGTTTTTGTCTTTTTCTTGAAAGATGATGTGTATACTGAAAGTTTTTTTTTAATATCTTTACTATTATTTGATATTCTGAAATCCTAATTTCTGATAGTTAAAGCACTGGATATACAAGCAGTATTGTGGGAAGGGTTTCCTCTGTGGTGTGAAATTTCATTTATCCAATCAACTTCTCAAATGTTACTTTTTGCAGAAAATGTAGAAACACCACGATGGGATGTTGGTTCAGTTGTAACCTAGGAAAAAAAGTACAGCCTACTGGATAATCACCTGAGGTTTTCAAAACACTTTGATGCCACATCAATAATTCCTAAGAATTCCTAGGAAGTCTAAGCCTGTTGAGCACTCTATTGGCCTAGACAGACACTACATAGCTTGGGAAATCCAATTAAAGACAATTAAATAGAATGAGAATTGTGTATTGCTCATATATAGTAGGTTAAGAAGTAAAATATTTCCCAAATGCAGCACAACTACCTACTAGCAATACTGCCTGAAACTTCAGTCACTGAGAAACAAGAAAGTTCTGTTCTTTGATAGGTAAACAGATTTAAGGAAATAACTCTCAAGGTTTTTTTCTATAGTGTACTGTTGCCTAATCTTTTCTTTCTGTTGTATTTCTTGTATACTTGGCAAAGCAGAGATTCCTAGCTAAGATTTTATGATTTGCAGTGTCACAGAGAGAGAAATTACTTGATTTGTCTTCAAAACTAGTTCCTCTTCAACGCTTACACTTGAAGAATATAATGGTGATTCTCTGTGAAGAAAGTTGGGATTTCAGTAGAAAATTTGGCAGCTCCTAACAGTCCACTGAAAGCCAGGAGCATCTGTAGTGGCAGATTCTATCAGTGTTCCCCTCTTGTGGCATTCATTCTCTGCTACTGCAGGTCTCCCTCTGGATTATCCCAGTCCCACCCAGCCACACTCACCCCCCTGCAGTGCTGTGGTGGACAGACTCTGAAGGGATAAATGACAGCAAGATACGTTATGGGTCAAAATAAAGGCAATTTAGCAGGAAAATCTAAAACATCACATGAAAAAAAGTTAACTCCATCCCAAGCAGACAGTTAGTTACAGTGTTTAGGAAATCTACTTTGAGCATAAGAGAAAAAATGTCCCAGAACCAGCAAAGAAAGCTACTTTGAACTTTAGGGGCAAAGTCAGGACTGGGTAGGTACCCCAAGATTATAGAAAAGGGAAGAGTTTTCTTGGAAGCAGAGAGCAATAGAGGTGGGAAGTGAGGCTGGAGGTCACCTGGCCCAAGGTGCTGTGGCAGCCAGGGCTTCTCTGTGCTGAGGTTTGCTGCCCAGGGTCTGCTCCTATTCAGATCCTCTTCAGCCATGAACTAGTAAATGTAAAGGATAAAAAATGTCCCTGTGGCTCCCAGAAGAGGCCAATATTGTTTAGATACAAAAGAATTGGGTTTTTTGTTTTGTTTGTTTTGTTTTGTCTTCCCAGCATAAAGGTAAAATTATATATGAGCCAGAAACCCCACAGTCAAAACTAGAATTTGCACATTCACTTGCACATACATGGAGCCATAAATAACTCCAGAGTATGACTGCTTGTCATTAAGTGATGCTGAGAAAGATTTATGAGGAAATGTCTTCTATCCAAAATATGGTATATGGCTGCTTTGCTAATCCCTCGACTGTTCTAAAAAATTTATTTTGAGGGAAATGACTGATCACATCAAAACGAGTTTATTACATAGCATAAGTTTAATGTAGGATGGAAAGGAGTAGAAAAATATTGCAAATTGCTTTAAAAAATTGAAAAAACTTGGACAGAAGAAAAAATGTCAGAACATCTCTGGTCTTATTTGGTCTTAGGGAAATTAGAGTTTACAGAAAGACAAATGTGAACAGCATTTGACCTTGTGTTTATATAATGGATGAAAATCTTTTATTCTATAGGCAAAATGTGTGACACCATTTTATAAGTTAAGCATTCTTAACATAGTACAAAATTAATAATATTGTCAGTAATACCTTATGTGGATCAGTATTTCAAATAGTGTCCATTATATTTTAATGTGTTCCTCCCCAAAAGTTCTATTTTAAAATGCAGCTACAGCAGCTTCAAAAATATAAGAAATAATGTTTTTAAACAAATTATAATAAAGTTTTTCTGCTAAGAGGAAATGGATGTGAATGATAGGCCACTTGTTACTATCTTTATATCACACAGAGAAAATAATAAATGACAAAAAGCCATTCTCAAATGGAGATGTGATTTGTCCAACAGTGTGGAAAATCAGGGGCAGATTCTTTTCAGGAACTTCTGTAACTATTGCTGTAGTTTTCTGAGAAGAAAATGAATTATGAAAATTATTTATAATATCACAGATAGAACAATTTGTATGCCAGTGTAAGGAATCCCAAACCCAGAAACTTCTGATTCTTTCAACATTCATGCAATCACACTACTAAAATAAAGAAATTAGTATTGTATCTCAGAACTTCTTGATAAAGCTTTCTTAAAATTCCCTTCTCCTTGCTGCTTTGAAGGATTTGAATCCCTCTCCTCATAAGTGACAGCTAATCCAAATTGTTCTGGTATTGGTCTGAGAATTAAATGAGGCAGAAGTACTTAGAATTTTCATTTCTAATTCTGATGGCCTAGTTTTCTTTCACAAATCCACTTTCTGTTTAGTGCCACATCATTTTCATTTTCTCATTGTTGTATAATTTCACAAGCCAAAATATATCATATGTCAGTTTGTTTCTTAATTGAAGATGGTAGAGAAAACTTTTAATTGTGCTTTTCTACATCTTTAAATTCAACCTGAATTCTCCTAAGGTCATACTTATTGATCAGCTACATATAATTTTAAAAATTATTAATATGGCTACTGAATGACTAGAAAACCATCTTTCTTGGTTTTTCTAAATACCATCATATATTTTGAAGTCTCCAAAATGTTTCTTAGTCAATGAACCAATGGGTTACAGCACTTCTAGAGTGACAAAAATACCTGTAAAATACCTAGCAAAAGAAAAAGAAATCTCCAGAATGAAGTTGCATTTTATGTATGAGAAATTATAGATATTCCTATTGCTGCTCAACATGACACGAGCATAGGATCATATCTGGTCAAAATCATAATTCCCTATGAATCATTACTAACAAAATGACCATAAAATCATTTTAATTTCAGATTTATATACAGGAATGTAATTATATTTGGGGTATTTATGTTTACCTGGACTTTTAAACATCCAATAACTTTATGTCATTCTAGGATTTCAAGCTGGAAAGATCCTGGACCATCTAATGCCTCTTGTAGTTGGAACATTAAATATGAGGATACAATGTACCATTTCTAGATCAACAGTTCTGCTTTACATGTTTGTTGTTTGACCCACTCAGAAAGACTTTAGTGAAGGCCCTGGGTTAAGAATGCCAACTGGCATGATTTGCAATAATTGTATAATATAATAATAATATATAATAATAATATAACCTTCCAGAGCTAGGCACTGTGAGTGTCTACATTCCTGGGGCAGTAATATGCTTTTATCTACCCACAAGCAGATTTTTTTTCTTTGTTTAATAATGATAAAAACCTAGAGAAAAGTTGGGAAATTCTAAATTTCAGTAGTGTTTCAAATCATATTAATTACTTAGGTTTTGTTTGCTAAAGGTTGGGAGATTTCCTGTAAATTTATTTCCTTTCAAATGTAGAATCCAGGAGACATTTCCAGTGGAGTCTGAATGCATTTTGATGGGCTTCTATAGCAGCTTCAGTACTTTCAAACCTCCACATTTAGTATTCTTTACACAAACCAAAGTTCAGACTAAGACTTGAGATAATACGACTTAGTTTCTAGAATTTTACTAAGGATATAAGGATTTAGTTATCTCCATGGCAAATAGAACAGTAGATCCCAACAATTTTTTCTGCTGGTTTTTTATGTTCTCACATTTCTAGAAAAAAAAAACTGCTTTCAATCTTGGCAAAACAAAAAAAGTAGGCATGTGTTAACCCATGGGATGAGAGAAAGGCAGTGGCATTTCTCTGAAAACCACCCTACAACACTTATCTGTCCGGAAGGAACCAACTATAATAATAGAAAGCATTTATTAATATTGAAATATGTTAATTTTGAGATGATTGGGAAATCTTGTTGCAGATGCAAGCCTGATGCTAAGGCACATTTGTAAATTAACACAGAAATAAAACTAAATGTTACAGACCCATTACCTTTACAGCAGTAGGCATGAGTGTAAAGATGGAAAAGAGCTGCAGCTGGAGATAATAGAATACTCAACCCACTCGTGGTTGAAACTTCTTTGAGCTTTCAAAGGACTCAACAATAAAGGCTCCCCACTGGGATCCCTGATGAAATTCACACAACTGGTATTTCCAAGAGGAAGAAGCACTACATGCTTAGTACAGATCCTAAGTGTCTGTGCCTGGGCTGGTGTAGTTGCCTAGACTAAGCCTGCTTCATCACTTACTGGAGAAAGTTTAAATTCATCTACAAAATTAAAATTATCTTGTCTATGATGCAGTATTTCATATCTCTTTCACTCTTTTTACCCTTTTTGCATGTTCTTCCAGTTTCTTTTGAAACCTCCATAATTCTGTGGTGGAAGACATTAAATTAGTTATACATGAGTTTTGGCTGGATGTATCTAAAATTTTCACTTGCAATAGTTTTAAATAAAAGTGATAATTCAGTTTTAACTCAGGTGACATATGTAACATATCATCTCTGCTTTACCATTTCACAGCTTTACCAAGAACTGTTCATGCACAGTTACTGTCCTTGTCCTCCCTAGATCACCATGACATGACAGTGCAAAGGAGGGAAGTGTAAGGAGTGCACATATAGAGAAGGATGACTTTTTTTCTATTTAAAGAGGCAAAGACAAGGAATTGGAAGAAGGAAAAAAAAAAAGCTTCTGGGCTAGAAATAACAGAAAGAAGCAGAAGAAAAGAAGAGGAAAAAGTGACAAAGAAAAAAAGATAAACAGCCTTTCTCTCTTCTCATCACACATGAGGCATAATAAGTTACAGATGAGAGGAGTGGAAATAATTGTTTTAAGAAAACATTTAAAATCATAGTGGAAAAATAAAAAAACTTGCAAAAAATTTTAGCTTTCTCTGTTAAGATATCTCAGACTTATGATCCTGTGACAATCTGAAGTTGGCTTGATCTGGTTATAAATGAAAAAAAGTCCAGTGGGGCCTTTTTGTATTCAGAGACTATATAATACATTTTGCTTAATATTAGTTTGCAGTGCTATGCTGGCTGTGCATTTCAAAATTACATTTGCTGAAAGAAAACAAGATAGCATTTCAAGAATGCAATCTAAAGTGAAAAGACAACAGAACAATAGCTAAATTTAGTTTTAGATTGTTTACTTGAAATGTCTTTGAGTCTCTTAAGTGTCATCTTGTAGATAGTATGGAAAACTTTTCTTATTATTTTATGCATCATATGGTTGCCTCTAATATTTTCTGTTGACTCTAGAGAGATGTCAGTAAATCCCTGCACTGACTCAATGGCACCAAACCATGGATAGAGATCTAGCAGATACCAAAGGCAGGTAAAAACTATCAAGCTGCTCAAAATGATGCAGGCTGGTGCCTCTTTCAGTACAGAGGGGAACAGCTGAGGCTGGAAGAGACCTCAGAATATTTTCAGTCTGACCCCTTGTTGAAAGCAGAAGTAGTTCTGGGGTCAGACCAGGCTGCTCAGAGCTTTGTCTATTTGAGCCTTTCTGCCCAACCCCAGTGGATCTTCAGCTTTCCTGACACCACCTCTGTATGCCTGGGAAATATTTATAGATTCCTTCTGTGCAGTCTGTTCCTGCTTCCAGCCCATGTGATGCCTCTCTGCATCAAAGCTCTAGCTATTCCAGCCAAGCTAGTCTCCTGATATGGGTGGAGAAGAGACAATTAAAACTAATTTCCTTATGGTACTTATAAAAAATAGGGTTTTCACAGCAGAGGAAAGTGAAAAAATATAAAACACAAAACCAAAACAATAAATCAGCAAAAAACAACCCAGGCAAATAAATGTTCTTACTGACTGAAATCATCTTGTTTCCTATATAATGCCAATACAAACTACATTTTGGTCACAGAATTTCCTGCTTTCATGGGATTCAAATCTGATAAAATAACCAACTCTTCTGCATGGTTTAATTTTAGATCTTCAATGAGATCCTTGGTCATCTCAGTAAAACATTACCCAAGTCCACATTGCTATAAATAAAATTAGGCCCATGTTGCCCCAAATTAATCCCTCTGAAGCACAAATGAGGATGCTCTGTCAATAAAGAGCACAAAGTAGGACAGATAACTAGGTCAAGCTATAAATATCACGCTTTCCTTCCCAAGCACCAAGCACAGACCATCCTTGCAGTAGGACAATGCTGTCCTTACAGGCTCCCATCTCTCCCAAACTCCTCAGCCTTTGAGAGATGATGTCTACCTGAATGTCACCAACCATTTTTGTGAAAAAGCCAAAATCTGTTTTCCTGAAATGTAGCCTGTTCCCTATTACTCCCCTTCCTCACACACCTCAGGACCATCAGCTGTAACCTGGGCTGCTGGGCAAAGTGTTCCAGATATGGCCTCACTAGAGCTGAGCAGAGGGCATGATCACCTCAAGCTTGTTAAAATTAATTATTTGAACTAATTTATTTTAAAAAATTGCTTGCTGTATTTTTCAGCCAGTATGAGTTATACTTTTCACAGCTTCAAATGGTTTATTTATCAACCCTCACTGTAAAGAAAGCAATAAAGATTCTACAGTTCAGAGAAAGAGTGACAAAGGGAAATCTTGAATTTTACACAGCTGATTGTGCCCACATGACCTTCAGACTTCTCAAAAATCATCAAACCAAATAAAAATTATATCTTTGATTTTAATTATAGATAATTTAGGTGGCAACTGCTGGCTATCTATTCAGCTCTAGTCAGATAAAAGAAGGAATAAGATTCTTACAGGGACTTCTCTTCCCTAGGCTGAACAATCCCAAAGGCTTTCAATCTCTCCTCATATGACAAAATAAAAATTAGAAACTACAAACTGTGCATTTAATTGCCTTACTGAATATTGTGACATGGATGGTTGGACTTGTTGCATTCTGAAGTTATAACTGTAGGTATAATTAACTCAACTTTGATCCTGGAATCACCTGTTGAGAAGTTGAGTGGTTTTAATGAGGTACCTTGATTCTATGTCTTTTATAGACTCACATTTCACCAACCATAGGAAATTAAACAAGAGACAGGGCTGATTCTGTGCCTTGGGTGGGGCAACCCTGGATGTTCAAACAGACTGGGGAAGGAGAGGCTGGAGAGCAGTGCAGGGAAGGGACCTGGGGATCCTGATCAATGGCAAGTTGAACATGAGCCAGCAGAGCCCTGGAGCCCGGAGAGCCAACCCTGTCCTGGGGGCATCAGGCACAGCATGGCCAGGGCAAGGGAGGGATTGTCCTGCTCTGCTCTGAGCTGGGGCAGCCTCACCTCCAGGGCTGGGGGCAGCTCTGGGTGTCACAATGAAAGGAAGGCATTGAACTATTGGAGAGTGTCAAAGGAGGGCCATGAAGGTGTGAAGGGCCTTGAGAGGAAGGCATGTGAGGAATGGCTGAGGACACTTGGTCTGTTCAACCTGGAGGAGGCTGAAGGGAACCTCACTGCAGTCACAAGTTCCTTGTGAGGGGCAGAGGAGGGGCGGGCACTGATCTCTGCTCTGTGATAACCAGTGACAGGACCTGATGGAATGACCTGAAGTTTTGTCAGGGGAGGTTTAGGTTGGACAATTTAGGAAAAGGTTCTTCACCCAGAGGGTGTTTGGGCACTGGAACAGCTCCCCAGGGCAGAGGTCACAGCACCAGCCTGACCCAGTTCAAGCTGCACTTGGACAATGCTCCTGGCACATGGTGTGACTCTGGGGATGGCCCTTCCTTTCAACTCTGTAATTCTGTGATTCCTGCCTTATGGGAGAAATTAATTGTGTTACAATGAATGCAGAGCATCCTATATTTTTAGCTGTAATTTCTGAACTTTAAGATATTGTAATACTGCCTTTAATTTCAATTAATGAAAATTAGTATTTAAATGATAATATTTTTTTTTCCTACATAAAAACTTCTTGCATTTTCTGTCACATATACTTTTATTTATCTCCTGTTGTCAAACTAATGTTATTTCAAATCATTTTACAAAATATAATTTTTGGCTATAACTGCAGAGGTGTTGACATGACCAAGGACAATTTCTTCTGCCTCTGGAAGACTCTGACCTGTTTGTAACTAAAATACTCAGCAAAGGTATTCATGTCTGACACTTTGGGGAGGGAGGGGTTGGGGGGAGTCTGAGTGATAAATAAATGTATCTCTATTTGACCCAATAAGTCAATTAAAAAAAAAATTAAAAAAAAAAAACTGGAAAAAACAAACAAACAAAAAAAAAACCCCAGAAAAAAAAACCAAACAAAAATAAAACAAACAAACAAACAAACAAACAAACAAACAGAAACCCCTAAGTTTTCTTGGTTGGTACTGTATTTTCCTTATACTGTTTTGTTTCCAGTCTACTTGCACTTATGGTGAGATATTAATCTGACCACCCAGATGCAGACAGCTTCTGTGTAAGAAGAATGATTGTTCAGAAATATAACTAGCAAAGTTTCCTGAAATGTATTGCTTGTTCCTGGAGACAGAATGTTTTTCAGCAAAACGGAAAAAAATTACTACCAAGAGAAAACTGAAAAGAGAAAACTAAACCCCTTATATTCTCTTTATTTTAGAGGAGAAAAAAAAGAAAAAACAAAAAAGTAAGATATTATTTGTTCAGCTGGAAATAAGCTACTCCTGTATAGACAAATAATGTACTTACTCTGCTTCTTTCTCTTCTATTTTAATTTATTCTGTTTGCACTATAATGTTCAGACCCAACAGGTCAACATGTTCATAAGGATTCAATCTAGTTCTCTGTGCACCAGGGAATTTTCTTGCATGTTCTTTGAACTGAGATTAATAGCTTAGCTAACCCTTCTGATCCTGCCATTTTGAAATGCTTTTAGGAATATCCAGTTGAACACATTTCCCTATAGAAGCCTCCTCCACCTTCTACTTCTTGGTATCTTTCACTGTTATTATGACTGAAAGGGTATGGATCCTACTCAGTTCAGATTTCACTGCAGTTGACTTCCATAATAGGAGAAAGTGTGTGATTCTTTATTTCCAGATAAGACTGAATTGCTTCCTGGGTGAATGAACTTTTAATGGAAAAAAAATCTAAAGTCTAAAGAAATAGATGTATTTATAGTAATAAAATATGTATTAGAACTATCTTGTGTTGACATTAGGTTTCTTGCACAGCACAACTCCCCTAGAAGAAAATACTCCCTTGTAGAGCTCAGCACTTTGACAGAAGCTGCTGTAATTCCACTCCAACACCTGAGTGCTGAGCAAGCCTTGGGTGCACATGCACAGGAATGGGCAGGATGCACAAGCCAGATACTTGAAATGCAGCAATTCTCTGCTTGATGTAAGAAATCTTCACACCAACACTGGGACTGAGGCTTTCTGCTTCTAGATGAACAAATATGTAATTATGATCCCTTGTGGGGCTGCTTGGAAGAAATACATTTTGAAATATCTTTTAAATTGGGAGGTAAATTCACATGCTCTTTCTGGCACTTGAGCATAAAAAGAGAACCCTCAGAAAATCATAATCTGCACTTAACTCTGTGTCAATAGAAGACAAAGGTAATTTTACAGTTGATCCCAGTAGGAAAAGAGAGAAGGAAATGTTAAATGCAGATTTGAAGCACCACTTCCTCCTTTGATATGAGTGGATCAAAATAAGAACAGAAATTTGCACAATAGACATATTATATAGGAATTCTAGACACATTATATAGGAATCCCATTTCATCCTGCTGCAAACCCAATTGTAAGGTATCATTTCCCCAAAGAGCAAAGATGTTTCCCAAAGTAACAAGTCTGGCACATCTCTAAGTGTGATCCACAGGCTTCAAATGTCAACTACTGTGCATGCCATCTTACAATGTATTATTGAATATTTTGAGCTAAATACAAAGCTTGGACTTTTGGGTGCATAATGCTGGAAGAAAGAGCTGGATTTTGATAGCACATCTACAATCAGATGTCATTAATGAGAAATAAAGCATCATCCTAGGGGAACAGTGACAAAACAGTTGTGGAAATGCCAGTTCCTTACTCAGTATATTTCCACATAATATAATTGATGCAGGGACAAACTCCAAGACTTAGTGCTTCAAGATGAAAAAAAAAAAAAAAAATTAGTTAGGTTTCTTATTCTTGCTGCCAGATACAAAGAGGGGAGCTCACTGCCGGTGTGGGTCACTGAAGTGAACAGTAACATTCATTACCAAGGCAAATGAGTGACAGCTATGATGGACAGTTATGATTTTTTTAAATGAGGTCATTTTCTTTAGAATTTTGCCTTTTGCCATAGGCACATTTTTTCCATATTATAGGAATAGATAAGTATTATTTTTGAAGTGTCACTCCTTACAGTTTTTTTTCTAAGGTCCAGAAAATATCAGGGTTCTGCTGAACTACCATAACCTGTTATAGTTTTCAATCTGTACTTCCAAATATGTACTTCATACTAACAGCTGCCAATCTGAAGGCTGCTTCTTCAGCTGAAAGAAAGTGGTGTGGCCTTTTCATCACAACAGAGAAATGGGAAAATACACAAAGATCTCTTCACATTCACTCCTGAACATGTAGCAAATATACACTTTATCAAGTAATTACAAATTTGCTCCCCAAACTGTTAAGAAACACTCCTGGAGCTGGGAAAGCAGTGAAGTAAGTCAAGAATGGTCACAATTATGGAGAAAGGCTCTTGTGACTAACACAAGGAAGAGGCACTCAGGGTAATCAAATCAGTCAGACTGGTGCAAAACACCACCTTGAAGCAGTTACTGTGAATGGGGACAGCATTTACCTTTGTTGTTTGCACTCAGTATCTCTGGAGCACCTTTTCTTTTTTTGCTGGAATGAAAATGTTTTTTGCCCAGGAGGTTTCACAGATTGTAATCAAGCAATACCATTTTTCAATGCTCAGAAAATTCTATCTTCAGGAAATGACTAGGGTATAAGAGGGTTAGAGATTCTCAGAGAGCCCTGAGCAACTCTGCTGAAATCTCAAGATATTCACCAAACTGATGAAGAAGCCCACATCCAAGTGTGGAGAACAGGACAGACATAAGTAATTCAATAACACAATAAAAGTATGAACTTTCAAGAAAAATACCCAAATCTCAGTAGAGTCAGAGTATTGTTATAGAACTGGGGAGACAAACTAAATGCAAAATGGAATTATGTTAGTCAGACTATACATAGGACACTTGGAAAGTGCCAGAAAAATATGACCATCCCTTCCCCAATCTACCCACCTTCAAAATCCCCAAGAGATAAACATACCTGATTCCTGTGTCAATTTAATTAGATTAGTTTAGAGATCACTGACTGCAAACCTCAGGGTAAAAAAAGAAAACAAATCTCTTCCAGATATCTGAAAATTCTATTAATAGAAGAAGAGGGTCTGTGTCTGTGACACAAGGCCAGCAACATAACACATTTATTATGTGTTTCAAGGATACAACATGCCTGGCTCCAACACCCTGAGATATCAGGGGGAGCACAGGTCAGTCATTCAGCAGGATAGTGTTTGAGACTAATTCCTGCCAAAGACAATACAGCTAGCTAATGTCCAGATCACTATTGCCAGTGGAATAACATATTGCTGCAGTTGAACAGGAATGTTTTGCAACCGTACTTGGGAAGTTATGTGCAAAAAGTCCATCTGGTGCACTTGAGGGAGAGAAAGAAATCTTTCAAACGCAATATGACCATAGGCCACAAGAGAGAGGTTTTTGAGAGCTGCTGCTACTTGCCCCCAAATGGCTTCAGCATATGCTTTGCAACTCCATTGCTAGCAACTCATTGTCAGAAAAATGAATCTAGCATTCACAACACTTTTTTTCTCAGAATTGCCTTAGAGCATGGAAATACAACATCTGAAAGAGAGCTGGGTAGACAGAGAGCAGAGAAAAGACATAGGAAGCATAAACCAGAGCCATTATATGTGGCTGCAGGCTTCCATTTGGATTTTCAAAACTGTGCTGCTGCATCATCAGAAAGTCAACAAACAAATCAAATTCCACAGTATGTTGTTTATTAGTTGCATTTCTATTCTGCTTGAAAAACATTGATAGTTGTGTCTTACAGGAATGGGAGGCTTTACTACCACTTCTGAATGACAATGCAGGACACTGGAACACTTCAGCACACCAAGAAAAATGTTAAAAATGCTGTCTTGTCTTTTCACTTGGTCTGCTATTGCCAAGTCAATGATAGCTTTTCTGACTGTGATGAGAAATTTCAGTGTGGGACAAGAATATGGGACACTTAAGGCAATGATAAAGGCATTGTCTTTGTAACAAAAACATAAAATGGAATGAAGCAATTTATGCTGTTTCATATAGTAGACTGGTTACATGCAGGCTTGTTTTCCTTTACTTTCTCTTCATGGATATTTATTCCTACTTAAATTTTAACCCAGATTTTTTTAACGTGTAAATAGGATAGGGATTATACTGAAATAATGATGTTTGTTCTATCCTCTCATCACTCCTTTACAAATTGGACTTACAGAGACTGGACTTGCAAGTTAATTTTATGCTGGAACAAAGAATTCTTGAAACCTTAACTCAAGAAGAGAATTGTTTGTTTCTGGCTGGGACGTGATGATTCAGGAAATTTTCATGTGCTGTTCCTGTTGAATGTTGCCCTTGCAAGTGAATACAACCTTAAGCTTAGAACATCTATCCCCTCAGGAAGTTAATATCAACACCAGTTAATATCAACATTTAATCCCAAAGATGCATGTCTCGTGCATGACTGAGGAAAGAATACAAAAACTTGCTCAGTAGATTGCTCTCTGTTCTGGCAGTGAATCAGGCATCCACCTTCTGAGAACATTGTGAACATCTATCAAATGGACAAATGCATGCAATCTGACTGAAAGTCACTTCTGCACTATCAGTATAAATGATTTATATTCAGTGTTCCTTACAGCTGAGGAATGAGCTGATATTGCATGCAAGTTTCTTGAAAATCCTTTCAGCAGGATGAAATTATGTCAAGACTTACCACAGGGCACTCCATACTAAACAAAACATAAATGTCCTCTGCAATGTGCTTCATCACCAGCAATTTTAGAAGACACTGCATCTGGCAGCCTCCAGAGAGGAGGGCTCTGTTACAGGTAAAGGGCTGGATTGATGAGCCCAGCAGGTAACCCCAAGGCTGAGCCACTCTTGGCCGTGAGTCCCAGCAGGCTGTGGGATCTCCTGTCTGTGAGGTATTCAAAGATGAGCTGTACACACAAAATACCATCTGCCCTGGCACAATGGTCCCAATTTCCATCAGAAGCTGGAGCAGAGCAGCCCCTAGAGGTCCTCTTTCCTCCCCATTTCTCTAATTAATTTTGCAACACAGATTGCTGTTCCTCTCTGTCTGGGGAGAAAGAGAGAGGGCACCAGAACATCTGGTATATACTAGTATATACTAAAGGGCAAAAATATCCCAGAAGAAAAACCTTCTGGCTCACTTTAAATACATGTAGGCTGAAAGTTAAAACAGTGTTTGTAAGCATGAAAATTGTGGGATTCTGGTATAGTTTTTTCAGTGGAAAAAAATGAAGGCAAAACAGTAACTACTGTTAAGATGGGGCTTAAGGAGCTTGTGAAGATTATCTCATATGGTGTCTTTGATGTAAAAGACTGAATTTGGTGATCTTTCACATCAATACTATATGTACTACTGTGGAATTCATGTCTGTGTGTTTGAGTGTATATGTGCTGTGGTGATTAGTTACAGGAGACTGTTTAGACATTTTTAATTGTTTGCTAACCTTTGGTAAGACCCCAGTATCATGATTTATCTGTTCAATTCCTGATATTGATTCTGAATGTATAGTTCTGTATTTTCTGGTTAATTATGTGACATTAATAATTAATAAACATCTTTGATATTTATTTGATTTAAATTGTGTGAGTTGAGCAGTTTTCTCCTGCAATGGCTGTCACCTGTCAATTTTCTTTATGTAAAATTGCCAAAATTATATTTCCAAGATCAGATTTCAGTCAAAAGACTCTTATTGCTTCTGACAGACTTTAGATCAGATTCAAAATCATGACAAGTGAAGGAAAATATATAAACAGTGAACATATGGCAAGGGAAACAAATTTTGTATGAAAAAGAAAGACTAAGTAGAGAGAAAGCACAAGTAGAGAGAAAGCCCTAGGACTCAACATCAAAATAATACAATGATGCAGCTTTTACATTCACACTGGCTCATGTTTGTTTTCACAACATAAACTACAGCTACATATTAGGTGTTTTCTCAAAAATCACTTGCATTTTGCATTTAGATTTTAATAAAAATCTTGGAAGCTGATGGATGAAAGCAAAGACATAATTTAAAAAATTGGAAACCTTATATAATGGATTTTCATTTTTTTAACATATGTATTATATAGATATCTATTTTTTACTTTTCTTTGCTTTTTTGAAGTCAGACCTCTGATATACAACATCCAAATTAGAAAGCAGTTGCTGTTTTTGATAATGATTTTACAACACAGTGGGGTTTTTTTGGCATGACTGACAGTCCTCGAGTTTCCACATGCTCTGCACACTTCAACAGAGGTGAAAGGAACAGCTCATTGTCAGTTTTCTGGTTTTTACATGTTTACTGAACTATGAATTCGCCTGGTTTTGCTGTAGTCACCCACTCACTTTCCAGAATTTGTCCAATACCACTTCTTAGGAATTTTGTCTTGCTTTTATGTGGTGGGGGAAGAGCATTCAGCCACATTCACTGCACTCTGCCAAAAGTCTGGGAAGAAACAATGGTGCTTTTCATTCTCGGAGACTACACCCATCCTAGCAGGGAGAGAGGCGCTTCTGAATTCCTGGCTCTGAGCAGGAAGATCCCCAATTACCTCCTGTTTCCATCTGGGGCACAACCTGGGCATGCACCAACATTCCCTCTCCGTGTCCGGTTTTACTCTGGAAAGAAACGCGGCTCCTGCAGCCGAAGGGAGCCAAACAAGTCCGTGGGATCAGGTTCCCAGACTGCTCAGAGAGGGATGCAGGCAAAAGGACAGGACCCCTGGCTTTTCTTCTCTTCAGAAATCTGAGTGCCCAAACCCACGTATTCCCTGTGAATTCAACACCAAGTGCCAGTTCTTTCATACCTGAGGCTAAGATGAACACTTTGAAGTAAAACAGCAAATGCTTTTACCTTTGAGGTATTAATTACTGCTCTAAGGACGTGGTCATGTGGTCTAAAGAAACCAAGTCACTGAAATGTGGCAAAGTGACTGCTTCTCAACTGAGCCTTTGTATCAGACAACATGTGTGCATTTAGCTTTTCTTCTCAACTGTGAACTGAGACACATTCATCAAAGCTACAAAATCCAATGAGATATAGCACTTACAGCCACTGGCAAAATATGTGTGCAGTAAAAATCACCCTGCACCTTTTTCATTGAAATGTTGAATTTTAGGAATATTACAAGAATTGGACCAGCCATAGATCTTCTCCAGGGTGGCCTTCTCCAGTTCTCTCTCTCTTTTGTCTAACAGAGAGCTGGAAACCAACTATTTCAAATGTAAGCCCTTAACAACCGTATTCCAATCCTTTAATATGCTCTTGGATGGCTGCCAAAATTACATTGTTCCTATTCAGCAAGCATGGATCCCCCATATTTATTACCAGAGAGCTTAGCTGTATGGTGACATACATTTCTCTCAGAACATTTCAACCTACTACTTATATCTAATATTGCCTTTGCACATAACATCAGAGTAAATAATCACATTGTTTCCAAAGCAGCATAATAAAAAGTTCCAGCACTATGAATTGCTTACAAACTTTTCCTCCTTCTGAGGTTAACCCTTTGGTGAACTTCTTCTCTTTTCTTCTTATGATCCTTTTTGCTTCTTTCATTTTCTTACCATGTCCACTCTGGAAGATGTCTGGTTCATTAGGAGTCCTGTGGGACTTGAACAGCTCCCTGATGGCCACTGAATTCATCCCTCCTCTCTAGCTAACCTAACTCAAAGTTTAATCCCAATGCTTGAAGAGTTTTGTTTTGGGGTTTTTTGGTTTGGTTTATGGGGTTTTTTTCCTTTTTTTTTTTTTTTTTTTTTTTTTTTTAATTTGAATTTGACAGGAAAAGCAAAGTTTTAACAGAAAACCTCCAAGTTACTGACAGGAGCTTGATTCAGCAGCTTCCAGCAATTTCCTTTCTTGATGTGGTGTAGATCTTAAAATAGGAATTGTTCTTTATTCTCTTTATTATTTGCATGTTTATTGGTAAAGATTTTCTATAAAGGTATTTTTCCATAAAGGTATTTTAAATATTTGTATGCTTTTCAGTCATAAATGAATGATGCGAATGATGCTGACCTTTTTTTTCTGATGATTTATCTTTAATGTTTAACTACCTCTTGCAAGGGTCCTGGAAAGGTATGGTTTATTCATATATTCTGCACTGTAATGATATCAAGCCTAAGAAGCTTTATCTTTCTGCCTTTGGTGAAATACTGTAAACAGTTCTGATGTCTGAGGCTACTCCCCATGATAGCTCCTGTGACCCTGGAGTCACTCTCTTGGAGATATTCTTTTATTCACTAGTGAGTGACAAATGAGGGTAAAAAGAGTAATCTTAAACAATTACAAGATAAGAATTACTGGTATTCTGCCTAAGCACATTTTCAATTTTGAAAATCAGCATTTATGTTTTTATGTGCAGGGGACAATTCCAGAATCTATGACAAACTTTGGAATTAGGAAAAGCTCTTTGCTTGCAGTCCATTACTTAATCTGTTTTCCCTTGTGTCTTGTGATAACTGCAACTAAGATTTGCTTTCCACAAATCACCACTTTACAGCTTAAGTCTGGCCTGGGATATGAGTTTAATAAATGGGATGGTGGAACAGAAAACCCCTGTGGTGAGGGAGGTGTGAAACAAGATTTCAGGCTTGTCAGAGGATGTTTTCCTCTTTACAGGTCCTGTCTGAGAGGTCATTTTTCTCACTTCTTACAGTAGAGCACAGCTGGACAGTCATATCCTTATAGCAGATGGCTGTGGAAATGGAACATTCCATGATTTGTTTGCATAGGACTCTTTGTTTTCTTTTCTGAATCTTTTCATAATAGAAAGCCAATGTGTAATTCAGTCATCCATTTTCTATCCTAGGCTTTGACAGCCTTTTTTTTTTTTTTTTTCCTGATTTAAATTTCTGATCTTTGTTTCCTGAGGTCACTTGGTCTGTTCATCTGGGAGAAGAGGAGAGACCTCACTGATGTCTTCAACACCCTCACAGGGGGAGCTGAAGGAGCAGGTACCAATATCATCACTCTGCTGACCAGTGACAGGACTTAAGGAAATGCCTGAAGCTGAGTCAGGGGAGGTTTAGTTGGATATCAAGAAAAAGTTTTCCACACAGCATATGGTTGAGCACTGGAACAGGCTGCCCAGGGAAATGGTCACAGAACCAAGCCTGACAGAGTTCAAGAATTGTTTATAGAATGCTCTCAGGCATACAGTGTGATTCTTGTCATGTGCAAAAACCACATGTTCTTGTCATGTGCAGGGCCAGGAGTTGGACTCAGCAATTCTGATGGGTCCCTTTTAACTTTTTTAAGGAAGCTTATTACCCCAGAAAGTCAAATAGCACTTTAAATATTTCTAACATTTACTCATTTGCATCCTATTTAGGAAATTTAGCTTAGTGCATTTTTGCATCTACATCTATTGCTTAATACATCTGTTGGTCTCGGGCAAAACAGAATGTAGAAAGATGATTAATTGTGCTTTGTTTTAATTAACTTTGTCTGAAAAACTCTTTGTAGCCATTTGCTGATAACTTCCAGAAGAAATACTAATGTCCTAGTGTAAAGTTCTCACCTTTGTCTTACCTCTTCACTATCAACTTCATTTAAGCTCATATCTCTAGGTGCTCACCTTGTAGATTCTTGAAGATGAAATGAGAAAGTCTTTTCCCCCATCAGTCCTGCCAATATCCCTAAAAGAAAAACCTGATTGTAATTAAAGGCCAATGTCAAAACTGACTTTTATACATCACCCTGACTCTTCACTGCAGTTGTTCACTTAAAGCAGATCTCCCTCCCTAAACCCTCAGGCTGCTGGAGCATCCTTGAGATATCCTCTGGCCTGGATCTGAGGTATTTTAATGGACATTCTGCTGCAGAAGGAGATGGATGACAAAGCAAGGCAATAGGATGAAATATTAAAAGAGAGTCCAAGTACTGTGTTTGTAACTCTTCTAAGGAGTTACTGATGTTTCTGTTCTTCACCTTAGTGACCTCACCTTTGAGAGAGAGGAGGAAGCCTTGGAGGAACACATTTAGCTCCTATCCTCTTTCCCCAAATGATAAATTTAGAAGACCAAAGTATCACCACTTTATGTATCATCACTTTAGCAGTGGTGAATGTGGCAGAACAAAGTGTCCCTGGTTGTGAGCAGGGGGAGGGGTTTGTATTTTAATTCCAGCTTACTGCTGCATAAGTAATAATGTGTTTTTACATTTGTGTCAATTTTGCAAGCTGTTGATATTTTTGAAACAGTTGTACATGAGAGAAATGGATTGGAATGGATTCAAACCTTTTAATATTTTTTTTTTTGAAAGAAAGTACTTATTGAATTCAAAGTGTTAATACACACCTGAAATCACATCCTTATTCTTTTCCCCATGTTTCAAACAGCTGAGTCTAGACTGCCAAAGGGATACTGATGGCTCAGTAAGGCCCAATTCAACACTGCAATTTCCTTTAGATTCTGCCCATCCCAGTTGCTTGTCACAATCAACATTTGAACGATTTTGATGAACCACAAACTGCACACTGGAAATTTTTGGTTCTCTTCATGTAGTCTTGCTATGTTGATGCCCTTCTGGTACTTCAGTCTCCTGTGTCATTAGGAATACTGTAGATAGATCATGTGTCAGAGATCCACTGCCATGACTTCTCAGACCTTTAAACACTAAGTCCAGAAAATAATTTCAATTATAAAACAGGAGAGTGTTTGTTTGGGGAGGGGGGGGGGGGTTAATTTGTGTTGGAGTTTGGGGTGGTATTGGGTTTTTTTTTAGAATGTCAGGTGCATTTTTGATGAAATAATACTTAGTGACAGGCACCTCAGAGTAATTCCTTTTTTTTTTCCTATAGTGCTCTTGAATTACATAGATTAAGAGATGTCTGCCAAGATCAATTCAAAGGCATGTTTGTGTCAAGTTTAAAAATTTTACATATATGGAAGGAATTTTAAAGTGACGTGATCAAATACACAGTCTTTTATCCCATTGTCAGTCAAAATTACATTTCACAGCTATATCCTTGTGGGACTAATTTCTTTTCAATTAATTTTTAAACTGAGCGTGACTTGAAATAGAATTTCAAATAACTGATGGGCTGGGGGCTGTGGAAAATATGGGCATTTCATTAAGATGCAAAGCAGATTTTGTATTCTAATATCCATAACACACAAACTTTAAAAGAGTGAATACCACTATTCTCAAGAATCATTCTGCAACAGCTATTCAGAAGGAAAACGTGTAATAAACTTGCACAGAAATAAAGACATAATCTCTTTTGCTATGTGAAGACTAGATAAGGCACATTAATGTGCAAATAGAGCTTTTCCCTCTATTTTATACAGGAAAAATCATGTGCCAAACAAATTGCCAACTCTAAACAGGGTGCACATGAAATTTTCATTTGCCTTTTCTAAATTAAAAGATTTCACATTTATCATGAATTTAATTACAGGGGAAAACTAGGGCTGTACATCTGATTTATCAGGTAGGTACCTATTTCTGCCTGACAAATGAAGCCTCAGGCTGGTGAGGGTTTTGGATGACACCAGCAGCCTGCAGGGAGAGTGTTCTTTGGCTGCAGAGCAGATGAGTCGTAGGAAGGAAACTCATTTCCAAACAGCAGTCATATGTGAAAGTCTCTTTTCCTCTGAGAAGGAAAATTGGACAGCCAAGTTGAAGCATCTGATGCAAGGTTTTGATTTGAATACTCAGAGCTGCTTCTTTCTCTTTCACTGTGCTGTTGTTTCCCTCCCTGCTAAGAGGGTAATATACAACTCACCTTTGTGATTTGAGGAAGGAAAAGTTATTTGTAGCAACTGAATGTGAGTTATTATCTGAATCTATGATGTTAATATGTTTATTGTTTTTATGCTCAGCTACCTTTCTTTTTTTACAGCTCAGGAAATCAAATGAAAATTTCACTTTTTCAGATTCACTCTTTCATCTATTTTCCAATAGTTTTCGGTGAGATTCCATTTTAAAAAACACAAAAGTCCAATCCCACAAAAAGCTAGACTGGCTGGGAATACCAAGATCATACACTGCAACACTGAAAGTTTAAAAAAAACCCCAACATTCTTTTTTAATTTACTAGGAAAATGTTCTTTAAGATCTCTTCTTTAATTACATAGGATACATCAAGGCCAGGTCCAGCGTCTGTCTTCATTTATTGGATCACTCAGAATGCCAAAACAGTAGGATATGACTCTGGAGCTATTCCTTCACAAATAGCAGTTATTTGGCAAACAGCATATCCAGACATTTTCCCACTGCACTGGTGCCATAGACACTTAACAGCATGTTCTGCTCTCCAGAACATTAAGTTTTGCTATCTCTCCTGAATATCATTTTTCATTTGGGGAATGCAGGCCCCTAGTATTTGCCTTTTCATCCAAAATGAAATTATTTCCCTATTATGTTCCTTTTAGTTGAGAATACAGACACTGATGGTTATTCTTTGTCCCACTACATATAATCCAAATACTGAAACAATATAAAAAGATCTCAGAAAAGAATGGAAAAGCCCATGTTTTATTTCTGCATATTTCTCCTGAAAGATGTCCTAGTTTTTTAGCTATTGATAAAAATCCATGTTTGTAAAGAAATAACTTGAAGATGCTTCCTACTCATAAGCCAAAAATCATTCCAAAGAGTAATAAAGTAGCATGCCAAATGACTATTTTATGAGCCCAATAAGTGGTTTTCACTTCATAATGGCCAATTCTGTTACTATCCTAAGATGAACTAAAAATAATATCCACTTTTGTAAACTGCTAGTTAAGGTTGAATATCCTGAAATAATAAATTGAAATAGCAGAACCATGATAGTAGTTCAGAAAAAAAAATCTGATTTCCCTCTAAAATCCAGAAATGTCTGTCTATCTCACAGTGCCACTGGAGTTCTGTTTCTAGCTGTGGGATAAATGGTGCTTTCCAAAGTCCCAGCTCCCAGATACTCATCCTGGCACCAGGTAACTTCACATCAAGCCCAGGCCTGAGTCCTGCCCAACAATGCAGGTGCTCCTTCAGGTGAAGACCTGAATAGAGGAGCTAACATCTTCCTGGATGGGGTGTGCTGGGGAATAAGAGCCTGAGGCTGTCTCATCAGCAGTTCAGACACAGCCCTAGAGTCCAAAACATGAAATACTTTGGAGCAGAAGTCTGAGGTTGTCCCTGCACAGCACTCCCATGCACATTTTCATAAAATTGCAGCACAAGGACCAAAAGACTGTTCTTTCTCAAAAACAAAGCAAAGTAGGACAACTTTCCCTTCATTTTCTTGTGGTTTTCTCCTTTTGTTGGTCTTGCTAAGAGTGCAGTTACTGCAAATGATAGTCCTGTTTTAACCTCTGGCATTTAACTTATAGATCACAAATAGACCAATATTTCATCTGAGACAGAAAAAATTCCTGGATGATATGGTGGAAAGAGCCGTTTCAAATTAATGTTACAATAATCAATAAAAATAAAAGAACCAGTATATGACTAGGGTCCTGGATGTGAGAAAGTAGAGACCTACAGTCTGGCCTTAGTAGTGATAATTTTTGCAAATTAATTTATTTAAGGGGAGGCATGTCTATATTCTTCATGCTTCATTATACTGGCAAGCACATGACCTACCAGGGTAATTTGCAAGTGAGCATGATGTCATTTTAATGAAACATCAAACAGGGCAATTCAGAAGGAAATGCCTACTATAAAAGAGCCATTAAATAACACTTAGCAATTATGGAGTGATTTTCTACTTCAAAGCTCTTCACAAACAGTCACTAATGAATTTGCATAGTCTCTCTGTGAAGAGGAGGAGGAGGAGGAGGAGGAGGAGGAGGAGGAGGAGGAGGAGGAGGAATATCATTGTTCCTTTCTGAGAGCACAGAAACAGCTTGCCCAAGACTTCAGAGGCCATAGCATCAAAGCCCAAATCAAAACCTGGAATCTGATGACCATCAGACATATGGCTACGCCATTACACGAGGCTCCCAGCCTCCTAGGGGCCTTTAAAACATCCTTAATTCCTTTAAATAAAGGTTAGGATTGATAACTCAGCCTCAACTACTCAAAGTCAGTTCCTAGTCATGATTATTTTGTTGTCTTTGCACAAGGCTGTTCAGACTAGAGTCTAACACAGTGTTACCCCACAACCCACAAGCCTCACCCTCAGGTCTTCTTACAAAAGAGTACCAAGGGAAGTGGGACACACCTTGGCCTCATCCTGGTGGACAGTCAAAATGCACTTACACATCCACTGAGAGCCAGAACTGTGGGAACACTCCTATTTACCCCAGTTCAGAAATCCTCATGACACCCCTCACCCTGTCCCCACAGCCTCTGCAGCAAAGAGTGAATGTTGCAGCTGCTTGAATCTCCTGGGGTCTCACAGAATGGGTCATGTTGGAAGGGACCACAGTGGTCATCAGGTCCAAACTCTCTGATCAAGTAAGGTTATCCCAGATCACATGGCATAGGATTGCACCCACATGGTCCACACAAGAAATAGCTTCTTCCTTGTGTTCAGGTGCATCAGTTTCTGCCCATCACCTCTTGTCCTATTGCTTGGACAAGACTGGCATCACTGAGCAGAGCATGGCTCCATCCTCTTGACACCCTTCCTTCAGATACTGATTGACATTTATGAGGTTTCATCTCAGCCATCTCTTCTCAAGGCTGTAAAGGCACAGGTCCCTCGGGTTTTCCTCATAAGGGAGATGCTCATCTCTCAGTTATTCTTGTTACCCTCCACTGGATCAGCTCAAGAAGAGATCTGCTTCTGTATGAAAAAAAAATCCTGCTTTATTTGTACAGTTCTCTGTGGAAAAAAACAACCCCAAAATTATTAACTGCAATTCAGTCCAAACATTTTTGAGGACCCATAAGTTTGGATCACACTGAAAACCTGCAGATATTTCTATGCATTAGTCATCACTTCTCTTTTGTGCATATTCCTTGCACAGTGGTGAAAAGAGCATGCTCAGGACATAATTTCCAGTAACAGCAACCAGTGTTCTATGTGGCCACTCAAAACAGCAACTGGGATAGATGTTGTAGAAATACTTAATACAGACTATTTCTGAGAGATATATATATAAACATATATATAAGCATATCAAATAAAAACAACATATTAAATTTGAGATTAGTTCCTTTCTCTTCCTTACTAAGAGTTTTGATACATTTGAAAGCATTGATTTATTACAAGTTTGCAAATGGAGTAGAATTTTAAACTGAATTAAATTCTGCTGGAAAGATTTTAATCTTACTTAAATATGATCATCATAGAGAAGTTGAAGGAGGACTGCCTGAAATAAGGTGTGCTTATTTATTTGAAGGTTTTGCTTCACAGGTTTAATGGCTAGTCCTCATTGGAAAGATCTGCCATTCTTTGGATCAGATGTGATAAAGGTACAGATGGAATTTATTTTAACACACATATTTTTGTTATTGTGTGGGGTATTTGGACCATACATGTACCAGAGAAGTATTTAATAAGTCAGCCATTAGCTGTCTCCCTACAAGAATAATGTAATTTAAATGGATGGCAGTAATGTATTTTAAATACTTTTGGAAATATGTTCAGTGTGAATGTATCCTTAAATATTATTAGCTTTCCCTAAAACTTGTATTCATTTCAGTGAAATCAACACTGGAAAGTCCTGGAGCAGCTCAGTGCCTCATCCTCCTTCCCAGCTGTACCCTTCCTTCCAAGCTGCTGGAATTCATCTTTGCTCCTGGAGCCTTGAATAAACATGCCAGAGAGGACTCACAGCATGACTCCACAATGAAATATTTCACTAAGGTTAGGACATCTGGGAAGAGTTTGGGGACAGCTTCAGGTCTGGAACTATGCATTTGAAACAGAATAATTTTGTCTGGCACTTTTGGTCTTGATTTGAACTTTTGCTTTCTGCCAGCTGGGTGAATCCATTCATGGCTGGGTTGTACTGTGGAGTCTGTGGTTTGCAGATGTATGCTCTTATCCATCACTCTTCACTGACACACCCTGCATTGTCTTCTTCTCTTGGAAGATGTCTGTGTAGCTGAGGGGTTTTTTAGACTTGAAGGCATTGTGAAATACAGCCTTTATTTGCATAATTTAATATTTACATGCAGCAACTAGTATTAATTGTTGTTTATTCTAAACTATTTCAGATTCTGAACCATCCATGCAACTGCCAAATTTTATCAGTTTCCTAATATTATTATATTTTCTAAAATTTCTTAAAACCAACACCCAGTTTCCCTGATTCTCTTGATTGGACTGTTTCCATTTTCTTAAAATCTTGTTTCTTAAAAGCAAATTACAAATAGAGAGGTTTTGGGTTATACTCCATTTTAACTATATTTTTAATGCAGTTGTAACAATCACACCAGAGGCAATAATTTGGGAGGAAAATAGAAAAGGAAACAACCTGATTCTAATTTTCCTTTTCCTTAATTGGGTTTTTGCATTTCCCTTTGTTTTTTCAGAGTTGCATATCTGTATAAACAAAATAGGCATATAGTGACTTACCTATTATTTGGCTAGTGAATTTGATGTTCAAAGGAAATTGTGAACAAAATTAAATATATCCATCAAATTCTAGACCCTCAAAGACATTGAGAACAATAGGAATTAGACTCTAAATCCTTTGAAGGCCTAGGGAAAAATTGTATAAATAATGTAACTTTAAATTAAACTAATGCATGATTAAGAAAAATTCAAAATTCCCTTATATACTAAATGTATACAGTTATAGTAACAGTTTGCCAAAAGCAGGCTATTTGAGAAATCATGGACTCCTGGCACCATGGAATTAATATCAGCTGTTTCCCTCATTGACTTTTGCAAGATTACTTCCATTTACACTAGTAAGAAAAAAAGAAAAAGAGAATTTGCCCCTGCAAGAAGGTTATCACTCTGATTAGACCATTCCATTCTGTTTGGTCATAGTTTATAGGACACCCACATCAAATTAACTTCTATTGCATATTCTCCATTGTTTTGCAGAAAAAAACCACAGGAACATTTGTAGCAGACATTTGTCCATGATGAAAATATACTGAACTCTGTAGAAATGAAAAGTTAGTATTCATCAATTAACCAGTTTATGTTAGACAGCCTTTATAGTCAACAGAATGAAAGAAGCATTTGCAGGGTGGGATTTACCTCACCCCAGTGACTCATGAATCTCATTGCAGGCTTCTGGAATTAGACCAGATGTATCCCAACCTTGGAGTCACAGGCTATGGTCTTCTTTGGATCAGGACCATCTGCAGAAGAGAAAATTCTCTCTTATGAGTGTAAAACTGTGTGAGATTTCACAACTGTGAACATTTAAGAGCAGCTGCAGGTAATGAGAGCAGAGTGTTGCAGATAACTCGTGTATACCACCGGCAATTTTTTTTATTCAACATCTATATCAGTCATGAGAGCCCATTGAGCCTGGCTCATTGAAACACCTCAGGTGCTAAGCTAAAATCTAGTGAGGCAGACACTAACCATGCCCAAATCGTGATGTAAAGCCATAATTTTAACACATCTCACTGAAAGCACTTTCTTTGCTCTCATAATTCCAAGTTACAGGAACTCTTCCATAATTTATCAAGCATATATTTTTGCACACTGTTCTGCTGAACTGTCTTTACTCAAAATGTTAGCTAAAAATTCAGTTCTGGAGAGTTTCAGATTCACTAGTTTCAGACATATAAAATATTATTCTGGTAGGAATTGTTAATGTGTCTTAGGTGTAGAGGATATGGGAAATGGCATCCAGCACACTGAGAGCCTACCTGAGAGATTTAGAAGCTGAAAAGCATCCTGAACTTTACACAGTGGTCCATCATGTCTGTTTTCCCACACTAACCATATAAATAAATCTTCATATAATTTTTTAAAGTCTACAAACACTGTGACTCTGCTCAGAGAAGGCTGAAAAGTAAGATATGGCACCAGCAGTTTTCCAGTAGGAGTCCAGTGACCAAAACAGTCCCTCAGGAGGTGGGAGAGATGCTGTCCCACTCAGGAGGGTTCCAAGGACCACCACAACTGCAAAACTGCATGGTCTCCCAACCAAGAGCATTTTTTTCATCTTTTCCCTCCAGTGGAGAGCTATTCAATCAGTGCTAGAGTGGGTGCCAGACATAAAGCAAACAGAACTAAACTTGTTTGGGTGGAGTTCATGCAATTAGGAACTCAAGTAGGAGCTCCAGAAACATCCTTCCAAATTCTTCCCTGTGCCAAGTGCCCCAAAAATGCAATATCCTTGTTTTCCTTCATTCTACTTAGAGATTTTGTGTAGCTTCCCAGGCATACATCCATTCCAGATGACAGAAACAGCCCATAACAGAAGGCATATAGATACTGGCATTTATTTATTATCGTTATTGCCCCAAAATTAAATAATTTCAAAATGTTTGAGAACATTTCAGTTTAGTACATAGGGACTTACTGCTAATGAAGCAGTGATACCAGAAGTAAGTTGAAAATGTGGGGTTTTTCTTCTTCTAAAGGAACAAAAGGATCAGGAACAAAAGAATCTATTTTTAAACTCAGCTTCTTTTATCAAAGGCTGCATGGTCCTTTTCAAATAAGAATACACCAAAATTATTTTTTTGTTCTAGTTTTGAAAAAAGGGTATGAATACTATAATTTAATATTAATTAAAAATACAATTAAATAGTTGTTTTAATCCATTTTACAGTTTTATCCTTAGATATTTCCCCACAGATAAGTATATCCCCATGTAAGAACCAATCACTCAAGTGTGCATGTTTTTCCCAGATTAATTATACTGGCATTTGTACGTGCATGGATCTTTCTCTCTTTAGGGATTCTAAGTAATTTCTAAGGATACTGCCAAGCTTATCTACAAGGAACTCCAAGCCTAACTACCCAGAACAATTCTGACCCTCAGGAATTGGAAAAAAATATAGCTTTACTTAAATGACTGTTAGTTTATGCCTGAAGAAAGATATGAGATTTTTTAATATATTTTAATGTATTTTTTTATATATCAATTTTCAGGTTTACAACTGATGTCCTAATCATCCTCAGTTAGCAATGGACTTAATAGGAGCAAACTCAGTCCAAAATTCCTGACTGACAGAGCCACAAATTAGAGGAAAGTATAGAATTCAGTTCAGAAATTTCTGACATATTCAGAAGAATTAGTGTTTGGATTAAATTAATGTACTTATGTTTGATGTTTCCTTGGCAAATTTAAGTTTCTTACCTTTTTGAGAGAGATTAGATGGAACATGGTGATTTCTTGAATTCTCTATTCACATGGTAGTTTGGATTTATAGTCACAGATCTGGGCACTCTTGAGTGAAGTGCCTCCCGTAACTTTAAACGGAGCTTGTTGCAAGATAACATGCTGATGGATTTTTGCAAGATTTGAAAATCAGTCCATTATTTTGATTGCTTATGTAGCTTGGAAAACGTGGTCAGAGTGAAGTAGTTGAAGTCCTATCTGCACAAGTTTACATAACTTAAGTGTTCTTTTACTTTCAGTAAGTGCCATCTCCACACTCATATGTGCAGGGACTCGTGTGACAACCCACAAAGGCATCAGATGTAAAGCCTCACAAAACAATTATGGAAAAGAAACTTCAGTGAAAATTTAATTATTACATAAACTTTAATATTCTCCTGCCATATACTAACCTGCTGTGGTGATCAATGTATTTTATGTCATCAGTTGATCCCATTTCTCAAGACTGAATTCCTGAAACAATCTTTTTACAGGTGAGCATCTACAAGAGCTAGGTAGCTAAACTACAATACCATGTGAAATCCAAAGACAGCTAAAGCATTATTGGCTCCTTTACCTTTAATGAGGAACTATCTTAGGTACAAGTTCAGTTTTCAAAATGTGGAATGATTTTTTGTGAATCCTCAGTGAGTTCAACAAAAATACTGAAAAATAAAATTAAACATAAAATGGCCAAAAGAAATGGTGTCATAATGTAATATACGAGCAGAAATAATTTATTTTACTTAGTTCCAAGTCTAACTTGATGCTCACATTGCCTTTTTTTAATGATAAAATCTTTTTACAAATATATTTGTATATTCAAATATTTCTTCTTTGCATTAAGACACCCCTTCTGTTTTACAAGCCAGCTTAGCATTTCGTCTTCAAGCAAACAGCAAATGGGGAAATTCAAACATGTTTTTTTTTTCCTTAGAAATATATTATTTCCATATGGGCAAGATGACAGTTATTTTTTTTCTGTTTTCTGACCTTTCCTGGAATATTTTTTTTAACTTTATTACGTCAATAGGAAAATCTGAAATTATTTTGTGTACTTAAGTATAGTATATATTTTTAATTTATAGAATATCCTTATCAGATAAACATCCTCAGTGCAGTCAGAAGGAATGTGTTATAAATGATGCTTGGAACTGTCAAGGGAACAAGATTTTATTTTAAGAATATATGGTACTACTATGGAACTTTTTTCTTTTTTTTTTTTTTTTTTTTTTCTTTCCACCAGCAGACGAGGAGCAGGGGAGCATATTTTTCTTTTTAAGCTTCAACCAGACTTCTAAGAATTGCTGTCTTTGAAGCACTTCCTCCAAGTCATTCCATATATTGGTCTCCAATCCAGAATAAAAAAAACCCCACATTCCTCACTGTTGGACCACTTTCTTCTAGGACTTTCATAATGTTCCTGCCAACAAATTACATAAAGAATCAGACAAATCCCTTGTAGAAGATTTCCATGAACCCATGACACTAACTTTCACTGCATCTTAAAACCTATCTACAAAGCTCTGATCACAGCTCCTACTTCACAAAACAACAATGAACAGCAGGAGACTCTTTAAAGAGGGGGAGAAAATCTGTTATCTGGCTACTTTTTAAGACAGATGATCTATTTTTCCAGTTTATTGACACTTTAAGAGTTAAAACAAATTGAGATTCCTCTGCCTTAAAACGTTCCTTCCCAGTTTTCTGATTGATTTAGTAAACTATTTTTGGTTCTAAAATTTTGGTGAGTAGCCACGAGTCTGGTTTCAATTGGGTGTCCCAAAGTGGCAGTGGTTGGGAGTCTGTAATTTCTGTGATGTGTCTGTGCCCCCAAGGGAATCATGACTTTCCTGTGTCTATTTGCATGGGCCTGTTCCATACTTTATGGCAGCTCAGATCCCTCAGATGTCCTGAGTTGTCTGCCCAACCCCCAAGCCCAAAGTAGGAAGATGAAAAGATCACACAGTACTTTCACTTTGGTATTTCAGGTTTTTTCATCAGAGATGGTTTATGATGAAAGAGACTGTCTTCTACACCAAAAAAATGGTGTTGATTTTGTGATTTATCCTTTTGTCTAACATATTTCAAATTGTGTCTCTTTTTAACTGTTACAACAAACACTTGGTTTAAGAAAACCATGATTGCCTTCTAAAAAAAGCCAAGATTTCCATCAGTTTTTGTATAATAAAATCAGTTTTCCATAATTTTTAAAAACTTACTTTGAATGGAAATATGCCAACTTTTTGAATTTTTTAGACACAACAAACAGATTTTCCTGAGAATACTTGCTTATCTTCTTCCCATTCGCCCCCAAAGCACTTTAGGAATATAACAGACCTTTTTTGAAATCAGTACTAAATCAACCAGTAACCTCATTGAAGATGTTACTTCTGTGCATGCTGCCAAAATTTCTGATATTCACTGATATTTCAAATATTGTGAAGAACACATAAATTTTGGGGAAAACATATTTCCATGTCTCATCTAACAGATCTTAGCATTTGGACGGCACTATTTATCCACAGAGCATTAATGTGATCTACTGATGAGACACCATCACATAAGGAAGTTCCTCCAAACATTTGGAATTACACAGAATCACAGAATTGTTGTTACAATATTGGAGAAGCCATATGCACAGACATTTTGCATTTTGAACAGTTAAATCCTTTCTAGTGATGCTAGCAAAGTGGTAAGAAGCCACATCATCAGCCAGAAGGAAAATTACTTCTAAATAAGGGCTAACATAGTTTTTTGCAATTTCTAAATGAGCAACAGTCACATCAACCAAAAAAATTCCTGAGCCGATAACTGTAGAAACTAAGGAATAAGATTTCATGGAAAACTGATTTGGAAAAATCCTGCCTCAGACTAACAGAACAGAGCCATGATATTTAACAGACATATTATTGTAGCTTAAATTTGAACAGCAAGTTTTATTATCCTTACTACATACACAAGTATTCTTTTTAAATTTTTATTATGAATATTCACAATTTAAGACGCCTTACTAGAAAAATCTTGATTCATTAAATCAAACTGACTTTTGGGGCTTGTTTCAGGACTATTGCATCACCACTAGATATTTATTTATATCTACAGTTGTGTTCACTAAATCAGTTTTGGAGGTGAACTACACCACTAAATCTGGCTTTGCAGTTTATCTCGGCAACCTCCCCATGATCTCAGAAGCCTTGAAGCCTTAATCTGCTATTTTTCCAGGTTTAGGTGTGCAAAATCCCCAGGTGTCTGAATGGTTTACTTTACACATGCACACCAGCTCCCTTGACCACTTCAGAAAAAAACCTTTGTAAACTGCCCAAATCCTATTGACATTTTTCTCTGCCATCATTTTAGCTCTCCCTAAATGTCTATAACATTTGTCCAAGCCTTGCAGGTAAAGGACAGTGCAAACAAAAAGACAAGAGAGATGGATATAAGGCAAATCTGGAGTTTTTTGAATTAAAATTTAATAAATTAAATCAAAACGTTTATGAAATTAGAAAGGGAGAGAAAGGCTAACCAGGGAAAAAACAAGACTGGTTGCTAAGAACAAGGTAGACATCCTGGCTCAGCAAGGCCAGGCTTTTAGCAAAGAGGAACAGAAGGGCTGAGGGAGCACATGGGGAAAGTCAGGAGAGAGGTTCAGCTATTAAGATTTCATGTATATACTAATAAGTTCTTGGAAAGTATGAGGCTAAAAGGCCATAAGGTGTGAAATATTTCAACTTGTGAGTCAGTTTTCTTGCACTTACCATGGGATTTGCATAACTTCATCCCAAAAGACATTCCCAGTGTAAACAGCTTCCCTGGGGCATCTGTGAACGTCCTCATCAAAAAGTCCTGAAACTTCACTAGATTCCTCTGCCTGCATTCCTCACCACATTTAGTTATTTAATAAGCTTTGAATTCCAAAGAAATGCAAAAATGCTTTTGGAGAATATGGAAAATTGTTTACAAGCTTCCTCATGAACTGGAAAATCTGTATGATTTTCCCTTTGCAAGCAGGATTTTTTGCAAGCTACATGTGGCTGATAGCACCTAAAGGTAAACGTACATCTGGCACTCACCACAGGCTACTAGAAATTTCTAATTGCTGTCTGTGCTCAGTGTTTCCCAGAACAATGCCTTTTGGGCATCATGCTGCAGAGAAGTTGTTGGAAGCAGAGTGCAGCTGTACACTCAGAGCACTTCTGCAAGACTGAGTTTTGAGGATTTCAATATAAACATGATATTTAGTTCAGGAGCAACAGAAAAAGGTGTTCATGGGTGAGCACGGGGGAGACCTGCAGCCAGCAAGCACTAATGAGCATCTTGCATGCCTAAGGCTGCCCAGCTGTCCATGGCAAGCCAAACAGATACTGTGCATGACTGTCTGCCCTGGGAGTATTGTTCTCTGCATAAGAGGAATGGGGTGAAAACAGTGTTCATTAAATTAACTGTCAAATTCATAAAACTCACAATGAAGACATTTTTGAGTCCCCATATATTCCATTTTTATCTTTTCTCAGGTAATCTAATATATAAGACAAATGCTTGGTGTGTAAATCTCTCTGCTTTATTTTTTCCTATGAAGAAATATATAGATCATTCTAATTCCCCTAACCCTCCAAGTAAGCAATATCTTTTATTTCTCACCAGGTCCCCTTCTCTTCTAGGGTTTAGTTGTATTAATCTATAGCCTGCAGAAGAATTAAATGCAGCCAGGGCACCAAAAGAACCAAAGCAAGGCACCATATTGGTTCCCACCATCAGTACAAGAGATTGAGAACTTCGTCATAAGTGGCATCAACCACGACAGTCAAACAACCATGGCTGCCCTTAAAGAAGAGTTCTGTGACAACTCAATCTCTTCTTCTGCTGCTCTACAGGATGTGCACCTTAGTTTGTCCCATTTCTTGCCTTATGCGTATCTATGGCATCACACTACATGCATTAGAAAGTCCCCAGAGTTGCACAGTATTCAAATGTCAGGAGTGAGAAAAACTTCAGTCACTGCCCTTAAACCTACTTACCTAAAGGATGGAGATTTGTCACTGCTTCTAAGAGCCAACACATGGTTCACATCCAGCAATCAGTTGTATTCTTTTTCCTTGGAATTCTTTTCAGCTGGCATGAAATACTATTTTAAATGTTTCTGCTGTTGTGCATATATTTCAAGACTTCTTTTAAAATATTCAGAAGAAAAACTCTGTACCAGACTAGAGGCTGAAAAGATATAGAGCTAAATCTGACAAATCAGATTTAATCAACATCCAGATTTTTCTTCAACATTATTAATAATTTATTGCCATCAGGCAACTAGTGAATATTTCTGTTGAAAATGGTACGTTAAACAAAATGCTCATCCTGAAATTTGGAAAAAAATATCCTGTCCTTTCATTTCAAGATGAATCTACCTAAAATTAAACTGGCTATAAAATAATCCCCTTTTAGTCCATCGTTATAGCCTTTTGTAGCCACGGGCAGATTTTACACACCTTTAACATTAGGTTGATATCTCAAGCATAACAAAATTCCTGAAGACAAAGGAAATTAACAGCTTGATAGGAGTGTGAAAAGTAACGTGATCAATTGTGTTGAGAGTGAGGAGAAGTGAGGGAGAAGTGGGCTGAGTTCAGCCACCTTCAGGTGAGCAATCAGTACTGATTAACCTGCCAACTAACTCTGCATGCACTCAGCTATTCACTGATCAGATGCAGCACCACAGCTGATGCTTGCTCAGTGAAAGTGGAGACTTGAGAAGGTGTGTTGCAAAGCAAGAGAGACTTTGAGCCCAACTCCACTGCAAACTCAGTTTTCTAAATGTATTGCTAGCAAGTATATTGCCTAGGAGATTGCAAAGAGCAAAGCTAAGAGAACAAAAATTAAAACAATAGCAGAAAAAAAGAATTTTAAAAAGTAATTGGAGGCTAATTTGATATAAACTATTTGTGCTATTTTCATTCAGAAGAAACAAGGAGACTCATTTGTTTAGTATGATCCAAGCCAAATATTTTTTTCAAATTTTTCCCTTTGTCTATAGAATCAATTATTCAAACAGAGATAAGTGCATTATGTAGCTGTCAACTATGCATAAATAGCCATGTCAGACACTGGCATAAAGTCCCAGGCTGCAGTTACAAACAGAATGCAGTTCTGGGGCACTGCACACAGCAATGGGACTGCAGCTGAGCCACACAGAACCTGTGCCACTCTACCAGACACAGCTGAAATACAATTTTATATCAAAGAGATGTGGTATTATTAGTAACAGTACATATGAAGCAGTTTAGGAATCCAGGTATTATCTTTATAGAAGAAAAGGTTTTAGTTTTCTTCCTGAGTTTTTCTCTTTCTTCCTGTTTGCAGGTTTGGGAAGCAGCTCACAGAATGACAAGCTTACAGAAAATTCAGTGGCCATAAGGATGTCAAGATGATATAAGTATTAAGAAGAATAATGATTTTTCCATCCACATTAGCTTATATTGACATTTTATTTACTGTGGATATAAAATCAGCTCTACATTCATGCTGCTTAGGGTACAATGCTGGATGCAGTCCAGAAATGGCATTAGGTTATTGTCTTCCAGGAGATTTTGAAATGTTAGATAATTGCATAATCACAATAAAACAGTATGGCACTTGGACATAAAAATTGTATGGGCTGCTTGGAATTAGAAATGGAAATGACATTTATGTTGTGTGAGATATTTTTGCCAATATGGATGCATGATAGTCAAATTTTTAAATTTAGCTTGAGTATTATGAGGCTAAGAATGGAAATATTTGGTTTTTGGAGTTTTGATATGACACAAATGATATGTCAAGTGAACCTTAAAATGCAAATTTTTTACATTTTCTTACCAAATAAGCCTAATATAGCTTTCTAAGAAGGAATGCATTCATTCAGTTGTACATTAAACACCTTGCAGCAGGGAAAATCTTACATATAATGAAATAAAATTTTGTGTTACATATTTCTTATATGTACTGTACAACTTTATATTGAAACACTGTCAGCTTCCTTTGCAGCAGTGTTAATAACCATCAGTAAAATTCTATTTCGATTTTTTTCTTGTAGCCACTGAAGCCTTTGCCCCAGATTGCATCCTATATCAAGGTGTTAATTTCAGAGCTAGTATCATTCATTTTAGTTTAAAAATCAATGACTTAGCCTATAAAGTTTTGTTCCACTTTATGATTTCTCTTTGGCTACAATAAATGACTTTAAAGACTGAGATGTTAAAACAATCCCAGACTTAGCTAAGTTGATTTCTCCAAAAATCTGCATGTTCCTCTGCCTAGCCAGTGGACTTTGTCATTTTATGCATATGTTCAGAGAAGTCAAAAGGGTTTTTAAAAGTCTTTAAAGATTGAAGCACTATTTTTTAACATCTGTAATCTCCAAGCAATTTTCTCTAAATAGAAGTGTTTTGCACAAGAAATGACTGCTGTAAAGTCCTCTGATACAGCAGAAGCAGATTAACTAGCTGTTTAAATTCTGGACTCTACTTAATGAAAAACATGGATGTCACAGTAGTCAGCAAAGCCAAAAGCCTAAAACCAGAAATATACATTCTCTTTTTGATGTATAAATTTTGAGTATGCAGTCATATAGTTTTGGATTCACTCAGACACAGTAAAATCAACTTTACCCTGTAGAAGATTACTAAAGTAATTCTGAATAAGAGCTCTAGGTGACACCTATTGGGATGAAAGTATCAAAAGCTACATGCCAGTGAAAGTATCATGTTCCTACCTAAATCCATATAAAATAATGTTTTTAGGAAAAAACAACACTATTATTTCCACCAGTATAATTTTAATAGCAAAATTTAATGAAAATAGTCTTCCTTCCCCAGTCAGCAATTGATGCTACATTGAAATTAATAACCTTAATTCATTATTTTATAGTGTTGCCACACCCCTGACAATTATCTATCATGATTTTATGGTTAAAAAAAAACATACAGAATGCCAAGATAATCCTGTCTCATTAAAATAAATATAATGAAATAGAAATGAAATACATGTTAGAATGTTTAATTACTAGTATTTGTATATTTATCCTTAGTCCAAGTTGCCCAGCTCTTTTCTCTAGATCAATTGGCTTTATTAATCTAGTGAGAATTACTAAGAATTTAGCAAAACACCTTTATTTTTACATTGCTCTTGTTCACACTTATTCTAATAAAAAGGACATGGAAAAGGACAATATTTTATATCAATTTTTTGTATTATCACACTTCTCAGAACTGAAATTGGACAGAGTTGTGCTGTTTGGCACCAGTTCAAACATAAGAATATCCTTCTTTCTACATAAATAGGGATAACCTTGGAAGGCTTTATTGATGACAACATATCATCTTTCTGTGTTTTTCCTGCAGGAAAAAATTATGCATCATGCCAATACCAAAGGAACTGTAAAAGTTCCCATATGGTTTTAACTATACAGAGTTCTTAAATACAATGATATATTTTCTTGACTATAAGCCATTTAAATGGATTCTATTTAGAATGTCTTATTAATTTTTCATTCTGGTTATAGTCACATTGGTCTTGTTTTAAGAACTTTTTCTCCAAAATAATAAAAATCCCAGCCTGCTCCTAATTTGCTGCTTGGGTTTTTTTTTTTTTTTTTCTTTTTTACCTCACACAGGACAAAGCCTCAAGCTCCCATTAAATGTTGATTTGACAGGGAAATGACTAATGTTTTTTATCTCCATCTTTAGAAATACAGTGATAAATTTATAGTAAATGTCAGTCTGTTCTGAAATGCAGACATGGTGCACCAAGATAAAAAATCTGCTTGCTTGGGAAAAATTATTAACAGACCATGAGAGAACAGCATATAACAAAAGGAAAAAAAAAAAAAAAAAAAAAAAGGGAGATTAAAAATAGAGTCAGGATCTCATTTCACATCTTCTTCTCATCACAATTCAATTTTAAAAGTATTATATAAGTTCTGGTACATAACTGAAAATACTCAAACTTTCTAATTCTTAACTCTTAATAGATGGTAATTAGGGCAAAGACTTCATGTCTTGTGTGCTATATATAATCTATGCTTATAACAGGGATAAACCTGTATCTTGTATGTGTAAGCATAAGTAAATTTTTATGTATGTATAACTAAATAATTTCATTTAGTATTTCACATTAAAATCATGCTCTTTGCATACATATCACAAATTTGCTAATGTCTCATAACAGTTCAACAACAAGAATTCAGCAGTTAAAGCAAATAGCTGGGAGTTCATGAGTCTGTTTTGAAATAAAATCCTCTACAAATTTAGGTAGTTTTTTAAAAATATCAAATTTTGATTGATCAGAAAGTACTTATTCAAATACGACATATTAAAAACAGCTTTTGTAAAATCATTGAAATTTGGAATGCACAATGAAATGTAACATGGTATAGAATCATGGACTACCAGGTTGAAAGGCACTTCAAGGATCATCTAGTCCAATCTCTTCTGTCAGAGAACATGGTCTAGACAAGATGGTTGAGCATCCTGAACAGCCATATCTTACAAGAGTGTGATGGGATTATCCACCATTTCCACAGGAGAGGTTATTCCAATTGCTGACTGTGAAAAATTCCCCTCTTGTGTTCAATCAGAAGCACCCCAGGAGTAATTGATGATTAATCAAAGGGAGGTTTAAGGGGGTTTGTTACAACTCTGCTCTTACAAGGGTTACCTTTGGCTTCAGACATTCTATCCACTCTAGTCTTGTTAAAGGACAGGTTGATATTTGTAGCTGAGAGCAGTGCAATGGTTTCCATGACTTTGACAGAAGAGTCTTTCTCTGTCAAAAATGCCAGTGCCCAGAGACAATGTTGGGATTTTCTGAATCTTGTGTAGAAATTAGAGAACTCTGCAGGCCCAAATTGAGCTGGGACTGCCATAAGAGTGTGTTGAAAAGAAATAAAGTGTGTCCCAATTTCTGGATCTATAGAAGCAGCCTCTGCAACATCTGCCAGAGGAAACAAAAAGCTCTTTTAACACTAGCTAAGCAATAATATGAAGAAAGTTATAGCCTCATGGATGGTATGAAGCTCTCAGCTTGGAGCCCTGTCCTGAGGACATACTCCATGACTTACAGGACATATTCTTACTCCTCTGTACCAGGCTGTGATTCACAGAAGATAATTTTATCATTTAAGAGCATTTGTTCATATTGTGTATAAGTAATAAGTGCAAGAACTTGTTCTGTTATTTCCAAAGTCAAGGATTATTGGATGACTTTTACCCATGCTGGAAGTGACCTGGTTGCAGTCAGTGGAGAGGAGCAGACACATCTCTGTTGGGCCTCATTTTATGTGTTTCAGAAGCTTATTCCAGAATAAGAAGAAAAGCAGTCTCACAGGTGCTTTTGTAAAGACTTCTGTGATAATCCAGGGAAAAATTCCAGGCAGACATGACAAAAATCAGAGGCCTCTTGGTTTACTGTTGAATGGGGTGAAATGCATTGTTGACAGGGTGAATCCTATTTTTTACAGAGCAAATAATATGGGTCTCACCCTGCCCTAGCTAGGATGAAAATCAACTCAACAGCTTGTTTATGTTGCCTCTGCCTGAGCTACTGATATTCTGTCTCTAGTTTTCCTTTCCTGCTATTAACTTAGATATGTTATGCATTGTTCATAGCTCATCATAGCCAACATCAATAGAAAAGGAAGGTTTATTCCTTTTTGTGTGTGTGTGTCTGTGTGTGTGTGTGTGTGTGTATGTGTGTGTGTGTTTGAGTGGAGATCTGTCTTCTAACATTTATAATGTTATAATTCTTATGAGTGCTTTCTTCATCAGTTATCAATCAATCAGTTTTCAAGCAACCTGACAAATCAGTAAATTCATCTGTTCTTCCTTGCCCTCCCAGAATTACAGAATTATTATATTCACTGGAGGAAGAGAAAAATTGTGAATTTCATTTTATTTTACTACTTATGAGCAAAATAAATGAAGGAAATAAATACATTCAAAATAATTTATTTATTTACTACTGTGTTTTTAATGTAATTACCACATTGTTATCTATGTCTGGGTGGATTAGCAACAGAATATTTCCCTAAATTAAATAAAACTACTCTGAGGTTATATGTTCTCCTTCCTTTTCCTTTGAATATACCTGCACACCAGATTACCTTTCCTACTTTAACAATTCTCTCCTAGTCAACCTGATTAGGCAATGTGACTGCTAATCTTTGGAGGCACCAGATGCCAATAATTCTTTCAGTGCTGTAGTGGAAGTACAGCAATTGGAAATTTGATGTTGATAGTGCATACAACTTCCTCAGAATGATAAACTTATATTAAACTCATAGAATCCCATCTTCTCCCATTTCGTAGCTCAGCTGAGGAGTTAAAATACTTCAGCCAAATATTTCAGGCTTGTCTCTGAAGCCTTAAATCCACAAGTTAGAAAAAATCTGCTGAATACACAAAACTCATGACTTCAATAATATTCTGGATTTCTGGTACTTCTTAAGATATATTTGCAATTCAAAACTTAATTTCAGGCAACTGTATATTTTAAAAAGTCTGTTTTCAAAGAGCAGAGTCTGCCAGACTGGCTTGTGACTAAGGTATTTCCCAAAAGGCTGCTTAGTATTTGTGCACTTAAAAAAAGCTACAAAGCACTTAGAAAAACATGAATCACTGTGTTTTCACTCCCTGTTTTATTAAATCCCATTTCAAAGTTACTGTAAGTTGAGCATTTTCCCCCTCATTCTTGACATCTTCCCCTTTCCACACAATAAAATATTTCGTCTTAACAAGCATTTTTTTCCT